>NC_133809.1:13429414-14105247 GCF_043250625.1 Sebastes fasciatus
TTTTAGCCAACTTGATGCCAGAATAAACAGCAGGACATTGCACATTTTTGTTAACAGAGCCTGATAATCCATTTTATTTATTGTTTTAGTTGCGTGGTTTTATTTTATTTATGTTTATTTAGGATATTTTAATATATTTTTTTCACATACCAATTCCAAAGCCTGAATATCTTTAAGAATTAATGGTGCCTTCAAATGAAACTCGTGAGCTTGTGTTTACAACATGGGAAGTCGTGTACACAATATGCTTGGCGTTTAAGTGGTAGAGTCGTGAGAACATCGCATTCATATGGACTCTTCTCGTGAACACGGTAAACACGACCCCATTTGAAGTCACCATAAGTGCATTGCTCTTTTAAAGGGTGTATTGCATTGTTATGCTATTATATTATCAGTGGCATAAATGGTTTTAAAATGATAATAACAGCGTTTATCGCAATTATTTCTGGGACCATATATCGTCTGACAAAATGAGTTATCGTGACAGGCCTAGTCTACTCTTGTATGCTCTATGAAAGAAAGAAAAAATGTACTGTAGGTGTGCTAGCAGGCAAACAGTTGACGCTGCCATGCATCCTTTATAGCAGATGAAATAACATGCGGTATGACAAAGACATCAAGGGGCACTGACACACTGTGCTTTCCATCAAACAAACAAGAGGAAAGGACCTGCATGGATGACGTTTCAAAACAGTATACTGACTGATATACACTGAATAGTCCAGGCCTGGTTTGGTGGCCACTGCTCTCTCGAACAAAAAGAAGAAAACAAAGTGAAATTTCTCTGCCAAGCCTTTGCAGATGATGCTTTCGATGTGTCCTTCGGCACTAAGAATTGGTGAATGTCTTTTTTTCAAAGCAGAGAAAGATATGATCTAAGACTTCCTCCCCTAAATTCTTTTGTAATGATAAATAATTAAATTACTCGTGCCGGAAAAATGCCGCTGGATAAATTGGCATGATACGTATACAAATCAGGCTTATTTGCTGGATTTAAAAGAAAAGACAACCTTTATAATTCATTAATCAAACTAATTACCTTTGAGTGTGCCAGTAAATCAATTCCCTGTGTGGTGTAATGGCTTTAATGGTTTTGTATTGTTAGAGGTTTCTCTGATTATAAAGAGAGCAGAGGAGAAAAAGCACCCACTGCCATGACTAAAGTAACACCACGCTGGTTTGAAATGTTATATCATGGTGCAAATAAAGTGTGAAAAGAGCCCTATTAAAGCAGACAGTGATTTATGAATGAGGTGTTGCCAGATTTTTCTATTTTGGCTTTTTTTTCTTAAGTCATTGTTGTGTTTTTTTGCACTGTGCTTCAAAAATTTCACATGGCAAACAGGCTGGTCAATATAGTGATGTGTATTTCATCAGATATACTGATGAAAAAGAGTAGGGGTTTTCTGTCAGACATGTCAAAAGACAAAAGCTCCTCCCTGAAGCCCAGTCTGAAATCCAGTCGGTGGTCTGGTTCGGGCGCCTACTGAGGTATATTACACTAATGATGAAGTATTTTTTGCTTCCCCGGCATTGCCAGGGCCACAGAGGATCTTTGAAGATCTGTGGGGCACTGCAGCACCCTCTCTGCCTCTCCCTGTGTTTCATTATTAAAGCTGAGTTCTCCATACAGCATAAGAAAGTGAAGAAACACATTGAGAAGTTCTGCACCACGGCTCCCACAGGAGACAGACGGGGTGGAAGAGAGATGGAGGGGGGCTGACATGCTGACATATCAATCCAGCCGGCAGTAGTTTAACAAATAGAATGCCAGAGATGCCTTCAGGGTGAGAAGTGACAAAGAGAGAGACATAGAGACCGAGATAGTCCCACTTTAAATTGCAAAAAAAGCTAAATATTGGAGTGAAGCATCTATTACGAATATTTCCGTTTATTGTGCAACAGGATATGCCACTTCTCTGTATGATCTTAGGGAAACACTGCCATCTCAAGGTAACATGAAAATCTGTTAATGAACAACTCATGATAGCATCTATAGTCACAAAAGCTTCAGAAATGTTCTACTAAGCAGACTGCTAACAAGTCTGACAAAGTGCAATGTTGCTTAATCCTCATCTTACCAGCATATATAGCAAACAAGGACTACCTACTGGTTTCCCAGGGGACCCCAAGAATAAACCATCATAGCAAAACTCACAATGTTTTAAGAAGTAATAAGTTATGTAACTAATGTTATTGCAAAAACAATATATATTCATTTGCATGTTGTGCAAAACAGAAATAGACAGAGCACATGAGGAAATCTGTGTCTACTGCATCTGTGTCTGTCTCCTTCAAAATGACTGACAGAGTGCCCCTACCCCCCTGATGATAGTGTCTGATACTTTAAATTAGGACAAATGGCAAACATTTTATCCATCTGTTCTATTTTATCTATATTAAAACTGCATAAGCTGCAAATGGATGCTTTTGACTGGGGTCCCAAAACATTGGCATTAAAAGCACTAATTAAAACAGGAACAGAAAACATTGATATGAAGTCAGAGTGCTCCAGGGATGACATATTTTTATAGGCCAACCAGGAAGTTAGCATCGCCCTGGTTCCCTCGACAAAACGCCAATGGGATTTTTCCATTGGGTTTTGGATTATTGGAAAAAATACGCTCTGTTGCAAAATACATGTTTATGATACTTAAACGTTTAGTTCAGTAAGATAATCTTCACAAATGAACACCACTTTTATCATTTTTTTAAGTGTGAATGCAATCGGCAGAAGTAAAAAGCTAATGTTAGGCTATAGACGAATTACACCACGGTTGCATGAGCACGAGTATACACAACAAGGCTGTAAAGGCGGACGAGTTTGCGTGATGACGTTTAGTAGTCTCATTCAGCTACTTGTTAGCAACCACCTTTTTTAAGACACATAAAGGATTCAAAATTCACAAGGGGGATACTTCCAGACGAGGGAACCAGAAGTGCTAAAATGCTAACTCATTCCCGGGTTTTAGGACTCTATTTGGAACAAACTGATTGACAAAGTCTGATATAATAAAGCACCTGTGAGATATGACAACATGTATACCTCTGGGGTCTGCAGGGACCTCAGTTTGTAGGATGAGGGTTAAGCTCTGTCTCCAATGAATGGGAGCGCTAATGATATTCACCATAACAGCACCATTCAATGCACACACAATTGCAACAATCCTGTACAATGGGAGACCTGGGCATGGGTGAAAATGAGCGCTTGTTTATTTGCATTTCCTTTAATTTCACCAGCCACTTAACAGACACCTAGAGCGGATCCTCGCAGTTGACTCATTGGGGTAATCTGCTTCCTAAATGACTCTCGGTAATTAAAACTAAATTGGAATTCGTGTTATCAACTTAAAACCGCAGCGTTACACCTGCCGTAGCCATGGTGACAACGGCTGCAAACAGGCTGGAATAATGATAGTCTGACTCTGCCTCTGAGGAGCTGACAGACAGGATGGAGGAAGAGAAGGCGGAAGCCTGAAGGGTGAACAAACACAAAGATGGAAAGTGTTACGACGTCATAGAGCGAGTCCCCCTCTCTGTCTTCAGCCAAAGAGAATAGAGAAGCAGCTGTAGTCAAAGTGCAAGAGTGCTGAAAGACATAATCGATATAGCTGTGCAGGATGTCAATAAGTAAACAATGTATGACAAGCTGCCACAATACAAGAAAATTAACAATGCTACATAAACAGAGCACCATTTTCATACATGTGCCTGTCATTTTCTATACCAGGAAACCCTGAAGTGTATTATTGTACTCAAACTATAGCACTTACCAAACAAAAGAGTTAGACTGTGGGGTATGAAAAGCAACATGGGCATAATGGGCTTTTTTCAAAATTATTTTCAGCCTTTCAGTAAACCAAACGATTAATCAATAAATAGAGAAAATCTAGAATAATTGAAAATAACAATAATTGTTAGTTGCAGCCCTGCATTTTTACAAAGTTTGTGGTTAGGTTAGTTTAATCCAATGCTAGGTTTTAATAATGAGAGGTAACTGGTAAGTGTGACACTTAAGTATTGTTGCTATGGTTACCTGAAGTTTATTATATTGCAGTGTCATATTATTTAATGAACACCTGCCAGCCAAACAGGATTTTATGTGGCCATAAAAACATCTACAATTATTACAAGGCTGCAGAATAACTGTCTTTATTAAAATAACTACTAAAAGAAGAGCACCTCTTATTCTCTGCCACTCACTCATTAAACACAGTGCGAGGAAGAGGAGAGCTTTTCTATGGAAAAATCTGCTTACTTAAACATATTTATTTAAATTAACCACTAATATTATGGTTTTAAAACATTTACATTTGCCATCTTCTAAAGTCAATGGATTCTTGTATGTTTTTACATCCCGATCATGAGAATAAAATCTTCATGTTACCTCATAATCCTGCAATTCTGGTCTAAATCATGTCTGATTGCGGTCGAACCATGCATTGCCAATAGTTGGACTAACTTAAATTACTGTGTGGACTGAAGATCTCCGATGTCAGTACAAACATTTGGAGAAAAAGAAAGGACCCGTTGAAAATCCTTCACTCAAATTGAGCAAAATGGCCCACAAGACATGTGCTCAAACAAGTAAGAATATTTCACATGCTCCTCTATGTAAAAAAAACAGCTGGTTAGGCAGTCTGAGATACAGAAGAAGAGAAATCCTTGCATACAAACAACCAAGTCTTCTCCTCCCCTCCTCTCCTCGTCTCCACCATCTGCTCCAAACCACCCATTCCAGGTGCCAGAAGAGGTGGCAGCCATACCGCCGCACTTGTATAGTTATGCAAACGATCTCATGCATATTCAAATCATTAATTATTCAGAGTCCTCTTAGGGTATCGGTGGGGTACGAGGTTTCGTACTGGGTCTAAAAATATTTTGTCGCTGGCAGACACCTGCATGACTTGACCTTTGCAGTAGGGAAATGAAGGATTGTTTTCCTGGTTTGAAATGCCGAAACGGAGGGGGAGGGGTAATCAGAAAGAGAGTAAGGAAGAGAGAGAGAGAGAGAGAGAAAGATAGGAAGCCCCATGGGCTCTGACATACATTCAACTGACAGTGACAGATATGATTCTACAGAAAGTGGTTTGTGGTACATTTATAAATCGTGGCAGCAGGGCAGATATTATCTCACTGCCTGTGACTCTGTGCCAATTACACTGACTGTCAGGTAAGTGATTATCCCCTTAGACCTCCCGGATGCACTTGGCACCTGCCTGAAACTATAATGATAAATGTTTTTTTGTGTTATAAAAAACATTGTTCCATATCACCAGGAATACGGAGCAGTCAACTTGAGAAAGAATGACAAATTTTATCACATGGAAAAAACTAGGGGCTGCAACTAAGGATTATTTTCATTGCCGATTATTTTCTCGAATAATCCATTAGTTGTTTGGTCTATAAAATGTCAGAAAAATGGTGAAAAATGACGATCAGTGTTTCCCAAAGACCAAGATGACGTCCTCAAATGTCTTGTTTTGTCCACAACTCAAAGATATTCAGTTTACTGTCATAGTGGAGTAAAGAAACCAGAAAATATTCGCATTTAAGAAGCTGAAATCAGAGGATTTTTACTTTTTTTTTCTTAAAAAATGATTCAAACCGATTCATCGATTATCAAAAAAGTTGGAGGTTCATTTAATTGTTGACAATTAATCAATTAATCTTTGCAGCACTAGAAAAAACAGAATGATATCTAAATCTTGAATAACATTTCACTTTGAGCAAAATAAGAATTGAGAAAGCCTACATTATTGCACTACAGAAGCAATGTATACTCTCTTTATTAATCTCAGAGCTTCCAAGGCTAAGTATCAATGCGCATCATTTCTGAAGTCAGTGAGAGTTTTCTTGTAGCTCATTACCTTGAACGTCTTGTCCATGGAGGCAGACAGCAGCAGATGACTGAGTTGAGGCACAGGACACCATTGCACTGTGTTGACTGGACCCTGGTGGCCTTCCAGGCTCATCAGAAGCCTCCTCGGTACCCCTGCAGCGCCAGGCTTCTGGGCAAGATACGGCATTACTCTCGCGGACACATCTGAAAGAATTTGACTTTCCCTGGTCTGATTCCCTGGGACTTGCTCTGCTGGGTTCTTTGGGTCCACTGTCTCTACTGAGGTGGCAAGTCTTTGTCTCTTGGGGATGTAGGGTCTGACACCAGATGGAACAGTGTGATGTCTTTTTGCTGGGTTCAACCCAGCGCCAAAACCTTGTGGCAAGTGAGGAAGAGTCAGCAGGGGTGAGCTCTTCCCCTGAGTTGCAGATAAACTCAGAAGAGCTGTATCTCTAAAATGTTTTTCTTGTGCTGTCCCATCACTGTGATATTTTCTTTCAAAACGGCTCTGAGGCTGTGAATGTGGGTGTAGTGAAGAACTGCTTCTTTCTGAGACGTTTCCATGATATTCCAACACTGACCTGTTAGGGTCAGGTGTGAAGCTGTGAGGGCGGGTCCGTGTTACCTCAGAGGATTTACACATCCTGACATCTCGGTCAGTTTGAACAGAAGCTGACGCTCCCTCCTCCGTCTGAGCAAGGTAATCATCCTCTGGTTCGGAATCCTCGTAGGCCACTAATGAAGACATCTTGACATTATGACACCCTATAGAAAAAATAAAGGGACAACAGGTGAGATATGAATCCATTAGAGGCCTAAGGGTGACATCTAGTGGTTGCTTGTATTTCTGCACCTAAAAGTATACAGACTTGAACAGCAGCCCCCTACATTAGTTGTTTCTCATTTGCTAGGTGGTTACGCCCAAGAAAAAATTGCCAAAATGCTCTGCCAATGGTAAACAGTGTATTAAATGAATAAAGTGTAAAATAGCCAATATGTCTTGTTTGTTCCTTGTTACTGATAGAGAGTTCAATCATCCAATCCACCAAAGAACTCACAACAAGAGTCAATACCAACAGGAGATTACACTGTTTACCATTGGCAGAGCATTTTGGCAAATTTTACTTCGGTGCTACCCACATAATCAGCTGTGCTGCTCATTCCACAAATGCATGATCCTTACAAGTTGGACATCATTGTGAAGGTAAATAAACAGGCTTTCCAACGATGTAAAATACAATGCCAATTAGCATTGTAACAACAGAGAAATAATCCACCAAACACAAATTTCAGAAAAAAAAAATGTCCCAGTTTATTTCACCCCAATAGTGACTTTAAATTCCCAACAAAACATTTGTATATTTGTGGTTAAACTTCCAAGTTGAGCTATTTTACAGTTTTTTTCTCAATCTTTTTGGCTCTTAACTTTCTCTAAAAGTGGAATTGTCACAACTGTTTGATGGGACATCACAATATTTTGCAAGTCTGCAAAAGGTAGTAACTCACCCAAAACACTTCATTCATGCTTCAAAACCTAGTTATTGTTAGATAGATAGATAGATAGATAGATAGATAGATAGATAGATAGATAGATAGGTAGGTAGGTAGTAATTTTATTGATCCCGAGGGAAATTCAAGTTTCCAGCATCACAGTTCCATAGTGCAAAACATGTTCGTAAAAAAGTTAGTAGTGCAAAGTACAAAGTACAAAACAAATATACCAGATATAAAAATACAAAGAGATGAAGAACACTGTTAAAACTGAATATAGTGCAGGGTAACAGCTGTGATATAAAGTGAATATAGTGCAGAAGAGACTGTTAAAAATGAGAATAGTGCAGAAGATACTGTTAAAAGTGAATATAGTGCAGAAGATACTATTAAAAATGAGTATAGTGCAGAAGATACTGTTAAAAATGAGTATAGTGCAGAAGATACTGTTAAAAGTGAGTATAGTGCAGAAGAGACTGTTAAAAGTGAGTATAGTGCAGAAGATACTATTAAAAATGAGTATAGTGCAGAAGATACTGTTAAAAATGAGTATAGTAAAGAAGAGACTGTTAAAAGTGAATATAGTGCAGAAGAAACTACAACAAGGACTACCTACTGGTCACCCTGGGGACCCCAAGAATAAACCATCATAGCAAAACTCACAATATTTTGAGAAGTAATAAGTTATGTAACTAGTGTTATTGCAAAAACAATATATATTCATTTGCATGTTGTGCAAAACAGAAATAGACATGAGGAAATCTGTGTCTGTTGCATCTGTGTCTGTGTGCAGAAGATACTGTTAAAAGTGAGTATAGTGCAGGGTAACTCCAGTAGCTTAGTCTATGAAAGTGCACTGTGTGCATTATTGTCTGTCCTGCAGACCGTCCTCATTGTGTCTATATAAAGTGGGAAAGATCCCAGTTTATATAGCAGCAGCCAGTCACTTCCATGTAGCAGCCAAGCAGGCATTTTTATTTTGAAAGGGAAAGACAGGAAGATCATTTTAGGGAGATGAAGAATTTAAATTTAACAGTTAGCTAACCGTTAACCTAGTTACCGTTACTAGGGTAAATTGTCCTGTTAAAGTCTTTCAGTCAACACGAAGCCAAAACAGAAAGAGAGTAACGTTAACACCTAGCTAAGTCAACTTACTACCTCCAGACAGAGCACATTATCGTTATATTGTTTGTTAGTTGTCTTATAAACGTAAGTTAACTCACAGACAAGACACTGCATTTCTGATTTAAAGTATAATATTGATAATAAAGCGTAAAGCTACCTGGTGAATCTGCCTTTGACTATCTGTCGCACTTGTAACCTGGACAACAACCAGTCCAAAAGAATCCCGCAAAACCATCACACGTTATGCCGAGTTTCACAATAAAAGTAATGTTTCGATTTGTCCACTCATATCACGCTATGCTTACGTGTAAAAGCTTTTATTTTGAAAAGCTTCCGGTAAGAACAGAAGTGTACCTTCCTTCATTCTCTTCCGACATATATTGAATATATTCAGTTTAGTTTAACTCGTTGGTTTCCTATGAAAATAAGATGAGAAAATATAGAAAATCTTCTGCGTATTTAATGCATTAAAAAATAGTTTTCCAAAGTGGCACTTTTGCAGTTGAGAATTTATAGCGGAACTTTTGATGTAGCCCTGTTTTTCCCGGGAAGAATTTGATCCGTACGCTACCTCACTAATGCTGATGCCAGCTTGTATGATTGGAGTTATCAGTTGGTGTGAATACTGGACGGTATGCTGGTTTTTCACTTATTTAATGTTAAATAACGTTAGCTATTATATTATTTTATCATTTAGGTATTTATTATCTGATGATTAGCTCAATAGCTCTACCTCGTTAGCTGCGGTGTGTTCCCATATGGGAGGAGGAAGGAGATACAGTAATGCCAGAGCAGATACAAATCTTAGTAATTCTGTTTAATTTATTACATCTACCCTACCTATTTTACAAGTGCAATTACCTCTGTTTACATTACATCTATTTTTATATTTTATACTTCTAGTGTAACACTTTATATTTATTTATTACATCTACCTTAGATGTTACATTTACCTGTTTTATTTGTCTTATTATAACTGTGTGTGTGTGTTTTACCTGTTATATGTTTTAACTGCCTCGTTAAATCTTGTCAAGTATTTGTTTTAAAGCACTGACCAGAAGTGGCAACTGTGAATCTCGTTGTATTTAATACAATGACAATAAAGCTTTCTATTCTGTTAACCGCATACTAGATGTTACATATTTGGTTAGTATGTCAGTGCATGTCACAGCCTAAGAGACAACCACAACAACAACACATAATAGATGTAACTCACACTCTGCCTTTTATTTACTCCTCTACTTCATGGGTTTTTTTGTTGTTGTTTTTTGTTGTTGTTTTTTACATTTATCCTTTGATATTGCAATATATTGTTATTAATTGTTTTTTATTTGTTTGTTTGTTTGTTTGTTTTATTGACACAACAAACATTAATCACTTATTTTTTTGTTTTCTTCACATTTACATGCATGTTCTTTTTAAATATCAATATATTGTAATTTGCTTAATGAATTGTATATATATATACATATATATATATATATATATATATGTTTTTTATTTTTTTTATTTATTTATTTTTTTTATTTTTATTTATTATTTAATTGAATAGTAATTATTTTTAACATCTGTATTACTATTACCTGGACAGTGTGGAGAAAATGACAGACTGTCAGGTTGCCGAGGAAGGAGCCAAGAGTTCTATGGAGCTCTACGAGAAACTGGCAGCACAAGGAGATGAAGTCAGGGTCTTGAAAACGGCTAAAGCAGAAAAAGTAAGTGCTTATAAACAACTAGGTAAAACAGTGATTTGACTTTTTGGTTTAGTTGTTAAAAAAACATTCCTCACCTACTGCCAGTGGTCTAGCCTTACAGATAGTTTTGGTTTTAATTTTGGTTTTGTACTTTATTTTTTCCCTTTTTTCAAGGTTGTTTTCATATATGCAATTTACAGTTCGTAATTACAATAGTTTATAAACCAATTTTCAAAGTAGTTGAGCTTATAGACAAAGTCATTAAGTGAACTACAGAAAACAACTTCAACATTCAAAATTGAAATAAAATTAAGAAAATAAATAATAATAATAATAAAAAGAAAGAATAGAATAAAAAAATAAAAACAAAAAACACACAGGCTGCTTTTATCTGTGTGTGTTATCTGACAGACCGTGTTTGGGTTCCTCAGGCTGAAATTGATGCTGCTGTCCAGTTGCTGCTAAAGTTGAAAGTAGACTACAAACAGGTGACGGGTCAAGATTACAAAGCAGGCTGTCCGCCCTCAGAAAACTCTGTTGCCCCCGACAACGGGCCAGCAGTAGATGGCGCTGATAATGAAGACATGGTCGACCCATGGAACGTTTCCACCAGCAACGCCAAGGGAGTGGATTACGACAAACTCATAGGTACGATTCAAATGAGCTTCAAGCGTGGTCTTCACTCAAAGAGCTGAAATTCAATGAAAACATATATTTTTAGTTTTTAACTTGATTGAAATATGAATATCAGTGATGTATTTCCAACCATGGGGTAATTTAAGGTCATGTGATTTAAGATAAACATTGTGTCGTGTCTTTCCTTAGTGAGGTTTGGCAGCAGTAAAATTGACACGGAGCTGGTGGACAGAATAGAAAAAGTATCGGGACAGAAGCCTCACCGCTTTCTACGAAGAGGAATCTTCTTCTCACACAGGTCAGCATTTTAGGAACTGAAAATGGTTCCATCAGTGTCACCTCTTTTCCTAATTCCTGACTTCCAGTGTATGGGTGTTTCACAAGTTATTGTGTGGTGTGTCATCTATAGTCATTCAGAAATTCTCCAGTGTCAGCATAGAAATGACACTGGAAGTGACACTGGAAGTCAGGAATTCTGGAAGTCAGAATTCCTGACTTCCAGTGTATGGGTGTTTCACAAGTTATTGTATGGTGCGTCATCTATAGTCATTCAGAAATTCTCCAGCGTCAGCATAAAAATATCCACTCTGAACCTTTTACTTTTCATTCAGATTTTCCTACTAAGTAAAACGGAAGGTGATGAGAGTTCACGGGGCAATGACACATCAATAAATCACTTTTCCTCTTATCGCTGTTTCTGGCAGAGATATGCATCAGGTACTGGATGCGTATGAGAAGCACAAGTCCTTCTACCTTTACACTGGCAGAGGTCCATCCTCACAGGCCATGCACATGGGTCACCTCATCCCCTTCATCTTCACCAAGTGAGTCTATATAATGTATTAATACCAAAGAGCTAGTCTAACTAAAAGCAGGTTTAAGAGTTAAATCAGCAAGGCAACATCTCAAATTATGAAAATTAAGTTGGAACCGAAACCTACTTCCGTGTTGCAGATGGTTGCAGGATGTGTTTGACATTCCCCTGGTGATCCAGTTGACGGATGACGAGAAGTACCTGTGGAAGGATCTATCGCTAGAGGACTGCCATCGCTTCGCTGTGGAAAATGCCAAGGACATCATTGCCTGTGGTTTTGATGTCAACAAAACCTTCATCTTCTCTGACCTCGACTACATGGGGTAAAATATGACAAAAACTATCTATCAGGCAGGGATGCATAGAGGCCCTGTCATATTTATTAAGGAAAATTCACCCTTATTTGTTCACATAACAGCATAGAATTATTTTTGTTTTGTTTTTTAATGTGTTAATTTCTATTTATTTTCTGCAGTGCGTGCCCTGAATTCTACAGAAATGTGGTAAAGGTCCAGAAGCATGTGACATTCAACCAGGTCAAAGGCATCTTTGGCTTTACAGACAGTGACTGCATTGGTGAGACAACTTATGACTAAGACATATGTAATGATTCAAAAATAAATCATTCAATCATTCTTTGATTGCTCTCATAGTCAGACCAGCAGCTGAAAAAGTTTACATATTTATGTACAAAATGTGTTAGTGTAATCCTGTCTTTGTGGGGGTTTTACATTATTTCCTGATACTGAATGGTGATTGTGTGAACACCTTATTGGTTCTTCATGGTGTTTATTATTTTCTATCCATCCAGGAAAGATCAGCTTCCCAGCCATCCAGGCAGCCCCGTCCTTCAGCAGCTCTTTCCCACAGATCTTCAAGGGCAGAAAGGACATACAGTGTCTCATCCCCTGCGCCATAGACCAGGTCAGGACGGCATTACAGTAATAGATCACAATACTACATACTAGAGTCATATATCACAATGAGGTGTGTTTGTATCCTCTCGCTCATCCAGGACCCCTACTTCAGGATGACCCGTGACGTAGCTCCGAGGATCGGCTACACCAAACCAGCCCTGCTGCACTCCACCTTCTTCCCGGCCCTGCAGGGAGCGCAGACCAAGATGAGCGCCAGTGAAGCCAACTCCTCCATCTTCCTCACTGACACAGCCAAGCAGATCAAAAACAAGGTGCCGCTATTACTAGTTATCACTAGTCAGATCGATATTGCCTATGATTGCTGACTGACCTGTGTAACCATCACTCACAGATCAACAAACATGCATTTTCGGGAGGAAAAGACACAGTGGAAGAGCACAGGGAGTTGGGTGGAAACCCAGACGTAGACGTCTCCTTCATGTACTTGAGCTTCTTCCTGGAGGATGATGAACAGCTGGAGAAGATCAGACAGGTGGGGGTGTGGAGAACGGGGAAAACAAATGATATCTTTCAAACGTTATTTCTTTTGTTAATCACGCTCTTTCCTTTGTTTTGTTTTCCTTATTCTCTCTACGACTTTGTCTCTCATTCTGCTTTCTGTATCTTCCCCTTGTGCTCTGTTTATCATTCTTCTCTGCTCCCTCCTGCTGCTCTTCAACTCCCTTTTTCCCACTCCCACAATCTCCTCTCTACAGGATTACGCAAGTGGAGCTCTCCTAACGGGAGAACTAAAGAAGCTTTTGATTGAGACTCTGCAGCCAATGATTGCACAGCATCAAGAGAAACGCAAACAAGTCACAGACGACACGGTCAAGGAGTTCATGACACCCAGGCCTTTAAATTTTAACTTGTAGCCTGCTTGAGCAACTGAGATGTCGAGGTATATCATGTCACTAATCTCAGTTCCAGAGCAAATAATTAATCACAGGACACAGTGTTAATTATTTACATAACCTTTAAAAAAATAATGATTAAGAAAACAAACCTGTTTATGAGTACAGCATGTTGTTATTGGCTGCCTGACTCAGGAAGGGTTCTCAAGAAAGCCAGTAATCCTATCAATTTTGTCACTGTTTAAACACTCAGAGGGAAGTGGTTCAGGTGTTCTCTGCAAAACAAAAAAAAGAATAAATGATTAATTCTATTTGACCACTGACATCATTCGCATAATTAATAGTATTAATAATAATTAATATGTCCAGCGCAATGTTACTGCAACCCCAACGTCTATTTCAGATTGTTCAGTACTGATAAAGTATAATGAAGTGAAAAGAATGTGATGTTTTACTGGAGGGATAACTCCCTAAATATTCACAATTCGAACATATTACTACTAAAAAATGTTGTCTTGCTGATGTTTTATATCACTTTAAACTGGTACCAAAGGTACCTGAAGACCACTGCAGAAACAAACACTGTCAGCACCTGTTGTAAACTCCACAGAATATGTTCTATTTGAAACTATTTGCTTACTTATATACATACTTTATGGGCAAATATTAAATATCAGTGGTATAGTATGTAGACAAACACCTGTGCAACTCCTCCAGTCAGGTGATTAATCGCATGATTGTCCATAGTTAATCGCGATTACTTGCAAATTAATCTCACATTTTTTTATCTGTTCAAAATGTACCTTTAAAGAGAGATTTGTTAAGTATTTAACACTCTTATCAACATGGGAGTGAGCAAATATTCTGCTTTATGCAAATGTATGTGTATATTTATTATTGGAAATCAATTAACACCACAAACCAATAACAAATATTGTCCAGAAACCCTCACAGGTACTGCATTTAGCATAAACAAATATGCTCAAATCATAACATGGCAAACTCAAGCCCAACAGGCAACAACAGCTGTCAGTGTGTCAGTGTGCTGACTTGACTATGACTTGCCCCAAACTGCATGTGATTATCATAAAGTGGGCATGTCTGTCAAGGGGAGACTCCTGGGTACCCATAGAAGCCATTTTCATTCACATATCTTGAGGTCAGAGGTCAAGGGACCCCTTTGAAAATGACCTTGCCAGTTTTTCCTCGCCCAAATGTTGTATTAGTTTGGAGCGTTATTTAACCTCCTTCACTTTTAAATTAACTACAGTTGTCAAACACAATGTAAAGCACAAACATTGGCTTCCAACATCTAGTGGAGTAGAAAAGTAGCATAAAATTGACATACAAGTAGAGTACAATTACTGCAAAATTGTACAGTACTTGAGTAAATGTACTTAGTTACTTTCCAGCACTGTAGTTGCAGCAGGGCTGTTTGTGCATTGTGGTGAAACTGCACAGCTGTATGATGTTTTTGGCACAGCTGTATACTGCATGTAGCTCCTTAATCACTGTGTTTTTAAGAATCCCAGTTGGACAGTGACACATGATGATGATGATGATGATGACTATAGCACCATCATGATGACCTGTTGGGTATTTTGACTGTGCGGTGGAGGATCAGCAGCAAACGCTCCTCTGCGGCTCAGCCAATGGCAGCGAGGGGCGTTCAGTTACCCGCTGGGGGAGTTGTCTACCTCCAAGTCATCCGATTGGGCTGCTCTTAAAAAAAAAAAAAAAAAGGCAAACACGCTTCTACTTTGAACCTCTTCTTCCTCCTCCTCCTCCTCCACAGGGTCAGAAATAGAAAAGGTTTGGCAGTAAGAGGGCACTTTCTAGTAGTGAAGCGTGTGAGGACACATCAGCATCCGGGTCCTTTTCTCATTAGCATTAGCTCAGCATCAGCAACCAACCTTAAGAGGATACTTGCTTTAGCTTTAGAGCTAAACATCTTGACTGAAGCTGAAGTTTGTGAATAACATATTGATAACAAAGTACCCACTAACTGTTTGCTTGACACATTTCACCAGTTAGATTGTTTTAAAGGGGAATGGCATTGGACTTCGCTGCGGGCTGCATAGGAGGTAAGTTCACCAGCCACGTTAACAAGTTGGAGCTAGCATTTTTTCCATCGTTAAGAAACACGTGGACAACTTAAACTGTAAAGTACGTCATTTCCACGTCCGACAAAACGTTAAAAACAAACTATAATGACGGATTAGACACTAAAAATCCGAGTTTTTTTCCATTTGTCTAGTTAAATGTATGTGGAAATATCCCGGATGTAACGTAAATGTAGTGAGATTACATTCAATACCTGTAACTCAGAACACATGGAGTGGTATTAATGTGTGTTGTCATCTTGTCATTCATGCAATAGCTTGTTATGTGTGAATTAAACTTGCACACGACAAGCTAAAATGGAAAAAAAGGTTTTGTTTAACAGTGTGTCAAGGTGTCTTATCTTGCCATCTTTTCCCATGATAGTTCATCATCATGCATTGTGAAATAACCCCTCTACCATTCCTGGTTAAGGCGTAACCCTCTACCTGAAGTTCACTTTCAGACTTCCTGTTTGAATGGAGGTAGTTAAAATCCAGTAAATCAACCCCCTTAAAGCCTTGGGAAGCTTGTCAGCTGTTGTCTTTGCACAAGGTCTTCCTAAACTACCCCCACATAGTCTCACGTTAGAGCCCTGCTGAGATAAAAAGTTTTGTGCAGAGAGCCAGTCATAATACTACGAGAAAAAAAAGTCGTGATTTAATGAAAGTAAAGTCATACTATTTCAAGAAAAAAAGTCGTAATATTCCAAGAATAAAGTCATAACTTTACAAGAAAAAAGTTGTAATATTTCTATAATAAAGTCATAAATTTATGAGAAAAAAGTCTTAATTTAATGAGAATAAAGTCATACTATTTCAAGAAAAAAGTCGTAATATTACGAGAATAAAGTCATAACTTTACAAGAAAAAAGTTGTGATAGTCCAAGAATAAAGTCCTAACTTTATGAGAAAAAAGTCATATTACGAGAAAAAAGCTGTAATTTAATGAGAATAAAGTCAGAAGTTAACAAGAAAAAAAAAGTTGTAATATTACGAGAATAAAGTCATAGCTTTACGAGAAAAAAACTACTTTATAATATGATTTTATTTTCATAATATTCTAACTTTTTTTCTCCCAAACTTCTGACATTATTTTCATAATATTACGACTTTTTTCATGTAAACTTCTGACTTTATTGTCATATTACAACTTTTTTCTCGTAAACCTATGACTTTATTCTCATAATATTATGACAACACTGCTATAGACTCTTTTGTTATTCATTCACTGATGCATACATGCCAAAGTCTGTCCCAATTCGTAATAACAGGAGGTGCATGTATAATTTGTAAGCATAAATTCAAAACAATTAAATGTTGCCTTACACTTAAAACAATGATCCCAGTCACTTCCACACAGTGAGGCATACAGTTTATTAATTAAACAATGGTATCGCATCGGTATTCAGAATTGGCTGATACCCAAAACCCAGGTATCGGTATCGGTATTGGAACTAAAAAAGTCAGATCTGTGCATCCTTAATTGAAAAGCCTTTTGTATCCCACTGTTTATACTCAACGTTACTATATGGGTAATGATGTGTGCATTAAGTTGTCAGGTCATGGTCAAAGTGTATTACATTTGAAGGTTAAATGCCTCTGATGATTGAGTACCTCTTGGCCAACGGGTCCTAATATGACACACTGTTGTATAATGGATCTTTGGCTCAGTCATGTCAAGGACAGGCCACCATCAAGCTTTCGTCACAGCCAGGGTACAGTGCAGTGACCAGCTGATTACTGCGCTCAGTCTCAGGGGAACGGGTTGTTTGATGTCCAGAGATGAGCCACTTGATTATAAGCCATTAATTTGATTTCTATATCATAATTAGTATCTTCTAATAAGATTTTAAATCATGTTTTCCAGGTGCTGCCGGTGTTTTGGTCGGACATCCATTTGACACTGTGAAGGTGGGTGTCTGTTCCATCGTCACTCATTATTTACTCATGTTAGGCAATGGCATGATCCAGTACTTTGCTGTTAAAGTGTTGTAAGTCTGTTGAATTTTAACCCAGATAATCTGAAGTTGCATAGTCAGCCAACACTAGGGCTGAGGAAATTGAGCAAGAGGATTGGGATATTGATTACTGTATTATTATTATTATTATTAATAATAAAGACATACTTTTGTTTTAACTAAGGATGCACCGATACCGGGCGCCACGTTGATCGCTCATCATTTGCAAAAAGTTGAGGTCTAGGCTACTTTATGCAAATCACGGGCGTCCGACTCAACTCGCCGCCTCTGGAAACTCCAGAGAAACTTTTAAACTAACCGTTGTCGATCTAAAATAAAGGACAGATTCAGCAACTGCATGGCTTATTTCTCCTCGCATAAAATGTTTTCAGAAACACATTTCAGTAATCTATTTTTGTGATACAAGAGAAGAAAGTTTCCAAACGAGCCACCATGTTGGTTCCAGTTTGAAAGCTGGGAGGAGCAGCAGCGCAAGAGGGAAAGCGTTTGTCCAATCAGGTGTCTTGAGTCTAGTGGCAGCCAATCAAGCGTCCAATGCTGGGAAGCGAGGCGATCCCTCGCGCTAAAAAACGCCCCTGTGGACATGTACCTTACACATACAAGAATGATCCCAGTCTCTTCCACACAGTGAGGCATACAGCTTATTAATGAAACACTCATATCGGATCGGTACTCAGTGTTGGCCGATACCTAAAGCCCAGGTATCGCTATCGGATCGGTGCATCTCTAGTTTGAACTCATGCAGATCATGTTTTATGTTGTGTATTTCTTTAATTCTAAACAGATCTTTATTCACGTGCCACGACGTCCCCCTTAAATGTCAGTATTTGTCAGCAACCAAGCACTATGTACAGTATGTAAAGTATTGTTCTGACCTTCAGTGTACATTGAAGTTCAGAAGAAGGACACTCACTTTCAGAGTCTATTTAGGGACATTGGCTTCAGTTACTGGCTTTTGTCTGATAAACTCTATAATCATAGTTTTCAACTAACCGTACAGTCACATGAAGTATTGTTGTCACTATAGTTAGTGGACTTGTCTATGCAGTACTCCTTTTGGCTTACTCGTTAAAGTCCAAATTTAATGGTGTTTTTCAGACTTTTCTGATTTCTATAAATGATTCCAAACACTAACTTTGTTCGCATTGATTAAATTGCCGTCATAAATCATTCACTTAATTTGTTTGAAAAGGCAAGGAAGTTTTAAATAGCCTTTAGCACACAATTGTTTGACGTTGCCTCTAAAGTGGATGCATACAGAGATAGTTCATGGTTTGGTTGTAGCTCTTTTGTACCTTGCTTTTAATGTCATTTCTCCCTGAGCTGGTGTTTTGGGTGGGGGGGGCTTTAACAGCAACAGTGTCACTGTGTTGTAGATGAGAGAGAGAAATAAACAACCTCTCCATGGAAATGTGACCTATAGTAAGTATGGTCAAGGTTTTTTTTTTTCCCTTTCACCCAATGTCTTGTCTTGAGCTATAAAAATAAAAAGCACAGAAGACATTTAGTTTTTTATCCAACTTCATTCTCGGTTAATTTTTGCACCCCCCTAAGCATATATATATTTTCTTTCCCTGAAAAGAACCATTTCAAAGCTCTGCCTGCTTCTTTCCCTTTTAAACCTGTATTACAATATGTGGTTTTGTAGTCGTTGTGGCCCTGTTGTTGGCCTTATCACTCTGTCATACGACTCTAACATGAAGTCCGTCATCCACAGGTGAGACTTCAGGTTCAAAATGTGGACAAACCTCTGTACCGTGGGACATATCACTGCTTCCAGTCGATCGCACGCCAGGAGTCGGTAAGATTGTTGTAAATGCCTCTTAATTTTTTCCTCATAGAAATAGAATAGGAGTAGAATGGACATTCCACTGTGGTCATTTGACTAGATTGTTGTTAGTTGTTATGGCGACAACACACGTCAGTAAAGTGCCGAATCGACTCGTTAAAGCCAATTCATACTACTTTGTTTCTTACATACTTGTCAAAGGGACAGCCGGCATGGCGGAACTACATGCACACACGCGCACACCTGTGCATTCCAGTACCCATACTACCATACTATCTAGTATGCCAGAAAAAGATTTAGTATATCCCAATACATAGTCTGTCAAATGCAGTATACCAAAAATACCAGGATGTGCTACTACATCCGGTACTACAGTATATTGCAGTATGCAATCCAGCAATGGCTATTCTGACCCACAATCCTCCTATCCAATGAGCAAGAGGGTTAAAGTTCAAGGATGTCCCAATTGTATGCATACTGCATGCAACGCGAGTCCTTGACTTGCCGCTAGTCTGGAACTTGGTGCAATGGCAATAGTACACATAAAAATGGCCCGCCACTCTGACCACCCTGCTACCTTGATTTGAATGGGAATGTCCGTCCTACTCCTATTCTATTTCTATGGTGTTACTAGTTCATATATTTTCTCTCTTAGACTGCATTTAATCGTATCGTGGCTGTTAAATGATGTGTGAGTATTTCACCTTGTGCTGTCTCTACCATGCCCTCAAATTAAAGTGTCCAGTTACAGTCCCATCTCTAAACATGATCAGCCAGCATGTTCCTAACATGGGGTGAGAGGGGTGAGAGGGGTGAGAGGGGGCGGATGTGTGTCAGTTAACCAGGGTCAGTGAGGACCTTATTCCTGCATGGGCTAAATAAAGCTTTGGACATCAAGCCATGTGAGCTAAGTGGAGTATGCTTGGTCTCTGTTGGCTGTTTTCACATGGAGGTAATGGATTGTATTCCTCCTACAGTGCAATATGAAAATGTGATTTGGTTCGCAGCAGTTTGTTCCCCCACGTTCATATTTGTGGCACATAAATTTACAGAACTAAAACAATGCCTATATTTAGATTGTCCATGAAGCTGTCAGCTTTGTATGTGTGTACCTAGCAGCTGAAGCTGGCCGAGTACAGAGAGGACAGACATTTGGAATGAATTTCTTATTAATTTTAGAACATAATTTTAAGTGTTTTGAGGACACGTCTGCGTTAAAACACAGCTGCTAGCTCGTCGCTGACATCGCTGCTCCTCTCTCGTTGACTTGATTGGCCACAAAATCTGTAGAGATGTTGATGCATCATGATGGTGTTCCCTCGACGGTCCCAGTAATCTGTCTTTGTGTCTGTAGATGCTCGGTCTGTACAAAGGCATCGGCTCTCCAATGATGGGCCTGACCTTCATCAACGCCATAGTTTTTGGTGTCCAGGGCAACGCCATGCGTAAGCTTGGCAGAGACACGCCTCTCAACCAGTTCCTGGCTGGCGCCTCTGCTGGAACCATCCAGTGTGTCATTTGCTGCCCGATGGAGCTGGCGAAGACGCGCATGCAGCTGCAAGGGACGGGAGAGAAGAAGTCGAAGAGAAAGCTGTACAAGAACTCTCTGGACTGTCTGGTGAGAATCTACAACAAGGAGGGAATCCGAGGTATCAACCGCGGCATGGTGACCACCCTGCTGCGCGAGACACCTGGTTTCGGCGTGTACTTTCTCGCCTACGACATATGGACCCGTTACCTTGGCTGCGAGCCAGAGGATCCTTACATGATCCCAAAGCTGTTGTTTGCCGGCGGCATGTCCGGCATCGCTTCCTGGATCTCCACCTATCCCGTGGACGTGATCAAGTCGCGTCTTCAGGCGGACGGGGTCGGCGGCGTCAACAAGTACAGTGGCATCATGGACTGTGTCAGACAGAGCTTGAAGAAAGAGGGGTGGAGGGTGTTCACACGCGGGCTCACGTCCACTTTGCTCCGCGCTTTTCCAGTGAACGCCACCACGTTTGCCACTGTGACTCTATTTCTGTTGTACATGCGCGAGGGAGAAGAGTGTAGCATTCAGGACTCTGAGCCGCAGTCCGTCCAGCTGCAGCCTCTGCAGCCGCAGACGCAGCCAACCAGCATGTGAGCATCACTACAGTCATCAGCAAATCGATATAGTATAGATGAAATTTGCAGCTTAATGCAGGTCTATGATCTGTTGACTGGTGTCCGTAACGAGAAAGGTGAACTGATCCTAGGCCAGCTGACCACATGTATTATTTAAATAATATATATTTTAAGATGAAGGCTGCACTTGTAAATATGGTATGGTTAAAAGTCCTTGGTTTTTGTACACATTTTTTTGAGTAATTTAGGAAACTTAACTGTTACAAGAGTTACTGTAACGCACAGTGACAGTTACAGATGTTCCTAAAATTTGGAGTAAAAGAAACACTTTGTCTTTAATGCTGTGTTCAGGTCATAATGGAGTATATTAAAAACCGGTCTCCACTACTAGACATGCCTAAACTTGTATTCAATGATAGTTTTTGACTACCAAAAGTCGGCTGCAAAGTTTGGCATGTTTGTGAACATGAATGTATTTTTAACTGTTCCTTTTTGCAAACTTCAATTGTGTGATTTTAAGATTGAATTTATTCATTTTAAGCGGTTAACCAATCGATAATGTTCTCACCGTGGTGTCCAGGTCAAGACTATTTACGTCCACATAGTGCGAACACAGCATTTCGGCATGTTATCGTAATGGTTATATTTACAAAGAAAGCCTTACACGTGTAGATATTGTTGTATTATTTTTCTGAGGTTACAATTGTGTATGTGGTTCAACCTTTCTATGAGAAGTCAAAGGAATTTGATTCAAGCTGTGGATGCTGCCTGAAGTTTTAATTGGTAATTGGTCGTTGGCCCACTGCATTATGACATAAACATGGTTTAGATACAAAATAATGATAATTTAATTTAAAATATATAATCGTGTGACACAATAATTGTCTAAAACCAAATGTGATGCCATTTTTAATCATTTTGTTTTGGACATCGTACAGCATCCAAAGAAAGCACCTTATGGTATGATATTAAGCACATGTACGGTTAACAAACATTTTTGTCCATCAGATTTTAAATTTTACAACAAATTGTATATTTTGTATTTACCACTAATGCAAGATGCTGTTACAGTGTCGAGCAAAGCTGATGGCTTAGTTGTTAAAAGTGGGCTTTTTAAAATCCAAAATGTATTTTTACACCGTGCGCTCCTCATTGGTAGATGTGAGGCACAATATTTAGCCGGCTCCACATCCTCCACAAGGGGGAGATTTGTTAAAGTGGCAGTAGGCGGTATATTTTTTTGGCATCATTGTGCAAAAAATCCCATAATAACCTTTCAGCATATTGTAATTCAAGTGTTCTGAGAGATACCTAAACTTCTGCACCTCATCATGGCTCTGTTTCAGGCTTTAAAAAATCTAGCCCGTGATGGGAGACTTTGACCAATCACAAGTCATTTTCATTGAGAGAGCGTTCCTATTGGCTGTGCTCCGGAAATGTTACCAGAAATTTTACAATGGCGTCCGCGTCACAAACTTTCTCATTTTACAGCTAAACCGTGCACTACAAGATGATTCTGAGAACATTTGAGGCCAGAAATAGGCATTAACGTAACATAATATTGATTCATATTTGATCAGCGCGGCCTAGTTTGACCGTTTGGTCTGAGTTTGCGAGCGTTAACAGCTGGCTCTTACTGCTTGTTTTCCTCCGGTCTGTGAAATCTTGCAGATGCCGTTAGGAGCACCGGAGGACAGAGGCACATGATTTTTTTCAGGTTACCTGTTTCATGTACTACTGTCACGGTATAGCGACCGTTTTATAAAGATAACTTTTTTAAATCATATTTGCTCCAATCTTGCCTACTTCAGCTTTAATGTCAGACCAGTATTGTTCACACTAGCCTGCGGCATCTAGAGGCAGAGGAAGTGATGGCTCCTGCAATTTTAACACTTTCAGCTGCAGATTTTTCATTTTGTAGCTGCCGTTTGTGGTTTTTAGTACATTTCTATAATTTATGCACCTGTAATGACATTTTCAGACATTTGATCAGAGACGAGTGTTATTTTTTTAGAGAAATAGTAACTTGTTAAGAGCTTACTATTCTGCCAAAAACAGATTTTTGTAATGTTTGCATTTGAAGTTCAAATGTTGGTCAAATGTCTCTAAATCTGACCATAAAAGATTTGTCAGTAATCTCTTGACCAACAAAATCTGGTTAAGACCCCTCTGCTTCCCTCTCAATATTAACCAGGACCGTCATTATAGGACCGAGGGCACACAGTGTCAATGTGACCTCTGTACTTTACCCAGTTAACAGCTGCCAGAGTTCACAAATGATTACATTTTTCAGGTTTAAAAAGTAAACTATAACAGGTCAAACATTGGAACTGCAGTCATGCACAAGAAATGCCTTTATAAACCTACCTGCAGGTGACACAAGTATCAAAATTGATGGAGCTATTACTTTCCTTGCACATAGATGGCGCACATCTGCAGGTGCTAAACTGCCTAAACTGCTGCTGCTGTTACTTTTCTCATCAATGAGTGGCAGATGTTAGACTGGTCTGAAACAGCTTTGGGGTTGTCCAAAGACATAATGTTGTACATACTGTGGATATGGTGGGTTTTTTTTTCTTCATGTCATCCTTTACAAGGGTGTGAAATCTCTATAGGCTTTAGATTTTCCCATAAAGGTTCTCTATTCGATATCCAGAGCATTAATAAAGCAGCAAACAACTATTTGCGATGTAAAGATATAGAGGAGTAATGTCTACCTGAACAGAGAATGAAGTCACTCTCCCTCTGTGTGTGTTGTAATCACTCTGTGCTTTGTTTACATTGCCGGACCGGCCGTGCGTGCCTTTTTTAGTGCATGTGAGCGTGCTCCACTGGCTAGCTTACGGTCACCACTCTGCACTGCTCTCATACGACGGTTACAGCCGAACACGCCGTCCCGACCAACGGCATCGTCGCCGAAGCGTAACACCCTCCACCTCCTCCTCAGGTTAAAACTGTTAGCTCTGTCAGCACTGTTGCCGTTGTTTGCACTGTTAGCATAGCGTCGCCATGTTGAGAGCCGTCGAGAGGCAATAGAAATGCTCTGAATTTCGTGTTCAGCTCCTTTAATTACAATTCTGTATTTTTGTGTTTCAAGTCTTTAGTTCTCTATTTTGTCTAGGTTTGTCTGACTGTACTGGTGGATGATGCATGTTTGTTCATATCTTTGTAAAAAGGGCTGCTTTAACCGTCCAATGTTGCCTTCTTGTTCTGTGCTTGTTTATGTACAATATCTTGCACCAAAGCAGCATGCTACACGATGAAGTTCTTTGAGAGAATGGTGAAATAAAAATCAAATTTTTTCTCATGTTTTCTGAAAGACACAGTTCTTGGTACAGCTATTACCACAATGAGAATGCATGAATGGATGAGTTGTTTAAGTGAGTGCTCTGTTAAAGAAATGAAAGACTGACCTCTAGTGGTTATATATGGGTATCACAGGTTCTGCTTACATTTAGGGCTTGAAGCAGACTCATTCAAATCTATCAGGGAGAACACACACGTACTATTGGACACTAATGTATAAAAATAGCACTGTTTATTAAAGAAATATTATTTACTTTCAGAGTTGTAAACAAATGTATCCATTATTTGACAAAAATAAATTATTCAAGTTATGATCACAGTATTGCCTCAACACCATCTCACAGGATGAGTGCCAGTACATGAGTCTTAAGGGAAACACTTCTCACCCAAATGTTTTTTTCAAAAATGCAGCATAAAAATAAATAGTATGCCTTATATATCAGGAAACCCGTAGTATGGAGTGGTGCTCCCCTTCAACTTATTGTGCAAGAAGGTTGAATAAATATCCCGATGCTCTTCTCTCATTGAGATACAACTCCAAATGGAACAGTTACTGAACGTAGCATCGTTTATCCTCTGGTCCCAGATGAGACTGAAAACAAAGAAGTACAGCGAAGAAAGGGAAAGTAGTGGATAAATAAAGGAATAGATTTCAGATTGTGGTTTTCCTATAGTGTTTCTCTCTCTCTCTACTAGCTGGTTTTCCCAGATTTTGATGTGTTCATGAAGGAGGAGTCACAGGAGTAGCGCAGAAGGCGGTAGATCTCTTCGGCTCTGGATCGACTCATACAGCCTCCCTTCTGTATGGCTTCAATGGAGCTGCAGGAGGAACAAAAGAAGTCGAGAGGAGAGGTTGTAGTGTGTAAACAAGAGGGGAAGAAGGTATCTTCTCTCAGTATATATACAGTACACACAATTCCTTTACCTGTTTATGAGTTGTGCAATAGACCTGAAGTTCTGGCTCAAGCTGAGGGCGTGGACGTAGTTGACCGAGGGCATGCCCAAGTAGAGCTGCAGGGCCTGCTGCCTGTGCTGCCCTTTGACCTCCAGCGGTACGGCGATGCCCTGATCTTTACGCTGCTCCAGCCGTGCCAGGCCTGCCAGCAAGCCGGCGCTCTCTTCAGCGCCATCGCTCCACAGCAAGCGCACCCCGGTACGCACCAGGGCCGTCAAAGTGCTGTCGTAGTAACGGGTTCGCTGGAACGGACGCAACGCCTCACCTGTGACGGTGAATTATAAAGAACAGAAGCATATAATGTGATCTTAATTAGTAAATCAAATTGTCGTGTAAACCACTGGTTCCCAACCTGGGGTTCTCGACCCCCGTTAGAGGTCATCAAAGCTTCACAAGGGGTCGCAAGGCCTTCTTGATTTTAAGGGGTGTAAGACAGCTTTTTAAAGGGGTCGTCAGTTTAACCAATCATAGAAAAGGGGTCGCCTAAGGAAAAATGTTGGGAACCACTGGTAAACTATCAAAACTGCAATCAAAATACACAGTACATATTCAACAAAATTAGGCTTTTGGTCATCAAATCAACCGGCTGACTGACCTGGCTTGGTTCGGTCCTTCTCCACTATCACACAAACACGCTCAAACAATCCCAGCAAGCTGTTCACTCTTTCAGCCAATCGCTTCCTGTTCTGCGCCGCGGCCAAGTCCGACTGGCTGTGCCTCTCCACCGCCGTGCGGTTGCTGACAATGAAGTAGCTGCCGTCCAGTGAGCAAACGTGGACGGTGGCTGCGTGGCGCTGACGGAGGCTGGTCATCAGCTCCACTCCACCGCTGATGCAGCGACTGTCCACCAGAATGCAAACAGGCCCCGATGGAGCACTGACTGATGAATCCTGTGCAGTGGACGTCTGTGGAGCTGAGGAGGCGGCAGGGAGGGCCTGGACCTGGAGGAAAACCAGAAAGTTTTACTGACTTCTACTATGTCTGTTTTAGTGACTGGTTTAATAACTCAGCGTCCCTTCTTTCTACGTCTTACTGTCACACACACTGTATGACCCTATGGACAGATGTGTATGTGTGTCATCTTTGCTCGTACCTGGGGTTGTTTCATGGAGGATAACAGCAACTCCGACTCTGCAAAGTCCAGTTCGTCAGAGAGCAAATGCTGATTTTCCATCCTCTGGCGACACCTGCAGGTGAAAGAAAATTATGCTTCAGTAGTTTATGAAAGTTTGTAGTGGCAATTTTAGACTCTTTTTAAGGGTGCTCAAGCACACCTACATTTCATCTCATCACCCCCGAAAGATAATTATCTAACCCTCTGAGATCGCCAGTGGTCCAAGGCCGACATTACTGTCTTTAAGAGGTTGTAGCGGGCTCAGTCTTAACACTAGTGAAGATATTGGTATCATACGAAACTAGAAAAAACGAAGGAATCCACTGGTACCAACCATGTCATGCTAGCTTTTCGGGAAGGAGGCTAAATAACGCTCCAAAGTAATGCTAAATTTTGGCAAGGGAAAACTGGCATGGTCATTTTCACAGAGGTCCCTTGACCTCTGACCTCAGGATATGTGAATGAAAATGGCAATGGGTACTCATAGTCTCCCCTTTACAAACATGCCTACTGCATGCAGTTTTGGGCAAAAAACATGCAGTTATTTGCATGCAGTATAATATACAATGGTATAACATTTAATGAGAAAGGTTTATCTACAGGAGAATAAACATTTGAAAGCAATACAGAATGACTGAGAGCAATACTGCATTATATTCCATTATATTTTGAATTGTCACCTGGCGCCTGAATTTTGTGTTTTCCTTTAAAAAAATAAAAACATTTCCACCATAACTTGATGCAGAAAAGAAAGAAAATGGTGCATAAAAATTGAGCAGAATGCAGGAATTGAAGTGTTTGCCACTCAAAAATTCCTAAGGGAGAGGACCCCAGACCCCCTGCTTCATATGTGTCCCCCCCAAGTTGAAAGGAAGCCTACGCCCTTGACTGTTACATTCTCATTGGGGGTTGAAAAGTCTGATCCTAGAATCGCCCCTGATGTTTGTGTTTGTGTGCTACCATATGAGAATTTCTTTACCTCTCCTTTTGCTGGTCTTCACTCACTGAGCTCTTCTGTGCCTTGCTCAGCAGTGAGACCTTGGATGCTATGGTTGAAGACGAGGAGGAGGAAGAGGAGGGTTTCTGCTGCTGTTCTAGCCCGCTGGGCTCCGGCTGTACCACCTTTGGCCACAAGGGGGCAGCAACACCCCCTCCTGTTGTGACACTTCTCTTTTTACCAACTTCCTCTGTCTCCTCCTCACTAGAATCATGAATGCGGATGACACGGGCGCACTTGGTTTTCACCCCAGCTCTCTGCTCTGGTGGAGCTCCAGCTGCAGTCTTAGCGCCAGCCCCGGCTCTGGCTTTGTGCTGGAAAACACGCCGTCTGGTGGCATACTGCCTCCGCCCCTCCACGTACGAGTCCTCGGGCATAAGTTCAATGTCTTCAGCCTCCTCTTCCTCGCTGCTCTCCACCTCCTCACTTCCCACCACAAAGCTGTCCTCTGCATATGTCTCATCCATCTCAGGCACCTGGGACGCAACGTTAGGAACATGGACTGGAGTCAATAATTAGACTAAACGTTATCTGAAGTACTTTGTATTTGGTTTCTTTGTAAATCAAGTTTTTATTTGCAGAGTAAAAAAAAAAAAAGTAAATAAAATATACAGTATACCTGAGAAAATATGTCCATGTTGTGATGATTTCTGTAGGACAGTTTGAACTTTCCCTGGACTGCAGGGCTTCTCACTGACTTCAGGTAAACACCTTGCATCTCGGATTCTGTTATAGAAGGGAACAAACAGGAAGTTTAAATGTTATGGCACAATTCCTTCAGCCGACTTAAACACTTCAGATTTGAAATGAAATCCACTGAAGGTAGAATAAAATCACATTTCTTGGATTAAACATGATGTACCATTCAGTCCCTGTGACAAGTGTGTGTTGTCGACCACAAAGCCTTCAAGAGAGCGGTTCTGATCATCTCCATCCTCTTCATCAGATGACACGTCTGCCCCCTCATCCGACAGCTCGGCTTCCTCAACCAGGAACTGGCGCCCTTTTCGACATGCGGGGTGCTGAGAAACAAACAATTGGAAAATGTCAAGTTTGACAGATGCTGAAGGTGTCTGCGACAGATATTAATAGACTTGACATTTTTATGGAAGAAGGAAAGTGTCATTTTTGGGCAAAAACTGGTCTGAAATATGTTATGGTTGTATTATGTGTTTTTAAAGCAGCTATATAATTTATCTTTTTAATATAACAATACATCAAATTACAATGTGATAATGTGAAAGGGGTGGAATTATCACCCAAATCTGCAGTTCCCCTCGGCTTTACGGATTAATAGTGAGTCTCAGCTCAACTTTACTGTTCTTGTTCACTCTCAATGCTCTCATAGTGCCGTTTTTGGCCGCAGCAGGCAGCTGTTTTCATTAAAACTCTTAAAACCACACTGCACACTACCTGCTCATCACCAAACGGCAGACAGACACAGTTAGTGACTAGCTGGAGAACATAGCAGACCTTTTAGCAACTAAAGATATTTCCCTCAGGTGTTGGTAGAGACCATAGACTGCATCTAAAGATGGACAACATGACAGCTCCCCCAAAAGAGAAGCCAAAACATCTTGATCGCCCCCTGGTGGCTGGCTGCAGTATAGGTCATAAATCCCGCCCCCTTCATGTTAACGGATAGGACATGGGTCAAACTAAAAAGTTAAAGTACACGTCAAATAAATTTTTCCCAAAGATGGTTTCTGTAATTTTAGGTAGCTCTCGAGACGATGATGTATGTTCAAGTGTTCCTTTTTCTGATCAGTTTGGTTTTAATTTAGTTATGACGTCATGATTGACAGCTGCTCTGAGTGAAGAAGTTGCAGCCGGGGGCTCGGGAATTGAACGAGAGGAGATGTAACTTTCGATAACCGTCACGAGTCTGTGTAATAGAACATGTCAGTTTGATGATAAATGTAGTTATAGAGATATTATGGTTAGTTGTTGTGTCTTTGTAGCCAAACAGCTACCGTGGTGCTAACATAGAAGCTAGGTGGCTCACTTTAGCAAGCTGTAGCTGTGCTCGGCTCGTGATTGGCTCGGGCAGGTGAATGGGCGGGACCTCGATACCGTGGCTCCAGCCCCCCGATCACTACCGCGCAGACTCTGAGTCCGAATGATATGTTGCTCTGTAACTGCTGGATGTGTATATAAGTTTGCTACATCAACTCTAATGATGAAAACCTGAGAAATAAATGATATAATTCAGATTCAGATCACAGCAGAGCCATCTGTTGTCACACAGACCTTGGCTTTGCCTTGTTGGACCCGTTGCCTCTCAGGTAAGTGTGCTGTGATTCTGCGTGACACAGACTCATTCTGGAAATCCTCATCAGAAACAGCTTCACCCTCCATTTCATCAGACTGGGGAGCAATGAGGAGAACAGATTAGTCAAATACTGTACGCCGTTAAATGCTTTATGAAGCTGCATAGCATCAAACCATTAAGGACTGGAGGAGATTATTATAATGTATGGAGTGGAAGTATTTAAATCAAATCGGCTGAGTTGAATAGGCTGAACCATGCGGCGTAATTTACCGCTAATGAAGAAAATCTTACAGTATTAAGTGCAGCAGCGCGTTTCCTCCTCACAACCAGCGGGGAGTCCACATCACTGAACATCTTTGACGAGCAGAGACAAGACGTGTTACATTTCACATACATACACGTCACTTGTAAACAGTGCAAGATATGTCACTCTCATATATATACTGGAAAAACAAAGTTTGGAAACTTGTGTTTGGTCGATTATTTCTCTGTTGTTACAATGCTAATTGGCATTGTATTTTACATGGTTGGAAAGCCTGTTTATTTACCTTCGCAATGATGTCTAACTTGTAAGGATCATGCATTTGTGGGATGAGCAGCACAGCTGATTATGTGGGTAGCGCCCAAGAAAAATTTGCCAAAATGCTCTGCCAATGGTAAACAGTGTATTCTCATAAGGCTACCAGGAAGCCTGCAATGACTGCCCTTCCCCGTCAGGCCCGTTTGCGCTGGTGTCGACAACACAGACAATGGAACCTGAACATGTGGGGGAATGTCATGTTCAGTGATGAGTCCAGGTTCTGTCTGCGAAAGTTGGATGGCAGGGTCAAAGTACGGAGACGACGTGGAGAACGCTATGCTGATTGTTGAACCGATGGAGTAACAGCTTTTGGTGGGGGCAGTGTCATGGTGTGGGGCGGCATCTCCCTCACTGGCAAAACAAGGCTTGTCATCATTGAAGACCATCTCAATGCAGTGAGATATCGGGATGAGATTCTGCAGCCAGTGGCAATCCCATATCTCCACAATCTGGTACCTAACTTCATCCTCCAAGATGACAACGCTCGCCCCCACAGAGCCAGGGTTATCACAGACTACCTCCACAATGTGGGAGTAGAGAGAATGGAACGGCCTGCCAAGAGTCCACACCTCAACCCAATTCAACACTTGTACGATCAGCTTGGGCGTGCTGTACGTGTTAGAGTGACCAACACAACCTCGTTGGCTGACCTGCAACGAATCCTGGTTGAGGAATGGAACGCCATCCCACAGCAACGTGTGACCCGGTTGGTGACCAGCATGAGGAGGAGGTGCCAGGCTGTTGTGGCTGTGTATGGATCTTCCACCGCTACTGAGGCTCCTGACGGTGTATTAAATGAATAAAGTGTAAAATAGCCAATATGTCTTGTTTGTTCCTTGTTACTGATAGAGAGTTCAATCATCCAATCCACCAAACAACTCAAAACAAGAGTCAACACCAACAGGAGAATACACTGTTTACCATTGACGGAGCATTTTGGCAAATTTTTCTTGGGCGCTCCCCACATAATCAGCTGTGCTGCTCATCCCACAAATGCATGATCCTTACAAGTTGGACATCATTGCGAAGGTAAATAAACAGGCTTTCCAACGATGTAAAATACAATGCCAATTAGCATTGTAACAACAGAGAAATAATCGACCAAACACAAGTTTCCAAACTTTGTTTTTCCAGTTTATATTTATCAAGATGCTTAGACATTCCAGGTACAAATGCTTGCGAGCTGGTTACCATGACAACTGCAGCAGGTACCATGGAAATGATGGACAGAGGCAGCTTGAGCCGTCTGAATCAGATATCTCCTGTCTCAGCCGTTGTTTTTGTACCACAACACAGAGGTTGAGCCGTGATTTTTACTTACTGTGTATTTATAATGTATATACAAAGATTATGACCATCTTTTTGTATACATCTCATTAATCTTATGAAAGGAAAAATGTATATATCAACTAGAGGTGCAACATAAATAAAATGTCATAAATGTGAATATTTTCTTCTGTGATAATAAAACTGATTATCTTTTGGACTGAAATCATCCACCATGGGCTCTGGTGACGGGCATTTCACATAATTTCCTTTAGACCAAATGATTAATCTAGAAAAACAATCAGCAGATTAATAAAATAATAAAAGATCTAATATCGACAGGCCATGCTCACCACGTCCGGGGACGACAAGGGTTTGACCTTGTTCTGATGTCTTCTTTTATGAACCACGACTTCATCCTCACTGTCACTGATGCACTCCACTAAGAAAGAAGGTGAGTCACAGTTAGAAAAATGCAGAGATCTCTGCAGCAGGGCGAAACAGAGTAACACAATATAAGACAAGTTTAGGAATTAAGGCTGTCAATGGATTAAAATATTTAATCGAGATTAATCACGACTGTCCATGATTAATCGCACATTTTGTATCTGTTCAAAATGAACCTTAAAGGGAAATTTGTCAAGTATTAAATACTCTTATCAACATGGGAGTGGGCAAATATGCTTACTTTATACAAATATATATATTTATTATAGGAAATCAATTAACAACACAAAACAATGACAAATATTGTCCAGAAACCCTCACAGGTACTGCATTTAGCATAAAACAATATGCTCAAATCATAACATGGCAAACTGCAGCCCAACAGGCAACAACAGCTGTCAGTGTGTCAGTGTGCTGACTTGCCCCAACTGCATGTGATTATCATGAAGTGGGCATGTCTGTAAATGGGAGACTCGTGGGTACCCTTAGAACCCATTTTCATTCACATTGCTTGAGGTCAGAGGTCAAGGGCCCCCTTTGAAAATGGCCATGGCAGTTTTTCCTCGCCAAAATTTTGTGTTAGTTTGGAGCGTTATTTAACCTCCTTTGTGACAAGCTAGTGTGACATGACTGGTACCAATGGATTCCTTAGGTTTTCTGGTTTCATGAGCCCGCTACACCCTCCGAAAGATCGATTGGCGTTAAAACGATTTTGCGTTAACGTGTTGTTATCGTGTTAACATTGACAGCCCTATTAGGAATCCTATTTTTTTGAAAGGTAAACAAACCTGGAGGAGGAGGAGGAGGAGGAGGAGGAGGAGAGTTCTCCTCCAGTCGTCTCTGTTTGAAAAGGGGGACTAAAGACGGGTTACGTGGCCCGGCACAGCCAGGCATGAGCATCCGCCTCGCTCCTGGTGATGTGATTGGAGACGGGAGCGCACCACCTGTAGACACCGAAGGCGAAGCCAGAAGAGATGACGTTTCTCTCTTCCGTTGCTCTGGCAGCATTTGTGGTGTAGATTCCTTGGATTCACTGGACTGTCTCTGTTTGAAAAGGGGGACTAAAGACGGGTTACGTGGCCCTGCACAGCCAGGCATGAGCATCCGCCTCGCTCCTGGTGATGTGATTGGAGACGGGAGCGCACCACCTGTAGACACCGAAGGCGAAGCCAGAAGAGAGGACCTTTCTCTCTTCCGTTGCTCTGGCAGCATTTGTGGTGTAGATTCCTTGGATTCACTGGACTGTAGAGGGATTCTCGGTCTGTGGAAGCTGTTATAGGGAGTGGAGGAGCTGGAGCCGGCCGGCAAAGATGCTGTAGAATCAGCATGTTTTTTAGACTGTGGCGAGGTCAACATACACGGGGCAGAAACAGCCTCTTCTTCCGCTTCGTCAGAGTCCTCCAGTGAATAGCCGAGGTCAAAGTTCACAGAGTAGTAGTCATGAGAGCAGTCTGTTACAGGTTCACTTGGGGCTGCTGCTGTGTGTTTTGTCTCTACAATGGTCGGGTTATTCAGCTTGGAATGCGGAGTTATGTCCTTTGTGCGTGCTAAGTCATCTGTGTGCGCTGAGTTTAATGTACGTGCGCTTCCAGCTGTGCGTCTAGTGCTACGTTGGTTTGTTGGGGTATGCGTGTGTAAAGACACATTTTTTGTGCTATTGGCAATGTCTCCAGCACTAGGGGATGTCCTGGGCGTGACACCAGGAGTGGGGATGTCTGGGATGGACATCTGCAGGAAGGCCTCGTCATCGCCAAACAGATCCATGCTCTCGTCCATCTGAATTCTGTCATCTTGCACACCACCATGTGTTTTTGTTTCCTTGTACCTCTCCGCTTCCTCGCCAACACATTCCTCATCTGTCTCCTTGCGGTTATCTGTTATATCATGATTATAATTCACATCTTCTTCCCCAAAGACCTCATCCCAGGACGGGCTGTTTGCTGCAATACTGACGCTCTGCTGCTGCTGCTGCTCCTGACGAGGCCCTTTAATGTCCTCTGATTCCGTCCTCAGGGGGGCATCGTCAGCATCACTCATCATCACTTCATCGTCATCATCATCATCATCGTCGTCCACATCCAGCGTAAAGCTGACCTGGAACGGCTGATGAGGCCGTTGAGGAGAGGGAGGAAGTGACGGAGCAGCCATGTCGGCCTCTAAATCGACAGGCGGTGGCGGTGGAGATCGGGACAGGAGCTCCGCCACGTTGGCCAGGATGACATTCAGACTCTGATCTCTCCCTGGGAGGAGTTTAGAAAAGGAGGGAGGAGGTGCCGAATCCCATTTAGGAAGGTAGAACATGGCCTGAAGTTCGACTTCTTCCTCTTCATCAATCTTTGTGATCAACTGTGAAGTTTGGTCAAAATGTATAGGCTCTGGTCTTACGACATCTTCATCAATAATGACACAGTCGTCATCCATGTCAGCTTCTGGACAGTCGTTGTTTGAGGGACGAGGACAAATCGCTTCAGGTCCTGGGTGGTCTGTCATGTCATCATAAGGCGCCTCGGTATCATGCGCAACAGGAGGTCTTTGTTTTGTCACAGCGAATGTGGAAACTACAGTCTTTCCTCGTGTTTGTTCCCAATCTCCTTCTTCGTCGAAGCGTTCCAGATCAGGCAACGGTGAGCGAAATAGTTTGGCTTTATTGTTTGTAGTTTTAGCGCCTGTCTTCTGTTTCTTCTGTCCTTTCTTCACGTGGCCGACAGCGTCCGCTTTGTGGAGGTACGGAAGAAGCTCCTGTTCGTAACGACACTCCCCCTGAACACAAACACACACAGAAGAGTTGTTTAGTCCATTTCACAGTTATAAACATAAACATCAGCTGACAGGAAGTAAACATGGAGCCAAGCTGTTGCCTAGCAATGCTGTTCCGTTGAAAAGGTCTATAAGAAATATCCGTCATCAGGAGAACCAAGGAGAGGAAGTTGTAATCAGCCTCGGGACTTGCTGACCCTTTTACGACACATATGACACTCAGGGCGGCCTGTTTACCATCAACTAGCCTGTCAGTTCATGCTCATACAGTAATCCAATCAGGAAGTGTCCTATGAAGAGTACGTGCAGCACACACATCGTAATCATCCAGCACCTGTAACCTGTGCAAGCGTCGTGACCTGGAAGTGATTCATCTAGAGTAGCATCCTGCTTTTCTTTTAAGATTATTTTTGGGCTTTTTTAATGCCTTTAATGAGAGAGAGACAGTTATGAAAGGGGGGAAGAGAGAGGGGTTGAGATGCAGCAAAAGGCAACAGGTCAGATTCAAACCCTGGGTCGCTGCAGTAAGGACTCAGCCTTGGTACATGGGGCGTCCACTCTACCAGAGTGGCATCCTGCTTGGGCTGACGGGGTGCCATTGAACCTGTGACCAGCAGGACGAAGATGCTCAATGAACAGAAAGGAAAGAATAAGACGCCTGATGTAGAGTGAGAGCAAGAAAAGGAGTGTGTATGGAAAGCAAAATACTGGTTTTGCCTATATAAGGCAAGATGAGAGGAGACCCACTGTATTAAATACAACTTCACGCTCAATAGAGCGGGAATGATTTGAATGGGAACAGATGGCACTAAGAGTTGCATAAAAGGCCGTCTTGCGGTGATGAAATTTGTCATAGCTCACTTGAAATAGTGCCTGTTTCCACCTTTATTCTGTTATAAAACTGTGCTTTAGTGCCTTTTGATCCAGATGGAGTTGGTAAGATCCTGCTGTGTCTTATACTGTTCTTCTTTTTTTATTAGACATACTTTCAACACAAACTTGATGTACTCCCAAGATATAAGTATCTATAAAATCAAATCATTCCTGTCTGCCGCCGCTGACCTGGTGATGCCCTCATTTCATCCTCTCTTGATCATTTAACTCTCAAACAATCAAGTTGTTGACCTTCTTGATCGGCAGGTTTCTACGTAGAAACCTGGTGCCAGTATGAAGGGTGGAGCATCATCATTTGTCAACATACTTCTGTAAAAACAGCTTCTGAAAAGTTCATCTCCCACAAAAAGACACACACTAGCAGTAAACCATTATACAGGCTATAAATCATATGTGTTGGCAATAACTCCAACACTGAAGTCACTGCAATGTTTACCGTGAAAAGCAAACAAAAGAATAACGAACAACACCCAAACAATTATTTCTTTACACCATGTACTACCTCCCTCCTTTAATTATCAGACAAACAGCCCTGGAGGCAAACAACCGGGTTACTATGCAGCCGTCACGCTCTGTGCAGCCGGAGCATGAGACCTGTAATTATCACTTAGATAATACAAATATATATCAATGGTGTTTCCCTTTTGAAAATGCATCAACAGGAGCTGACACGGTTGTTTTAACGTAACAAACTCTGGTGGAAAATAAAACTACTTAACAGCTATATATATATATTTTGAAAAGGGAAAACTAACACATGCTACTGGAAATTATTTATTTAGCTACTTGTAACTCCACTGCTCCTCACACCGACCTTCTGACACCATCGTAATGCAGTCGTATCATTCAAATAATTATTATCATTATTATTATATAAATTATGAAGCAGGAGACAAATCTTAATTTATTTAAAATTGTATTTTTTATTATTGATTTCAATTAAATATTTATTATTTTATTTTTATTATTGTAAATTGGATTTTAATTTGTTTATATTTTATCAGTTTTTGAGGGAAAAAAACACACATTATTATTATTATTATTATATGGAATGATATTTTTTACAAATAAATATATTTATTAATTGTTTCAAGTCCCAATCTGTATCTTTTGACCATGTAACTTAATGGCATTCACATATAAAAAATGTAAAAACTTTATAGGAAATGTCAGGTTTCTGTGGTTTTCTTAAATGATCATAATTTAAAAATATGGGCCTGTTTACATTTTACTAATCCATTAATTAGTTAATTTACAACTTTAAGTCCCAATCTATATTTTTGACCATTATAACCGTGTATTGACCAGTGTTGGGCAAAACTGTAATATTATTACTGTCCCCAGTAACAAGCAGTTTAAAGAACTACAATTTCCAAAACAGTTATTATAATACAGTTATTAATCCAAGTTAACGCAGCGTTACCAGAACACAATTCGTTTTTTGTGCAAGCTAGGCTTCTGTTATGATGATGTGCCTCATCATGTCGAGTTGAACTTAGTGAACTTTCAGACGAATATCGCCTCGGGCGCATGTGTGACGATGTCCTGAAAGAGAGGAAGAGACAAGTCCGGATCTACGAGATTGCAAAAGCATGCATTGCACCCTCAGTTGAAATTATAATAATAAATGCCAAGCGCAAAGTGGTAGATCTTTTAGACGCGTAGACTGTGTGGCCGTCTCCAAGCGCAATTTCAATGATATACATAAATAATGATTAATGTAACTAATTACTTTTGATACCAAGTAATAAGTAAAGGAGTAATAAGTACGTATTACACTTCCTGAGTAACATATTCACACAGGAAATTAGATCATTTTTACATGCTGATAACTGAAAATATAAAAAACTAAGAATCAGTTTGTGTAATAAAACACCTGTAAACCAGTTTTGGAGAGACAGCAGTTTCCAGCCCTGTGCTCTGATTCATTTTGATGAATTGAGGGCTTCCTTGTTGTTCATATTTGAAACACAGAATTAATTTATCCATTGAATGATCATTTTATTGTTTTATAATAGTTATTAAGTCCCTTATTAAAAGCTAAATTAATAAATGATTTATTGTAATTCAACAACAGGCCTCCTTCACAGTAGAAAAAACAGGTGTAAATAATCCAAATTAGTGATGGCTGAATTCTTTCACTCTGACATGTCTTACTGGGACACTTGGATACAACAGAACCACCGTTAAGGTGATTAGTAACACGTGCTTTTTCCATCGACTGTATATAAGAAGTGAACGTAGTCACCATGACATCACTCATTGGTTTGTGGACTGCCGTAGTGAAGCCTTGAGTTCGGCATTTTGGCCGTCTTTTGCACCCAGAGGAATCGCCCCCTGCTGGCTTTTAGAAAGAATGCAAGTTTAAGGCACTTCAGCATTGACTTTTCAGATCCGGAGGTAGCCCACTGGCTTTTGTCACCTGTGTGACAAGCAATCAAGCAAATTGCTCTTAATGAATAACTGAAATATTTGGTAATTACACTGTTGAAACCCCCTGCAGTAAATCCGTCCACAGGTCATCAAACTGAATGAGGAGAGGTGAGGTTTTGAATGATCAGAACAAAGGTTTTCACCACCGGCTATTCTGTATGCATGAGAGGTTTCTCCTTTCATCTTTGGTGTTTTTAATAGTTACTGTTGAACTGATTTCGACAGAAACATCTACACAGAACTTTTTTCATGGTGTCTACAGAAAGTTTTACCGACATGCTCTCATTAATGTCACTGTACCGTAGTTACTATTGTAAAATACTGTGAAAGTATTACCCTAAATCTGAGAAACAAATCCCCTTTTTTTTTTATTTTAAGGGTAATCCATCTTATACAAATCCTTAAAACTCCTGTATCCCTCAGCCGCAGCTTTGCTCATAGCTGTGTACTCTGCACGAACTCCGAGGCCACAGGACGTCCTTTAAGCATCACAATTCTGATGAAAAATGGAACAGAGGCTTTTAGGTATTCAAGGATTTAGTCGCACTGGACACTGAGGGAATGAATTATCATACTCCTCCCTTGAAGATGAATTTTAATATCTCGTTTCTAGTGAGTTCTGACGCCCTTTCTCGACACCCTTTCAGACAAATAACGACTAGAACTGGATTCACACGGGATTGACCTTAACCCCTGACACAATTAATTAATGATCAGATTAAGGCTCTAGATCGAGAGATGCCGCAGACCGAAAATAAACTTGATGACGCGGACAGAGAGAGAGAGAGAGAGCTGCAGAGGCTGCAAGCATCACAGGGTACGTGCGCTTTCAGACTGAAGGATGAAGGAAGCAGCCAAGTGGAAACTCCTCTATGTTTATTATCTCATTGCACTACAATGATCATGTGATGCTCATGAACACGCACAAAGAATGCATCCTCCATATTAATCGGTCGGCATGACTTTTTTTCCCAAACTCGCTACGGCTCAGGATGAGAGCTACTGTAGTTTCTTTGCTCTTTAGTTGGTAGATGCTAATCAACCGACAACACAAGCTTCCCTATTTCAAATGACGCTCTTCTGCGAATGCTGCAATTGATTTGCGGATTAGAGGATTTTGGGAACAGTTACTATGATGTTGCTGCTTATAAGACAACTCAAGAATCATCTGAGTGAATCTGAGATGAAAGGATGACCAGAAGGCACGAGGAAGAGTGCAAGGCTTTTGAAAAAAGCTACTTCTGACGTCAGCCGGTGATACTAGGAGACGTGCAACAATGTCGAGCTGCACATGGGTCTTTATTTGTCATTTGGCAATGAGAATCTCTGGTCTTAGGTTCCTATGTATATATATAAAGGGGAAATCACACTAGTTAAAAAGCAAAATGATAATCTAAGGCATAAAATAGTGCTGTTAAAATATGGGTAAATATAAAATAGTAATGTAAATGCAAATTTGTAAATTTGTAATATGTGAATAATCCATTTCTAAACGTGAAGTCTATAATTTAGTGTAACTTTAAAAAGGTACAGTGTGTAGGATTTGGTGACATCTAGTGGTGTGGTTGCAGATTGCAACCAACTGAGTACCCCTCCGCTCACTCCTCCCTTTCCTAGACTGCGGTAACGTGAGCCGCCGAGTGTAAAACCGTGGTAACGCCGTTCACCTCGCTCAGGGGCCATCCTTACCATAATACCACTAGTTTAGGAGCAACAGAAGTCAGACAGCATGTGGCGGTTTCCACGGTTTTTCACTGTTGAATAAGGGGGTCTGATTGCTTTGTATTTGCTATTTGGCTAGGTGTGCTCCATCATAAATCTTCATCATATAGACCATTAAGCATTCTAAATGTGTCCCAGTTTGTGTCCTGTTGCTGTGTATGTGAATATGACATAAGCTGACAGGAGGTAAACATGGACCCAAGCTGTTGCCAGGCAACGTAACGCCATTGAAACGGTCTATTCAAGTTTTTTTTTTTTCCTCAGGGCATTCAGTTTAATTACTAGCAGGTAGAGCTGCCCTCCCCCAATTTCATTGCTTTCACTTCACAACAAGTAGTTTCCAGGCAACTTGATCGCTGACGACACAGAGATACCATACCAACGTCGTTATACTATTGGCTCCTCGTTAGAAGTGGGAACCAAACATCGGATATCTTTCACAGATATAAACAAAACATTCAGTTTGGACCCGTCAACATTTTTTAAAATGATTAAATCAAGACAATGTTTTTTTTTTGTTTTTTGGAAAAGCCATACTTTTATTTGTCACCTTTCTAAAAGCTCTGTGAATGTATTATTTAAAAAAGTATTCCTGTTATCAATAAGACCATTAATATTTTATAACAACAATTTTTTATGTGAAATCTATGTGAAAAGTACAGAGTAACTTCAGCTGTCAAATAAATACAGTGTTGTAAAAAGTACAAATTTTGCATCTGTAATGTAGCGACAAGTACAAAGTAACAGAAAATTTAAACACAGTTAAAGGGAGAGATTTGGCGACATCTAGTGGTGTTGTTGCAGATTGCAACCAACTGAGTACCCCTCCGCTCACTCCTCCCTTTCTAAGACTAGCCGAGTGTAAAACCGTGGTAAAGCCGTTCACCTCACTCAGAAGCCATTCTTACCATAATAACACTACTTTAGGAGCAACAGAAGTCAGACGGCGTCTGGCGGTACCACAATTTTGCACTCTGCGGCTCACGTTACCGCAGTTTCACAAGCGTGTCGGAGAACTACGGTGGCCTTCAGGTAACGTAAAAACGTTAAAGTCTCTCTCCAGAGCCAGTGTTTGGTTTGTCCGTTCTGGGTTAACACATCAGACTTCATGAAGAGGACCCGCTCCCCATGTAGATGTGAAGGGCTCATCCTAAGCTAACGAAAACACAGCAGTTCTTGATTTCAGGTGATTATACACTAATGAAAACATAGTTATGAATACTATATTTCATTTCTGCCCCGAAATGTTACACACTGTTCCTTTAATTCTCTTTAAACTGTTTTCTGTTTTTCTTCTTTTATCTTTATTTTGCTTTATTTTTTGATCTCCCGCTCTCTCCTCCTCAGCCCAGTACGCTCGCTATACATGTAGGTCATCGCTGCCTAACCTACTTCCAGCTTCCTGGCTTTATGTAACATTTCAGAGAAGCGTTATATAATCACAGGAGAGGAGGCCGGTCTGCCTCGTGTCTCTTCATCACACAGAGAAAGAGGCAGCGCGGGGAAAAACACAGCATGGTTTTCAACTCACCCAGACAGAAAATTGCCTCAAATTAGGCTTCTGGAGTGCAAGGTTTTTAAGGGGGTTGGAGGATATGTGTGGACAAGGTTTATAAGAAAAAATAAAGTTTGGACTTTCATTTAGGTGCTTTATTTTTTTTGTTCTTCCTCTGATGTTTCTGGAAGCGAAAGGTCACAAGGCCTCTCTGCAAATTCAGGCCAAGTGAGTAAACTGTGGCTAAGGTTATCCCTCACAGAGTAAAGATGAGTGTAGAAGATAGCTGGAGGAGAAGCTGCTTTGTGTGCTAATAGGAGCATGACTGTTTGATGCCTACTATAAGGGACTTACACTATACCATTATAAAAGTATCATTGACAATACAGTACAACCTCTATCTGACACACAGAAGACACACCTTAATCTTCTAAATTCATCATCATTAAATGGAGAGGACGCTGCAGGGGTGGACAAATATGCTTTGTGGAGTTAAAAACAGTTTGAACTATCTGTGTTTGTGGGTTGAGAAAAAACAAAAACAGACTTGTTTATTTCATCAAAAAAAGAATTACTGTCTTTTTCTGGAAATCTGTTTCTGAACTATAAACTAATTACATCTTTCAAAGAGGTTTTGTTTTCGGTTCCATTTGTACCAAAGACATTGAAAACAGATTTTAATTCAATTTAATGGAAAATTAGTTTTTTTTCAAGATTTTAGTCTTAGAAAGGGAGGAGTGAGCAGAGGGGTATTCAGTTGGTTGCAATTGGCAACCACACCACTAGATGTCGCCAAATCCTACACACTGTCCCTTTAACTGTGTTTAAATCTGCAAAATGTTTTACTTTTTACGACACTGTATTTATTTGACAGCTGTTACTCTGTACTTTTCACATAAAAAAATAAATATTACAGGTCTTATTGAGAACAGGAATATATATTTTTTTTAATAATACATTCACAGAGCTTTTAGAAAGGTGACAAATAAAAGTATGGCTTTTCCTAAAAAAAACATAATGGTCTTGATTTAATCATTTAAAAAATGTTGACGCGTCCAAACTGAATGTTTTGTTTATATCTGTGAAAGATATCTGATGTTTGGTTCCCACTTCTAACGAGGAGCAGATAGAATACCAACGTTGGTATGGTATCTCTGTGTCGTCAGCGATCAAGTTGCCTGGAAACTACTTGTTGTGAAGTGAAAGCAATGGATTTTGGGGAGGGCAGCTCTACCTGCTAGTAATTAAACTGAATGCCCTGAGGGAAAAAAAACAACTTGAATAGACCGTTTCAATGGCGTTGCGTTGCCTGGCAACAGCTTGGGTCCATGTTTACCTCCTGTCAGCTTATGTCATATTCACATACACAGCAACAGGACACAAACTGGGACACATTTAGAATGTTTAATGGTCTATATGATGAAGATTTATGATGGAGCACACCTAGCCAAATAGCAAATACAAAGCAATCAGACCCCCTTATACAACAGTGTGTACAAATAACTGCAGAGGGACAATAACATGCACGGTATCCCTCTGGCGTAAAACAAACAGGGCCACTGAACTGCTTAGTTTTCATGGTTTATGGGCTTTGCGTTATACAGTGCGCTGTTTTTTAACTTTTGGAGACTAAATAATGTTTTATTAAGTTGATCAAATGTTTGATTTGAAGTTCGCTTTTGTTCTCTGAGTATTTTCTGACCTGAATTCATCCATGAAGGCATGTGAGACATCAGCTGCCATCTCCCCCTGTAATCCAGTTTTGTTTTTACAGGTACAGGGCTAATTCTCTCCTTCCCAAGTACGGTGAAAACCAACGGTGGGAAAATAAGGTAATAAGTGCCCGCTTGTTAGTTCGGCCAATAGTCAGTTTTACCATAATCTCTGACCTAATTTCAAGGATTTGGACAAATTCAGGGGTGTTATCGACGGCACAATCTTGTGAAACAGCAGACGGTGAGACAAGGAGGCTTGGAACATTCGCAAAACCGATATTTGGAAGTGATTAGGTTTGTAATGGGGAGGGATTGTCAAAACGTAAACAAGGTCAGGAACAGTGTAATGGTGGCTAAATTACCTGACTGATAAAACCACACTACAACAACACAGTCTGTAAAACATATTTCCTGTTGATGTTCTGTAGATTCAGCATGATAACTGTTGTGACTTTGTCTTCTAGTAGATCTGATGTCCTTGCAGACATAACTGATCTAATCAAACTATCAGGAAAACAAGCGCGGCTAAGACCATGAGCCAGGCTGCTATCAGGTCACCCGTCTGTCTAAAAAATATTTTGGCTCTCGTCAAGTAAATCTTGATCAACAAGAATTACCGCCTCGCGGTTATATGCCTCCGCCAACGAGTCAAGATGCAATTAACATCCATGTCTGTCCCAGATGTTATCACTTTGTCATCATTTTATCCTATTAAACATGTATGTGTCCTAGTTAGCACTTGAATTCTTGAGTTAAGGCCTAAAACCTGTTTTGTGAGGTCACAGTGACCTTGACCTTTGACCACTAAAATCGAATCAATTTATCCTTGAGTCCAAGTGGATGTTTATGCCAGATGTAATGAAATTCCCTCAAGGCGTTCCAAAGATATCACGTTCACGAGAATGGGACGCACGTGAGGTCACGGTGACTTTCAGCCACCAAATTGTAATCAGGTCATCCTCGAGTCTAAATCGATGTTTGTGCCAAATTTTAAGAAATTCCCTTAAGGTGTTCCTGAGAGTTCACGTTCACGAGAATGGGTCAGACAACCCAAAACCATAATGTCTCCGGCCAAGGCTGTCGCCGGCACGGAGGTATTAAAAATCGCATTACATTTCCACGTACATGTTCAGATTTCTGAGTACTATTTCAAAAAGATTTCCTTAATCAGTTATTTTTGTGAAATCTAATTCAAGAGAAAGAAGATGAGAGGAGGAGCAGCTCGGAAACACCCGTTTGAATATAAATGATTATCTATTTTGAAACTAAATCCACAATTACGCCATGGAGCCTCGTTATCATTGACAGGAATTTTCCTTCCAGCTCAAAACAATGACTGTAGTCACATAGCAAAAACCACATTAAACTCAGCTGACTCCTTTCAGTCTGGTGAAGCCTTTATACAGTTTGCTCTCCCTTTCATCAAACACAGACTACTGACTTCCTTTTATGAACCAAAGCAAAATGAGCACCACGAACTTTGATTTAATGGGCATATAGCTAGAATTAGCGGATACATGCTAATCTGATTAACCTATTGAGCTGTTGACACACTTAAGACCCGAGTTCAGTTATTTCCCTTCGCGCCACAGAGTCGGACTGCAGTAGCTTCTATCTTGGTGCTCACAGAGTTAATACCAAGCAATATTATCATACATTCATTTTCCTCTTCTCACCTCATTTTCCTCTCTCATGCCGTCAACGAGCTCCATCACCTTAATGAAGTGGTTGCAGCGGAGGGAATGATCAACAACATGGGTAGGAAGCGCTTTGTGCTGCCAGTGTCTCCATTCCCACAAAGATAGCTCTCTGGACGGTGGGCCACTTTTGGAAACGTCCTCCTTTGGGGACATGAAATGACATCGTAAAGGCGTTAGTAAAATAGAAACAATATATTCAAGCCCTTAACAAAAGACAGACAGGAAGAGTGTAACAAGGTTTTTGCATATATTACATTTTAAAATGAATGTCTTTCCAACCTTGGGGTTAAGATTTAGCCCCCTGGAGTCACAGTGGCTGCCAAAAACGGGAACCAACTCAGAATAAGATGCAGGACCATTACTGACTCTGATTTTTAATGAGAGTATAAAAATCTGTAAAGATCCATTCAAAATATCTAAATATACAGTCACTTTTCTACAAGATGTTAAATTAAATTTCACTTCTTCCAATGGGTCTTATAGGCAATATGAAAACATTAGTTTCATTAAAAGACATTACAATTTAAATACTTGACTGACAGGAGTCTTACCCAATCACTCGAGTGAATACAAAGGTGGCAGCCAGCTGTAACATCATATCTACGCCAAACATCCCTTCGACCCTTAATGTTTTGCACGTTTTTGTTTGTTTTGTATGTAGAGTCACTGCAATTACAGTGTCTGTGTAAACTACAGACAAAAACTTTATTATTTTTTAACGTATTTTTTCATTATTAAAGGGTCTTATTAAGAAACATATAACAACGGCTTTATTTAGATTTACATTGTCTTCTATAGAGCTCAACAGTGACCGCCCACTTTTTGAACAGCTATGAACCAACTACTCATCCCATAAACCATTGCAAATGGCAAGACGCCGCCTCTGGAAACTCCCCAAAAACGTTTAAATTAACTGCTGTCGATCTAAAATTAAGACAAATTCAGCATCTGCATGCCTTATTTCTCGCCTCAAATGTTTTCAGAAACAAATCTCGGTGAAGTATATCCGTAATATAAGAGAACGTTTCCAAACGATCCGCCATGTTGCAACACGTACCTTCACTAGCTGTTCGCGGGTGTGGTACACATTTCCATGTTAACAGCGAACTCCACCAATCAGAGACGTTGCTGTTACACTTAGGATTGTGGGTAGTGTAGTACTTCTCCATGATATTGTGAATTAAACATGTTTTTCTTAAAACAAGGTTGATATCATGTAGAAGCCACAAACTTGTGGAAACGATGGGGTCGACGGTCGAAACGATGTTATATGCTCCTGTAGAAGCCACAAACTTGTGGCTTCTACAGGAGCATATAACATCGTTTCTCAATCTCATAGCTCTTGGTAAGTCTACCTTGGATTGTTACAACATTATGGCTAATAGCCAAATCCACGATTCAGAATATGAATGGGATTTTCCCTTTAGAGTTCATTGTTGAGCTCTATTGTCTGATACTTGTCAGACCTGTACATGAAAGACAGAAACAATCAAAGAGAAAAGAAAGAAAGAAACCTGAGGTGGTAGATCACTGGGTAGGGACATGAAATGGGACTGTTTCAGGGTTGGATGAGCTTCATCATCCTCCAGCTTCATGGTGGACGCCCACAGGGAATATTCAGTACTGCTCAGAAACCCGTCCGACGTCACACTGCCCTGCCGCACTACCACATAAGACACACACAAACTCAGATATGGAAACTTGTTTTTCTCCACTTCCATTTTGTATAGCCTCGTCACTCACTCAGGTTTTGAGGGTGGATGAGCGAGGCCCGTCCCTCAGTGTGGGACCGTCGACCCCTGACAGACCGCCTGCTGCTCTCCCGATGGTCAAACTGGCCACAGATGATGTGCATCTTATGCATGGTGGGGTTCACCCCCTCCGGCAGCATGCGGGGACTGTTGGGGTACATGTGGAACCCGTTTTTGTTGCCGATAATGGACTTGTCCACGCTGCGCTTGTTGCTCTGGCTCTGGTTGTAGGTCTGAGGAAAACAAAAGGTTAAAAGTTTAGAAGAGGTGGTTTTGTGGATCTGTGCGGTGTTATGTGCATTTGGTACGTTTAATTTCGAGGGTCCACGGCTCATTTCGTCTTGCTTTTGTAGATCAAACGCTCACCCTCTCCTCGCGTCCCTCAGCCAGGATGACAACAATTCGTCCCTGCCGCTTACGTCCAGTACGTCCCATCCGCTGCACCAGGCGGATGGGGTTCTTCTGTGCGTCGAAGCAAACAATGAGGTCCACCTCTCCGATATCCAGCCCCTCCTCCCCGACGCAGGTCGACACCAGCGTGTTGAAGCCTCCCTGACGGAACCTGCTCACCACCTACGACACAAGTCAACAAAGCTTTAAATAGTAAAAGCATTTTAATCTTACGTTGTCATCCTAAACTCATGCGTCTACTCATCAGTATATACAGTAAATGTAAAGAGGTACCTGTGATAGCTTCTTAAATTGAGGCTGTTGTGTACATAGTACCAAATAAAATGTCTCTTTTATAACATATTAAGGATCTGGTCTATTTTTTGTATATGATGTGTTTACAGGACACAATGTACATTTACATCAAAGCACCATTCCTGCATTATGAAATGGCTGTAGAGACATTTCCAGTAATGAAGTTAATGCAACAGCAGCATGTTTATTAACCACTGTCCTTTAGAAGATATAGTTGTATAGTTAACACAGCCAAATATTTAGCCTGAAGTTGTTTTCTTGTTCATTTTACCACCATATTACATTTTTATATTCCTTAATTTACTATATATACCACAGCTTACTGTAAATCTGCCCTTGATGATGAAAAAAAAAAGGTCCCTCTACCTCCAGTTGTTCCTTTTGGGTGAAGCCTTTGACTCCCTTCCCTGCTGAGGCTTGGCCCATAAAGGTCATGACCTTTATTAGTGGAGCATGGCGGTTCAACATGGCTGCGATCTCCTGTACGCTCTCACGGTACGATGAAAAGATCATCACACGCGTGCCTACTTCCTGAGGACCTGGACATTAATGAGACGGAAGAGAATCAGGGTGATTAAAAATCACTTCAGTAAACGTGAGCCGATTTCTTATGCCTGTTTGAATCAGTTGCTGGAACCCTTTGTCCTGTGATCCTCTCCTAATTTAGTATGTTTAGTGTAAACATACTCTCATTGATGCATTGATGCTCATTGATATAGATACTGCTTTTTCTTGTTAAGGAGAACAGTTTGTCTCTGCACAATTGAAACATTGTTTGGACACCATGGCAAACTGTAAACATCACACAAGAAATCTCCAATGTTGATCTGTAATGTAAGCATAGCAACAGGTTAAACAGCTTTAGCACAGTGTCAGATGCTTTCTCTTTGAAGTGTAGTTAGAACATGAAGAGAATTATAGATTTCAGCTTTAACCCAAGACAATCAATGCATGTAGGAGTCACAGCATAGTACTACTATAATAAGCAAATCACCAATATTGCCTGCTGAGCTCTCAGCCCACCGTCTGAAGTGCTGCAGCACCACCTCCTCCAGTTTCTCCAGTTTGGGGTGACTGTAAATGAACGGCTCATCTGGACCTAGAAGTGTTAATCAGAGTGGATGTTAGTCAGATAGATGCTGTGTGGATTCGTTGCTAGCAGCACAAACCAAACCAAGAACTTGCATCATTGAACTACATAAGAAAGGCTCAGAAATGTGACTGATATAAATGAGTTCTCAGGTACCAGCAGACGGCTTCACAAACATCGCTTCCAGCTCGGGGTAAAGGTCCATGAAGGTGGGGGTCCTCTGCAGCTCATTTCTGGCCCTGGACATCTCTGAACCAAACAAAGCATGGAGAGAGCTCATATCAAACATCATACACAGACATTACCAAGTATACATGAACCCAGGGGGCGCTGGTCAATCTGGGGTATGAAAGGATGTTGTGTCCGTGGATAAAGTGCAACGAACTACACAGAAAGCCTGGAGGTAAGGTGACCGACCTCTGGATCCGTCCATGATTCCCTGGATGTAAAAGAAGAGCGATCGGAGGCCCATCTGCATCAGTAGCTCGTAGCCGTGGTAGAGGCTGATGCAAAGGGCAAAGTCGCCCTCCAGCATTCCCTGCTGCGGACTCTATAGAGAGCAGGAGAGCATGTCAGTCCATGAAACCACTGTGAGAAGTATTTGATTTATAAAATAAATACCATATTTTACACTGCTTCTACTTTTTTTCAAAATACATTAATTCATGATAGTCATTTGCAAATAAAATGTAAAAACTGTATTTAGCTTAATTCTAAAATGGTATTTAAATTGTATACACTAAATAATTTATAAACACTTTGATGTTTATCCTGAATATCTCAACTTGGACAGAAAATCTATCAATTTGCATTCAACGACAGTACCAGGCAATGCTCTAAAAGCTTTAAAATCAAATACAGTACAAATCCAATAATCTAGATGGGCCATATTATAAACCATGTAGACCTCACTGTGCGATTGATTATTTTCTACCGCCTCAGGCACATCTTCATGAAGCCCTGAAGCGGACAAAATGTATTTGAATGAATTTAACAGACCCCATTCATCTATCTGCTTTACTTTATCTTCAGCTCCGAGCACGTCTCTTGTCTTCATCAAGGACCATGGCTGTTTTTACTAACTGATTGGAGGTTAAATGAAAAGTATAATTTGTTTTCAATTATTTAACCAACAATATTATTTACTGATATGTGCATGAATATTTTTGACTTGTCTGATAACCTTTTATTCGATTTTTACAGTTTTGGGGCTCCATACATAATTCTGAAAGCCTGTGTATCATATAATGTAAAATTGTATACTATAGCACAGAGGTTCCCAACCTGGGGTCAGGGCACCTTAGGGGGGCGCCAAAGATCACAGGGGGTGAACCAGGATTTGTCTGCTCTGAAATTGTCAAAATTAGATTTGCACATGTATAACTAAAATCATAATAACACACTTACGGGATAATTCATACAAAAGTCTGTATATAAAAGATATATTTTTTTGTTGCACAGTTGCAAATACAGATCAGGCTACACTAATATTATTAGTATTATACTATTTGTAGAATTAGATTCCAGTAGTGGTTGCGCAGGATTGTTTCCAACTCATGTGATCCAAATTTTTCCAGTAACTCGTAAAGTCCAAAAGTCTAAATTTATAGATGTAATCATTTCACAGCATGTTTTTATCTAAAGAAATATTCTGTTGGCGTTTAGCCTTTCAAAAACAACATTTTAACTGAGGTCAAAAAACATATTTGCTCTCCCGCTTGCCGCACACAAAGCGAGGCACCAACCTGTATTAACGGGGCGGTCTAGCAGCAATCTAACAGCACCATGAATTACATTTATTTATCCCCAATAACAAAAGATCTATTTCGGCTCTAACACTGTTATAGTAAATTTAAAAAGATCATATTATGCATCGGCAATTTGTCAAGACGCCATCGAGTTATATTTATTAAAGAAAGTTGATTTAATAAAAAAAAAAGACTAACTCATTTAAACACTTACTTACACATTAACTGCATCACCTTATTCAAATTGATGATTTTGTTTGAGGATTTGTAATTTTTTATAAAGGTGATGACGTCAGAAAATATGTAGGAGGGGGTGGGGGGGCTCAACCTTTCTTAGATACAAGTAGGGGGGAGGGGAGGGCTTCAAGGGAAATAGGTTGGGAACCACTGCTATAGCACACAGAGCAGAGTGCGTGCCTTGATGCATGGTGGTGGGTTCTTGCGGAACTGATCCCTGGCGAGGATGATCTGGTATTTGCTGAGAGTCCGCAGGTCTTTGTGTGCCATCACCCGGTTCTGGACCAGACGAGACATGAATTTCTCCAGCACCTGGCAGGAGGAGGAACATACAGATACGTAGGTCATTAATAATAGGCCATTTCCTGTGCTAAATGGTAATGCATCAGACTGTCTAGCAAACACACACTCACACAAACCTCTATTGGTAAACAGACTTGCACAGAGTGAATAGAGCTCCTACTTCAACAAGAGACACATAACAATACTAAAATGTGTTGGATTCATTCTTCTTCATGCCCTCATTTCTTTATAATGGGAGGAGAGATGGAACCAGTTTGTCAGACGGACAATTTTAACAATATCTATTCATCCTCACGGCTTCAGATAATGGGAGGCTGAGTCATTACAATTTCAATTTCAGCTGTGTGGAGACTGCTGCTCTAGAAACCGAACAGCATGAAAGGCTTCTTCTCTGAAAGAAGAAGTGGGCTGCCCCTTCGAACCAATTGGTAAAAGATTTTGTAGCAGCCGAGAGGCAATTTAGTTGTTTTGATTTATAAACAGTGCTCGTGTTATGAAAGTGAAACAAAGATAAATTATGAGATGATGTGCAAAGTAGGCCAAATGATGTCCGTAGGACTCTATAGTTCTCCTGGGAGACTTCAACGCTCACGTGGGCAACGATGGAGAAACCTGGAGGGGGGTTGATTGGGAGGAACGGCCTGCCTGATCTGAACCCGAGTGGCGTGTTGTTGTTGGACTTCTGTGCTAGTCATGGATTGTCCATAACAAACATCATGTTCGAGCATAGGGCTGTTCATAAGTGTACTTGGTACCAGAACACCCTAGGCCAAAGATCGATTATCGACTTTGTGGTCGTATCATCAGATCTGCGGCCGTATGTCTTGGACACTGGTGAGTTGGATCAGATGGCGGGGGAGGCTGCCGGACAGACCCGGTAAACCCAAACGTGTAGTGAGGGTGAACTGGGAACGTTTGGCTGAGGCCCCTGTCCGCGAGGTCTTCAACTCCCACCTCTGGAAGATTTTTTTTGCGCATCCCAGGGGAAGGCTGGTGACGCGTTGATGACACATGACGCGCCTTCTTCCTTCTGAGAGCAGAGAGATACGTGTGTGGATGTGTGTGCGGGAACTGCTAGCCGTCCGCGGTGAGAAAGAAAAAAAAGCGGTAGATGACGGGATGAGAGACAACATAGTTTAACGTTATACAGACATAACAAGGCTGCTGAATGAGAGAGGCATCCGCCGATTACACTGAAACATAGCGTGTTAGTAATAAGCCGACCACCTCACAGTATCGCCAGCTGTGAGCTGTGAGCTGTGATCTGTGATCTATTTTTAAAGTCAGGCACCTTGGCGGAGGTCTGCGCTCTCCGAGTGCCATTTTAGTTAATAAAGCTTTCCTCTTAGCTGAGCTGTCCAATCTCTGCTAAACCTCGGCCTGCTTCTCTAAAGGGAAACCCGAGTGAGTGTGCCTCATAGAGCTTATATGAACACAAAAGCAAAGGGTTAAATAACAACCCTTAATACCCCAGACCTTTCAGGAAATATAAAACAGCTATATCACAGAGACCTAAACATTATTTCATGAGGATGTCAGGAGGCCGGCCCATCTGGTCAGGATTGGGCTTCATTACATATGATATGGCTCAAACTTGAAAACAGATCACTCAACAGGTGGTTGCTAAAGACCGTTCAAAAACCACCAATATCATTATTAAGTAAGTATTGCAAAGTTTTTATTTTTGTTCCTACAGTGTGGAGTGGAGTGAGATTTAATCTAAGAGTTTATTATTTTAAAAGGTACAGCAAGGTTCCTAGAATATGGGAGAGAAAAGAGGATTATATGTATCTTTACTATTACTTCATCTGTTACTGTGAGGGCTTAAACCACAGATAAAATCATAAGCTTGTAAAGAAACTGCAATATTGAATATTACAAAATGTAAAAAATAAAAATAAATTTACACAATAGCCATGTGTGTGTACTTACACATGTATGTCCTGTACATGAACATATGGTTCTTTATTGGTTTGTGATCTATTTATTTAAATTTTCTTATACACGACATAACATTGGGCAGTGATATATATGAGACAATATCAAAACATATGCGTCTTAACAAAAGACAGAGTCATGTAGCCCAAAAAAGGGACAAAAATTTAAAAAAAATAATTTAAAAAATAGGAATATTAATATAAAAAACAATTATCAACTACTTGCAAAAAACAAAACAAAATTAAGAAAACAAGGCCTAAAATAAATAAATAAATAAATAAATAAAAAAAAAAAACTTACATATTAAAAAATGAAAATAAAAAGAGAAAAAAATGGTTCAGAGTGTGGAATGATAATAAAAAATAAACATATGGGTCATCTTGGTCATACAGGTCTAGGCTGAGCAGGGAGAGGGCGGAGGGAGAAGCTGCAAGATGATTCAATCATAGTTGTAACAGGTGTAGAAAATGATGGACCACTGATGGGGATGAGATTAAGGAGGAGGTTTAATTGCATAATGCAGGTCTAATGTAGCACCGGGTACAGGAAGAGATCAACCAGATGGGTGAGAAAATACTGTAGGCTTTTCTATGGATGGTGATGTAAGAGGGAAACTTAAGTTAAATCAAGCTACAGATGACGAGGCAAAAAGCCTACTCCAACCTTATCCATGACCATCAGCGGCAGATGCTACTAATACCCAGAAAGGACCAGATATTGAGTTTGTGTCATAACCTAAAGTCTGCCCAGATCTGTTTACATATGCCTCTTCCTGTCTTTGATTTTTTTATTGATCAATCCTTCGGTCTAGAAAGTGTCTAAAACAATGACATATGCCCATAACAAGTCACTAAGCCAAAAGCGATGTCTCAAACTTTGTCATGCTTTGGTGGCAACTGAATTTCGTTCTAGCAGAATAGTGGATCAAGGGGAACTGGAGCATCGCGTTAACATTGGGTGTGAGGTGGGATACACCCTGGACAAGTCGCCAGTCTGTCACATATATAGACACAACCATTAATGCTCACAGTCGCTCACACAGCGCAACCTAAGGTAACTAACCCAACATGTTAACATGCTAAACATCGCATCTAAATACCCAAATGTTAACAAGATACGGTAACTTGTTTCTGCTTTGTTTTATCCATCCAACTCTTTTGATTTCTCTGTAACACTTCATTTTACAGGTCCGCAAATTTCATGGTAATTAGGTGATAATTAGAAACTAACCTATTTGAAATTTCTTTGGAATTACTGCCAAATTACCTCAGTATTTACATCAAAATTGATAAAAAATTACTTTATTATAAACATTATTTAATAATTGTACGCTAAGACACTTCTGATCAGGCACAAATCTCACTATTGTGTCACTTATTGTCTACACAAATGTAACCTGGTAGCTAATGTAATGATTCAGGGAGTTTTTTAAAGAAATTTCAAATAAGTTATTTGCTAATTATTATCTATTTATCAGCAGACATGGAAATAAAGCATATCAATTACCTTTGTATTTTTTTCCTGAAAATGTATTAAATAAATTACCAGCTATTGGGAAATAGTGGAATAGAATTATTAAATAATGTTTATAATAAAGCCATTTTCGATAAATTTTGAGGAAAATATTTGGCAGTAAATCCAAAGAAATTTCAAATAGGTTACTTGCTAATTATCACCTAATTACCATGACATTTTGTGGATCTGTAAAATGAAGTGTTACCGTTTTCTCTTGTGCAGTGTAATAATTAGTCTTTGGTTGATGTATTAGGGTCGGGAGATTGGACGAATATATCGGCTATCAGTCATTGGCTGAGTTCATCGCCGGTTGTTTTTTTGGTTGATGTTTGTCATATTATTTTGCTCATTAATGGTCTGCCTCTGAAGAACAAGAGAGACATTCAGCTCACTTGTAGAGTCGCTATATTTTCAGATCTAACTCTCTGAAATAAGGGTTTATTTTTATATAGCAATCGCTGGTTATTGGGCTGACGATGGCCGGTTAGACAATTTTAACACACAATATCGCCTAACCCTATGATGTATTTGTGAGTTAAAATAAATTGACTTGTAGTTTCACAAAAACTTTGACAATTTTGAATCAATAAAAACACAGCAATATTCTGCAGTGCGTATGCTCTACTGTATACGCATGTGTGTGAGGTTGTGCGTGTCAGAGAGAAGCAGACAGTGTTGAAAGTCAGACCACAAGCTGTTTACAAGGCAAAATCTCTCTCTCTAGTTAATTGACAGGTGGAGCTCCATGAGGCAATGTCTACGCAGCGGGCAGGTCCAGATTATGAGATTACTCAGCATCAGATTAGAGAGGTCGCTGTTTTTGTCTGGGTGGAAGGTGGAGTGAAAGGACAGAAAGTGCACAAAGAAAAAAAACAAGAATGTCATTGTAACTGGAATTTGTGCTCGATTTGCATCGGTCTGATACTAAGATAAAAAGAGAGGAGAGGAGAGGAGACGGGAGGAGAGGAGAGGAGAGGACGTGTGCCAAATGATAACATCGTTGACGTCAGCCTCACAGAGCATGCTCAGCGGGGAACAGCAGTTGATTGGTTGAGGGGCATGGAGCTAAGTGACGTGGTGAACTGCTAAAAAAGCCAGTCTGTGGGCAGCTATTAATAACAAAACCTACACTAAACTGAATTCTCCCCCCTGCATGTCAACAATGGGAGTGACGTATTGGTATGTGTCCGCATGGTAAAGACTGCCTTGCAATAGTGTGGGTGGGGGTCTACAGCTAGGCAGGGGGCCTATCAGTACTGTAGAGTGTGTGACTCAGTGTATACGTGCATGTTGAAGGGTGCAACATGGTGGTTGGCTGCTGCAGTGACACAGATCAGAGGAAAGCCTGCTTAGTCTGTCCCCTAGCAAACAAGTTCAAGTTCAAGTTTGTTTATTATCCTCGCAAGGGTACAATTTTGTTTACCATCTGCCACAATAAAAGACACCTTGTCAAAATAATGAAACGTGAAAAAACATGTAGCAAAGCAGTTATTTAAAGTGCATTATCATCCCTCTTTTTCAGGTCTTCTGGTTGTGTATTTTATTAAAGTGCCATGAGTCTGTGTTCCCTCTCCTGTTACACTTACAGTCGGAGACAGTCATGGATGGCTGTCACGCAGACAAGTGTACACACATGCCGGGTGTCCTGTTGTTAAGACATTCATTAATTTCTTAAAGGGTCGGGATGCAAATAATCACGTGTGCGTGCAAGCAGGTGTGACTGCAACAAACAGGGTGTTACACGTAAATGAGCTAAAGCCGTCACTGTGACTGACTTCCCTCTTTATGACGATTTAAGTAGACAGTGACAAGTAGGAAGTTCATTACTGTTATTACTTGTGTGGTCGAAGATTTTTTTATGTATATATTGATGTAATGTAAAATAGGGGTGCGATATACCGGTATTGATGATAACCGTAATATTTAAAAATGAAATATTGATATCATGTTAATAATACACATATAATAACGTGTAAATAATCCAGTGTCTTTTTAATATTTAAATGTATTGTTATGGTAATTTACTCCACCTCCCTAGCCCTATTGTATTTTGAGTGTATTTAATTTGCCAAAACAGAGACAAAACACACAATAAACAAAAATAATGTTGAATCTGACTGATAGCATTATATTTTTTTTCTTTGATATCACGATAATATCGTTATTGTGAATTTTTTTGGCCAATTATCGTGTAGTGAAAAACTGATATCGTGACAGCCCTAATGTAAAAAAAAAAAGCTTTAAATTAAAAAAAAAAAAAAGACTTCTGTTTCATCAACCGTTGCTTGTTAAATGAAAAGTTCTACTTCAAAATCGTACTAAATGCTGCAACACTAGACAAGGCAACTTTATTTGTATTACACCTTTAAAACACAGGGGGAATTCAAGGTGATTCACATATGGTGAATAAATACATTACAAGGACTTCATTTCTAAAAACAATAAAATCAACAGAAAATATATATGAGTTTTAAAATGAAATAGTAGAAATACAGCTTCTAGTACTAAAACGATTAATCGGTTAACAGATTAGTTGATTAACAGATGACTATTTTGATAACTAACTAATAATCTAATTTATTTGTCAAGAAAAAATGCCAATCCAACATCTCAAATAAAAGAATTTCAGCATTTATAATTGTAAATTGAATATAGGGATGCACCGATCCGACTTTTTCAGTCCTGATAGTGATAGCGATACCTGGGTTTTGGGTATCCACCAATACCGATACCAGTGTTTAATTAAGCTGTATGCCTCACTGTGTAGAAGTGACTGGGATCATTCTTTTATGTGTAAGTTAACATCCTGCCTGACTTAAACATTGCTTTCCTAACTTTGTAAAACAAAATGTAACAAATAAAAACATAGATATACATTTACTAAATTGTTATGTATTATTAAAATAATAAATTGTGCGGTATCGCCCGGAAGGGGTTTATTTCACAACAATGACCAGCTAGCTGTACATTATCCCGATTATTACACGGCTACTTGCTTAAGAAATCAATAATTTGACACAAAAATAGTCTGCAAGAGTCCGACATCAGAACTGCGGCCATAGCAACGGTCTGTTATACACAGCAACGGTCTAATATAAAGAAATAACAGATCATGATTGGCCAATCAGAATCGAGTATTCAACAAAGCCGTGTATCTATCTATAAAGCCGGTATCATCTACCGCTTTTTTCTTTCTCACCACGGACGGCCAGCAGCTCCTCAATGTCTTCCCACACATCCACACCAGGGATGTGCATTCCAAGCAAAAATACTATTCGAAAATCACTGGGTATTATTCGATTATTATTCTAATAATATTCTAATAATTTTTTTTTAATATATTTAATCATGTAAACATGTTCTAGTAGAAACACAAAATACAAGTATGAACCTGAAAATGAGCATTATATGGGACCTTTAAAGGTGCAGCTCTTTGGGCTACAACTAGGGATGTCAAGAGAACCGATACTTCGGTACCAACTCGGTACCAAAATTCTAAAAATGTGACGGTACTCGTTTTCTTCGGTACCGAAGGTACCGAACGATGCCATTACATGGGATTTATTGTTTTCTTTGTTTTTTTTACCGTGGTATCGAATTTGGTATCAAGAATGGTGGAAATTCACTGGTATTGGTATCGACTACTAGATTTCTGGTACCGTGACATCCCTAGTCTACAACACACAATAAATAGGCACCTGTGCTCGCATATAACAAATAGGATAAAGAAATATTAACTTGGAAACTATGCTTTTGTTATTGTTGCCATCTTGGCCCCTGGAATATGACTTTTGACCATCATGTCACTAAACTTGTCCAGACCTGCTTTCTCCAACTAAGAAACATTGCAAAAATCAGATGCATCTTGTTCTCCACGGATCTTGAACTTATAACACACCCGTGTGTGTGCACATTTTGACCCTAGCACTAGCAAGACGCAGGTCGTGCCTGAGGAGTTATCTGTAGCCTACATTACCTCCTCATTTCAAAAACAGAAACCAAAATAAGGTGGCAGCTGGCTGGAGAAGATCACTAGATAACAACCTACTTGCTCTTGGCTATATCGCATGTTATTTCCAGTAAATATCAAAAATAAAATGTGTGTTTTCTGATAAAAAAAAAAAGTATACACCTCTCTGTCAGTTAATTTCTTTCATGAAACATGATAATGTTAAAGATACACTTAATAAAGGCTATATGAGGTGAAAAAAAATGCCCCCCCCCCCCTGTCAAAGCTGATTGCCCGTCCGCCCCTAACACCGACCCTGAGTGAAATGTGTGTAACCGGGTTTGGGTCTGGGTCTGGGTGGGGGTACTGAGGAGGAGGGGTTTGTTGGAGCCCGCAGCGTCACGTGGTCCGCCCTCCTCTCCTATAAACATCGCATTCACCTCCGGCTAGGGAGAGAGAAGGAAGACTCACTCTACTCCGCGAAAGCGAGGGAGGGGAGGCGACGTCTTGGTTATTTAGCGAATATAAAGTGTACCCAGCTCAGGGATAAGGCTAGTTATAAACCAGAAATAAGCCTGCAAACATGAATATCGAGGGAAGCTTCGTTGTGGCTGGTTTGTTGACAAGAAACAAGTATCGACTGGTCCTGATCTGATCTGCACGAGCAACTCGCCGAGGTCCATAGAGAAAAACAACACTTTAAAGAAGCGTCAACACAACAGCGACTCTTAAGTGAATTTTGCTTTTTTTATCAGATTTTTAGTGAGCCCTTTGAGGTGTTTTTTCATCGGCTGGTAGCTACTAGTCTTACGATTAGAGATGGATCGAGGTGGCTGCCAAATGAGCGGCGGAGGCGGCGGTGGTGACGGCGGGCCCGACCAACCCGGAGGGATGATCAGCCTGGAGGACCTGGAGTCTTTCTCCGAGGAGCAGCCGTCAGACTCCGGCAACGGCAGCCTGGAGGAAGAGGGAGAAGCCATGGAGGATGACCGACTGCTGCAGTACTGGCAGGACGTGGCGAGGGGACACCAAGTGGAGGTTGCTCAAGGTAAATAAAGATAGAAACGAGGAAATAAAGCAGACATACTCTTTGTTTACCCCATCTGTTTTAACCCAGTGGTCTTCTTTGGTATATAAACTTACTGACAAGTAAAAACAACATGTTTGTCTCAACTTCCTCAATGCATGCCACCATGTACATTGACCTAGTCTCCACAGGGGCACACATCTATAGATAAACCAGTTCCACCCACATTAAAGTCCATGTCCTTGTACTATATTTATATAGTACATATAGTTATTAAAAAAGTTAAAGCATTATGCAAAAACAAACTTCCAGTCTCTGTCCTTGTCCTGTATTTCTACTATAGTTATTAAAAAAAGTTAATGCATTATGCAAAAACAAACTTCCAGTCCATGTCCTTGTCCTGTATTTCTACTATATAGTTATTAAAAAAAAAAGGTTAATGCATTATATGCAAGGCAAAAACTTTGGAGCACACACATACAAACAAGTTAAACTTGTGGTGGGTTGTAATTCAAACTACAAACAACAATAACAACAAGTTGTGCTTCCTCAAGTGTGGTCTTCTGGTAATATGTGAATGATGTCCGGTGTGTTAGTCATGTGTCTAATGTGATGTTGAGGTCTATATTTTGATGTTACTGACACTGCTGTACCAAAAGCAAATTCCACAAGGTCATTAATAAATTATGAATTGATTGATTGATGGGACCTTTATGCTTTCTGTTGGCTCCCAGAAAGATGAGAAATAGGTAAATATCACCATTATTTTATAATAATAATAATAATAATAATCTCTATTTGTATAACACCTTTCTAAACATAGTTTCAAAGTGCTTGCACAGATACAATTAAATACAGACAAAATAAAAACAACAATAAAAGAACATAACATAAAGACCAAATAATGACAAAACTAATTGGTTGGAAGTCTGCAAAATCAGGAAAACACATTGAAGACTGCTACTGTACTTTTTCTATAAATTGTTCCATAACGTTACCTCGAAAAAATTTTTGGGTCTACTGTGAATTGCATGGAACTTTGGAGCTCCTCTTAGTGGAAAACATTAGTAAGTAAGTCCTCTGTTACACTTAACGCCGTTGCACAGAGAGCAAGAGAGCACAAGTAAAGTGAGGTTTAGGAATAAGCATTGGATTTACATGTAAGCCAGCATTTGTTTTAAGTCAGGAAAGTAGTGTTTGTGAGGCACAGCTTTCGCTCCGATGGATCCAGTCCACAAAAACCATGGCTTATTGTGGCATATTCCATTTGTACAGTACAATCTCACAGATAAAATATGGTTAATAGTGTAGTAATACTCAAATTTGGTTGTGTCTAGCAAGTTACAAGCTCAATAAAAAATGGTAAAATAGAATAATAGACATTTATCTGGCATTTTGTGAGGTGTACAAAGTGCCCGGTTTGTCAAACAAAAAGCGCGCCCCTCATTATTGCCGGGATATTGCCTCTCATGAAGTGAATGGTTTATTAAGTGTTCTCGCATATTTGCTGGAACATGGAATTGCTGTAATTCGGCATCCGTAATCACATCATCCCAGTAAACACATTGTTCAAAGCTGCTTCCTGTGAAGGGCTGTTTTGTTTTGTTGAGAAATGCAAAAGATTATCTGACAAATAAAATGGGCTGTGATAAACAAAGGCCGCTCACATTTTTTTGTCATATTTAAGAAACCAATTTTTTTTTTTTTTACAGCTTTGATTTGATTGACATTGTGTTGTTGTTTTTTTATATCAAGAGATTTTTTAAATAAATATATATATATATCTATATATATATCTATATATATATAGATATATATATATCTATATATAATATAGATATATATATATCTGTACATAGGCCTAGTAGTTAAATGGGCCTAGTAGTTAAATGTTTATGTTAACCTTGTTCAGCTTTGTTGTCCTTGTTTTTAGCTGTATGTTTTGGCGTGTCATTTGTACGCCGTGTTGTCTGTACTGATTGCAATGTTAACACATCCGCGTAAAAATGCTACACTCAGAGCTAGTGTGACGTAGAATAAAAAGCGAGAATGACCACTTATGTTGGGTGGAAGGGTCAAACAAACACGACTTTCAACTAGGAGACCGGTGTTTTGTTTTTTATGTTACGTTTTATGTTTATGTCCATACTTATGTTGTTTCCGTACATATTTCACTTAGTTTACGTACTTATTTTGAGGCCAACCATGACGTTTTTTCTAAACCTAACTAAGTGGTTTTCTTGCCTAAACCTAACTGCGAACGTTACCGTAGTTTTGTGGCGCACAAATGACGTGCAAAAAGCCTAAAATGCGTCCTCATGATGCACAAAATGTCTTTGTAATGTGCTATTTATACGCCTTCCTGTGAGATCTTGTTGCTATTTCTATGACAAAGAAAGAAGAAAGGCAGTTTATTGATCCCGGAGGGGAAATTCAATTTTTTCACTCTGTTATTTTACATAGTACATAGTACACACAGGCCCGAAATACACACACCCATGCACAAACAGGACCTATATACATGCATTAATGGAGAGATCAATGGAGAGATGTCAGAGCGAGGGGGCTGCCCCTGACAGGCGCCCCAAGCAGTTGGGGGTTTGGTGCCTTGCTCAAGGGCACCTCGACAGTGCCCAAGAGGCAAACTGGCACTCAGTACTTGAACCGGCGACCCTCCGGTTCGCAAGCCAAGTCTCTATGGACTGAGCTACCCACTATGTACATTGAGAGCAATGAAAAAACAGATTCAAATTCCTTGTATAAGTACACATACATGGCTAATAAAGCTGATGCTGATTCAACACTATAGCCTTGCACAATAGTAACTCAATGAGGTTACTTACATGGGTGTAAAATTAAATCAAATGTATACTTTGTTGCATTAACGCTTTCATGTTGCCACTTCTTGAGCTCATACCGTACAATAACACCATTGGCAGTAAGACTGACTGGAATTTGTAACTTAAACCTGATTAAAAGATTGCAACTTTCCACAAGGCTCAGTGGTGTAGTAGAGGGTATACACAGGTATACGGGGTATACCCGCCTGTTTTTCTGGTGGTTTACAGTAAACCAACCTATCAGCCAAAAAGCCATTGGAATATATAGGAGAGTATACCCACTTCCTCCTCGGTAACCTACCTATCTTCCTAGCAGTGCATTCACCTCATCACCACTGGATGGGCTCTGTTTGCAATCACTGGTGGAATCGTAATGTATTATTAAAAATTCAGCCGATTTGTAACTTTAGGTCAAAGGTTGCCATGTTGAACACTACAACATTCCCACATTTGAATACTAGTGTGTGGAATTAGAAGAAGAAAAAAAACAAGAAAGGTAGAGCAGTCTTATTCCTTTGCTTGATCTATCCACACCCCTGTGGCAGAGTTGTGATGTATAGTCCTTATATTCATGATCTATTTGCAAGCTGTCTGGAATGTGGTCAGGGCGCTTACGGTTGAACTGCTTTGCAACCCTTAAACTGAAAAGATGGCCTCTGACAAACCAGTCCAGTGTTTGACTAAGGGATTAAAGTTTTTTTAATTGAGTTGACTTGAGCATGCAGTGGAGCTGTCCCCCAGGCAGTCCTGTCGCAGCACAAAAAGTGCAAACAAGCATGGTCTGCTGTCTAATTAGCCTTTTGCAGTCGTATTTATTTTGTAGTGGTAACATAGCTTTTGAAAGACTTTTCTTTGACAGTTACAACTCCTTTATTGTTAGTGTTTGTTGTGAAGTCACATAAACAAAAGGGAGGGGAAAGAATTGATTTCAGTAACTGATATTTCCACGGGCTCATCTCAAAAGTCTATTACCATTCTAACATTTTCTCTGGAAAATTGTTGACCAAAATACCTCAAAAGTACCTGAATCAAATTTTAGTTTTTCTGTGCCTTCAATCAATGATCAGTGTTGTTGATTTCTAGTCCAGACGTCGTTCTCAGCTGGAGACGACAACAACAACAGCAGCCGTTTTCAACTCTGCCAGAACAATGAACTCATTAGCTTCACTTCAACAGATAAATTCCCACTTCACAGCAATAAAATGCTATTTTCAAATCACACTTAATTACACACAATCTTACTTGGCCTTGTAGGGCACAAAATATTAACAAAGTCAACATCAAAATCTTCTTCAATTGTTCAACTTGTGTTTAGTAAATACTTGTTAGTCTAGGCCAAGGGATCCCAAACTTTTCCATGCCAAGATCCCCCAAATAGCATTAGCTTGTGAGCAGGGCCCCCCTTTTGTAAGATGTCTTTAAAAACCCATTGACAATACTACAGCAAATGTTTAAAAAATAAAACTTTTGAATATATTTTCTTGCTTTAATTAATGCAATAATAATTACATTGTATTTCAAATCTTTAATCATTCCATTAGATTTTTTTCCCGCATTGTTTGTCAGTTTAGTTTAACAACATTGAACAACATTGAACAGCTTCGTGGCAGGCGCAGACCTTTACAGGTCCCAGACAGTTTATGACGTGATGAATGTTGTTTTGACTGGCAGGCAAAGAAAGAAGAGGGGGGATTAGCTACCTTGCCAGTACTGGTACTGAGGTTGGGGCTGCTAAATCCTGGATTACAATACTGCTGCTAAGGACACAGGCCAAAGCCATTGTAAACTCCTTTGCTCTAATTGGGATGGAGTTGGTAGGACAGGGGTGACATGGGAGCTCTGCTTTGCTAGCAGTTTGGAGTTATTTGATTGGCTAACGTTTGCTAATGCTACATATGCAAATTTAATTCCACTATAGCTACCAACTAGTTGTTTTTACAGTAAAAAAATGACACACTTATAGAGAGAAGAAGTCCTTCCCTTTCCGTTGAACCTCATGGGACCTTATTTGGGATAAAAATATGAAAGGAAGTCAACGGCGAGAGACGAATAACTCTTTGATCTTGTTTGAATTGTGCTATGAATCACATATTTTAAGTGACATGTTTGTGGTAGTATCATTTAGTTTTGTGTGAAACCACTCGGTGAACTACAACGGCTACGCTCTATATTGTTTAAATGGTATCCATAGCAACAAGTGTCATTGCATGGACGCTGGTTGACACACATCTATCATCTGTACCATTTTAAATATTTGACCTATTATTAATACTGTACAAAAGCCCTTAACAGACTGATGATTTTCATGCCCTCTCAGTCGAGCTCTTTGCTGGAAACAAAGACGATATTATTCTCAATGGATATTCACAATGGCTCATTGCAAAGTAAAAAGGAGGTCAGGGGAGCAGAAATCATCAACTGACGTAGATGCACAAAGGGCTTTTAACTTGTAAACAAGATGGAATTTATTGCTCCAAAGATTCAGGCCAAGAGTGCTCTCAAAGGGCCAATGCACTGTGTGTTAATAACTTCCCATCAGTGAACAGTGAAATGAAAAGTTAATAACAAATTTGACCTCGTCTTAGCCTCCCTTCAAAGCAAAGCCGAAAAACTAAAAACAAATTAAGCAGCAGTGTTCTTCTGCCAAATAACGCAAACCTGCGTGCTGATCTTCAAACTAATCTGTGAGTCACAATGCTGACATTTTTCATTTTGTAATTTCGCTTTCAACGGACTAATGAAAAACAAGTATGAGCGTGTTTCTGTAGTCCGTATGTGTATGTGCAAGCACACGATAATAATACATGCCAGTCAACACATGTTCTCTGCAGTGGTTGGTAAAAGTTTACGATGACATGCAAAGAATGCACACACTTCAACTTAATAAACTCAATCAATGTGACCTAATGTGAAACCACAAATATACCTCAGCCTTGACACATTTGCAAACATTGTATACAATTTCCTACCTCTACACACCTGTTTTAACTAAGGATGCTCATTTTGAAAAATGTTCTTAACCGATAACCGACCCTCGTTAACCTATTATTAACCGTTAACCGACAAGATTTGTGCCTCGTACCAGCTGCAGGAACACAACAGATATTCGTTGACGGGAGTCCCCAGTTCACCCGTGCGGGAGCGTTAACTTGGCAGCCACGTTGTTACGTTTCACATTTACTTTACAATCAGCAGCGTTCTTGTCCCGCATTTACAACGTCAAGTCACATTTTCACTTTAAAAACGTAGTAATTTTAAGCCCAACCATGTTGTTTTTTCCTAAACCTAACAAAGTGGTTTTGTTGCTTAAACCTAAGCAAGTGTTTTTGTTTAATTCACAACATGAAACACGTGTTTACTGCGACCGAAAAGTGACGCCGAGGGGTCTGACAAATGAGAATGTGTTGCATTTTAACACTTCCTGATTGTATGTTTCTGACATATGTACGATGTAAAAAAAATACATACATTTTGTATATTATACATTTGCTGATTGAAGATTATGCATTGAACACCCTCTTTGGAAAGTGGTGCTGCTGTAGAGTATGATAGTCTCTGTGTGTCTGGACCCCATGAGAAGTTGTTGAAAAATTATGGTAAATGAACATTACGGATGAGAGGTCATGTATTGATTAGAAAGCCCGGGTACAAAAACAAGTGTGTGTGTTGACTGTTCTGCGTCAACACTGAGCGGCTCTGGAGCTGCTGCCATAGAAACTGAAGAGGAGTTTGCTTGGCCGTGCGTGCATTTACGTGCCTGTTTGTGTGGATTTAACCATGCAGGGGTTTAAGCTGTTAAGTGTTTTCTTCCCCTCCTTGTCTCTCTCGTCGAGGACACACACATAAACTGGCAAGTAATATTTTACTGTCAAACGTTCATGGTCATTATCCGTGCTGAGACACACTTCCTAATCGGCGATGTACAGTTGATTTCATGAGATTCTGCTAAATTCGTTTCATACTGCTGAGTCCACTCTCACACACACACACACACAGCTTTGTTCTTTGTCAACAGATTGATCACCTAAATACCACAGATCCCTCTGACCCAGTTGTCCTCTATGATATTGATTGACAAAATGTGATTGAATTGGGTTCACCTTGAGTGACTTGTATTTGACAGTTCAACAATGGAACATAACATGGGCATCATCACAACAGAGTGTGTTGTGTTGAGGCTGTTCAGGTTTAATGCAGTGACAACTAGGCATGGGGCATTATAAAAATGTCCTATTGCAATTGTCCTGGCCAACATAATTGTGATTCACAATATTAGAGTTGCAACGATTAATTGATTAGTTGTCAACTATTAAATTAATCGCCAGCTATTTTTATATTCAATTAATCGGTTTGAGTAATTTTTTAAGAAGAAAAAGTCAAAATTCTCTGATTCCAGCTTCTCTAATGTGAATATTTTCTGGTTTCTTTACTCCTCTATGACAGTAAACTGAATATATTTTTGAGTTGTGGACAAGACAAGACATTTGAGGACATCACCTTGGGCTTTGATATTCAAGATAATCCCGATATTGGAAATTCACCATGATCAACTTATTGTGTTGTGTATTTAAACAGTGATTCGTGATAAAATCCTGTATCGTACCATCCCTAGTGACAACTTAATGGACAACTTGGTGGATGAGTTGCTCCTATGCGGTATGGTCCACACTACATTCAATTATATCTATAACACGTTTGATAAAAGCATCTATAGCAGGTTTGAATTCCTATGGTTGGATAAAATGCTGTTAAACATCATAAAAGTTTTGATAATAGGTGAAAGATGCTCCAGTATTTCAAAAGCATTGGCTACTGTTTCATTCCCTCTCTGTTAATACGGGTCTATATCTGGCCTTGGGCAGCTTTAGACAGTGTTCTCTCCTTCAGCTCCAATAAACATTACTCTCTGCGACATCCTGGCACAGCCCTCTGCCAGTCTGGCAGCCCCTTTCTCACACACACTACCAACACGGCCTGCCAGTACATTACTGGAACTGAAGGATGTTTTATACAGATTAGACAGGAGACTGCAAGTCTAGATATGATGTGAGTGGAAAAAAGTTTATGGAAGTGGTATGTACTGTATGTGAGAATTGCTCTTGCATTTGCTCTTATAAACATGGTTGTACTTAATTGTACAACCACCTGTTAAACTGGCCATGTATTGTTTGTTTGTGTGTTGACAGAAATGGCAGAGCCCATTCAACAGCTAACCAGCAACAACCAAGGACGCAGTGGCAGAGAACAAATCCCTTTCACTCTACTCGCACGCAAAGAGAAGGTATCTATCTGACTTTTTCTACTTTGACCATGACAAATTATGTGTAAACTTTGTGTAACCCCAGCTTTCTATACATTTTCATGTTCTATATAAAAAGGGGAAGCTATTCTGCGCGAGTATGGGTCAGCTATTTATTTTTCGACAAGATGACCGTGTCACCCAATACAATAAGCCATTTAACCTCCTTAGGGGGCCGTATAAATAAAGAGGGCTAATTGGTTTAACTTGAGTTAATTAGTTCATTAAAACTTGGCTGGAGAATCCGGTTAAACAAAGGACAATCATGGCTCCCTATTCTTAGAGCAGGTTTCAGTGGCTTGTAAAAGGACGGCACGTTGGCGACAAGCAGACTTTAGTAGGTTAAAGGGTTATAGACCTGAGCTGCAGTGGTGAGTATCGATACAGAGATGATTAGCATAGCCTTGCCAGTTTTTCCTCGCCAAAATTTAGCACAAGTGTGGAGCGTTATTCAACCTCCTTCGCGACAAGCTAGTATGACATTGTTGGTACCAATTGGATTTCTTTTCTAGTTTCATATGATGCAAGTATCTTCTCTCTAGCTTTAAAACGGAGCTCGCTACAACCTAAAAATCACACGTTGCATTAATGCGTTAAAGAAATTAGTGGCGTTAAACAAATTTGCGTTAAGGCGTTATTATTGTGTTAACTTTGACAGCCCTGAAAAATATATTTTCAGTATAAATCAAAGTATTGTTTTCATCACTGATTCATCTATGTAAATAATTAGAAAAGATTGGAAGGTCCGCTGTAACCTAACGTCATTTTCTGGATATTGAACAGCAGGTTAAAGACAACCAAATATTTACTGACTAAAAATTACTGATGCAGCATGAACACAAATCACAGAGATGCACCGGTAATAATTACATTACGCTACCTCCCCTTGTCCCAGCATTTGCTGCCATTCCACTCTCCAGTTATAGTATCAAATGTTACAGAACACATTTTCATAATCTAACAGTCTTTTGTCTTTCGACATCTGTACTTTTTCAGTGTGGGGAGGTGCTGTATGAGAAACGCCAGTATGAAAAGGGCCACTGGGCTTGTGTAACAATGCGTGAGGAGACTTATGAACAGAGCATCTGCTATGGTTTTATGAAGCTTATGAGATACATCTGCCAGCAGAACTCCTTGGGTAAGTGCACATGCAAGTGACCATTTAAAAATCAGGTTCTGGCTTTTTAAATTCCTTCCCGCCTCGTTTTCATTTGATGTCGATAATCCCAAAGCCAGTTACTGTATTTTCAGACCAGCCTGACAGGTGATAATGCCATTTCCTTTACATCTCTAGATAACTACCTGGGCATGACGCTGCCCATCGTCACAGTGGTGCACACAAATGAGAACCATACTGTGATCTCCAATGACGTCACTGTGGCGTACTTCCTCCCCATTGAGCATCAGGCCCAGCCCCCACAACCTCATGACAACGAGATCGGCATAGAGGTCTGGCCTGCCACTACTGTATACACAAGGTCAGTAGAGAATAAAATGAAAATGTCACTTGGATAGGGCTGTACCGAATAGTTCGAAGCTTCTTTCATAACGTTGACATTCAAATTCTATATCAACATCACTTTATTTTTCTATTTATTCTTTTTAAACCCAGTATTTCTGCACGGTTGCAGATAAAGATTAGGCTACACTAATATTATTAGTAATACATGATTTCCAGAATTAGATTCCAGTGCGTAGGATTGTTTCCGACATGTGTGATCCAAGTCCAAAAGTCAAAATTTATTAAAAGAAGATGGATATAACCATTTTCAAAATTCACAACATATTTTTATCGAATGAAATATCCTGCTTTAATCCATATTTGTTGGCATTTAGCCTTTCAAAAACAACATTTTCCCTGCGATCAAAAAACTGTTTGATCTCCCACTTGCAGGACACAAATGGAGGCATACACTGACGAGTTATATTAATTAAAAATTTGATTTAATAAAAAAGAAAAACTCATTTAATATGATGAATCACTTTTATTCAAATTGAGCATTTTGGTCGAGGATTTTTTTTTTAGGGTGACATACGTTCGAAGCTTTCACTTGAAAACCTCAATAGAAGCTTTGAATGTAAAATAATGACATTCGGTCCAGCCCTACACTTGTACTATTCCTAAATTAACTACCTCTTCTTGTTAGCACTGACAACTAAACAAGGCTTGGCCTGCTTGGCATATGGAAATTTGATGCCTCATGCACCGCTCCCTCCTTCTTTCAGGCCCTTTACTGGTCCCACCAATGAAGTGACCATCGTTAATCAGATCAACGCCATGGCTGAGGGGCTAGACGGTGTGACCGTCAATGACCAGTTCATCGTGGCCGGCTACACCAACCCCGCTCACGTCAACCGTCAGAACGAGATCTGGTTCCTAGAGCGATGCTGAGGGACGAGGAAATAGAGCATCATCTTATCTGTGACCCTTGAGCTTCATAAAAGACTCCCCAAATACTGCCGCAGCTCAGCTACAGCCTCAGGTGCAACCCAGTCTTTCCCCCCACACCCTCCCATCACCTCTACCTGAAATGACCACCAGCCCCAGCACACTCCACATCAGTAGAGGCCTACTCAGCCCTTACTCTACCCTCAGTGAAGTTTCATTCATGTTCATTTAGGTGGATCTTCATTTCACCCATAAGAACTGATCCAGACCACTGCCATATACACTCTCACGAACACAACCCAGATGTTAAAAGGCACAATGAGTAGGATTTGTCGGATTATAAACACAACATTCACAGTTGGCCAACGATGAGGGTTACGGTACTCACAAGCGGGTAAAAGCCAACCCCAGATTCACTCTCGTTTTGGACCGAGCTTTGTCCACTTGGTGTTTTGCATCGCTACATTTGCGGTGCTACACTGTGCTGAGAATCCATGTGGAACAAACATCCGTCGTCCGACTATGTATTGATAACACGGCGCTGATACGCAAAAATGGAACTAAATGGGGTTTTTTTTCTATTAAAAAAGCAAAACTATGGTGGGGGCAGTGAGCAAGCAGTGTAATCTGTGTATGCCTAAACACTGCGTAGCACCGGTAATACCGACTACCACAGCAAGCCTACTGGTCACTACGGCCAGAAATGTCCCGAAACAAAATAAGAAAAGACAGACAGAGGTACTGTCTCTGCAGATACACACACCGACCACACACTTCTAGTGGGTCATAAGTGATGATTGAGAGGGATTATTTTTGTACGAGTCTATACATTCATTTTAAGGAAAATCCTACTCATTGTGCCTCAAAACAACCTTTCCTAAGCACAAGACCCTCTAGTTAAAAGGTAAAATAGTTAACGCTCTGTGAACACGGTGATTGCTGTCAGAAACATGCAACAGCCCATCTTTTCACAGCAGAAGCAGTTTCCCCCGTTGTGGACACGCAGCCGTCTTATCGTGCTCCCTTTCTGTTTGTTGCACAGCTACAACGTCTTGTCATGTGGGGTGAAGGTCAGTGCACAACAACATAGTTTCATTCTCTAGCTTGCTGAGGTGATTTCAACTCTGTCAATGTCTGCTGCTTTTTTTTTTTTTTTATCTCTGGACTACATGATTCACTACAGGTTAACTGCATAACCAGTTATATTGTTTTCTCAGTAAGTGCAACATATACCAACACTTTACAAGCCAGTTATTACAGTTGCTGGGCCGCTAACCTAACCCAATCTGAAGGGTGCGTTCATCCGTTGGTACTGTACGGTGGGTTAGGGAGGGGGATCTGCAACATGCAACACAACCCGACAGACAACATCCAGACCAGAACTGGTGGCTTAAAAACCATAAATAAGCTCAACACAACAGATGACGCTAATTTAGAAAAACATGAATGTACGGCTACAGGGAGGTTAACAACAAACGACACACTTCTACAAACCAAACACTGAAAAACTCAGATTTTACAGCTGAAAGACAATCATAAAGTACTGACATATATATACATATATAAAAGTTGATGCATTCCTCATTTCAAATCTATTCACACATAGGAAGAATAGTTACTTATATACCTCTTTCTACCTGCTACTCTTGTGTCAATGTTAGTGATTATGCATTCACTGCTGAACTGCAAAACACCACTGCTGCTGAGTAGAGACAATGCAACCAAGAAAAGATATACTCTAGTTATAATCTTTTTTTGTTAAACTAGTTAAAACTGTTTTTAATGTTCTGTCACAAATCTAAGTAGAGTCTATACAGTTAAAGATGTTTGTTTATCTTCACTATATTTTTAATTAATGCAATTCAATAAAAAACAAAGTGATACACCAGCTACACCTAGAGTTCACAGTAATATTATAGGAATGCTTCTGCTTTGGACATTTACATTTACTGCTTGGGTGCCAGTGAAATAAAACTGGAAGTGAACGAGCCAAATCATCACTGTGTGATTTATTTTGGACAGGTGCATAGGCGGTCAATAATTGAGGCCTATTAAATGTGTGTAAAATGACAAGTGAAATTCAGCTCAAATTGTGAGGTTTCATCTTATTCAATCCAGATAAAAAATGTTAAACAAAGAAAGTTAAGAATGCTAGTATTTGGTTGGGAAGGTTTCCCCGTCCTGGTTGACATCAAGACATCCAAATCCAAAGAATTTATTTTGCATTATTGTAGAGTTGATATGATGCTCTATGGCAACTGTAGTGTTAAGTAAACACTTGCAAAGCCATGATACATGTGGGTTGGTTTTCCCTCTGGTTATATGGGAACATCAAGTGTGAGATTTTTTTTTTTCCTTTTCTTTTTTGCTTATTGTTTTAGTGTTTTGCAAAAGTGTGCTGTACTGTGAAAATTCAAGTGCAACAGCAAGAGCTACTGTGGTTTTCTTTGTTCAATAAAAACGTGCTTGTCTATTGTCTTTTGAAATGTTCGGTGATGCGGAGTTTTATTGGGCTATTATACACAATACATGAGTGTTTCAATAAATGATGTCAAGAAGGGCTGCATCAATCAATCCATTAGTTGTCAACTATTAAATTAATTTGCAACTATTTTAATAATCTATTATTCACTTTGAGTCATTTTTTAACAAAGAAAAAGTAAAAATTCTCTGATTCCAGCTTCTTAAAATGTGAATATTTTCTGGTTTCTTTACTCCTCTATGACAGTAAACTGAAGATCTTTGAGTTGTGGACAAAACAAGACATTTCAGGACGTCATCTTGGGCTTTGGGAAACACTGATTAACATGTTTCACCATTTTCTAACATTTTAAAGATCAAACAACTGCTCTATTAATCAAGAACATAATCAAATGATTAATCGACAATTAAAATAATCACTAGTTGCAGCCCTAATGTTAAGTCACGTGGTACAGAGGAGCTCATGATAAACCTCTAAACTAAACTCACTGATTTCCTCTCTACGTCTTGAGTATTCATTCTCATCCTTTGGAAAATATAATCTAAATTAATTATCATAGTCTCTTAATTAAATCCCTCCAGTTTAAATATGTGGAATAGACATGTAGTTAACAATTTATATTCTTACTAATGCAACAACTGAGCTATTTTGTATGATTAATAAACATTTCAGCTTCATACATACATACCCAACAAGTACAGTATACGTACTACAGAATATCCCTTAAGGGTATTCCCTCCTTTTTATGGGCTCAAATGTGTCAAACAAAAGGGGTCACACCCTACGTTGTTCTTAAACATATAGCATAACCCATTTCACAAGAATAACTGGTGCTCAGTTACTGAAGCGTAGTAACTTGATGAGTTCTCACAAGAGAATCACACATACATACACTATAGTATATCAGAGCGCAGCCCTATTGTACGATACAGTACACTGTATATACAGTAGTGTCATATATGACAGAGATACAACAAGATGATGGGAATTAAGATGAAGCAAATGATTGACAGTTTTTAGTTAGTTAAACAGATAATATTCTAATAAATATGAAAACAGATCTTGCATGTTTAAACATTTGTTTTCTTGAAAGTACTGATTGTTCTTCATAATCTTCAGCACATTTGTTTAATAAATAACAGTTTTGTACAATTACTTTCAATTTATGTGGAATGCCATTAAAACTTAAGCCCTAAATGACACCATTGGTTTCCATTACAACAGGCTGTAAAACTTTATGACGGATATCTCAGCGCTGGCTTGGACACGGTGGCCTGGATGTTCACTGACATTACACGCGTTGTCTATAAAACCTTCATCCACACTCAATCAAAATCACAATGCGGAGAACACAGGAAAACAGGAGGGTACTTTAGCGGTTATAAGGACAAATACTGGTCTCTTTTTCTCTAATGGCGGGGATCGAAAATGGGCCACAAGCTGAAGGAAAAGCACCCGACTGAGCCCCAAAAATCTGTCTGCATGACTGGTTCATTTTTCTGATTTGCTCAACAATCATTAAAATTCTGCCTGAATGACTGCAGTGTTGCTCATTTAACACCCGAGTGCAGTGTTATCTCTATTTTGTGTACTGTCTGGTTAAATTAGAGGGAAGGCAGTGGAGATATGGAGGTTAAGAAAGTCAAAGCATTCAAAGAACAAGCAAGAGAAGGTCAAACAATCCAAAAAAGAATCAGAAAGGAAGGAAATGGCACAAAGAAGACCCAACAGAGCTGATGCACAGCCGGTCTAAACTCTCAAATGCAGGTGTCACATTCCAGCTGTCCAGCCGGTTGAGACAGATGTAGCTGCACATTTACAGTACAGTACACACAGACAGACAGCGAAGCAACCTGTGACGAGGACAGTCTGAGAAAGCCAGGCCACCGAGTGTTACAGGATGTTGCTTTCAAGACCAATCAATCCATTTAATATTAACTGACCCAGTACAAAGAACACCGCCAGAGGAAAGACATGTGATTTACAACAGAAGCCAGAAAACAGCGACCACAAGGTGGCGGCAAAGCACCAAAAAAAATAAACATCACATGCAGCACATCAGTGGTTCCCAGCCTTTTTCTTTAAGGGACCCCTTTTCTATCTTTGAGTAAACTGACACCTGACTTGAGTGACACATTATGGATATTTCATATTATATTATAATCAATGCATAACAATAACGGTACAGAGCAACTAATACACTGTACAATTAACCCAAATAGTGAACGCAATAACTGCAGGACGTTTGTGTAAAACGAGCAATTTGGAGGAATTTTGAGCAGATTATTTCCTGTGAATTTTGCATTAGGGCATCTGTTATTTTTAGGAACTTTTAATACAAATCTCTGTATTGTGTATTTTTATTTAGTTTTTAACAACCATACATATTTAATAGGTATATTTTTTTTTGACAATGTCAGTGTTTTCTTCTCGCTGACACTTGGCCATTGTTCTATCAACTCTTTGGTTGTTTTAACTGCTTACTTTTCTCATTTTTAAGTTTTTAAGTTTATATCTTAACTTTAAACAGAATTGTATTTAGTTTTCTTCACAGAAATGAATGACATGCTGAGTTATAGGCCAACAGTATATATATTCTTTAAAAAGTTGTTTTATAGCTGGTAAAATCAAAAAGGCCTTCGACCCCCACTAGGGGTCGCCAAAGCTTCACAGGGGGTCGGGACCCCCAGGTTGGAAACAAGTGCTCTACATAATGATGAAACCAAAACAAACATGACCAATGGGAGGATATAAAACTAACTTCAGTCTAAGTTTTAATGTGTTTGTCCGCTGGTGTGTTTATGTATTTATTACTGATGTGAATCAGACAGTGAAAACATCACAGACAATAAAGACTGACTTGTGACTAAATATAGTAGTAAAGTAGTTTTGGTATCAACAAGAAAGAAATCCGTTCCTGGTGCGGGCATTGTATGAAAAAGTGACTTTCTTCACATCCCCTAAACTCTGTTATTCCAGATGTTTATTTGTAGTTAAAAAAAAAATAAAAGCTTTAAAGACAGGGAGGAGTTTTGCTAAATTGCTTGTGCCTACCTGCAGGTAGCGCGCCTGGTAAGCAGAAAGGGCCTCTCCCAGAGGAACCACCATCTTCTCCACACTGCGCTGGTGGGAATGGGCCTTGATGTCCGGACTCTCTTCTGAACGCAGTTCAATGTGGGAGATGAGCAAGTTAGAAATCACCGCCTGCACCGCCTGCAGGGATGGAGGAAGAGAGGAATCAGATTTGAGAATAGTTAAATGGAGAATTTTTATTATTAGGTCACATTAGGCCTGAGAGACATTTGGGATGTATGGACATTGGACACAGATACGGTGTATTGTTCTTACCTTTGTATCTCCCCCTGGAGTTGCACTGAGGGCCAGGATGCGGAATTGCAGAGTCTGGCTGCCGAGCTGTCTGATCACCTGAGTAACAGGAAGACGAGTAATTACAACACATTGTTAGAACTTTACTGCCATAGTCCAAATATTTGACTAACTTAAAATGTTAAAATGCAAACCTAAAGAGTAAAATCCAATAATATAACATGTCTTATTCTGAAATGGGCCATTCTGCATAATGAATACTTTTGGTACTTGGTTTTGTTTTTGGGGGTTTGAACTCTAAAAAGTATGATTTCATCTTTAAAATGCAGTAAGCATGACTTGTTTTTCTCGTGATCCATTGAGATGCAAAGTACTTTGATTACATTATCATTACTATGTTTTCTACTGTTTGACTGTGATTCTCATTGTTAAACTGGCATTGTTTTCACTGTGCTATTTTTTTAAATAATAAAAAAGACACACAGCCTCCATTCTGTGCAACATACTCATGAAAGGTGGTTGTACGAAGTGAGTGTTACTTAGTGAGGAGATATTTTGAGTGCATTATCACTTTAAGGTCACTTTATTGCAGGTTCACAAGCAGAATTGGACTTGGCAAGTAAAATATAAACTGCAAATACAGTCAGCAGTGACATGCAACTGAATTGACGGACAAGCCGTAATCATTAGTGACAGGTTTATTCACCTGACTGTAGGCATGGTTGCCCAGCGCCTTGTGTGCTTCATCGATCACCACACACTTGACCTGCTGGGCAGGACAGGTCTCTCTGGACAGATCGTTCACCATGACCTGAGGGGTGAGGAAGAAGACGCGCTTGGTCCTCCACACCTCTTGTCTATGCTTTGCTGCTGTGGAGCCTGCGGAGAAGGAGACTTGTTAATAAAAGGATAAAAGAAGAACGTTTTTTTTGTGTGTCATGATTGTTACCTGTCAGTTCAGCCATGTGCGCCTGTGGGATCCCCATCACTTTGTAACAGGCCTCGATCTGCTGTGCCACCAGAGGTTTGGTGGGAGCCATGAACACAATCTTCCCCGATGGATACCAGCGGTAGAAGTTGTACATGACCACAGAGGCTATGAAGGTCTTTCCCAGACCAGTGGGGAGACACACCAGTGTGTTCTGAAGCAGAGCAGCCTCTGACATCTTCATCTGGTACTCCCTGATGGGATAGTTTGTGGGGTAAATCCATACCTTAGCTGAGGAGCTGTCAAAGCCTGGGAGGTCTGGGTATGTTTGCCCAGCTGATGGGATGAGAGACAGAGCAGTGCTCTCTGACCCTACAGGGTTGTCATACTGTAAAGAGTTTGAATCAAGTTGTAGGGTCTTTTCAGCTTCATAAACAGCCACCACCATCAAATCATCATCATCTTCATCTTCAAACGCAGGTTTAGGGTCCTCTGTCCTCCCTGGGTTCACTGTTGTGGACCCTATTTGAGCCCATAGTGGATTTTGAGGGCGTGTTGTAGCTACCTGCGCAGTGTTGTTTGGGGTTGTTTTGCGCCGTCCTGCAGCTTTCTTGACGTCTTTTTTAGGTTGGCCAACTTTTTTTTGAGAAGCAGATGCACCCCAAGTCTGGAACAAAGTCTTCTGATTTGAACCACTACTCATTTTACATTAGTTGTGGCGGAAAACTTGGAGAAAAGCTGCCATGTTCACGAGCAGTACCGGGTACACAAACACAGGCCGGGGTCACTTCCGCCCACGTGTATTTCAAAATATAACACCACATATATAACAACTATTTCTCCAGAGTAGTTTCACTCATTTAAATACAGTTTCTACTGTTAAAAAAAAACCTGTGTTGGTTTAACGTCAATATATCAATCTAAGAGCTAAACCGACACACGTACGTGGCTACATTTTGAAAAGGAGGCTTTTATTTTTTTTAGTGTGACACCGGAACTACATCAACAGTTTGAGTTCATCTCCCGCGTTCAGAGAGGTGACGCTGTCACGTTTCCATAGCAACATGGACAGAAGCACATGGGAGAAGATACTCACCTGTTTTCAGGTAATTACGACGTCTAATTAACCTACTTCCAAGTCTTTATACCTGCAGTGGTTCAAGTCAGTTGTTTATATGCTAGTTCGGGCTGTTTAGCTGCATTTGCTCACTCTGGGAAACCTTCTGCTAATAGTAGCTATTGTTGTTAGCATTGATGTAACGTTAGCTACAGTTAGTTATGCAGTACTAGAGACAAGTTACCGTTACTAATAGTTACTGTAAGTTACTAATAGTTACTGTGAGTTACTAATAGTTACTGTAAGTTACTGTAAGTAGTGGTTAGTAGTTTGTTACTCTCCTCTCTTCGGTAGGCAACTCTGGAAAACGGCTGCTAATAGTAGCTATTGTTGTTATTAGTGATGGGAATTCCGGCTCTTTTTAGTGATCCAGATCATTTGGCTCAGCTCACCAAAGAAGAGCCGGCTCTTTCGGCTCACAAACGGCTCTTCGTTTTACCACTTCTGCCTTTTTATAATTCAGCCAAATTTAGTGCAGTTTTGACCTATGATTAGTATGTGTGCAGATATATCATTTAAATTATTCAATATAATTATACGTCATTTTACATGCTGCTTCAAATATTTGTATATACATTTGTGGAATGTCTTCCGTGGGTTACAACTAATAAAGTCCAATAAAAAACTTCCATACTCTCCCTCGTGCTCTGTACCTGTAGACCGTCAGCGCACCGCTCCTCGCTGCTTGATGGTATGATTCTTGTCTGTCATCACCTGATTGGTAGCACGGACGTCATTAACACAACATTCAGTCACAGTCAGTGTATGGAGTGCCCGTGGTGTGGAGAAGATTGTCCTATCATTCTTCCTTGAATTAAGTAAAGAAAAAAAGGAAAAACGGCTCTCGGACGGGAGCCGGCTCTTATCTCTCACTTAAGAGAGCCGGCTCTTTGAACCGGCTCGTTTGTCACCGACACATCACTAGTCGTAGCTAAAGTTAGATATGCAGTACTAGAGACAGTTACCGTTACTAATAGTTACTGTAAGTAACTTAGTAGTTACTCTTCTCTTTGTTAGGCATTTGCACGTGGATACTTGGTGAGAAAAGAAGTCTTTGGTGCTCGACAAGACTTTGAGGACATCCTGAAAGAGATTGATGGAGGCTTGAGCCATGTAGAGTGGAGGGAGACTGCCATCCCCATTCCCCACTTCACAGACACTGTAAGTAACTGAAAACTGTAGTGTGAGTTAATCAGCTTCCTCATGCTGGTGCTTTTCTCATGCTTTTTGCTCATGCATCTTCAGGATGGCCCGTTTCTACGACCCAGCAGCTCTGCCAGCAAACCTTCAAATCCAGGACTAGATGTGTGTGCCACTCCCCAGAGCCCATCATCATCATCCCCATCATCGTCACCAGCACCCTCATCAGAGGACAGAGGAGCTCTCCTCCTGGAGAAGATAGAAGCAGAGAGAGATGATTCACAAACCAAAGCACAGGCTTCTCTTTCTAAGGACTATTCCCCTAGTAGCAGCAGTGTTAGAGGGGATGGAGAGGGACAGAAGGAAAGCACTATGGGGGAGAAAGATGGAGACTCCACCACCGTCTGGAGCAGTGTGGAGCTGGACATGAACTATGGTCACTCACACAAAGGTGAGAGTTGTGCACAAAATAGTAGTAGCTCTCTATTCATTTTTTTTTTCATTGAAATAAGATACTTTTAGTGTGTCTCTCTCTCCATACATCATTATTAATTTATAACAAAGTTACAAGGTTATTTGGGGCTTCAACCAACAATTACTTTCACAATCATTTAAGCCTATGAAATTTCAGAAATAGTGAGAAAAATGCTCATCACAACTTCTAGGATCTCAAGGAAGTCCTTTCAAATTGCTTGTTTTTTAATTGTTTGGTTTTGTTTTTTTGAATATGCAATTAACAATAATATGATACTGAAAAGCAGAATTGGAGGAGCTGGAAACAGCAAATGTTCTGCCATTTTTCCTTGATAAATTACTTAAATTATTATAATCAATTATCACAATTTGTTAACATAAAATTTCACTCAAAAAAATCTAATTACATAATTGATGAATCGATTAATTGTTCAAGCACTAATCTTGTTGTGTGTAAGCACTGCAAACAATATCCATCCTAAAAAGACATTTAGTTGATTATGGAATATGTAGCCCTGGTTTGCTTAAAATATATTCAACACTCAGTGGGTTGACATTATTATTAGTTTTAATTATTTAAGTCAGTGACCTGCTTCCAAATTTTTAAGGAACTTCAAGAGAATTGTTTAAAAGGGAGCAGTACTGCATACAAGTCCATTAATATCTCCACATTCGGAGGTTTTTCACTTAAAAATAAGAAAAAAGACAAGAAACAACTGCCTTTACCTACAGGATTTAGGCAAATTTGACTTTTGTGTAAAACGCATGCTGTGCTTGTCTGGTTGTCTGGTTGAGTAGATGCCTTATTATCATTCATTTTGAATTTACCGTCCCTCCTTCAGGTCCCCGGCAGTACCACTTGGCTCAGGAGGTGCCCTGTACCCCGGAGGCCCTGCGTCTCCATAGAAACACCCTAACCATGGAGCTGGTCTGGCTCCAGCAGGCCATTGACAGCAGGAAAAAGGCAAGGACGGAGGAAGGGAGAGTTGTGGTGTTTCCGTACATTTATTCAGCTTTGGCAGTCTCCTGCTGTAAGAAAATTGCCTCTGCTGCAAGACAAAATTGATTTTGTGACCTCGAGAATAAGTCAGTACAGTGGGTCCAAGGAGCATCAGTTTCTAGAAAAAAATACCAACATTGTCAGTATCCAAGCCTGAATAATAACCATAGTGTATTTGCTGCATCCGTAGCTGCTCTCCTGAAGGCTGTAAAGTAGCACGGACACTGAAGCTATGTACAATGTGACCTGTGTATTAAGTGCACACATCTGTAGGGACTGTTTCTTAGCATATTCAGCTGCCGACTTGGCGATTTTCTCGCTGGATTTAGGGACTCTTGGAGCTAGTTAGCAGCTTTCATTGGAAAAGAGTTGGCAACACTGGGCTCGTTTTTTCGGCTGGATCATTTTCAAAAACCTAGTGTACTCTTGCTAGTTTCTCAAGATCACTCACCTGCCTTTAATGTATCTTTTAACAAAATGAATGCCCTCATGAATCCCACATCACTGCTCCTGTGTAGCACCCTGCAGCTCCAGAGGGTGTTAAAGGTGCCAAGATGTGGAGTGATGTGCACAAAGAACACTTAATATACACCGCAACTGAACTCGGAGAGCGCAGGATTTACTCATGCAATGGGAGTTGGTATATCTTGGCAGAAAATTAACTTTTAATGATTGTTTTTCCCTCCCTTTCTTTTTCCTCTACAGTACTTGTCACTGAAGGACAGGCTGACGGTATCCTGAGTAATCTGAACTGGACTTGATAATGTGGGACCGAAGGCCGGATTGCTATCAGTTAACTGAACTCACTCAAGTGGCATCTTTTCTAAGCTATTATTAATTTATACATATATAAAAGACATGCTTTCAGTGGTATTTATCATGTGTTTGACGAAACCTGTACATTTTGTATGTTATTTGCTCATGTAAAGAATTAATAAATTGTATTTTTCTAAAAAAAACATCTTCTGCGGTTGTTGTGGCTTTGCTGATATTGGTCTCATAACATAGATTGTGAGAGGGTGAGGTAGTTACTGTTGTGTAGGAAGAAGGTTCATTCAGGGGAATTCAGAAGCTCCTTGGCTCTAAACAAGTTTGTGTTGTGTGACTCACAGAAGCTCAAATTTCCCATTTGGATCACAATGAGCTCTCACTCATCACAAGAGAAGTTCGTCCTACAGATATTCACGACTGCTGTTGTTTTTTGGTATTATTGTCATCGTTAAAGAGCACCCACAGGAAGAAGCTTTTAAAGTCTAAAAAAATTGAGTAAATTGCTTTGTCATGCTCCTAAACTTAGTCTTTGTTTTGAGATATTTCAGTAAAGGTTTTATCACCTGCTGGGTCCTTCCTGGTTAATGCTAATATGCATTATATATCTGCCCATTATTTTTTTGGGGAAAACCCAGACAACTGGGGTGTAGAGGTTATCTTATTGATTCAGCTTACAACACAGCGACCGACCCATTCTCTCCTCCTCTTGTCTGTCTCTTTTGTTGTGGTTGCTGCCGATGGTTTGGCCCACAAAGCCAGTCATTGCTGGCCACGCTGCCATAGCAACCAGGAAATACTCACCGCCGTCAGTGGAGTAGTGTGTGAATATGTGTGTGTGTTAGGGGGGATCGAGAGAGCAGAACGTGGCGAGTGGGAGTCCAGACGGACCACAACAACACGGGGGACTGATTTTTCACCTTTGCCTTCAATTTATAGGATTTCCTCGCTTCATTTTCCACCAGGTTTGTGAGTGACTGAACATATGGATCATGTAATATGTGTTTCCATTAATGTGTGACCCAAGGAATGTGGTGTGTGAATGTATTTGGTGTATGACGAAGGTTAGTAAAAGCAACTCCAGGCTTAGTGAGTGAAATTATAATTTATCTGGAGAGAATTATGTGGTGTGTCTCTGTGGACCCTGGCAGTAACAGCTGGCTCAGAGATGGCTGCCAGCACCGCAGCCATGACCCTCCTGCCTCCGGTGAAGAACGTGGTGGTGTATAGGAACGGAGACCCCTTCTACATTGGACGCAGGTTCGTGGTCAACCAGAGACAGGTGGCCACCATGGACGCCTTCCTGACCGAAGTGACCCAGAGCATCGGTGCTCAGCTGGCCGTCAGGACCCTGTATACCCCTAGACAAGGCCACCGGGTCACAGACCTCCAGGACCTGCAGACAGGAGCCCAGTATGTTGCTGCTGGCTTTGAGAGGTTCAAGAAACTGGAGTGAGTACAAAAAATATATAATACTATAGACTTTCTGTATCTAAAATGAAAGTAAAAGAATCCTAACATACTTTTTGATGTTTGGAAAAGTGTGTTGTAGTATCTGTATCTGTTGTTTTTCATGTACAGTTACCTGAACGCAAGAACGAAAAAGCACCCTGCCGCCCGTGAAGAAACCCAGGTAGGCTTTTATTTTGTCATGTGGGCAGTCCAACACTGATTAATCCCAGTCTAACCAGCAGGAATGCACCACCTCACCAAGCTGCACTGCACTCACATCAACTTGATCCATTTGACTTCCTGCCAAATCAAATATGAAAATGACTGCAGGGTTTTCCATTACAGAGACAAGCTCACATTTGCCTGTATGTGACAAAACATTGTTATAAATTATTAGCATTAGGGTCACCCTTTGCGCCTACCATACCATCAATGTCACTGGTTCACATGCAAATTACCGGAAACAACGGGCTAATGATTGTGCTGCCCGTAGACCAGTCACTCGGGCCTCACAGGGCGCCCTGTTAAGGATCTCATGTGACATTAGGTTCAGGTAATTACCGCTGGATGTGGTCAGAGATCAGAAATTCCCAGAGTATATCAGAGAGAGAAAATTCTCTGAATGAATCTGAGCTCTTTTCTATTTAGCTTGTTTGCAGAGCACAGTGGTGATGATGGTAGTATTACGCAGGGAGAAACTCTCTTCAAGAGGACCTATTATGCTCATTTCCAGGTGCATACTTGTATTTTGGGTTTCTACTAGAACATTTTTACATGCTTTATTTTAAAAACAAAACACTACTTTTCTCATACTGGCTGTGCTGCAGCACCTCTTTTCAACCTCTGTCTGAAACACTCTATTTGAGCTCCAGCCTCGCCCCCCCGAAAAGCCCAGTCTGCTCTGATTGGTCAGCTGGCCCACTCTGTTGTGATTGGTCAATTAAACCAAACTCTTCGGACTCTGCTCCAGCTCCGCTCTAACTAGCTTTGTTTGAGGGCATGCCAGGCAGGTATAGAGTGGTACAGGAAAAATCCGTAAATGAGTTAGCATTTTAGCACTTCCGGTTCCCTCGTCTCGAAGTCAATGGGTTTATAGTTAGATGCCTGAAATAAGGTCTGTGGTTAGCACAAGCCTAAGAGATTTTCACGTTTTGTTCTACAACATAAAATACATCAGTAAATACCCTACTCGTGAATTTTGAAACCTTTACGTGTCTTTAAAAAGGCAGTTGCTAACAAGTGGCCAAATGAGACTACTAAACGTCATCACGGCAAACACTAGTCCGCCTTTACCTTAGTGGTGGTGACGTGAAGTCATGCAACCGTTGTGTAGTTTGTTCATAGCATAACATTTTCTTTACCCCTCAAAGATCATAAAGTGGTGATCATTTGTGGAGATTATCTTGCTGAACAAAACGTGTAAGTATCATAAACCTGTGTTTTCAACAGAGCTTATTTTCTACAATAATCCAAAACCCAATGGAAAAATCCTATTGGCTTTTTGTCGAGGGAACCCAGGGCAACGCTAACTTCTGCGTGAGACTACAAAAATACGTCATCCCTGGAGCACTCTATTATGCAACTGTGTTACTTGGTGACATGACCACATTACGGTAGAAAAGGCTGGACTTAAAGCAAGGCGTTTCAGGCAGTTCAGGAGCAGTGTCCCTGTGGGGGAAAGCGATGTGGATTTTGTAACTTTGCAGACCTTTTACATACACAAATAAATATATATAACACACTAAAGGAAAATGAAAAAGCATAATAGGTCCTCTTTAACATTCACACAAAATCGATTTCAAACACACACACAGAGCCACTCATGCTGACAAATGCTGGCTTTGTATTCTGACCAGCTGGCCGAGATGACCGCTTTGGTTGTTCAGACGCAGAGTGTGCTCTGAGTCTTAAGAAATCAGTGTTACTTTTCTGAAAAAAAACAAACATAAAAAGGAGCGGAGAGTGATTGTGTGTGTGCCTTGGGTGACTGCCATTTGGAGAGCTTTAGTTTTAAAGTCTTACATGCCTGTGTTGTGGTTGCTGTGGAGCAATGCAGGAAGCGTGCCCGTATGTGAGTTGTGTTTGATCCCGCTGGTGAAACAAAGAGTCCTGCTTCCAGGGCTTTGTGCTTGTCTGGACAGGCCTATAATGCCCATATTCACCGCCCCACGCCTCCTCCTCTGCTCCGAGACACTGTAAATGCATTAAAACGTCCGCCACTTCAAAGTCAAAACAATAAGGAAAGATTATCAATGTCTGGTTTGCTCTGAGTTGATTGATTTAGTCCAGCTGCGTTATCTGAGGCAGACGCGGATATTGGCTCCAGATTTCATTGATATAGAAGACCTCGGGTCGGACTGAATGTGGCATTGAAGGAGTCTCGTAGTGACGCCTGTTTCCTTGAGGTGACATGAGCGGAATAGTTAGTCAGTCATTACACATTGTCTGTGATGGATGTGCAGTGTAATTGATGTGCAGGACATGGTAACTGATTTTCAATATTGCTGAGAAAATCAGAACATTGTGATGTTTTACAGTACCATGCATCTGATTTTCTGAATGTCTTCTGCAGGCCAAAGTAACCCAGAGGCCAAATGTGTCAGCCAAATGGAGGAAGTTCATACCTTTACCTTGCATTATACAGTGAGTTGGACAAACTACACGCAAACACACACACATGATTATCCTTAGCACATTTAGAGAGTATCTATGATGACTTTCTTCCAAATTTACTGTGTTTTTAGTGCAATTTTCCCTTTTTTGCCATGCTAGCTGCATGGCTGTCAGTCGGTCCGTTGGACGGGCGGTCCACCACTTTGTTCCAAACTGAAGTATCTCAACTGGACAGATTGAGATGAAATTTTGACATTCAAGGCCCTCAGAGGATAAATCCTGCTGACTTTGATGACACCCTGACTTTTCCTGTAGCACCACCAGCAGTTTCAAAGCTTTCACATTTCTCAACCCACTATTTCGACTGGCATTTTTTGGTAGGAACGGTAGAATGAATCCTAATGACTTTGGTATAAATGCAACGATTAATCAATTAGTTGTCAACTATTAAATAAATCGCCAACTATTTTGATAATCGATTAATCGGTTTGCGTAATTCTGTAAGAAAAAAATGCAAAATTACAGCTTCTTAAATGTGAATATTTTCTGGTTTCTTTACTCCTCTATGACAGTAAACTGAATATCTTTGAGTTGTGGACAAAACAAGACGCGCTTTGGGAAACACTGAGCGTCATAATTCACCATTTTCTGACATTTTATAGACCAAACAACTAATCGATTAATCAAGAAAATAATCGACAGATTAAGCAACTATGAAAATAATTGTTATTTGCAGCCCTACTTTGGTGATCTTTGGTTTTTATTTGCCCAGGGGAACAAAAAGAGGGACTTTTGCAATAAAAAGACTGAAACTTTGGAGGATACCCTCTTGATTTGTCTTATTCAGACTGCTGAAGTCTCATAGCTTTGGCTGAACTTTAGAACAACGATTGTAGATTTTGTTCCCCGTCTCTTACATTGGAATAACATTAGAAAAGGATCTCATCGTGGAAAGTATGGACAAGAGGAACAATAACTGTGTCAGTGTATATATGGGCATGTATTAAGACTTAAGAACTGTAATTAAAAAAACACCTTTCTATCCAGCATTTTCCGTAATGGAGATCTCCTGTGTCCACCATTCCGGTTCATCATTCCTCGGAGCATGCCGCAGGACCTGGAGCTGATCCTGAGTCTGGTCACAGACAAGGTCAGCTTACGAACGGGAGCTGTGCGCAGGTCAGTGACACTGACATGTGGAATACAAACAGAGGAGGAGGAGTCCGGTAAATATCTGCCATGACCCCTTTGTGCTTCATCAGGTTGTGCTCTATGGAGGGAGCGACTGTGACCTCAGCTGTGGAGCTGGAGACTGGCCACTGCTACGTTGCCGTGGGAACCGAGCGGTTCAAGAAACTTCCATATGTGGAGCTGATGGTTTCAAAAGCCACAGAGAGGTACAAGTGTGTGTAAAGATGTGTGTTTATGCACTTCTGTGCTGTTCTGCTCTCTAAAATAAAATAATTGTCTTTTATCTCTCACTTTTTTTCACATGACTTTATTATTTTGCAGATATTACCCAGGAAAGAGAAGGCTGTTAAGGAGAAATGAGGTACCTTCAGTTACTCTGCAGCCTCCAGTTCATTTACAACATGTGTCAGATGTGAGTGTCTTGTATGTGTCTTGTGTGTTTCTATTAGAACAGGAAAGCAGGAAGCGGTCCAGAAGACCAGTACAGTGACTCGGCCCTCCTCGACTCCCCAGAGGTAGGAAACAATCCTCCACTGTGTTGTATTCACACTACAAGAGCTATATATAGAGACTGTTAATTTGTTTGGTGTATTCTGCCTAACACATTTAGTACACCAGTGAGACAAACTGTGCAGAGGGTATTTTTTTTGCCCATAAATTCAATTATATACATTAAACTGCATCCCCATGAATCTCAGTCAGATGGTCGGAGGGTGAAGTCGACAGGAGATGAAGCTCCAGCAGCTGTTCAGCAGAGGAGCAGGAGACACGGAGGAGATGAGACCTCTGCGTTCTTCGCCAGGCCGGTCAAGATCCGCAACAACAGGGGACAGCCGAGACCGCCACTCAGCAATGGATCTGGTTAGGAGGATCCCCAACTTTATATATATATATATATAATTTTAAATCTAACTGCTTCACAGTCACAATGAGTATAATATATTTAGTGATTTCTGTTTATTACAGTCCAGCCCAGCGTGTTTAAAAGAGCAGCACGGAAGAGAAGAGAGGAGGTGCGAGGGGCCGAGGAGGTGCACGAGGATGAAAACACAGCTACAGAGCTTCCTGTTGACCAGGTTAGCTTTACCCAGCGTCCTCTCAGCCTCATAACCATGTACTGTAGTACGATGCTATAATTAAATCCATAAAACAATCACTGAAGGAGGTAAATTAATTTGCTGAAATGTTTAAAGCAGAGGTAAATCTAAATCTCTCTTTTTCTATCTAAAGAGAGTTGCAGAAATAGTGGAGGATGAGGAACTAAACAACCACAACGATCCTCTGCACAACACACAGCAGCAGGTAGGCATAAATCAAACCATTTTTTCATGCTCCCATGTGAATCTTTTAGCTTTTTATCCAAGTGGAGAAATGGGGAAAATCACACATTCATTCGCTCCCAAGTACAGTGTAGGGCAATTTTTCTCCATAGAGGACAGATATTGAGGATATAATTTAGAAAAGAGATGGATCCATGATGAGAAAATGAATGCATTATGGAGCCCTTGCTAGATTATAGTCTACGCAGTCCACAGTTAAAATATGATTAATATGTGACACACATGATGACGTAAATCCTTATCTGTTCCTCTCAAGAGACATGCACAAATCACAGAGAGTGAGCAGCATAATGGGAGAGAACACCCACACAAACACAATGGAGAGCAGGTAAAGTATATATGTGAGTGGGTGGTTACATTTATATAATCGTAATGCACGTCTTACTATAAAAAGCGTTGTATAAATGGGTTCTAAATATATATTTTTTCCCGTAACAGGCTCTGTCATCTGAACAAGATGACGTGAAACAGACTGAAAATTCTGCGAGGACTGAGGCTGCTGAAATACTGGTAGCAACACACACACTCCCACAACAGCTTACAGTCAGTAGTACGTGGACACAAATATATAGTCAGCATTCATTGGTCTCTCGTTTCAAAAGGAGCCTGAGCTGCAGCAGACGTCCTCAAAGTCGAGGCCTTCGTCATCCACCTCTCAGGGACAGAACAGGGAAGAAAAGGCAAGTTTTCCGCCTCACAGTGCATGACGGCTCTTATAGAGTGCTGCAGGGATGACGCATTTTTGTAAGCCAACCAGGAAGTTAGCATCGCCCTGAGTTCCCTCGATATAAAGCCAATGGGATTTGGATTATTGAAGAAAATAAGCTCTGTGGCAAACTAACGTTTATGATACTTACAAGTTCTGTTCAGCAAGATTATCTTCACAAATGAACACCACTTTTATGATTTTTGAAGCGTGAATACAATCGCTTCAAAATACACTATTTACTGACGTATTTTATGTCATAGAACAAAACGTTAAAATCTCTTAAAAGGAACAGTGTGGGGATCTATTGGCAGAAATGGAATATAATGCTAATAAGTATGTTTTCTTTAGTGTAAAATCACCTGATAATAATAATTGTTGTGTTTTCGTTACCTTAATATGAGCTGTTTATATCTACAAAGGGAGCAGGTGCCCTCTTCACGGAGTCCACCATGTTGCGCCGCCATGTTTCTACATTAGCCCAGAATGGACAAACCACACACTGTTAACTTTTCCTGCTTGGGCCGGAGTCGATAACGTTACTCGCTCCCGTCGCTGCCGCCACTCTCTCTCTCTCTTGCTACACCACTCACTTTCCACATACACACTCACTCTACGCACTGGCTCTGCTCCAGATGTTTTTGCGTCGGCCACCGTAGCTCCCCCACACGCTTGGCACACGGGAGAAGCTTCAGTTGGTTGTAATCTCCTCACCTCACCGCTAGATACCGCCAGATCCTACACAATGCACCTTTAAGCTAGTGTTAACCACAGACCTTATTTCAGGCATCTAACCAAAAACCCATTGACTTCCAGACGAGGGAACCGGAAGTGCTAAAATGCTAACTCACTTCAAGGTTTTAGGACTCATTCCTGCAGCATTTTCTTGGCATCACCATAAGCAGGCCCAAAGATAATGTGTGCTTGATTGCTTTTTCTTTTACACTGTTTTAATAATTTGGTCTAACAGGAGAGCCCAAAGGACGCCCCGTCAGTTACGGTAGAACAGAACCATCATCAAGAGGACTAGTGAATGGCGAGCACAGAAGATTCATCAAAAAAGTTTTGTTACAGCCAGGAGCCCAGCTGACGACCCAGCGACTGCTTCTACAATGACTATGAATGTTCGATTAAATTGGTAGTACTTTAACTGTGGTGATGAGCCAAGCAACAACATTAATGTTTGTTGTTTTCTTTTAGAAAAAGTAAGAGTAAAAACTGTGAACAGGCTCAGACAAAACAAGAACAAACATTAAAGGAGATGGACACATTATCATAAGCTCTAGTACAACAGGCCCTTTTCACTGCAACCATTGTGACATGTCACAGCACGGTAAACACAGGTGTAATGGATCAAATGAATTACGGTTTCGTTCTATTTAGGGCGTCAGTGAGCCAGAATGCACAATACCAGGGCTCTGGCACACCTAAATGGAACAGAGACATAATTAATGTTATTAATGACACCTGTGTTCACCCTGCGATGACATGTCAACATGGCCTTCACAGTATCGATGGTCATTCAAAACAACACTTCACTGACATTATAAGCTTCCTAAAGTTAGTAGGGGTGTAACGATCCGTCAATCTGGATGGATGTATCGATTCAATGATCAATGATCCAATATCATTGATGCTAAGTGAAAATATCGATACATAGCATCTTTAAGATGCGCGTTTATTTTGAAATTCCCGCTTTATTTTTATTCTTTTTATTAAAAAGAATAGATTCATTTAAATGTTTGGAAGAGCCCAGTCATAGAATTGTCAAATTATATTTTTAGGTCTCATAATCGATCACAGGCCCCTCAACTGAATCGAATCGTATCATAGCAGATATTGTGATATCAGCAAATATCGTATCGTTGTCCAAATAATCAATATAATATTGTAACGTTAAACTTGTGATTTACACCCCTAAACGTTAGCGTTTGTTGGATTGTACAGCTGTTTATGATATTGTGTCCAACCTGTTTATACAGGGATAATTCTGATGCAGATATTGTGTAGATGTTCAATGATGCAATTTATTCCATAAACAATATGTACATAAGAAACAATATTTTTTGGGACATTTTAAGCCTAAATGTATTTTTGATTTGCAGAAATCAGTGATGAAGATCGCAACGCAAAAGAGTCGTGTTTTGCCAACAATTTATTAATGAAATATGTCGACAACGTCACAAGCTGGATAGATACGACTATAACAAAGTCATCTGTACAGTGTTTTTGTGTCAATAAAAATATATATTACTATGTACTATGTCTGTTATTACTGAAATATGTACAACTTGTTTAGACATATTTACACAGAGCATACAAGAAGGTAAATCACTGTTAAAACTATGTCCTTGTTAATCTTCCTTCACAAAGAACTAAATAACAGTAGTTTATCTAACTCAGTAATACATCATGTATACAAGGCAGCAGGGGAAATAAATGAAAAACAGTTTTATCCTCAAGTTAAACAGCAATTCGTCCTCTCCTGTGTCCTGCACACACACACCACAGCGGACAGAAGGCATCTGCATTAAAATGTCCCTGTTAAACCAGAAGGTTGAATCTAATTGGTCCATTAGAAACCCCAGCCTTATTTGTATGTGGTCTCTATAGCGTTTATGCAGATGCTGGTCACATGGCGGGGCAGCGGAGTGCTTAAATGTAAAAGTTAACAGCCACCGACTTCTATGCAAGCGCCATAAATCTCGTCTAGCCTTTAGGTGACTCCTACATGAACCCAGTTCCCCTTCAACTTGGTGTTAGAGTCTCTGGACAGGTCTTTTGAAGCTCATGCTGTGTTCACCAGGGCCGTTGCTCTGCGGAGGCGCTGTCTGAATCTAAATCGCCCCCCTCTAGTCCCGCTCCTACAACGTTCGTCCCCTGCTAAGGAATCACTTGACGGTATAGGAGTATTTGTTTTAATCCTCAACTCCGTCAGTTTGCAGCAGTCTGGGTCATATTCTGCTTCTCGGCGTCTTTTCCATCAATGGAGCTTATAACGCACAGAGTGATGCCGGCCATGGTGAGGAACATTCCCGCGACAGCCTCTGCAGAGAGTGAGGAGTGCGGGGGAGGATATGAAAGAAAAGTTTAAAAAAAAAAAAAAGCACATCTTAGAAGACAACCAGTACAGTATTTTTCAAGGAGAGGAGAAAAGCTGAGGAGAATTAACTGCTCAATAATGTCTTGGCACGCCAGTCAAATAATGTTGAGCAAAAATGACTTGTGTGTTGCTTATGTAACATCTCTGAATGAGTTCTCTGAATGTGTGATCCTAAAGCTTTGTAGCATCCCAGATTTGTCTTTGTGGGTATCAGCGTCACTTTGCTGCGTGGAAAAGCAAGCTAGTGTATGAGTCACTTACGTTTGCCTCCAAACTCTTCGCCCAGTAACTTGCCAGTGAGCAGAGTGCAAAGGAAGGTGAGAGAGTTGGCCACAGGAACAGCAAGCGATAACTCTGGATAAGAGAAGTGTAAGAAAACAAGGGTATAATATTCTGCTACCAAATGAACATGCAAACCCCTCTGTGTCCTGCTATAAACACAGATGATGATGATGCAGATCTCTGTACAAATGGAAAATGAAGAGTTTCCAATACGTACCAGGACTATTAGTTCCAATGAGACCCATGTTTATAAATGAATATTTTTTGTCTAATGTTATTCAAGAAAATTGTTGGTACAGTCATTTTCAAAGTTTTACAAAAAACAGTAGAAATTTCGATTCTTTATAATTAAAGGTGCACATGTTAATAAGCTGGATCATGTCTTACAGAAGTTTTGATTATCAATTAATTGTCATTTTTCAAGTGAAAAAAATGGGAATTTTTTTAATGTGTCAGATACTCAAATGTGAGGATTTGCTGATTTTACTTATCTTACACTATAGTTAATTGAAAATTGTTGGGTTTTATACTGTTGGTCGGACTAAAAAAGCAATTTAAAAACATCAACTTGGGCTCTAGGGAATTGTGACTGACATTTTTCACTATTTTCTGACGTTTTGAAGATCAAATGATTCCTAATCGGCAGGTTAATCAAAGATTAAAAAAAATAATGTTAGTTGCGGTTCAGTTACACTGGAATATTTGACCTTTCATGACATTAAAGGGATAGTTCAGGTGTTTTCAAGTGGGGTTGTATGAGGTACTTCCTAGTCAGTGTATTACGTACTGTAGATTGCGGTCAGCACGCCCCCAATTTGGAGAAACAGACAGGAGTATCGGTACAGGAGCAAAGAAATGTACTGCTGTGGACGGGGACAGCAGCACCTTGTCATCAGACAGCACTTTCCGACGGGGAAGCTGGTATCTATGCTATCGTCAAATCCACCAGACTCCTTTGACAAAAACAGTAATTTTACCTCGCAGAACATAGGAGTTGCTGTTCTACTGCTGCCTCGATCGGTTAGATTGTTTGTGTGACTTTGGTGTTTTAAAGGGTTAGTTTGGATTCACCAAAATGTCTGCTTCTCCAAACTGGGGGTGTGCCCACCGTCATCCAAAGGTAATACACTGACTATGGATAAGTAAGGAGCTCATACAACCCCACTTCAAAACACCTGAACTCTTCCTTAGTAGAGTTTTAACTAGATTACATTTAGCTGTCAAACGACACTTACTTGTGTGGTAAAAACACACAATTTAAGTCTGAACAGTTCGTCTCTACCATAGGTCTTTTTCACAGAAGACATTTTGACATGTCATAGCAGGAAGAGCACAGCGTAAATAATGACATTAACGCCGGCTAAATTCCGTTCAGCTGCTTCAGTTACAGGTATTGTTATTCAGCATGATGACTCACTGTCACATAGTAATGGCTTACTGGGACACTCACAAAGAACTGAGCCACCATTGATGTTATCACTTACACCTGTGCTTTCCTAAAATGACAAATCATGTCTGTTGTGAAAGAGGTGTGAGTGCAGAATGGTTCTCTCTGAATTTCTCCTGCAATGATTAATGATGATATTTTAGAAAGTTATACAGCACAGAGAGGTAACATTTTAAAACCAGTTTATAAATATGTTTATTCGTTTATCTCAGAAAGAGTTATAATTATCTACACCTGAGAAAATGGGCTCTGTGAAAGAGCTTCGTCTCAGCATTTTGCCTCGTCATAGCAGGAAAACGCAGGTGTAATTAATAACATTAATGATGACTGCAGTGCATTTAGGATAGCCACTTCCAGGCCTCTGGTATTGTGCAAGCTAGCTCACTGGGATGATTTACTGGCACACTTAATGGAACTATTGAGCTATCATAATGTTATTAGCCACACCTGTACTCTTCATAATACAACAAGGTTTAATGTTCTTTATTTGTCATATGTCAATTCCAGCAAAGCAGTCATTGGCAGTGAAAATCTTTGGTCTCAGGTTCCTTCAACAATGCTCAAAATATAAATATATATAAAAGGGGAAAACCCACAAGTAAATGTAAAAGCAAAAAGATCATTTAAGGCAGAAAATAGTGCAGTTAAAGTAAATATAAAATTAAGTAAATACCGTAAATTCGTAATTTTGTTGAAGACAGTATTTCAGATGGGAAAACTGAATGTAAACAGGATGTAGTATGTGTATGCATGATGAGAAGTGATAAAATTGTTGGTACAGTCATTTTCAAAGTTTTGCAATAAGCAGTAGTATTTTGGTTCTTTATAATTAAAGGTGCACATGTTCCCACAAGATTGATCATTTCTTACAATATGGTGTGGGATCAGTTTAAAGCTGAAACAGTTGGTCGATTAGTCAATCAACAGAGCTATTATGATAATCAATTAATTGTTATTTTTCAAGTAAAAATGGGAATGTTTTGCAAATGTGAGGATTTTCTGATTTTACTTATCTTACACACAAAGTAAATTGAAAATTGTTGGGTTTTATACTGTTGTTCGAAATAAAGCAATTTAAAAACATCAACTTGGGCTCTAGGTAATTGGACATTTTTCACTATTTTCTGACGTTTTGAAGATGAAAAGATTCATAATCGGCAGGTTAATCAAAGAAATCTGAATGTAACAGGATGTAGTATGTGTATGCATGATGACAAGTGATATATGTACACATAGGTGTACACAGGAATGTAGTATGTATAAAGATGTAGTTAAATAAGTTAAAATATCAGAATTGAAAAGGTCATTGGTGTTAGTTTTGAAGTGTGTGTCTCACCTGTGGTGGAAAGTGTATAATAGTACACCAAAGAGCCACTCTGGTTCAGGAGAAATGGGACCAGGTACTGTGAGGAGCAGCAACACAAAGGAAGAAGGTGGAATTACACTAATTATAAGGAATAGTTTCAAACATGCACACACTGGGCAAACAAAGAAGGGATCTCAGGATTTACCTTGAGGTTCAGGAAAAGAAACTTGACCTCAGCTAGTATCTGTGAGACTCTGTTGTTGTTGTTGTTGTGTTGGATGTTCTCTATCCCCTCTGTGCCTCTCTTCAGGAGAGGGTTGGTGCAGCCCCACAGCACTGACACCAGCAGGAGACCCAGCAGCTCCACTGCAACACACATACAATCACATAACACTCACCCTGTCGCTTCATATCCTATTTTAGATATGCTACTAGCACTGTTAAACGACTCCTGACCAAACCACGACCCCATCAAAACAGTAGAATAGTACAGTTAGCACATGTGCTACAAAGACAGGTGGTTTATCTAGCTTACTTCCTTAGCATTAGCTCTAAGATGTTAGCTTTTAGATGTTAGTTTTGGCTAGTTATGTGTTTATTCGTGTTAAAGAGGAAGCGGATACTTTTAAGAATAAATATTCGATCTCAAAATACAAAATAAATCTTTAAAAATGTGGGAAATATCATGATTTATAGAGAATAAATGAAATCAACTCACCTACAGTCACCATCGTGATGTAAACATTCAAGTCGCGTTCAAGACTGGTCTTCAGCCTCCGTTGTTTGTGAACCTTAATTAAATGGCCACATTTATAAACAATTTCAGACCTATTTATTCTTTAAAGTGATCTCAGGAGTTGATTAAGTTAATAAAGTTTAAGTTAAGTTAAGTTAAGTTAACTAAATTAAGCGCTTCACCGTTTTATGACGACGGTCTCATTCATTAACTGCAACATTTTGCAGTCTTGTCATCTTGAATGCAGCTTCGGGGTTTTTTCAATGTTGTGGTATCAAAAGGTGCCAGCTGAGGGCGCAATAACTAACAACACAGTATGTAGTAGGACCATGCAACACTCACTCACATCACTCTAAACCAGGGGTCAGCAACCTTTACTATCAAAAGAGACATTTGCAGTGAGGTAGAGGCCACATTGAGGGAAAAGAAATCTGAGATTTCGAGAATAAAGTCACAACTTTACGAGAAAAAAAGTCATAATATTACGAGAATAAAGTCCTAACTTTACGAGAAAATAAGTCGTAATATTATCAGAATAAAGTCATAATATTACAAGAATAAAGTCGTAATATTATTAGAATAAGTCGTAATATCACGAGAATAAAGTCATAATATTACAAGAATAAAGTTGTAATATGAGAATAAAGTCGTAATATTACGAGAATAAAGTCATAATATTACAAGAATAAAGTCGTAATATTATGAGAATAAAGTCGTAATATTACGAGAATAAAGTCATAATATTACAAGAATAAAGTCGTAATATTATGAGAATAAAGTCGTAATATTACGAGAATAAAGTCATAATATTACAAGAATAAAGTCGTAATATTACAAGAATAAAGTCATAATATTATGAGAATAAGTCGTAATATTACAAGAATATAGTCGTAATATTATAAGAATAAAGTCATAATATTATGAGAATAGTCAATATTATGAGAATAAAGTCAAAATATTATGAGAATAAAGTCATAATATTACAAGAATAAAGTCGTAATATTATGAGAATAAAGTCATAATATTATAAAGTAGTAATTTTACATTTTATTTTATTTTTTTCTCGTAAACTTCTGACTTTTTTCTAGTAATATTATGACTTTATTCTCGAAAATCTCAGATGTTTTTTCCCTCAATGTGGCCCTAATACTCCATCATACATTTGCACTTTGGCCCTCACTGCATTAGACTTATATACTATATACTTAGTCTATAAACTTTGTTACCTTCATCACAATGCTCAAATGTTTTGCGGCTCCAGACAGATTATTATTATTATTTTATTTTGTTTTGCCTGAAATGGCTCTTTTGATAGTAAAGGTTGCTGACCCCTGCTCTAAGCCTTTTGAGATTTCATGATTTTAAACTTCCTTCCCCATTTCATATGATTTCATCCTCTGAACAAATGAGACTTCATTTTAACAAACAGGTGTAGCCACAATTAGAAATATTACATTTTATTTTCATCTCATTTCATTTAAAGAACCACAAACAATACAAATACGCAGGGAACAACGGAAATAAAGTGCAAAATCCTTTGGCGTCAAACTAAAAAGGATTCACATCAGCGTGTTAGACTGACATCCAGATGTCTCAAAATATCTCTGTGGTTTCTTCATTATACAAGTTTTAAAAAAAAATTACATTTTATAGATATCTTAAACAAATCTGAGAGATCAGAAGACAAAGGCAGTATAATGCAAGGTTAACCAGATTTAGTAAGGAATATTGTTGGTAAATCACAATAAATCTGCAATATCAACACATACTAGTGTCCGTCACACATTGAGTTCTTTCATACTGTCTTTGTCTTCTCTGACGTTTATACTAATCCTACATTTACTCATGAACCTATGTGGTCCTCTTTAATACAGAAATGTACACACTTAAGAGCAACATTCTCAAGCCATTACAGTCTACACATTTTCTTCATTGTATTAGTAGTGATCTGCAAAAGAGTACAAACAGTAAGAAACTTCTGGCATCTATACTCTGAACACTGACTGTAGCCAAAAAAGCAATTCTTCTGAAGAAGGTCTCAGTTTCCCGTCATGCAAAATCCTTCATGTAATCCATCGCGTCTGTTTATGGTACCATTTTGTTCATGATGTATATTTTTGCGCACCACATCTTGTTATCTTTGTAGTCACCAGCAGTGGCTCAGTTGGCGGAAATCGACAGTGACGACGCTGACGTCACGGATTCGAGTTTCCGCAGGATTCAGTCAGCACACAGTACGTGGTCACGGACGAAGACGACACATCAGTCAGTGCCTGGTTGTGAAACTAAACCACAGTCTTGTTGCTATGTGTTTTCTATTGACGGAGAGTCGTGTATGGTGATCGCCGTGGATCCACTGGTGGTGCTGAACTGCTCTATTTGGCTCCCCTCCACGCTGCTCAGCTCCGCTCTGGGTAGCTGGAAGCCGTTCTCCGAGGCTGGGTTTAAACTGAAGAGGTTGCCCGACACAGCCATGACCCCCACGGGGGTCAGCGGCATGTTGCTGTTAATTGTTAATTGTGACAGAGGTCGAGGACGAGGTTTGGAGCCTCTGGCTCCCAGGACACGGGATACATGTGTCCGCCTGGCAACAGATAAACCATTATGTTAGATATGAGAGCAAAATAAAACAATGAATTATAGAAAAGTAAGAAAAAATAATAAAAAAAATTTCAGTTTCTCTTCCGGAAGCTTCTTCCATTTTTTAAAGTTTTTCCTTTTCTGAAGCGAGGGTCGAAGGACAGAGGATGTTGTAAGCTGTACAGATTGTAAAGCCCCTTGAAGCAAATGTGTGATTTGTGATATTGGGGTATATAAATAAAATTGACTTGACTTGTAGAAGACATATATTTTTATTTCTCTCCTCTATCTCTCGTTCACTATCTTGTGACCCCCTCAGATTTATGGTACGACCCCTTGGGGGGTCCCGACCCTCATGTTGGCAGCGGCAGAACGTTACAAAGTACCATTTCCATTTCATACTCCTACATCAGCGGGAGATATTGTTAATATCCTCAGGCCTCTAAAAATGATTGAAATAACAATCTAAGAAGGAAAAAACATGCATAAGTATATAAGTCGTGTCCAACTCATGTGACCTGTGACATGCGGCTATGAGCAGGCATTGCGCCGCTTTAAAGGGTCACAAGCTAAAGAGGTTGTGAACTGTAAGAATATGTTGATATGAATAATTGTTTTTATTATGCTGCATTAACATGGACAGACTAGAAATACATGGGAAAAACAAACAAACAGTCCAACAGAATGGCAGGGGGTGATGGAATAAAATATATTAAATGAAATTATTTTGTATCTACTATTTTATGTAATTATTCTAGTAATGCATGTAGCTTTAAAAAGCTTTCTCTTAATATTCTATTGCAAACTTAAACAACTTTCTCCTCCGGTGTGGGCAAGCTACGTAACATCCGGTTGGAAATCCCGTCACAGAGGACAGCAAAAAAATACAATAATTCAACTCTGGATGGCAATGCCGTTTATCGTTACTGGTATTCTCTGATTTGATATCCGGTTTGCTGTCTACCGTCTGCCTGATTCCATGTGATGCAACATTAGCCTGATGAAAAGATCAACTTTAAAACAGCAGCAGGTGTCTAGTCCTCCTCGAAGTGGATCAAAGCAGCAGTTTGCTTCACACGTTCGTCTCATTCACTTCGCAGGAATTGTCCTGTCACACAGGAATGCAGCCCTACCTGTTGTACGTCTTCAGGATGATGAGGAGAAGGGCGAGAATGAGGATGATGCCTATGACGATGACAGCGATCATAGCCCCGGAACCTGAGAGACACAGGAAGAATGAGCAATTAACAAGAATGTTTTCCAGTCTGTGGGTCTCGTCTAAAATTTGCATTTTGCATTTGACACATTCCCTCTGCTGCTCCATGCACTACAATTTATTCCGTGTATTCTCCAGAAGTAATGTGTAGTAGCTTAGCAACGGCATCACTCACAGGCAAACAGAACATGGCAAATATTTCCCATTACATGCCACTCCCATACAAACCATCTAGATTAGACTGCATGACGCAATGGGTTGTTATTTATGAGGCAAGTCTTATCGTATAAATTAGTTTTATTGTATTTTTCTGCCATAGGGGACACTCTACGATCTGAAGGTGTCTACAACAAACACCTCATTCACAAGGGCGTGTTTTATTGATTATCTAATTTCAGAGGTCACAATGCACACACACACACACATATATCCTTACTCTGGATAAGTATTTGTTCTTGGGTCTTTGTGACGGTGGTTGTGTTTGAAGGTGTAGTCGTGTTGGTCACAGGTGAGACAGTTGAAGCTTGCATCTTCAGCAATAACCTGCACAGAAAAACGAACACTTTAGTCAACTAATATTCTCTGAAACCAGCACTGCATTTACACATTATTTTTAAGGTTAAAACACTTTCTGCCGCAGTCATTTTACAGATTAAGCGAGGAGGCAAGAACAGAATGAGGAGAGAATATGAGGATTAAAATATCTGTGTGATGTATTTTCATAAACAGCAGACAGGTGGCATAGCAGAGGGTGTGCACTAATGAATGATTGTTTTATAGAAACCGCAGGATCCTCACCAGAACATAATGCATGAAGTACTCATCGGTGCCGAACCAGATTGCAGATATCGTTAAGATCTTTTTAAACACGTCTCATACTCATACGCTACGCAAACCTCTCTCCATACGACTGGAACAAAACTGATTGGAAAGACGTGATTGATCGACTTTGTGTTTGCTCTTGTATCAGCTGGTATTAAGGTCAAACGGCAGGTTCATACATCACTGTCATGTCTGCTTAAGCTTTATGAAAACATTTAGATGCGTATCACCAGAGACAGACTGATGCAAGCCAGAACACACCAGAAAACAATGTTGAGACAATGTAGGACAAGTAAAGTACAGTGTTGCGCTACAGTTCTTGTTTTGGAGCATTCAACATGAATTCATTGCATATTTTCCCCCAACCTCCTACGCACATACAGTATAACACACACACCATAAGTTCTTATTGTAGGTTGTTGAAAGGGAGAAGTTATTTTCGGTCTGGTGATATTTTGTATTTGTTCTCATTGAAAAGCAGTATTGTCTGCTATGGCTCGTTCCTCTGTGCCACAGTCCTCCATTGTTGTCCGAAAACAATTAAAAAAAACATCAGTGAGCCACATGTTTGCACTGGGTGACATGTTCATTCATTACGATGAACGCTGTAGCTTATTTTAAGTCAATCCCACATGCACCTGCAGCTGTAAATATTAACTAGAGCATCAAACGTGGCTGAAAATAGTCCCCAACAAATACACTATTTACTTCCAAATTGAGGAATGTTTGCTGGAAACCAAATTCCATACTAACATGCTATTTAGTACGCTAAAACAGCATGTGAGATTGTTTAGTATGTCCGAAAACCTTAGTTTGAAGCTAATCAGCAGAATTTCAGGAGCAGGACCACGCCTCAACCGCGTCACTTCCTGCATTTCCAGAAATACCTGCCCAACCCACTCCTCCCATTCCTCTCTTGTATTCAGCGCCCCTCCTTCACACCCGCTCTTCTCTTCTTCCTCCCTTTCCCTCTCTCTTCCTCTCGTCTACGTAGGGTCCTGAGGAGGTTCTGTTAAAGTTTCCCCACAACGCTTCTGCAAAGCAGAGACGAGCTATGAGCAGTTCAAGCCTTGCATATCAATCATGCTTTTCTGTTATAACTTGTTAAACGCTTCTTATTGCTGGTGTGGTCTTTGCTAGTGAAATGAAACCAATAGTACGCAAATTGCATACTATTTCCGGTGAAATGTTACAGTATGCAAACACCGGATACTAAGGCGGCGTAAGTATCTCACAGTGCAATGCGGTAGTGACGACAACGTTTATAACAGGCATTGACAGACAGCTCTGTAACGACAATAAAGCTTCAATTTAAGTGTAAGTATAAGATTTCACTTTGCTAGGTGTAATATATATTTTTAATTATTTCAAAATGTATGATTCTCACAAGTCATCGTTTGCTCACATGAGGTTGGTACGGGTTACCATGGTCACGTGTCTCCAACCAGCAAGGAGGCTCTCAGGAAGCGATGATGTAAGTTACTGCTCAGTGCGTCCAGAAAGATACATACTACTGTTTATTCACATCAAAGTATGTTGGACGATAGTACACATATTGAGTAAGTAGTGCATAGTATGCAATTTCGGAGTTTTAGTTTTTAACTGAAACTATACATTTGTGATTGTATTTTTTAAAGATTTACATCTTCAGTATGAATGGATGGACTTGAATGTGCTGAATGGTGCAGACGGGGTAGGGAAGTTGGAAAGTATTGAAAGACTAAAGCGCTGCTGGTTTTAGTGTTTTCATGGGATTTGTTGACTATAATAATAAGGAAAATACTTTTAAAATATTTCCTCCTCTACATCCATGTGTAACCCCGATGACTCTATCAAAAACATCTTTCCATTCAGTCACACTGTTCAAATTATACCCATGATTATCACGATAAACATGTCCTAATATAAAGATGCTACTTTATTGTTCTACTCCATTACATCTCAGAGGTAAATATTGTTCTTTTCACTGCACTACATATATTTGACATCTTTAATTAGCTTACAGATTCTATTATCTGTTTTTTTTATAGGTTACGCTTCACAGCAGTGAATTCATTAATTAAAATAAGCTCCACCTTTAACAGCTGCAACAATAAAGTAATGAACACATTAACGCATCAATATCCAGTAATATAATACATATGATTCTGAAATTCTGCATAATGAATACTTTTACTTTTGGTACTTTAAGTATATTTTGATGCTAAAACGTTTGTACTTTTATTGAAGTAAGTATTTAATTTTGAATGCAGAACCTTTACTTGTAACCGTTTTTACACTGTGGTATTTGTACTTTTACTTAAGTCAAAGATCTGAATACTTCCTCCACCACTGGATTTACCAGTGTGACTTTCTCAATCATGACTCATGTATTCATACAATTTCAACAATGCATTATCTCAGATGTTATGTTGCTCCAGGCAGAATATCAGGTCATGTTTTCATTGATCTTAACACCCTGTAATGATTTTATCTACTCTGTTGCTATTGTTAGGTGTCACGCGGAGATCCACTGTCATTTAGGAGGATGCACGATACTGTTCAGGAAACAATCCTCACACAGCTGTAGGTCAGGGCCGTCCCTGTAACCGATACTTCCACCTGAGTTGGGATAATACGCCTTCGCATGCTCATGCAAACTTCACGTGAAATAATTCCACCTGCTGTCACTTTGTTTTTTAAGTTCCATAAAACAAATGAATTATGATTACATGTAGTTTCATTATTAGATGTCACTCGTACTTCAGTTTCCACTTCTAGCAAACTAGATGCGTCATCATGGGAGTTCCTCATCCTCTTTTCACGCCGATGATGATGGTGATGAGGTCACTGAGTCACTGAAGCGTGACTCATTGTGATTTACAAGATCATCTTCAATTATATCAAACGATTTATCGCGCAAAAGCATGTTTCTTTATATAAACCTTCTGAAATGTGCATCTTTTTTGTGCGTGTTCACTTTCTCATTTAATGACGAATCCCATAAAATCATCCAGCGTGTTAACACATCATTATTTTGTTAAACTGTCAGAGAAATGTCAGGCTTTACAATTGCGGTGGACGACTCATTTTGCAACAAAACGTTGTAATTATAGGAGACAGATGAAGGAAGAAAGGCACTGCATTAAAACATTGTTCCGATGAAGACGTGAGTGACGTTGCACTGTGTCTGCTGGAAGTGAAGCATGGCAGCACAATGAGAGCAGCTGCTTCAAGCGGACAAAATTTGCATCGGCTATAAAAAGCTGGAAACCTTGACACAAGGAAGAGCAACTCCACACGCATCCGACATTGTCTCTATTGATTACATTCAAATTCACAACACAATATGCAAAACTTTTACTGCCATAGCATCACTGCCCACGAAGATACCGCTGAACATGATTAAGTTTATGAACCCCCCAGTTAACTCAATGAGAGGCTGTTGACAGACATTAGTCTGCCGTCACTCTCAAAACCACTAACTGAAGTCAGTAAGAAACCACAATATTCATAAAAAAGAAAAGAAATGACAGATATAGTAGCACTGCTTTTCGCTTTACTGAATGAGTTCACATACGAACACAAGTAACAAACATCAGTGTTACATTTATAGTTCCTGATGTTACAAAGAACCGGTTATTCTAAATGAAGAAGTGGGAGTTCAGTGGCTTTCTAATGAACACCTGGCTGCTGAAAGATAAGCTGACATACTTTCACACACACACTTACAGTAGCCTAATTATTTTTCTGCCACAGATACTGCCACTGTTCAGGGAATAGTTGGACATTTTTGGAAAATATGCTATACGTTTTCTTGCAGAGAGTTATATGAGAAGTTTGATACCACACTCACGTCAGAGACAGCTAGCCTGGCTCTGTCCAAAGCTGAAAAAAAAATACTTATTAGCACTTTAAAGCTCACTAATTAACATCTTATATCTTGTTTGTTGAATCCAAACAAGAACCAAATCATAAAAACAACAATTTGCTGTATTTCTTGCTGTATTTCTATTTAAAATGGACTTTCATTCACATAGATTATGAGACTAGTTTCTTGTCTCCCTTTTGTATGATATCTGGATGTAATGTATGGACAAATACAGTGACGGCTTGTGCACATAGACTTCACCTTTAATGGAGCGGAAAAAGTTTACATTTCACCTCCGAGCTGTGCATATCCTGGAAGCATTGTGAAAGAACCATTTACAACCCCCATACATCACATGACACTCATCAGAGACAAAGGGCACAACACTTTCCTATAACAAGGTCAAGATTTGGAGAAAATGTTCCACAAACTAAGATTTGTACTCTTTCTTCTTGGAATTATAATTACAGGCCGACAACGGAGACTTGAAGCTAGTACTTGATTTGTGTACTTGTGTGTACCGTACGTCTTATCCAGCTTCCTGGTCAACAGCAAACATTGCGCAACCAACTCTCCCTGTGTTGACACACACTATTAAGCGTAGAGATTAGTAGTGACATATATCATGATCGCTGTTTGCAGAGGTGACAGCTTCTGATAAGTGGCTGACGGATCAGATGCAATTTGGAATGCAATATATATATATATATATATATATATATATATAGTAAATGTACAATAAATATGAATATATATAAAGACTGAAGTTTAACAAATAAAATCCAAACACAGAGATGGATCAGGAATGAAACAGACAAACAACTAATTTACTACATAAATGGCACCTGATTCAATTGTGTACAGACAAGAGGGACTTTGTACCCTTGTGCTGATAAATTAACGTGCACAAGATACATATATAAGAGCTAGGCTGGGCGGTCGCAGGAAAGTGGAATGGATAAAAGAAGATTTGCAACAAATCGGCGTCCATCGTGAATTTTTAACGTTAAGATGCCGGCCAAATTATCTGCCCAGAGAATTCACCGGTGCTTTTGTTGCTGCTGTTAACATTCCTCCTGATGCAAAATTCCAAAAATGCACTACAGGAATGCGCTACTGTTTCCGTTTTTGTTGTGTAGCATAAAGGGATTACACCTGCATGTCATTGTGCAACCCTGGGTTGTACAAGTAAGTGATGATGTACAGCGAGCTGGTCATTGTTGTGAAATAAACCCCGACGCAAAGCATCACTCTGTCGGGGTTTATTTCACAACAATGACCGGCTCGCTGTACATTATGCTGTTTATTACACTTCTACTTACTTAAGAAATAAAAAATTTGACATAAAAATGGTCCGCCAGAGTCTGACATCGTGCCCATAGCAACGGTCTGTTATACATAGCAACGGTCTGTTATACATAGCAACGGTCTTTTATTCATAGCAACGGTCTGTTACAAAGAAATAACAGACCATGGAAGGCCGTGATTGACCAATCAGAATCGAGTAATCAACGAAGCCGTGTAATAATGACAATTAATGAACCTTGTAATTCCTGGTAGACAATATTGTACCTGTATTTATGGAGTTTAACTGATGGCACTTTTTTACAGCCAAAACTAGTACAACCAGCACAATACTGGATCTTGTCTCATGAAAAGAGGTGCAATTAATTTGCAGACTGATAAACAGTTTTCTTCATATATCAAAAAGGTATATACAATATGAGCTTATTAGAAATTTTCCTTGTTACTACGAGAACGTTTTCATCTGTACTTCTGACGATCCTTTGAATGCCAAAACAAGCTATCTTATAAGGAACACAAGACCTAAAACCAGCTGGAAACTAGCCTTTAAAGGGAAGTTCTCATTGGATCAATCAAGCTTATTTGATCTTGAATTTGAGCTGCTGTTGTAGCCGTAGCAATAGTGCCGCCACACTGCTGCGGCCGCCGCCGTACATACTGTACTGCTCTTGTACAGTATGTACAGATATTCATACAGCCCTGGCACATACCAGCGACTTCACCAGTACTGGGTGGGTGAGTCAACACCCTCAGCATTGGGTGTGTCGGGAGAGCCCTCGGCTGAGGAAACACCACTAACACGCCTTATACTCCAATACGAAACTAACCCACATACTGCTTCTCCATCCCGTGACTTTGTGACTTCAACCGGACCTCCTGGAATACAAACAACTTTTGCTTGGTGCTGCCTAAATGGCAAATATCACAATTGCCCTGAGCAGCATGCATTGCCAAAAGTGTTACGCATCAACATCAGATAATTAATTCATGCTTAAAGGATGTTGCACATCTCACGTCGTTGGCTAAGTACAGTTGAACAAGCAACATGTTTCATTACATTCAAATTCAAACCCCCTCTTAGATTTTAGGTGAGACAACGGCAGGAAATAGGTCCCAATGTGAGTATAAAATTGGTAAAATCCACATGATATGTGCATACACAACAACTTTGGGAAAAAAATAAAAACAGATTTGAACCCAGGATCTTCTTCCTGTGATGTAACATTGCTGACCGCCTGCTTGTGCTAACCATTACGTCAAAGATTCTCATCAATAAGCACACTTAAAAGATACTTGTTATGTTTTTAGGCAAAGGAATTTGCAACTACAACGAATCAGATCACTTTGACGTCAGTATCTACTCCTGCGTCTTCTCCTCGCTGTAATAACGGTTTGTTTGTTGTTCCACAAATTCCAGCTATTCGCTAACACGGCAGACTCAATATCCTTTCTTCCACCCTCAGTAAACAAATCATTTATTGCTTTTTCAGAGAGCGGACGCTCAACGCAGAACAGGAACAATTTAGTTTCCTCTTTTTTTTATACGAGGTAAAACCAGACAAATCTGTTGACCGGCTCGACCTCCCCCTCCTCCCCTGTCTGCACATGTTCGTCCACACTTGGTGTTTAACGCAGGCTCTGCTCCTGCACACATATTCATAAACACGATCAAAGTATGACCTTCATCAAATGACGGTTGGAGTCAATATTTGAGCAGTCAATTAGAAGCAGGTTAATAACACACAGGGGGAGCTATTAGTTCAGCAAGCACACAGTCTGCAGTCACGGCGGAGAGGTCATCTGCGTCATGTCACATGTAAATTTCCCATACGATTTGTTTTCCAGATGTCACACTAAAGAGGGATTTAACTATGACTTTTATCGACCTCAATCCATCACTAAGGGATTTGCAGCAGCACTGACAGGTCTCTGGCTCAGCGGACTGCGGCCTGTTACTGACGTATACGATGAGGTGACATGAGAGATTTTAAAAACTAGCCAATTAAAAAAAGATGCATGCTGTAAAGAGGTAATATATCAGGATTGTGTTTTGGCTCATGGTGTGAGACAGTACCCTTACCAAAATGAAGTTATTCAAGTGTGCTATTAGTATACTTCTTTTGAACTTAAAATAAGAGAGTATACTTGCAGTTTACTTTTTATGTACTTATCAGAGATATACTTAACAAAAGTATACTTGGCTTATACTGACATGTATACTTAAAAGTCTAAGTATACTTGGTTTACTGATAAGTATACAGAAAAGCCTAAGTATACTTGGCTCATACTGACATGTAAACTTATAAGTCTAAGTATACTTGGTTTACTGATAAGTATACAGAAAAGCCTAAGTATACTTGGCTTATACTGACAAGTATACAGAAAAATGTAAGTATACTTGGCTTATACTGACAACTATACAGAAAAGTCTAAGTATACTTGGCTCATACTGATATGTATACTTATAAGTCTAAGTATACTTGGCTCATACTGATATGTATACTTATAAGTCTAAGTATACTTGGCTTACTTACAAGAATACAGAAAAGTCTCAGTATACTTGGCTAATACTGACAAGTATACAGAAAAGTCTAAGTATACTTGGCTTATACTGACAAGTATACAGAAAAGTCTAAGTATACTTGGCTCATGCTGACAAGTATACAGAAAAGTCTAAGTATACTTGGCTCATACTGATATGTATACTTATAAGTCTAAGTATACTTGGCTTACTTACAAGAATACAGAAAAGTCTCAGTATACTTGGCTCATACTGATATGTATACTTATAAGTCTAAGTATACTTGGCTTACTTACAAGAATACAGAAAAGTCTCAGTATACTTGGCTTATACTGATGAGTATACAGAAAAGTATACTTGGCTTACAGGCCTACTTAATCTTTTGATCAAGATATACTTAAGAATAGTATAATTAAGTATTCTTGCCTTACAGGCCTACAGAAAAGAATACTTGGCTTGTAGTTGTGCTTACGTTTTGATAGAGTAGCCTATTAAAATGTGTGAGAGTTTTTAAAAGGATGTTTTGACAAGAATTTATTTCAATTCATGAAGTTTTTGGATTATCCGTTCAATATAGAGGCATGCAAGAACGATACAATCAAGTTTCAAGTCTATAGTGAGAGCCAGAAACAACAGCAGACATTGGACTCGACGTGTAGTAGTGAAAGTAGGCGCTGCATTGTCCCTGAAATATATAAAAATCATGATGGAAAAAGTGACAACTATCATCTAAGTACCACATTGGGTTAGAAAAAGTATGATTTTAAGAATTATCTAGAAAAAATGTGAATGGGTTTAATTTGTATGAGTGTCCAACATTCACACCAACTAGGACCAAATATTCCTGACAAGAATCATACAATAAGGTTTAGATGGAAGACGGAAGTTACTTTGTCTTGGAGGTTACAGTAGGTTTACACAACAGCTACTCGGCTTACATTGTATTGTTCGCGTGGTTACGACAAATGGATATTTATAGAAAGGCAAGAAAAACAAAAGTGCTGTGGTGTGATGGCACAAACAAGCCATTATTCCTGTCAACACTTTCTTTTAAAAAGGCTCTGATTGATCCAGTCATTGAGTTTGAAACAGACTGATTGCTGAGATAACGGTCACATTCACATCACTGTGAGTCCAGCTGAAAGAGTCAGATAGACGTTACACAGGCTGAATGCTGAAAAGCAATCTAGCGTTCAATTGTTTACCACTTTGAACGTCTTAAAATTAGATTTGTGGGTTTATTTACTGTGTCAAAGTCAGTCAAGGGCATCTTCGTGAGCCAACCAGCTATTAATATGTATGTGTGAATAGGGATTAGGAATGCATGCAAGGTATTTATAGGCCTGATGGAATCTGATTAATCTCCTTTAATATACATATTAAAATGACATAAACCTGCTCAAATAGTCTGGGTTTTGATTTTCCAGGCAGGATGTTCTGATTTCTCTGCATTTTAATCCAATAATAGGACTAATACTTTTATGCTACATTAACCCATTTGTGCCTATAAAGACTATATTTGGTATGATACGAAAAAATGCCACAACATTTGTTCTGAATGGTCAAAAGTCTTGAAATTTGGTATGGACATACTTTGGGCAAGTATGAAAAATCACACTTTTATTTATGGTCAAAGTCAGGACTTTTGAAAAATTAGGCAAAAAGTTTAACATTGTGTTTATTGAATGTTTTCCACATGAAATATGTTTTTTTTACACTGCATATGTCTGCATATCTTTGATATTCAACTTGTTATGAGTTCATAGATACAGAATAAAGTCATGTTGTAGAGCTGGGTTTCCTTTTGAGTCGCCCTTCTCATTATTTTACATTTTACCTGATACAAACCCCCGTTTTACAATTAGCATTTGATAATAATGAAGATGTCTGCTGCTGACAACAATACTTTTCATTCAGAGTTCAGCATCCTGCAGATTGAGACTTCCACACACTGTTTGTTTTTTCAATCTGAACCTTTGCTCGCTGGTATGTCTCGTATGCTTTCTGAGGCTGTAATAATAAAGCATATTTTAAAACAATGCTTATCGGAGTTGAAAATGATAACAAAAGAAAAGTACATACAATAGCACTGTACTTATCATCTGCACAGCCAGACAGAAGATAACTTTCTTTTTCATGTGAAAATCAGTTTCATTTCAGCTTCTTGAGCTGGGTAGTGGTGATCTAGTTACAGCCTCATTATAACTGCATTCATATATTCATAATTCCATTATTAAAATGAGTGGATATCTTATTGTGGCACATGGATGAATGAAGGGAATAACCTACTGATTGTATTATATTGCACCCTAAATTGCATATTGAGAAACTCAGTTCTACAGATCTACTGATTAAATCAACTAATCGATAAGTCGAAAAAATCATATGTGTTAGTAAACTAAGAATTTCTTTGATGGAGGACCTAATACATACTGTATAAACTGGACACCATTCCAGTGACATTTCAAAGTGATCCCAAGTGTAATTCTAGCCTTAATTAAACTCGTTAGGTTCAGCTGGTATGCAATAGTCATAGTCATTAACCTTTATGGGAATGACTGATTTAATGAGCGAAGAGTAAAACAGGTAAGAACAGGTAAGCTTTCTATTCGTAGAACTACACAGACAAATCCCAAAGTCAAATAACTACAAATCATTGTTCATAAAGCTAGTTTATAAAAGTCCAAAATGATAAATACATATGAAATCTAACACTGGTATGCTCTGCTTTAGTGCAGCAGTGCTATACAAGCACAAGAAGTCATATTTCCTCTACAACGTAGTGGCAACTGATGAGATGATAAGTCGAGCTGTTCCATCAAAACAGCCACTTTATCAATAAGAGATACACAGCCAGATAGCTTGGGGGAAATGAAATGTAATCCTTCCGACTCGATTGTAAATCTGCGTCGTTCCACTGGTTCAACAGTAAAAGTAGATGTCTGAATCTGAGAGCTCCCTGGAATGTGAGGTATTCCCTTTCACCTAAACTCACCTGCTGTCTCGCCATATTGTCTGGGAGATCCCCTGTTCTCACACAAACACACACCAGCACAATCAAGGGTACACACACACACACAGACAAAACTAACCAATTCACTGAAAATGTACTCTCAACCACAAGTTTAGAGGAAAACAAAAGCAGAGACTTACCTAACCGTCTCCTCTTTGATTTCAGCTCCTCTCCAGACGGGAACCTGAGCAGCACAGAGCCCCCTCCCTCAGCTGACTGATGGGGGCATAGTCCAACGGTGGACGGCTGACGGTCACAGCAGGTCTGGGGAAGGGAGGCACGAGGGAGTAGAAGAGTGTGTGAGCGACTCCGAGAGAGGAAACAAGTCCCAGCAGACTTGGTGCCGCTAAAGTGACAGTCCCACAGGTACAAACAGACGGGACGGACACAAAGAAAAGAGTTTAAAAAACCAACAGAGATGCCTCTGTGTGTGTGTGTGTGTGTGTGTGTGTGGTTTCTGTGGGAATCAGAGTGTTTATGTGAACAGGAGGAGGAGGAGAGTGAAGAGGAGGAGGAGGAGGAGGTTCCACGCTCGCTCACTTGTTGCTCCTGAGCTGCTCCTCGCTGAGAGTATTAAACTCAGGCAGCTGGTTTTTCAGGTCCTTCCGCCTGCGGCCCTTAGGCGTGCCGTGGCCGCTGATCAAAAAGCGAGGCTCCTCTCCGGAGTCGTCTGCTCCGGCTCTACTCTCACCATGACTACTGCCTCTCAAAATCACAGCGGTTGCATCTCTCATGGACTGCAGAGAGTGGAGGCTCTGTGCATTTTTGTCAAGAAAAATGGAAAAGAAACAACTCAAAATAACATCTCGTACATTAAAATCCAGAATATATCCCACATTTTTGACCACCTGTGCATGCATATGCAGTCTTCAATTAAATCATTACCTCTTATTTGTGGAGAGCATGTGTGTGTGCATGTGATTGTGTAGACAAAGGTTTCAAAGTTATCACAAATCCATTCATCTTTGCACAAACGCGTTTTGTGTGTGTGTGTGTAAGTTGAAAATTAACTGAATTACAATACTTGACCAAAGGGTACTGGGTGTGTTAGTACAGTAGAAAAGATACTGTATGCAGCATTTTTTTCTTTTCTTCTATTATAAGACAATGAGCTCCATTCAAACACGGTGTGGCAACATTTGTGTGAAAGTTGTCCACTGAACAGGGAAACATGTTGTTTACTGGGAATCATCTCCCTGACTGTCCTACTGTCTGTGTCACTCGTATTGTAGCACACAAGCTCCTGTAACACACTCGTAGTGGTAGTATTTCAGCAAAACAGCGCCAACAAAGTCGTCAGGATGTCTCCTCCTGTAACCTCCAGAGACGAGGAGTCGGTGCCCAACGACTATAAAGCAAGTCAGTGTTGTGCCTTTGTGAGAGAAAGTGTAACTAAACCTTTATTCGGGCAGACACACATTGTTCTGCTTCACCTGGTGGCCTGCATACAGTGCTGGTGTCTCCCTGTGTCCCTGCGTTCAGCTGTGGTGGAAGACCATTATATAACTCTGAAAGCTCAAGTTTCAAAGAGAAGAGTGTGTCTATCAAAAATAGCATCTCCATATTGTGTTGGTTTCAAATGGCGTAAACATCCTGTGTGCAAAACTTTGTTTGATTTTACTGAAGGTGAAAAGACAGGTGGATCATCATTTGTTAATTGCTTATTTAGAATTATAATAGGTTAAGAATTAATCAGTGCTATCTAAAACCAGCGGTGGAAAGTAACTTTGTATATTTATACTGTACTTAAGTACAATTTAAAGATATTTGTACTTTGAGTATTTCCATTTTCCGCTATTTTATACTTCTACTCCACTACATCTCAGAAGGAAATATTGTCCTTTTTACTGCACTACATTTAATTAATAACTTTAGTTACTGCAGATTATTAATATAAAATATTAGTAGTAGTAAACAAGTCAATTATGATTTATTATAGATTAACCAGCAGGATATAAAAGTAGTGAGCTCCGCCATTACCAGCTGCAACATTAAAGTGATAAACACCTTAATGCATCATTCATGTCAATCATTAATTTTTGTAATTTTTTGAGAAACTCACTACAGTAATCTCAGAGTAGCCAGTAGTAGTATCTTATTTTTCCTTTTAATTAAATTAAATTAAATGTATTTATTCATTATTATCATTATTATTTTTATTATTTTTTTCTTCTATTTTTATATATATATATATATGTATGTATGTGTGTGTGTGTGTGTGTGTGTGTGTGTGTGTGTGTATGTATGTGTATGTATATGTGTATATGTATATGTGTGTGTATGTATATGTATGTGTATGTATGTATGTATGCATGTGTATGTACTGTATATGTATGTGTATGTATGTATGTATGTATGTATATATATATATATATATATGTATATATATTTAAAATTTTGATTTTGATTTTGACTCTCCCTGTGTTGTATTCTCTACAATTTTAATTTGATGTATCCATGATTGAGAATCAGTTAGGTCCTTTGTGGCCAGCTGTGGCTGTTTGTGTGTATGTTGTTGTCAGGTATGATTGATTGATGTGTTGTGTCACAGGTGAGTGTTGTTCAGAAAAACAAAAATTAACTTCCCTGTTCCCTGACTGTTCTATTGATTATTGACAATTAATAAAAAGACCTTTGAAAGAAGTGTCATAATTTCCTAGAAACCACAAACATTACATTGCCATTGTAATCCTTTGATACTTTCTCTTAATTACAAACTGATTTTTATTATCAAAACAGATAAGAACATTTATTTTTTATCTGTATTTATCCTGACAATATTAAACCAGCAGGTCTAACAGGGGCAGCCAATCTTTACTCAGTCTAAATACGCAGAGGTAGATACAAGTGTTTACACTCACTGCACTTTATTACATTAGGGGAATTTAAAAAGCAGAGGTAAATGTTTGAATTCAGTCAGAATAAACCCACTACACAGTATCTGTTGACTCCACTATATGTGCACCTTTTAAGGAGCCACTTCACTAAAAAACTCATTGTATATAATCTTGTAAATTCACGGCTAATGCATCACTTAAGATTCCTGCGTGAGACGATTCCGGCTGTGTGTAATCCTGGATTACCTTTAAAGGAATCTGGAGGCACTGGCCCCATTAACACCCACGGGGAGCCACGTTAACCTGATCTGTTCCCCTCAGGTGCACAACATCTTCACGTTCAACAGTAAGGGTCATTGTGAAGAGGAATTCCCCCACTCCCCCACACCATGAAGAGAGGGCTTTTTGTGTCATGGAGAGGAAGATACAGGGCGGCACAGTGTGCCTCATCTCACAGCTGTTGCTCAATCCTCTCTACCTGTAAAGTGCTGACAGCCGTCCACTGTTTTTACCACTGCTGACTTAGAATAAGTCAGCAGTGACACATCAGGTAACCTTTATGACCTTGGATCCTCCACATACCTGCTTGTTAATGTTAAATACAGTATGTAATGTTTTGTACAGGCCAGGAAGCACAAATCTTCTTGCTAAAACAATAAGCTTCAGATATCTTTTTGTCCAACCTGTTGTTGCAAAACATCTTTTTTTTGTCAAGTCATGGTTGTTGTTTTTCTCCCCTCGAGTAATAATGAAGTGCGGTTTGTCAGAAGGAAATTGATGAGAGAAATCTATTGTTACTGGATTCATCTGTCATCTGCAGTCATCTGTCTTCATGGCTGACACGAGGAAATACTGAAATTCAATAGGCTCCCGAACTGTACAGTAGGCCACGTCCGTACCGCCACACCTCACCTTTCATGTCATTTTCCAGTGTTACTCACTGAAAGAATCATTAACGCGACCTTGCTGTCAGAGTCTTTACCGTTGAAACACAGCTCCGACCAAACAGAATATTAACAGCTGTTGGGGAAAATATGAGGTGCAAAGTACAAGTGAAAGTACCACTGTTGTACCATTCTAGCATTATAAAGTACGATTTAAATACTTGTGACCGCGGTGATAAAGGCAGGGGTGCACCATCAGGAGAGGCAAACCAGGAAAATGTTTTGGGCACCCCCGATGGCCACTCATAAATCTCCCATAATGGCACTATACCAGGCGTTGCAGCGGTTAGCGCACGGTTGTGCAGAGAGGTGGGAGTGTCACTTAAATGGCCCATTTAAGTACTCATTTGATATGAATGGCTGGTTATGTGGCCACGGCGGCGTGACTTCGGGTTGCAATTCTCCAAAAGTTGATTCTGTTTCAACTTTTCGCTGCAAAATGATTCAGGGAAATTCCTTCAACACAGCCTTCAAGGTCCAGTGTGTAGGATCTGGCGGTATCTAGTGGTGAGTTGAGGAGATTGCGACCAACTGAAGCCTCTCCCGTGTACCAAGCATGTTGTAGAGCTACGGTGGCCGATGCTTAAATGCAAATGGCCCTCTCTAGAGCCAGTTGTTGTAAGAGTAGTGTATAGGTCATTTGGAGCAGAGCAAGTGCGTAGTGTGTGTACGTAGGAAGTGAGTGGTGAAGCAAGAGAGAGAGAGCGGTGGCGGCAGCGGCGGGAGCGAGTAACGTTATCGACTCCGGCCCAAGCAGGAAAAGTTAACAGTGTTTGGTTTGTCCATTCTGGGCTACTGTAGAAACATGGCGGTGCAACATGGTGGACTCCGTTAAGAGGACCCGCTCCCAGATATAAACGGCTCATTCTAAGGTAACGAAAACACAACGCTTCTTAGATTCAGGTGATTCTACACTAAAGAAAACATAATTATGAAGATTATGTTTCATTTCTGCTAATAGATCCCCCTAAATGTTACACACTGCTCCTTTAAGTGTCGTTGATTTTACCTCTCAGAAAAACGGATGTTTAGCTCTGTGACTTGAATGTAATGATAATATATGAAAGGCACAAACTAGGCTGCTAAAAATTAGTTATTTTCAGATGAATATATCTCATGCAGATTAAGATTCTGCATCCCAAGTGTGTAGCCCCCTAAAGCAAAGAAACCCCTAAAATAAACAACACTAAACATGGCTTTTAAGAATAAGTCTTTATGTATTTCTCTATGTGAAACAAATGGCTATTATACTACACAAATAGAAGCGGATACTGTAAGAGACAGAGACCATCTCTGAGAAATAAGTACAGAACATGAAAATACACATACCGGTATTATAGAACTGTAAATTATTGCTTGTTTTGCTACTTTGTTTTTCTGGATTCCTACAATACAAGACACAATATTCATATTCCAACAGAAACAGTACAACAGTGACAAACGGTATTATTGACCTTTTTAGTAGACGTTCCCCAGAAATAAAAGAAACATTCAAACAGAGTCCATGTCGAACACAACACAATGACAGTTGGTTTTTGATCGAGCATCTTCAGGACTTATTGTTACACATTTTTGTATTTTTTTTTTTCTCCATTACAACATTGCCAAGAGAAGCTGTAACAAACTGCACACTGGGACTGGCCTCAGCAACGAAACAAAAACACTTGGCATATGTACATAAATATACATTTTCATTTCAACTGTGACCAAAATGCACCCGGTTTTAAACACCATGACCACAGAGAGTAAAAAAATCGTCACGAGTGTCTTCCTCCTGCTCCGCCGCTTCGTCTTTATCATAATAAATGCCACCAATCTTCTGTCTGCTTAGATAACCGCGACAGCTTTACTTTAGTGCCAATAAAACTGCACTCTGCCAACATTTCTAAGAACTTTCTCAGCAGATAAGATGAATGTTTCTTGCGGACAAACACGAAAAACAAAGACATTGATTTTGCTCTGCAGTGTCATCCTGCCTCATTTAAAACCTATAACTGCACTGCATGTCTACACCTTTACAAGTGGTACACTCCCATAGATCCAAAAAAAGGCCTGAAATTCTTCAAGGTTCACACTAGCAAAAAGGAAGTGGAGTGTTTCACTCACTGCAATATGCTGGTGAAAAGGCTAACCAGGTGTTCAGCTTGAGATAAAAGAAAAAAAAAACACAATAAAGAAACAGAGAAGAAATGTAATGTGCTTCCTACTTTGTCTCAAGAAGGACTATTTTATGTGAAGGAAACAAACAAAACACTGACGATAAAGTGCTCACATGCAGACGGACTTGTCTTTTGCGTACTAATATTGTTATATAGCAAAAAGGTATTTTTAGATTTCATGCTGCCAAATGACAAATAAGGTTTAGACTCACCGCTGACACCCAAAAAGCCCTGTTAGGAACATTTGTTCATGCTGCTTCTAAAGCGCTGAAATATTTCATTAAATAACTGAGGAGGTGAAACACTGATATGATACAGGATGTGGGGAGAATTAATAAAAAAAAAGGGAAAAATATTTATGATTTTTTTAAGTTGAGATTTGTTCCACTGAACTAGATGAAAAAAAAGTATATGTGCTTATATAAAATTAAAAATAATGCAATAAAAAGTTGGGAAAATATGATTCCTTTCTTCACTTTAACATCAGTGTCTCTGAGTGAGAAAAATGTATGTTGTCATGACAACATGGGTGAGTGAATGCTTTGGTTGATATCTCATGAGGCTACCTAATTTTCCCTTTTCTCAGCAAAAACTAGAAAATCTAAAAGGACTATTTCCACAAATCTACCGCTCGGCTATTTACAGCGAGAAGCAGCGCAGTATTCTGACGGTCGAGAGCTCCGCAACTGCTCGGAGATATCGAGAGATACTCAGTGCAAAACAAGCAGTCGTAGGTTTCAGAAGAAAGCCTGACACGTAGAAAGTGGGTTTGATCAAACAAGACATTAGAGATGTGAATTACAACAAACAGAATCAGAAAAACAAAAACAAAAAATCCACATCCCCGAACCCCTTGAAGAAAAATGAGGGGGATGAACTGTCTCTGATCCGTCGAATCCCAACAAAAGCGACAAATGGCAAATTTGCCATCAAGTTGAAGACTGAACTGTCAATCTTACGGAAAAAAAACCCCATTCAGCTTCTTTTTATCCCCCTAAGACGTCACTTTAAATTCTGCGCGGGGATATGCGTCAAAAAGCGTCACACTGTTTCCCCTGTCATCACGAACAACAATTAAAAAACACCTCAGCTCATCATCTACAGAAGTAACTAAGCATGCAAAAAAGTGTCGGGGTATCAAATACATTGTAAGAATACACACCTAGTAGTTCAGCAAAAAACAACACCTCTCCAAATAAAAAAAAGACAAAAAGCGAAAACGAGCGAAAAAAGAAAAAAAGAAAAAACAGCCACCACAACTTTGTTAGTCACTATGACGCTTCGTGCTGTGTGTGATGTTAAATAGGTTCCTTTTTCTTGATATATCTTGTTAGTATTTGTGTTTCTGTACGTATCTTTTTTGTAATACAGTATATACATGCAGACAAGAGTGGGAACATCACACACTCAATCTTGATGCAAGCTGAAGCGACAAACCAGCAGATATGAAAATGGATGAAAAAGAAGAAAAAATAGACATATATATCTATATATAATCTGAAAACACAATTTATTGTAAAAAAAAAGAAGAAGAAAAATGTCTTTGTTTAACCAAAGATTATTGTACACACGACTGTGAGACGAAGGGAGAGGTACAAGCGAACAAGCTAACTGACTAGCAAGCTACAGAGCAGGACTAGCAATGAGAGCTGAGTGTGTGTGATAAGTGACAGGTGCCTGCGTTGGGACAGGTATCCCCCCCCCCCCTCTTGCTGAAAACGAGGAGGGGTGGGGTCGGTGGGGTGGAGGCAAAGCGTGCCCGCCGCTCCCCACGCTGTCCGCAGAATGTGATGAGTGTGTGTGTGAATCTCATCCATCCCCTTCAAGCCGCCTCATTCCATCGCCGCGCTCCCCACAAACGCCATCTTCGAGCAATGTTTGTTGGTTTGTTTTTGCTTGTAGTTGAACTGAAATGAGGGGCATCGACGCTCTCCGTGAGTGCAGAGACGAGAGAGAGAGGGCAGGTGTGTTGCGGGTTTTTTAAGGGGCGGTCAGGGGGGCCGCGCCGGTGTCGGTGGGGGAGGCCTCTCTAGTTGAAGACTTTGGGGGGTCCCTCGGGACGTCTGGTCTGGACGATCTGCTGCTTTGGCCGCGCCGCCTCGTCCTCCTCCGCATCGCTCTCGCACACGTGAACGACCACGCTGGGGGTGGACTCTGTGCCCGCGTGGAGCTCGTACTTTTCGCCTGCAAAGAGAGGGAGGGGAAGGAGTTACTAAAGAAAATTCTACATGAAATACTCTTTCAGTCAGTGCATTTATTCAACTACTGTACTTAAAACATCTTGTCCTCTATGGTGGAGAGGAGGTCGTGTTGCTCAGCATATATGTTCACATTATACGTATCAACTTTTGTCATATGGATAGTTTATGTTGTATTTTCATTAAACATCCTTCCTCATCCGATGACAGGGGCGTACTGTAAAGGACAGACGGTGTCGTATCCTGTACAGATTGTAAAACCCCCTGAGGCAAATTTGTTAATGTGATATTGGGCTTCACAAATAAAATTGACTTGACTTATCTTATTGTCAACACATGATCCTACAAGTATTATCTGGGTAACCAAAGCCTGATATAACTTGTATACCTCTGTGCCATAGATCTCCACTGTTGTCCAAAATAAAAATAAAGGCATTGCGATTTATTTATTTATTTATTATTTAGTCCTTCTTACTTTGAAGTACTCACTAGAGAACCAAATGTGTATTTATACACTGCTGAAAATAATCCCCAACTAATGTGCAATGTAACCCTGTTTGAATATTGTTGACTAAAAATCTACAATACCCAGCTGTTTGAGCTCTTAACAATTTGATGGCTGCGTTTCTGTCTTTCAGAGGAGTGGGCTCAGTTTTAAAGCTAGAGTGAAGATACTGGTATCATATGAAACTAGAATACATAAAGAATATCACACCGACAATATTGCACTATCTGTTTATACCATGTTTATTTTATAGCTTATTTTGTAAATTGTACATTTTTTATTCTTATTTTATTCTAACGTTTATCTATTCTTTGTTATTATACTGTTTGCCTCGCACCAATAAGCCAAAGAAAATTCCTCGTGTATACCCCTTACACCTGGCAATAAACACCTTTCTGATTCTGATTCTGATTCTGTTAGCTTGTCGGGAAGAACGCTAAAAAATGCTCCAAAGTTATGCTACATTTTTGGTGAGCAAAAACTGACATGGCCCAAGGGGTCCCTTGACCTCTGACCTCAAGATATGTGAATGAAAACTCTTGAGATGAGCAGAGTGAAAACTGTGTCTTATTAGATAAAACAGATGTTGACAAACTGCATAATTTGAAGTTGAAAAAAGGTAATAAATCAAAATATATCTTATCGCAATACTCAGCATATCACAAAATAAAGAAATAGAAAAATGTAAAAACGCAATAAGATCGTATTGTGATATCGTATCATAGAGCCTCTGGTGATTCCCGCCCCTAATAATAAGTAATTTTACCTTTGCTGATAATACTTATCAGAATGATCAGTTACTTAGTTTATCTTGTATGCAGGACTATTACTTGTAAAGGAGTATTAATAGCTTTACTTAGGGAAAATATTTGAATATTTCTTCCATCATTATTGATAGGGAGACCAAAAACACTGTCTGAAAAGACAGTGAGACCAGCTTAAGCAGCTCTGGTTGAAATACTATGCTTTATTTATTTATTATTATTGTTATTTGTTACTATTTGTTACACTTTGAGGATATTTTTACAGCACAAAATAATCTACTGTCTGTCTGTCTGTCTGTCCGTTGCATTGAAGATCAGGTCAGCACATGGCTTCAAGAGAAAACAAAGAGACTTTCCTTGGAATAGTCCAGCCATTTGTCCAGATGCCAAACTCAGCGGACTCACATTGAAAACACACACTTGCTAGATTGTATCACAGTTGCCATGGAGATGAGATCAGACAGCTGGCAGACAGGAGGAAATTGGTCTAGTGGCGTTTTTCACTGCGGTGCCAAACAGAGAGAGGGACAGTGAATAGAGTCCTGCTGTTACCGCAGGGAGTTGACAGAGGGAGTCAGCGCGCTGTGCTGCAGCCCCGGCGCTAATCTGATTTCAGATGCCAGGATGTGAGGCGAGGAACAAAGCCATTTCCTGATTCCTCATGTTGCTATGGTAACAGCAGAATGTGTCAAAGTGGTCCTCCGGGCTGGACAGTGAGTGTGTGTGTGTGTGTGTGTGTGTGTGTGTGTGTGTGTGTGTGTGTGTGTATGTATGCGGGAAGTTTAATCATGTTTTTGTTGATGATAAAAAAAAAGATAACTGAGTTCAACTGAATACAAATTTAGAAGTAATGTTTTCCAGTTAGACGTGCAGTTTCTGCTGAGATGGAAGGAAGCTGCCACACCCACATATTCTCAATAATGTGCGTGGATCTGATAAGAAATGTTACAAGATTTACAGCCCTTTCTAACATATTTTCAGGGTTCCCATGTGTTGTGTGTCAGAGTGGTGACCTCTGACACTTCACATTTTATTCACCTATTATTAATCTCCCTATTTATATTGTTTTATTTGTATTTATTTATTCTCTTCTCTTCCTCCTATATCTATTCTATCACTATAACCCCATTTTTAACCACATTTTCATTCATCCATTTAGTTAGTGTGTGTAAAACGTACTGATTTGCAAATACATTGTACAATACTTTTTGATTGAAAATTAATAAAAAATAGTTTTCCACTTCATCCGCATGAGCCCACGTACACAAACCTGGACAGACATTGTGGACGTGACACACCTTTTCCTGTGTGTTAGGTGACATTTTATAAAGGTTGCTGCAATCTAAAATCTTGTCGACGAAGGCAGACAGAGGCGTCATTATTTCTGAGCGGAGAAAGCCGACTGGGGAACGAGGCTGCTGGGAAAGATCTTAAAACCCTCTAAATGTAACCGTGCTGAGCTGAACTGATCTGCCTACACGTCATACACTTGCTAAAATTGTAATGCAGGATGGGAACTGCAAAAAAGATTTGTGGTGAAGTGAAACTTATCTACATTTTAATCATTACATTAGTTTGTTGTTGCGATTCCCATTTTTTTAATTTCAGATTACTTTATTGCCTTTTGCGACAGTGGACTGTTATTATCTGTCAACTGTCTATTCATCTGTCATCTGTCAGTTGTTCATCATCAGAGATGTATAAAGTGCGCGCGAAAGACAAATACCCATACAAAGAGAAGCTAACAGAGGCAAAGGAGCGATATATGATGTGTTTTGAACACCTGTCAACAGTTTACAAACGGGTAGGTTTAGGACCTTCAGATCTACATGCCAAATGACAACTACACAATCATCCAGACAAAGATAAGATAGTTAATGTTACGTTAACTGAATACTAATGAAAACATCGGCTAATACTGTATAATTAATCTACCGGTATCTTGCAAAATAAAACTCCTACTACATTTTATTACTCGGCTTTGTTGAATACTCGATTCAGATTGGTTAAGCACAGCGTTCTAAGGTGTGTTATTTCTTTATAGCAGACCGTTGCTATGTATAACAGACCGTTGCTATGGGGGCAGTTCTGATGTCGGACTCTGGCGGAACCGTTTTTGTCTCAAATTATTGATTTCTTCAGTAAGTAGCCGTGTAATAAGCTGGATAACGTACAGCTAGCGGGTCATTGTTGTGAAAGAAACAGGGTGATGAGAGACCCCAACGCGAAGCCCTGTCGGGGTTTCTTTCACAACAATGACCGGCTCGCTGTACATTATCCCTTACTTGTCTTTTGAATCTTATTCACTCTCATCCTTTACCCTGCTTATCCAGACATCTATAAGGCAGAGGTTTAGTTGGAGACGACAGTCTGATGCTGCTATAACGTTAATGTATGACTGTATTACTGCAGCAGCCTCCCACTCAAGCTAACGATAGCTTGTCACTGTCACCATCGTAATTTAGTGATTTACCACACTGAGAGTGAATATTCACGTATCGTATTTGTGCCTCACATCTCAGTGTGAAAGCCTCGGTTAACCCGCTACACAACAGTGTTTCTTTCCCCCAAAAGGGAGCACAGCGATGACACGATGTTGGTCTGGTCTCAAATCTTCGGCATAGCGTTATTACTATTACCGCTTTGTTTAAAGCAGTTTGAAGAAGTTGAAACATGTCTCCAAACTTCTACATAAATAGCAATAAGAAAATGAATTCCTTGCATACAAATTAGAGACCTTGCAAATCCATACACACAAACACAGAGATATTGGCATTGATGCATATTTCCTTAGAGATGTCAGAATGCAGCAAGTGAAGGTTAAGCACCCTTGACAGTGATGGATGGTGGCCAGCGCTGTGGGTTTCATTTATGGGCTTCAAGCTGATTTATTTTATTTATTTTATGTTGCTGCCTGAGCGAGACCGCGTGCACAGTAACACTGGAGCAGGAAATTCTATGTTGACAGTCATTTCACATAGAAAGATCGATTTTTAAAATGCCACTCAATTCATAATTACATTATAGAACCACGTAATGGCAGTCTTTCCATACAAATGCATCTGTGATCAAGTATATTAGATCTAATTGTGCTTCGCAGACCTTACTGAAATGCCTGCAGGAAAAGTCAAGAATAAAACAGTGATTATCAGCAATGTCCACTCCAATTCCTTTGTCAAATTGCTTCCTAGACAAATAACCTTTCCATAACACCCCGCTGAAGAGCGTGAAATTATTTCCTGTTTCTATCTGGGTGACTCAAATTAGATTTTTTTTTTTTTTTTATACCTTCATTACACACCTTTTCCTCTGTGTCATATCTGTGTGTGTGTCTGTGTAAGTATGAGCACACTGCACAAGCTCGTTGAACACATTTACTGAGTACTGACCAGGTCCGAGCTTGGCTACTGCACACAGCAGGTCGTAGTTGATGACGGGCGTAGCGTCTTCGCTCTGGCTCCAGCCCACGGGTGGCGAGGCGGGCGGTGAGATCAGAAACTGTTTGGTGGGCTGGGGAGGGGCCAGGTACGACTTGTCAATGTCCTCGTCGCCACTCTGGACCTGTCGGAGATGAGATGACAACTGATGAAGGCTGTGTTTCTGTCTAATCTTTACACCTGTCTCATGGTTCACTGGTTCAATACACTGCATGGTGGATAAAGCTGCAACCTCACTTCATGCCTGTGGAAAGTGAAAGTAGACAAATTGATCTAAACTGTTTTTTTTTTTTTATCTTTGAAACATTACACACAAAGAAGGGGTCAAATTGGGATAGTTGTCAAAGTTCCTGTACTTTTTCAGAATATGTAATCGTGATGCTTAAGAGCAAGAAAAGCACATTAGTTTTGCAGTCACGGCTTCAGTCTTTCAGTCTCAAATTGCAGGCTCCTTCCCATGAGAAGATTTTGGCGTTTTGATAGCAGACAATTGCCATAATTGCAATACCTACATGTGCAATCTGTCTGAGCGTTAATCCTCTTACATCAAAGTAGTGAGAGGTGCAGCAGGGGGTCATGGCTGGTGATGTATTTGTGATAAAAATGGACATCAATTATAAGTTGACTCAGAAGGCAGGAGTTTGTTGATTTGCAGGCCAAATGACATCCAGGCATCTGGGCTAAATTGTGTTTTAAAATGAGTATTTTTTAAAGACATCTAGCATACATATAACAGATGCTTTAACAGAGCTTTGGTGACTGTATTTCAATGGGTTGACTGGACCTGCTACACATGCAGCATGCAGCAACATTCACTTAAATTTCTCTTATATTTTGCTCTTAATTTTCTGTTAAGAGAAAAAAATCGGAGAAGTCAACTCCAGATGTTCTTAACCATATAAATCTGCTCTTAGCGAGGTGTGCTGAATGATGAATCCCACTTGATCATAAATTGGAGGCGTGTGGCTGATTGTTTATTATTAGCATACGTAACGCCTCCTAAGTACTATTTAAGGGCAGGTGTTGTGCCGTGAGCAAATACTCCGGCATATGCCCTAGAATGGCATAGATAGATAGATAGATAGATAGATAGATAGATAGATAGATAGATAGATAGATAGACATAGGCCTATATTACTACTGTTACTGGTACTGTTAAATTTAAATAAAATAAAATGTTTTTATAGTGATTTGGGATCAATAGCATTTATTTAGCCCACAAACTTAATAATCCAATCATTATAATTACTCTAAAACATACAATAATCTAAATTTGATTACATGATATTCATTAGATTTTTTTAATGTACCTCAAATTAAAAACTTGTCTCCTTGCGTTAGACAAACAATTTGTGAACTGTGAAAACAAGATGTTTTCTTCTTATCTTGGTAAGAGTGCTCTCGACCACTAGTAAAAATGTACTCTCTTACCTAAGAGAAAAGCCAAAATAAGAAAACATTGGTAAATCCCAGAAATCAAATGTGTACTAACAAAATATGGAAATATATATCCAAATCATGGATACGCACAAAAATAAGAGGAAATCTGTTCGTCTATCACTTTTTGTAAGAGGCCCTTTGTAATATAGACAAAGGTTATATGTAACCAGCTAGCTGTCTAAATTTTTGCTTTTCAACCTTATTTAGTCCACTTTAAACCAAAACGATCAATTCACCCACAGATTATAAAATCCATGCCAACTCTAATCTTATCTTTGTATCTATGAGCTAATAATATGTATAACAATTCCATCACAGTACAGAAGATATATGATCTTCTTACTTTGTGTTTGTACTAGAAACACTTTTCTTTCCCTCTCTCCCCCAAAGGCAACAGACAGACACGCACCAACACACAGCTATGATGGAGGAGAAATCAAGAATTCATGTGTTCATGCGTTCAATCATGTGACGGATGAGGTTTGACAGCAGGGTTGGAGGGTTGAGGAAGCAGTCAGGTGTGGCTCAGCGAAGAGAATAAAGAAGAGAGGAAGTGAAAGGACTTGAGAGGAGAGTTGTTTTTGTCCCTTGTTGTGTGTGAGTCTATGTTGCGATGAATGATGCACTTAACTTATACACATAACTTCCCATGTAAACAATCACTGCTCTTCCTTAGACGCTCCATATCCCAGGCCCCCTTCCTGCCCTTTCCCAGAGCCCTTAACTGACACTCACTTGGGCAAAGTAGAGTTTGAGCTTCTTGCCGTTGAACTCGGTCTCGTGCAGCTCGATGCGAGCGCGGGCAGCGGCCTCTGGGGTGCTGAAGTTGATCCGGACTCTCCGGAAGCTTTTGAACATCTGGAAAGTCGTCTGTTCATCGTAGCTCCTAAACAACGCCTCGAACCTCTCCTGCAGGGGATAAAAATAGAAAAAGAAAATGAGATAAGAGATGGATTTGAAGATATTTATGTTGATATTCTGAAGATACTGTAGGAGAAAATTCATATGATCTGTTAATTAATCTGGATAAAACACACTTCATGTATCAATAGCAAGTAAGCATAGGTTACAAAACTGACAGTTACATTCTTTATCGACTAATCTGTGTATTCATTTTTCAATGAATTCTTTCTTTCCTGGAACAAAACATTTCCCAGAGCCCAAGGGGAAATCTTCAGATTGCTTGTTTTGTCCAACAAAAACCCAAAGATGCTCAATTTACACAAATACAGAACAGAGAAAAGTAACATATGCAAACATTTGTCAAGTTGAAACCAGCAAATCTTTGGCATTTTCGCCTCATAAATGACTTGAACAATTAGTCGATTGTCAAAATTGTTGTTGTTGCATTTTCTGTTGATCGCCTTATCGATTGACGAACTGTTTCAGCGCCAGCAAGGAGGGTTGCAACCAACGCTTATTTTCATTGTCGCCTAATCTGTCGATTGTTTTCTCAATTAATGGATTAGTTGTTTGGTCTATAAAATGTCAGAAAATGGTGAAAAATGTCGATCAGTGTTTCCCAAAGCCCAAGATGACGTCCTAAAATGTCTTGTTTTGTCCACAACTCAAAGATATTCAGTTTACTGTCACAGAGGAGTAAAGAAACCAGAAAATATTCACATTTAAGAAGCTGGATTTGAGAGAGTTTTGACATTTTTTTCTTAAAAAATCACTCAAACCAATTAATCGATTATCAAAATAGTTGGCAATTAATGTAATAGTCGACAACTAATCAATTAATCGTTGCAAAGCTACTAGCAACATAGAGGTGTGGTTGCTTTCTGGTAAAATGTCCTCGGGAGCAGATCAGTCAATATCATGTTACATGCTTTATTTTGAAAATAATCCTTCAAAATCCAGAAGAAAATGCAATCAAATATTCTTAATAAGTATATATTTTGTGTAAATATCCAACACAAATGATGTCATGTCTGCACTATTTCCATATTTTTGGTAAAAAACATGAGACATTTCATGGTGAGCTGAAAATTGGGGGTTTAAGTTATTCACTGACACCTCTGTCTGAGCATCAGACGTGACTCTAACTGCTCTGCACCCATTTCATTTGCTATTGAGTTAATGGGGAAATTAGATTTCCAACTTCCCGTCATTTTCCTGCAATCTTCTCTGATGCCGTCTGTCTCTCCGTCCTCTTTCCTCTCTCTTTCCGTCTCTTTGTGTAATTCTCTCCATTCTCCGATCACTCCCCCCTTCCTCCTCATGCATCACACTTTGTCTTTAACTATACCCATATGATATATTCCCACATCTCCAATGTTTTATTACTCCGTCCTCTCCATGGGCACCAAATTGGCCTCCTCAGCTGTGAACTCAATCAAGCGGCTCAGTAGGAGGGCGAAAGGAAAAAGGCCGCCAGGAGAGCTGGTTTCTGAGTAATCAGTAGCGCTGTTCTTTGTCTCCTAGCCGACCATCTCCCAGAACAGGCGGAGACGTGACTATGAAACCCAGTCCAAAAATCAAGATGGATGATGGACTGAACAGTTTCACTTTGGACTGAAAGTTTGTTGCCTTTTCCTATTCCCTTTAATTTATTCATGTGTCCTGAGAGCCACATGTGTGCAGTCAACATTGATTGGTAACTTTGGCCCCTATCAAATCAGTCCATGATTGTGTTGTTGCGTCTCAGTGCTTGTCTCGAATTATTTTCAGTGGGAAACAGAAGACTGAAGTACTCCCACGACATGTCCCTTGTTTGGCTGACACAGCACCTCTCACCAGGATGCAAAGGGTGCGTGTTAGCGGGAGGAGCACAGGCGGCGTGTCGGCTGTGAGATCTGCCTCTGCACATTAGTGACAGCTTAGTGATGATGGCTGACACAACCAGGTATCTGTAAACTCGGTTCACTGAAATGAGCGTTCGGCTCTGTCTGTGTGTCCTGTGTCCTTTGTATACATATGTATACTGTACAACTGGTCTTATCTTGTTTGACATTTTGTGATTAAAATATATATTATGCTATTTATAGGGCTGTCAATCGATTAAAATATTTGATCGCGATTAATTGCAAATTAATCACATTCTTTATCTGCTCAAAATGTACCTTAAAGGGAGATTTGAAGTATTTAATACTCTTATCAACATGGGAGTGGGCAAATATGATTGCTTTATGCAAATGTATGTATATATTTATCAATTAACAACACAAGACAATGACAAATATTTTCCAGAAACCCTCACAGGTTCTGAATTTAGCATATAAAATATGCTCAAATCATAACATGGCAATCTAAAAGCCCAACAGGCAACAACAGCTGTCAGTGTGTCAGTGTGCTGACTTGACTATGACTTGCCCCAAAACTGCATGTGATTATCATAAAGCGGGCATGTCTGTAAAGGGGAGACTTGTTCATTTTCATTCACATATCTTGAGGTCAGAGGTCAAGGGACCCCTTTGAAAATGACCATGCCAATTTTTCCTTGACAGAATTTAGCATAAGTTTGGAGCGTTATTTAGCCTCCTTCACTACAAGCTAGTATGACATGGTTGGTACCGATGGATTCCTTATGTTTATGATGCCAGAATCTTCATTCAAGCTTTAAAACTGAGCCCGCTACAACCTAAAAACCGCAAGTTGCGTTAATGCGTTAAAGAAATTAGCGGCGTTGAAACAAATTTGTTCTTTAGTGATCAGGAAACTAACAGGAAATATGTTTTAAAGCCTGTAGCATTGTGTTTTTAACATTATTAATTAAGGTACTACTATTTTACAGTTCTTGATGAAAGTCTATTTTACTGCAGCCAAATATGTTTTAGCATTTGTTAGTACAGTATGAGAATGTGCTCTAAAATACAGGGTGTCTTCTGCATCTCTGCAGAGAAATCCCATCACCCTGTCTGACACACGCAGAGGTGTTAATGACTGTGCAAGCTGTGAAACACAGTTACGCTGCAGTGTGGTGTACACTGTCGTGAAACAATTTGCATTTCAAGAATAAGCACATTAACGCTTTTTTACTCATAATCCTCCCCCTTCCTTTATTTCCACTTCTTCTCCCCATGTAAGTGCATCTGGTCTTCCCTTTTTGCTAAACGCCTCAGGGTGGCTGGCTAAACTTCAGAGCTGGCTTCACCTCCGGGCTTCGTGATACCATTTTTAGTCAGGTTTCGAGTTCGCCATACAAGGAAAGCGGGGAAAAGAGGTCGAGTCAGGAATGTGTGAATATCTTGACTCCTTTTATGAGTTTTGAGGAGAATTACAGACTAACTGAGCAATTAAAAATGCTACAATCCCAAAAAGCCAGAGGAGAGAGAAGAGTGTGACTCACCACGATACAGGGACAGCCAAGTGTTAAGTGTGCTCATTTAACATTGATTCTCTCATCCCGACAGACAACTGCAAAACAGTAGTTAACCAAATAGCTTCTTCCCTTTAATTGTGTATAAACAGCAGAAGAAACGACATGTGAAAAATGTTGTATTAAAGAGGTTAAAAGGTCACCCTCTGCAAACCAGATTTCTGTTTCTCTTGTGAGTCCCCGTCACATCATCACTGGAGCACCCCTTTCAGTACAGTACTTTACCCCTAAAGTCTAATACAGTCTCTTATATGTGTTTGTTTTGTTTGGTGTTTTGTGCCCCTGATGATACCAGAGAAACCAGGACACACCCTGTTGCAGAACAGTTTTTTAGTGACCCAATTTGTTTTGATTTTCGTATTCTCTAAAATGGACAGTGATGCTGTTTAAATCTGCAATAATCAATTTTGTGACCACTTGAGGGCAGTGCAACAAGCTCTAAGCACGAGCTCTATTAGCCCCGTTTCGACTGCAGGAACTTTACCCAAAAACTAGGAACCTTTTGAGGAACTCATTGCATTTCGTCCACAGGGACCAGTGTCTAAATTAAGTTCTGGGGCCTTTTTATCCCCCAAAAAGGCCCCGGTCGGGGTAGTACTTTCTGAAATTACAAGAACTTTCGGGGTGGGGTTTGCAGGGATGACTGTCGCTGGTCAAACACACACACACACAGCACCACTGTTTCAACTGCACCGCTTCATTCATAAAACAAGGAAGTACTATAGTATCAATTTAGGACTGTTTTAGGACTTTCCTTTCCTTGTAAAGTAGTCCCGAGACTTCTTGGTGGAAACCCAGCTATTGACATATTATCATCTTACAAGATTGATATAGCAAACTTGTTTAAGCAAATTAGTGGCTTATTTACACATCTAGCAGATACAGAGCAACATTAGCATTCATTTGAAGTTGTGTTTTTGTGCACCTGATGAATGTCAGTTCAATATTCACTATCTTTTAAGCTCGGTTTTGCCAAGTTCTGACAAAAATATATGCACTACTATGTTCACCAGCTACGTTAGTGCTGGAAAGGTAGCGTACTGCCGGTTTATCAGGGCCTTTTCACTGAAAACTGCTGTCTTTTACCTGATGAGAATGGTGAAAGTGAACCAAGGCAGTAAAGTTGTGAGCAGTAAAAACCAAAACAATTACGTAGCTAAACTAGAATTACCGCCTCAAGGTATGCCTCCGCCAACCAGTCGAGTTGCAGTTTACATCCATCTCCGTCCAAAATGTCATCACTTCATCATTTTATCCTATTAGACATTTGTGTGAAATTGTCATAATTAGCATATGAATTCTTGAGTTATGGCCAAAAACAAGTTTGGTGAGGTCACAGTGACCTTGACCATTGACCACCAAATTCTAATCAGTTCATCCCTGAGTTCAAGTGGACGTTTGTACCAAATTTGAAGAAATTCCCTCAAGCCGTTTCTGAGATATCGCGTTCATGAGAATGGTACGTACGTACAGACAACCCAAAAACATGTTTATAAAATGCTACAAAGCTTCGTAGAGTTGAGCGGTTTGTCACCACAAGTGACACTTTTCACATTACACAAAGTATTTTTTTCAATTGCTAATATAAAAATAATGCTTAGTGCAGCTTTAAGGATTTTGGGTAAATAATCAGCAAATTTGATGGGGAAAAGTTTGGATCTGTGCATGGGGAGCATGGAAATCTCATAGCACGATTCTTGGCCAAAACTCTATTTCCAATCTAACTCCTACTTACATTTTAGAGCATTAAACCAGCTATTGTTTGTTTGCAAACTCTGATTTGGGTTTAATTGTAATTAGCTTGAGAATGACAACAAAGCACTTGTTTGGCCTATCTGCAGAGCCCACTTAAGCCCTTATTCAAACCGTGAATTTTCCATGAGCCTTAGCCAGCTACTATGACTCACATGTCATCAAACTCCACGTGTGATAACCGATAAGCTAGTCTTTCTCATACACACACACAAAAACACACACACACAGCGGGTACTTCCTTAAACTAAATTGCTGTTTTGGCATGAGGAGAGATGTGGGGAAAGCTCCGAGATCACGTTCCATAATAGCACGTACTGTTTGTTTTTGACCACTGACGCTGATACACCCACGGCCGTTCGGCGTGTAACAAGTGAGCGTGCTCATTACTAATTTATGTGGTCTCAACGAGCGGACATCCTGAGGGAATGAGAGGAGGAAGACGAAGAAGAGGGGGAACGAGGAAGAGGAGAGGGGTGTTGAGTTACACAGGGCTGAAAAGTGGCCGGCTCATCTGCCATTGCAATGTTCCCTGCGGTGACCTACTCCCTTTGTTCTCTTTGTGCATGTGTGCGTGTGTGAGACTTGTGAGTAAGCATGTGTGTGATGTGCACAATGTGTTCAGGATTCTTCGCTGTGTTTCCACAATTAGTGAGCTGGTATTTCTGTATCCATCCGCACATAGAGTCTGTATGGTAAAGTGACAGGTAGCACCGTTGGTATCGAAGCACGACTGAAGGACGACTGGCGGAGAAAGAGTCGTTTTGACCGCACACACACAGTCACACACACACACACACACACACACACACACACACACACACACACACACACACATACACAGCTTGATCCAGCACCTGCTACTGCTGCTGTATTTGCAGTGACTGAAAGCTGCAGGACAACAGGTGAGAGAGCAGAAGAGAACAGCATGTTCTTGTTTTTCATTCTCAACAAGCCAGATAACAACATCTATTGAAGAAGCTAGACGAAAATACGATTTATCTCACGTACAGTAACTAGGTAACAGAAAACAAGAGAAAACTGGATATACTCTGAGAACAAACGAGGGGGGGAAAAATACACAATGTATAAACCTAACATCACCCTCATGCTTCTCACGTTAAAGTGTATGTTTTACTCGCAGGCTTTGTTTATCTAACAAGAGATATCTGATGTGTTTAGGGTGGAGACAGTCGAGAAGAGGAGGCGTGAAGTCACAGCTCTCAAATAGCCGACAACTCGGCTTGATTGAAACGGCGAGCGCTGTCGTTATGGCTGACCGCAAGTCTCTATATGTCACCTTTACATAACACCTAAAGGGTGCACCTCAACAGGCTAAATTCCCTTCCTTTCCTTTCCTGTCCTGTCTCTTTATCTCTGCCCCGCTGTTTCTCAACTGAGCGAGCCTGGGGGGACTGTTTTATCATCATGCAAGCAGCAATTTGCAACATGACATCTTTTCTTCTCACTTTAATTTGGACACATTTCACTAATCAGAACAATTGCCATTCTTGCGACCCATTTATGAGAATGCAAGAATCTTGTAGAACTGCTCGCAAATCGCTTTTCTTAAAGAGGCCCCTGGAAAACAGTAACAGCTTAGAGCCAAGGTAATTAAGAAAATTACTAAAGGAGATAGTTTCTTGTATGCATCGTTAGGGAAATATACTTAAGGCTCTGTGTTTAAAGTCTTTATATACGGGATTCAGAGCATTAATCAAACAGCAACTAGCCATGTGGAGTAATGTCTACCTGAGCAGAGATTGAAGTCACTCTCCCTCCGTGTGCGTTGTAATCCAAGCTTTACTTTGTTGACATAGCCGGGCCGGCCACACATGCATTTTAGCGCATGTGAGTCTCTCTGTTGTGCCCATGGTTGTATAAAGAGAACTGGATACAGCGTTGGAGGCGGGCTCCTGTTCATTCCTATGAGAATTGTTCAGTGGAGCATGAAGCCAAAATGGCCCGACTGCCGAGTGATAAAGTACCATCCGGCAATCTTTCGCATCCATTGGTCCCATAGAGCAGGTGCAGTTTCCTTTAACTCTGCGCTCCAGCCCGCGCTCCAGCCCGCGCTCCAGCCGCAGTCTGGTGCTCATTCACATGAACGGACGAAGGGAAATAACTCTGGATTAGTGCATTTTAAAACTTTTAGGACTGACAGGAGATCGGGGAGAGGGACGTAATTGCGGACCAGGGGAATCTAAAAGTTAATCCCGAAGGATAACCACAAAAATCGCAAGCGATTGAAAGGGAGAGGGGAAACACCAAATGAAAACGGGCCTAAAAGGAAGGCTCCCTACACTCAATATATTTTGAAAATACTAAAACTAAAACACCGCTGCCGAGCAGCTGACCAGAACATAAATGAAACAAAAGAACCAGCGAAGGCAGGCCACACAGACCTAACCCACTCTAAGAGACTCCAGCTCTGAGAAGAAGCTAAATGGTGAGCGAATCCCACAATTCACATGGTACTTCTGCAGATTCACACACCCCTACAAAGATAGAGCAAAAACAGGACAGCACACTCACTACCTCTGACAAAGAGACAATGAGTCAGCACCTGAGCACTGAAACCAGGGGTTGATATAGGCTTCAATCACCTAATCCTCATCAGGGACAATTAGGCTCCACAGCTGCCTCTCCTCAGAGATAATTAACCCAACCAGCCTGCTGAGTGGCAAGTGACACTCCCAAGGACCTAATGATTTAAATAAGGGCTATTCAAGTGTTCATACTGGGAAGTTGATTAACCTAAAAAAAAATGTATTACGTGATGAAAACGGAAGTGTAATACCACCGTTTGGCCACTACGGAAATTTGCCTCACAGCCCGGCACCCTTCCTGGGGGCTTTGGTGTGCCGCACTGGCTAGCTAATCGCCACCGCTCTGCACTGCGCTCATACAGAAGTTGCCGCCGATAACGCCATCCAGGAAACGTAGCACCCACCCCGCAGGTTAACACTGTTAGCTCTGTCAGCACTGTTGCTGTTGTTTGCACTATTAGCACCGTTAGCTGCCAGCCACCGACTCAGCCGTCGTCATGTGGAGAGCCGTGGGAAGGCGATTCCGTTTAGGGAACCTTTAAAGTTCTTACAGATTTTCATCAAAAAGTGCAAATAAGATGTTTTTGAAAGGTGTCATTTTTACCACTATTTTTTATTTCCCCATACACCCAAAATGCTGTCATGTGTCCTGCTGCAAGAGTACAACTATCACCACAGTTTACAGTAAACAAAGTCCTCTTGATGGCTCATGAAATGCTTCTGGTCGTAGAAAGTGAAGGGAAAATTGGGAGAAAATGCAAATGAGCTGCTGCCAATGTGCCACACTTCTTCTAAGTGAAGAAACAAAGGATGGAACTACAGTGCTTGAACTGCAAATTGTATTTTTAAAGTAAAATCTGTAACCAATTTTGTATTATGTAGTATAAGCCATGAATATACTATTGAAGAAGAAGAAGACAAAAATAGAGATCAAGACAGAAGAATACGACTCATAAATGGACAAACAAAGAGACAGAAAGCAAGCCGACACAATAAAAATCCAATGTGGAGAAGCTTGCTAGTGAACTGCAGCCACTTTGGCGGCGGCTGCAGGGCCATCCTTCAGCTGATTGCCTCTTGGGTAATGAGGCAGTTATGTTCCTGACGGTAATGGAAAGGCTGTCATGGCGGTGGCAACAGGACATGACTGCGGGCATGACTCACATTCAGCGACGCAGGGAGGCAGCAAACGCAGAACCACCTAGTGGTTCTGACACACAATCATCCCAACAAAAGATCAGTCGGCTTAGGGATGAGGCGCAGGTTTTATTGGGCGATGTCGACAGGGTTTCATCTGGGGCAGCATTAGCAGCAGTGATTGACAGAACAGAGCCGAAGCGAACTGGGTGCAGGAGATGAGATGAAGCGGAGGAATTTAAAAGTGTTTACAGTACATCTACTTCACACCTCTTCCAGGTAATGAATCAGTCAAGTGGCGGAGCTGGGTGTAACCCTGTGACATATGACTGTGACTTAACCGTTTTCCTATCTTATGTAAAGGAAGGATAACGTTTCTTCGACGTGTGGGGATCGTTTACAATTAGTAGAGCTTCAGGTCCATCCTGTTCTGTTTGCACGGTAAACACAATGACGGATAAACATTCAATGAATCCAACCAAAACGTCTACACAAATACCAGACTCTCAAACTGTGACGCTCCGCAAAAGCTGCAGCATGCTGACGATTTCCATTGTTGTTGTTGTTGTCGTTGTCGACTCATTGTGCAGTTCAGGGAGTTAAATAAGGCTCAAATATTCAGCTGTTTGTTCTCTGTCACTGGTGAGAGTGAACAAGTCACATCAGCTGAAACACACCGACATGTCCTAATTTTCTTTGATCAGCCATGTGCCTGAAAACACACTAAACACACACCCCAATTTTGATTTCAAAATAAAAGCTTTTGCATTTTTGGAAAGGCATTGAACAACTAAATGTGCAGAGCGCAGCATGTAGAGGTCTGATACAGACTGTTGTATAATAGTATTATAAGAAGTCAAAAAAGCATTCAGTATAGAGATGAACCAAAGGCGGTTAAATTGATATAAATAAAATATATATTGTACAAAATAAAAATCTTCTTTTTAAGCAAAAATGCTGAAATTTCACAGGTTTTGGCTTTCCAAAATATTTGAAAAAATGTGTTTTCTTCGTCTTTTATGATAGTAAACTGAATACTTTTGGGTTTTGGACTGTTGTTTGGAAAAAACAAGCAGTTTAAAGACTAGGGCTGTCAAAGTTAACGCAATACTAATGCATTAAAGCAAATTCGTTTGAACGCTTAATTTCTTTAACGCATTAATGCAACTTTCGATTTTTAGGTTGTAACAGCCTCAGTTTTAAAGCTAGAGTGAAGATACTGGTATCATATGAAAGTAGAAAACCTAAGGAATCCATACTAGCTTGTCAAGAAGGAGGCTAAATAACGCTCCAAACTTAAGCTACATTTTGGCGAGGAAACACTGGCATGGCCATTTTCAAAGGGGTCCCTTCACCTCTGACCTCAAGATATGTGAAAGAAAATGGGTTCTATGGGTACCCACGAGTCTCCCCTTTACAGACATGACAACTGTGTCCATGTTGATACGAGTATTAAATACTTGACAAATCTCCCTTTAAGGTACATTTTGAACAGATTAAAAAATGTGCGATGATTGGTGATTAACTATGGACAATCGTGTGATTAATCGCGATTCAATATTTTAATCGATGACAGCCCTATTACAGATCATTTTCCGACATTTCATAGATCAAATGATTATCTGATTAATTGAGAAAATAATAAGCATCTTAATCAGTAATGTAAAATAACCATTGGTGGCATCTACAAGCATGCTTTGTCTGTGTAGAAATCTGCAGCCGCAGCATTTAAATTCACCGACCGACTCACAATGCTCTATTTTGGTCCGCTTTCTCATTTAAGCTCGTACAGTATTTAAATCACATTGGCACTCGGATACCAAAATCCATGACTGTAATCCACAAGCTAGTCCAATTCTATGTTGAATTACACCATTTGGCATTTTGGATCAAAATGAAAAGCTTAACCGAGCCTAATTGGGACGTAAAGGAAGGGTTATTCTGTGTTTTTTTTTTTTTTTTTCTTTGGCAAATCACTCATCTTTCTCTGCGACACGTGCGTGGCTTTAGAACAGTCTAATCCAGACCCTCGTGTTTGAATGGGATTTGGGTGAAAACCGACGAACTAGGCCACGGAGCCTCGGGGTGAGTCAGGGACAGTATTACACCAAAAATAGAGTATGTTGGAATAATTAAGAAAATTCATTTCTTAAGTGTGTGGACCATCGTTTTTAATTACCGTCCTCCCTAAAGGGGCTAAACTGGAACCAGTCTAATGAGGTCGGACAAGAGAGGCAGATTGTAGAGATAACAGACGCAGCTGGATGATAAATCTCATACCTGCATGCATGTCAGTTCCAGCACATTTTTGCTTATCACATTCCTTGTTTTTTTCCATTACTGGTCCTTAAAACAGAGCCAACTTTCCACTGCAATTATGTCTGTGTGCAGTTACAGCTATCAGTTGTGACATGAAAATGTATTATGTTCAAAACACAGCAGACCTTTCAGCGACCAAACATTACTACAAACACTGTCGGAAGTAAAACTAATAGTCAAAATATGAAGATGTTTCCATTACGTTTTCAGCCCTGAGCTCTTTCTAAAACACAGAACCACACACACCTCGGTGAACCTGTTACTAAATGTTCTGTTGCTAGTAGCAACCACTAACGACACAGTTCTGTAGCAGTTACATTCATCCTTTTGTCAGATCTGTGACCAAGCAAATATTGACTAGCATCTACAGTACTATTGAGTACACTTGACCCTTAAGTGCAGTTCGTTTGATTAGTGTGAACGCTCCGTACCGTACTCGGGCATGGAGTACGTGGTCTGGAGTACGGTTCATGTGTACTCGTGTACGGTTCACACCCGGTGTGAAAGCCAACCGTACCGAAACACGGAAGTGGACTGCTAGTTAACGTCAGTAATGTTAGCAGTCAGCGAGTAGTTGTGAAAGGGCAGGCTTTTTTCAATGCCGCCTGTCACCTCTGAAATCTGAACATGCGCGCAGCATGCGCCGATCTCAGCCTCTGAACTGCACGGCCGTGGGTGATGAAGCAGGAAAGCAGACGAGAGGGTCCTTAAAACATAAAGAATAGTAGACGATGGAGTTGGGCGATGTTTGTTATTTTATTTCGCTAGTTTAATAGTCTGCCTCCGAAGAACGAGAGTCGCTCAGCTGCTCAGCGGGCAGAGAGAGAGAGACAACGTGTGGAGTCGGCATATTTTTATATCAAACTCGGTGAAATAAGAGTTTATTTCTACCAAACCAAAGTTAGTGATTGTTGGAAAGACTAACAACGACAGCTTTTGTGAGTTTTATTAGTTTCTGTCAAGTTTGAATTAAGTATTTCTATGATGCCACACCACTAGAACAGCTGATCTCAACATAAACAAATACACGTGGATGATGACGCAAGTGTACTCGGGTACGGAACAACTTTACTAATATGAAAGCTGAGCCAGGGGGCAATTATACTCGGGCATGGTACGAATCAATCGTACCTAATATGAAAACGCCCTTAGTGTTGGATTAAGTTAGGATTAGTTTAAAGATAACATCTGTACAATAAATGTAAACACAAACAGGTCAGTAGTCAGGTTTGCGCAAATGATGCAACTTGAAAATGTACCTTGTTTTCTGTCTGAGCACACATAGAAACTAGTGTTGCTAACACAAAAGTAATGTGATTCCAGTTTCCTCGTTACTCTGTGAAGTCATCTTTTCAATACCTTTTATTGCTTATCTGATTTGTAATCACTATCATTGAATTTTTCTGTCCAATACTGTTTTCACAGTTTTACGATTGCTTCCTGTAAAAGCTTTAAAGGGCCGCTCCTTCAACCTTTATTAGGAGTGTGTTTGGACTGCTGCATAGCCGTGGATCTACACACACAGTGAGGACAGAAGAAATAAATTAATGCTGTCTTAAAAGTCACTTTAACACCAGAAATAGCCACCAACTGACTATACTATTTTTAATTTTACTGTGCCTGACCTTTCATTGCTTCAGATGACCGCCAGAGTTATTAATATAGTTTGGAACAACCAGCGTATTTAACTTTGTTAATCTGTAATATAAATATGCTTTTGGCATGTAGGCCTATACATAGTCTGCTCAGTGATGTTACACCACTGTTGGCTCTAGTAAGGCACTTTGTGGCCAGTGATTTTAGCACAATGAAAGACTGTAACCTACAGTTAGCTTGCTGACGACTTACATTAGGATGAGGTAATGTGTGTCAGTGGATAAACTCCGAGGTTGTGTGTGTGCTGACCCAACACTCACGACACACAGGCAAACACGGCGTCTGTCAAAGCAGCTATTAATATTAGCATAGCAGCAAATCCTCAGTGTTACAAAACAACAAAAACAACTCATGATTAATAGCTTTCTGTGTATTGTGAGGGCTGCATAAGTGCCGGGGCAGCATGCGGATGGGGCAAGCGTTATTAAAGTGGGATCAATAGCTCGAGCGGGGAATGGTATCGACGGGGGCCGACGCTGCGGCGCTACACCGCCGTTCCCTCGGGGACAGTGTGTCCACAGCAGGGAGATTGAAATCAGTTTACAGCATGAGGGGACACATTAATCCTATTACCACCAATCTGGTCGTTATGGCTTTTATTGAGGCAGGAGCTTTTCCTAGTCAGCAGCACTTGGGCCTCGGTTCAACACACACACACACACGCACACACACATTTTCACACACTCTTAACATGCAAGTATATCCACACAGTCTCCCACGCAGATTCACACACTTTAGAGGCGATGTAATCCAAAGAGTTACACAACATTACGTAAGGTGGCAAAAAGATGCTACAGCTCTTACTGTACCTTAGGCCACAGCAGCATATGGACAGATGAGCTCTTTCTCTCTACTCAGCACCGTCTCTTCCTACTGCTCTGTTGCATTTGACCCTCTTTCTTTATCTGTCTGTTATTAATAGGTGCATCACAGCACCCATCTCTAATGAGGATCGAGCAATACTGGAGCAAAGCTATAGGAGCATGGCTGCTCAGCTGGCAAAGTGTGATGCATGTCATATTCTAGTATGGGAACATATGGGCAGTGGTGGAAAGTATTTTGAGGTACTTGTACTTTACTTGAGTATTTCCATTTCCTGTTATTTTTAGGACCGTCAAAGTTAACACGATAATAACACGTTAACGCATATTCGTTTTAACATCACTAATTTATTTTAACGTATTAACGCAACTTGGCATTTTTTAGTAGTAGCGGGTTCAGTTCAGCATCATATGAGACTAGAAAACCTGAAGAATCCTTTGTCATACTAGCTTGTCAGTAAGGAGGCTAAATAACGCTCCAAACTTGCGTTACATTTTGGCAAGGAAAAATTGCCATGGCCATTTTCAAAGGGGTACCTTGACCTCTGACCTCAAAATATGCCAATGAAAATGGGTTGTATGGGTACCCATGAGTCTCCCCTTTACAGACATGCCCACTTTATGCTAATCACATGCAGTTTTGAGGCAAGTCATAGTCAAGTCAGCACACTGACACACTGACAGCTGTTGTTGCCTGTTGGGCTTGAGTTTGCCATGTTATGATTTGAGCATATTTTTATGCTAAATGCAGTACCTGTGAGGGTTTCTGGACAATATTTGTCATTGTTTTGTGTTGTTAATTGATTTACAATAATAAATGTATACATATATTTGCATAAAGCAAGCATATTTGTCCACTCCCATGTTGATAATAGTATTAAATACTTGACAAATCTCCCTTTAAGGTATATTTTGAACAGATAAAAAATGTGCCATTAATTTGCGATTAATCATGGACAATCATGCGATTAATCACGATTAAATATTTTAATCGATTGATTTGACAGCTTTAGTTATTTTATACTTCTACTCCACTGCATTACAGAGAGAAATATTGTACTTTTTACACAACTGCATTTATTTCAAAGCTTTAGTCACATATAATTAACAAATAAATTAAGAAGTATTACCATATGTTAAATTACCCAGCAGTACATAGAGTAGTTCAAATTAGCCCCAACATTCAACATTATGATGATATTATCATTAATGCATCAATAACTGGACATTCTGCATAAAGAGTACTTTTACTTTTGGTACTTTAAGTATTTTTGATGTAGTAGAAGTACTTTTACTTCAGTACAATTTTGAATGCAGGACTTTTACTTGTAACAGAGTATATACACTGTGGCACTGCTACTTTTAGTACGTGAAATATATGAATACTTCTTCCACCACTGCCCATGGGTTGAATCCGTCATTTCTGCTTGATAAATTACTTAAATAAATGATTAATCAATCATTGAAATTGTAGTCGATGTTCTGTGGATTGACTAATTGACTTATCGCTTCAGCACTTCTATATGATCCTAAAAATGTCAACACTGCTTTAGACGACATTAATAAACTTCACCTTTAGCTTACAATATGCTGTAGACACAATGGTCTGGTTTGGCGTTGCTATTTTAAGCACTAAAACTACCGTGTCTTTCCAGAGCCGTTTGTGTTGGAATGGAAATTGTATTGGAAATTCTGACAGGAAAATTATGTCTGACCTGTCATTTCAATAACAATAGGCCAATCATTGTATGACGCTGTTCTTCTTCCTTGGCGAGTAAATTGCGAGCCTCTACATTCCATTGCGAGGCCTTTTTTTCTTTGCTTCTAATCTTATCACTTCATAGTCGTGTCGTCTTGGACACATGGTAACCAGACACGCCGCCCAGGAGACTGTCCTTTGTGGTACGTCACCCTAACGGACGCAGCGCTAACCTTTAGCTGACACTTGAGCCCCGGCACTTCTCTAAGGTTTCAGGCCAATGAGAGCTGCCCATCTCCACCTGCCTAGTGGCCAGACTGGGGGAGCAGGCACACCTGAGCCCACTGCTCTGGCCTGGGATCGCTCAACCTTGCCAAGATGCAGATCTGGTTTCCTACCAGCACAGAACCCGATACCGCCAGCGTCTACATCCATCCTGTCTGTCCTGCCGCTGCTCCTCTGCCTCTTGCCTTCACCTCAACAAATGGTCATCACAACAGTGTTTTGAAATGCTGGACGCCTGGATCATATTCAAATTCAGACCTGATTTATGTTTGATGAGTAGGGAGTGAGAGGGCTGTTGGTGTCCTTTCTCTAAATAATAAAACACTGCAGAGAAAATGGCTTACTAACTAAATGGCCAACAATTGATAAGAGCGGATCAAGTCTGTCAATTGAGACGGGCAATAAATCTGTCAAGGACTTGCAGGGGATAAGGGCTGCCCCCTCTTAGTCGACTAATCGGTCGTTATTGATTGATAAATGATAAGACGATTAATGGATTAGTCCATCTTCAACTTAATCTTAATCTTAAAGGTACAGTATGTTACATTTTTACATGTGTAAACATTTTTTAATCGTTTTTTTATTGCCAATGTGTGAACAGGTTGTAACCTAACCTTTTCCGCGACTTTCTGGATTTCCTCTATCAGCCTGTGGACTGCTTTTAATGTGAAGAATGCGGGACGTTTTTTCCGTCATGCGCGCTCTCACGAGTGCCTTTATTTTCAGCTACGCCTCAGGGCTAACAGTTTGCAATGATAGCTAACGTTCGGTTAGAAATGGAGTCCGCCAACGCCAACAAACGGCCAGCCCCCATCACAACAAAGACTCCAACATAAACTCCACAGAAGCACAGAAAAAACAAAGTTACAGTATATCTAGTGAGGCCCGTCTTGCAAAACAGGAATGTAACCGACGTCGGTGGAAAATAAGATCAACATCGGCCGGGCCTTCAATTCATGGAGTGACCTTCATTTGGTTTTGGGTATCAAAACGGCCCCCGAGGTTGCAGAATTCCTATTGGACAGGTAATCTAACAGGTAAGCATGTGAAACATATATAGTGATATTGTGGTTTCAGCTGGCTAATGTTGCTAACGTTAATCAACATGATGCCTGCCAATCACGTTCAGTCTCTTGTGTGTCACCCAATTGTTTTGACCGATGCTCGCTCACGTCTACATAGTGTGAGCGCAAGCACGAGCAACAGGACGCTGACTGTCGTTGACTTAACGGCCACAAGTGTCACTGTTAACAAGCAATTTATGATTCTTGCATCTAGCCCCTTTAAAAGTATTTTTTCAAGCTAAAATGCCAAATATAACATTGTTCTATCTTCTCAATTGTGAGGATTTTCCGCTTTTCTTTGTGTTATGTGATAGTAAACTGAAATCGAGACGAATAATCGAGAAAATAATTTGCAGATCAATAAAAACATGATATCCATTCATTTAATCTTTATCCTCTGCAAAGCCATTAATTCAGTCTACCCAGATATAGTGTGAAATGTTCCACGTTTTATAACTTAACACATAAAGTTCCATAATGCCACATTGTTTTGTATCTTCTTTGTTGCTTAGATGCTCAAAATAACCGTCACAAATTAAAGGGAGTGACAGCCCATTATGTAAAGGGGTGTGTGTATCAAAAAAGACAGTGGGAAACTTCACAGACGTCAGCAAAATCAACTACAAATAGCAGATTAGTCATCAAATCTCTCCTCCTTCCTCAAAACTCAGTGATGGTAAAGCCTGAGAACGGACATATGACACAAGGGACAGACAGGCAGACAGAAGGACAAATGGAAAGTGACCCAGGTGGACGGAAACTTCTTCAGGCGTCCTCGGCGAGGAGTTGTGTGTGTGTGTGTGTGTGTGTGTGTGCGTTTGCTGACAGAGGTGTTTGTCTGTATAGGACTGCGAGTCCGCTGACTCACTGTTGTGGTTGGAGTGTGTGACTGTGTCAGTGTTATACAGTTGTCTGTGTGTGGGAGAGCGGGCTTAAGTTGGAAAACAGCTGTCCTTGGTGGCTTGCAATGCGGCCATTCTGTGCATGTTTCTCTATAACAGTGTGCGAATGGGTCATAATGTCAAAATCCTGTTTCCTCCCAATGCTAATCCTAATTAAAACACATTTAATTCAGTGACAGACGGCAGCCAGAGAGGCACTTATCAAGAGAAAGAGCAGGTTGACAGGCTGATTAATTATTCATACGTGTATAAAAGAGCGAATAAATGGGCACCCATCAAACTGGCCAGTGAATAAATAAATAAATAAATAAGATGTAAACGCCACAGCATCAAATCAAGCATGCGACGTAACCGTAAAGGCTTGCGTCACGCTCTTTAATACACTCGCTGCCTGCCAACGTGCTATGACCTTCACCATGTGTCCTGTGCTATCATCTGCTGATGCTGCCACATTTTCCAGGTAATGATAGTGCCGCTGTGACGAACACACACATACTACAACGTCCGCCCACGGCTCCGACCTCACTAAACCTCACAGCAAACAATAAGTCCTTTTGTTTTCTCCAGAATGGACACAAAGCACTCTGGTATGAAAGCCTACTGTACCAGCAGCTCTGCCATTATTGCAACAACAACCTGCTCTGTCCACCGCCTCTGTGTTTGGCTCATTAATGATGTAACCAGCTGGGATGGAGCCAAGGCAAAGCCATTTCAACCGTGTCAAAACAATGGCTCCAAAACACCACAACCAGTCGCACAGCATCTCATCTAATTAAACCATTCACTTATTTTCTTCACGTCGCCCATTCAAGCATCGCTGCCACCGCCTAATTGTTCTGTGGAGTGTCTATAAATAGCAGCAAATCCACATATTAGTAACCTCAACAAAACAGGAGCCTTGAGATTACTGTTTCTCATATTCAGAAATCGGAGATATTAATAAAAACAGACCGGCTCAGATCTTGTTGAATGATAATAAAAACAAGAGCAGGCTGACAGGGAGGTGAGCTCAATCAGAGGCCGCTCCCCCCACGTGCCCTGCTTTAATCTGCCCTCTCCCCCGGCGCTCTCCATCACTCTCCGTGTGCCAGAAACCGGGATTAGCGGTGTTATTTGTGCCATTCGAAAGTCAGCCCTCTTGTCTGCTCTTTTAATTGTGCGCGGACCTTCTTTTCTTTGGGTGAGTCTGCTGATAAGAGCTGCTTGACAGGAAGCTTTAGTGAAGAAGACTGCGCTCTGATCAGACTGTCCTGCCCGCGGCTGTGTCAAGCCTGTCTGGGGGGGGAGGATCTCAGAGCGCTAAAACCAGGTTTCATTAAAGTAAATCACAAATAAATAAGCGAAATGTGTGATCCAGAGAGGCATAAACGAAGAGGCATTCACAATATGTCACGATCAGGAGTATCATCTGTTGTATACAGCAGAAACCCTCCACATAAACACCTACCGAGGTTTCACAGACTGCTATTTTCCCTGTGAAATCTTCCAAGATTATGACCGCTATGCTATAATTACAGGACAACTGCAGGAGTGGCACATTGGTGTCTTTCACCTTGGCCTGGTCTGCAGTGGTTTGGAAGTGTAATGAGAGTTGGGAGCAAACACAGCAGCTGCCTGGCCTCACTAGGGGGGAAACGCAGACCACAGGGGTGGCTCAGAGAATGAAATGCATTGTTTGTTATGTTAAAGGATTTCTCAGTAACATCAGATTACAATCACATGCCGTTCTTGTGTGCAATTCGTGGCATGTCGGACACGAGAACATTTCACATATACACACACATATCCCCCTGGGCAGCTAGTGTGCGGTTAGTAAAGCACACAAAAGTGATACAATATGGCTGACCAAGGTGCCGTGGGGGATGAGGGTGGGGTCACTGGGTTCTTTTAAACCTGCAACTGCTGCTTTTGGATACACAGAAAACAGCTGAATTGAGCCTTCACCATCAAACCAGAGAAACATCAGCACTGAGGAGCACCTACACGGCCGGCTGCCTGCACTGCACTGCTGTAGCTTATTCTTTCCCCCCCTTTCCTGCGTCTCTTTCCGTCTCTTTGGTTGATGAGTCAAATCAGACAAGCAGGCGAGCAGGTGAGGGGAATATATTCTGACGTGGAATTTCCAAAGGGTTTAGAGGGTGAGCCAAGCATTGGCAGACCATCTGTGTGGCCTTTTAAGACCCAAAACTGGCACGTTGCGGGTGCCAAAGGTTGGGGTGCCCCGGGCTCACTTTTGGACACATTTAAGTGCAACTGCTTTTTTTTTCCTGCTCTGTGATTGACAGGGCTCATATATTGAATACCTGCACCTGCCCTTAGGACAAGTCAATAAAATATGACTGTATGGGGGAGTGCTTGGGTTTTTATAGTGACCTAAATGTACTTTGAGTCCATTTTTATAGAGACAGGTAAAACTGTAAACCTAATGTGCACTTTATAAACGATTCTTTTCTCACACACTATGAACATTGTTTTTGTATGATCATTTGTATAGCTGGATGTATGTTTGATTCTGAAAGCCTTATTTCCTCTCTATAGGAAGGAGTTCTTGGGATATTCTCCTTCCTATAGAGAGGAAATAATGCTTTCAGAATCAAACATTATACCTACTGCATTTCCTTATGGCACCAATCACAACCATTCAGGCTATATCATTGGATTATTTAAAGCCTACTACAGTATTTTAGCATTAATGTGACGTTTATAGGCTATAATAATGATCTGGATCGTTATGTTCCCAAATCCAAACCTTGTGCACCTGCAATGCTGCTGGGATGAGCAGAGATAAAGAGGGTCTGTCCGCCACTGCGTCTAAAAAACTGCCTTTCTTTCTCTGCATGTGCCTTGCATGCATGGACAATTCAATTCAATCACACCCTCCCATTCACCATTCAACTTGCGCATCAACCTCACGCTCCAAAAACGTACACAACGGCACAACAATTGGTGCATTAAGATTAAGGGGTCGTTTTTTTTTTCTTTGTGTGTGTGTGTGTGTGTGTATGTGTGTCCCATTCTTGCACACCCATTTCTGCAATTCATCACGCGTCAATCAAAGTGTGCCGTGACGTGCGTCTCGGCGAGCTGCGGCTCCCATTGATAAAAATCCTCGTCTGAGAGAGAGAGAGAGAGAGAGAGAGAGGGGCTGCATTCAACGTCACCAAAGACATGCATGCTACTTCTTCTCCTTCTCCTACAGGGCATGAGATGAGCATGCACGCTGCTGCTGCTGCACAACCACACCACAAAGGGCACAACCAACCGTGCGTAATTTCTCTCTCTTTTTGTGCAAAACCAACCGTACCTGCATTTTGTCTGATGTAAACACCTCGAGGTCTACTTCGCAGGCGATGATGGTCACCATCTCCAGTTTCATATTTATCGATGGCATTCCCTTTTCGTGGTTTGGAGGGGGTAAAAAAAAAAAAGTCAAAGTCTTTTTCTCCTCCTCTGTGCTGTAGCAGTAGGGTCGAAGCGGTGTGTTGGGTTTCTTTCCTCCAGGAACTTGAGGGTTAAAGTCCAGCGGACTGTTCTTGGTTTGGGTTTGATCAGCTGGAGAGAGAGAGAGTTGCTGCTGCTGGACTCCTCACTGCACTGAAGCGCTGCTGAGAGTGATGCTGCAGCAGCAGACGCACAAACTCTCTCTCTCTCTCCCTCCTCTCTCTCTCTCTCTCTCATCTCCTTCTCTCTCTCTCTCTCGCTCTCTCTCCCTCTCCTCTCCCTCTCTCTCCCCCCCCCCCCCCCCCTCTCTCTCTCTCTCTCTCTCTCTCCTGCCCTCCCTCCCTCTGGCTCCACATTGACGTCATCACCATCCTCACGTTCGTCGTGTTTTACGCCACTACAGCCAAGCTCCGACGAACCGTACACAGGGGGCACTGCTGCAGAATTCACGGTCCGGTTTATTCCGCTTTTTCTTGTATTTGTTCGTGTTTTTTTTTTTGTTATGTTCAATGAGCTGCTCTACTGCTGCTGGAGGAGAAAAAATGTGTCACAACCGTTTTGGAAAAATTCAGTTCATCATGAGCCCAAACTGTACATCAAGTTCTCTCAGCATCAGTGTCACCCTGACTCCTCCAAACTGAGAGACTGTCATTCTCCATTCATGCCTTTTCAATGATGCTCTTTATATACATGCAGAACACGTCACCACAGGGGGTGGACTTAATACCAGGAGCACATATATATAATATTCAAGTCTTATGTAAAAACTCAGCAATAACTGTGCCATTTTTTTTAAGGCTGTCAGTGACGTGTGGAGGCAATAGGGCTTATAGTTTGTAGAGAAATGTGGACAAAATAATATGAACACCACCTTATAATAATGCAAACTAAAACCATCACAGTCACATCAAAAACTGAACATTACAAGGTCATATCTATGATTCTTATTATCAGATTATATAACTACATCAGAAAACCGGGAAATAATCCACATCACAAATACTCCACGGTGACATAAATACATTTTATGTCATACTAACAGTCCAAAACAGCATTCCATTACAAATAAATAAAACAGAGAAGGAGGCAAGTCTTCAAGTTTGAGAAGCTGAACATGTTTGGTATTTGTACTTAATAAATAACATATGTACAGTGTGTAGGGCAGGGGTGCACACACTTTTTCAGCATGCGAGCTACTTATAAAATGACCAAGTCAAAATGATCTACCTACTATAAAAATGCAAAACATATATTTATTTATAAATATATTGAGTATTCTTTATATGTACAATATATGTTGGTGTACCTTGCATAACTGCATGAACCCATATTGTACAATATAACTGTACATTTTTTGTCATTACCTTACTCTGATGACTTGCACTGAATGGAATCAACCAGGGATGCATAGTCCGGACAGTAGCTGCTGATAGCCAGCCTCAAGCACACTTCCAAATGATCATCAGTCAAGGTGGAACGGTATTTGGACTTAATAATCTTCATGTGGGAAAAGGCTGACTCGCATAAATAAGTGGAGCCGAATAATGCAGTCAAGGAGGTAGCACATTTCCTCATGTTGAGGTACTTTTCCTCTGTGAGTAAGTTCCAGAACTGTCCATGAGCCCTGGACTGAATGTCAGCTTGTAGTGTCAAAATCTCATCCTCCATTCCAGATGAGTTCAGGTGAAACAGTGTTGCAATTTGTTGGCTGACGTCTATTTAAAAAAAAAAAAAATTTTTTTTTTTTTTTTAATTTTTTTTTTTTAAATGCCATGCGATCTACCCACACTACCTTCGCGATCGACCGGTAGATCGCGATCGACGTATTGGGCACCCCTGGTGTAGGGTATGCGGAATCTAGTGGTGTGGTTGCAGATTGCAACCAACCGAGTACCCCTCCACTCACTCCTCCCTTTCCAAGACCTGCGGTAACGTGAGCCGCCGAGTGCAAAAGCGTGGTAACGCCGTTCGCCTCGCTCAGAGGCCATCCTTACCATAATAACAGTACTTTAGGAGCAATGGAAGTCAGACGGCGGCACTTAGCACTCTGCGGCTCACGTTACCGCAATTTCACAAGCGTGACGGAGAACTACGTTGTTCTTCAGGTAACGTAAAAACGTGAGGCTCTCTCTAGAGCCAGTGTTTGGTTTGTCCATTCTGGGCTACTGTAGAAACATGGCGGAGCGACATGGCGGACTCCGTGAAGAGGACCCGCTCCGTATGTAGATACGAAGGGCTGATTCTGAGCTAATGAAAACACAACAATTCTTAGTTTCAGTTGATTATACACTAATGAAAACATAGTTATTAATATTATATTCCATTTTTGCTAATAGATCTCTCGCAATGTAACACACTTCTCCTTTAAATGATTTATTTATAAACAAAATAGTGGCCGATGTTTTCTTTTTTTTTTTTCTTTTTCTGTCGATCGACTAATCGTATCAATTCTGTTTATTTTTCAAGCTTTTCTGCAAGCTTTTTTTTTTTTTCTCTCGGCAGCAAAAAAAGTAGTTAAATGAAACACTAATAGGGGAAATTCCTTTTTCGATTCAACTGCTCACAACTTAAGCTCACAACTACTGCCTTGTGACGGGTTATCGCAAATAGACGTTGCTCTGTATTTGGGGTCATGACCAAAAAAGATTGGGAACCACTGCATTACACTGTCCAGGTGTTCTTGTTATTGTGTCCATCACATGTGTACCTACCAACAACATTACAAGCAGTACACACAAGATTCACAACTATACTTCACTGATAATGTCCTTGCGTTCAAAGTACACACATATAAGAGCTAAATATAAAAGCTGTTTTACTACATTTACTATAAGATGTTGTTTTGTATAAACCATGCGCTCAAATTACTGGCTCACTGACAGACATCCACAACACTGTGCATCCAAAATACAACGCTTAGTGAAGGCATCTACTGCACTTTTTTTCCCTCTGTCAAGGCATTATTACATCACCATGCCTGTCAGCTGCATGCTCCAGAGTTAGTGCTGCCTTCAGTTGACATGGTATGTGGCTTCATGGGCCTAAGAATAACAGACTAACAACATGGGTACACGGCGGTCACGTTGATGGGTTCAATGCCGAAGCTGTTGTCTCTGAAAATGTATTTGGGGCATTAAGAGTCTTCAGGGCAAATTTCTTGTATAGATCCTGGAAAGACTCTGATATGAAAAGTTTAAAGGATCTTCTCAGCGAGCTGAACTGTACTTTTAGTGCTGACTTGTTGATTGGAGATTAACTGTACCGCGGCTCTTTATCACTCACAATAAAGCAGCTGATGTAGCCGACTGTACCACTGCTGCCACAGCTCCTTTTTTCTCTTAATTATGATGATTCAGTGCGAGTTTCCACTTCAGCTGAAGACCAATCATTAAAAAAATTCCCACAGACATTATGCCATTGCATAATAAAGCACGTCTTTTTTTTTTTCCATCACCCTGACCGTCTCTCTCCATCCCTCCGTTTCATAATAATAATTGCCCGGCCGGCCGAGACAGCTAAGTCCCCTATAAGCCATTAATATTGAGGCTCTAGGCGGTGAGGGCTATTTATGTCTGTGTGTGTCAGGCATTGTCCACGCTGTGCAGACGGAGAACATGACTGAGATATGTGAGCATGACTGTGACATTCCTCCACCAGACAGCATCAGTCAGTCAGCCAGTCTGGAACAATCCGCCGCTAAAACGCCACATATCAGACGCTCTATAACGTGTTTGGCCTGAGCCTGAACTGCATCGTCAGCTGCTTCATCTGCTCGGAGTGAATCTGTTTTATTCTTTGAAGTCACGGCAGTAAGAGCAGGCAGTAGAGAAGACGTTACCTGACAGGTTTAGATATTATTTAAAAATCACCCCCACAGCTCATTAATCACGAGCTCAGGAGTGATAAAGCAGCGTGCGCCTGCCTGTGTCGCTTTTTCTTTTAAATCCACTCTGTTTTCTGGATTCTAACGTAGCCTTCGCTCGCCAAACGCTGTGATCTTTTATTTATGGCGTGTTGGAAAATTCTCTTTTCACTTGCCCCTATTTACAAAGTCTTGGGTCAACAGAAGATGTTAGAGATTGACTGTCTTTGCTGACGGAAACTTCAGCAGAGCAGGTGCTCATCCTACCTGTACTTAACCTCACATTTAGTCTGGACTAGTTTAATCTAGTCTAACACTAGTCTATTAAGTGTTACTGCTGCACTGTATAGCAGTGAGTACTTGTATCCAGGGTAACTGCAGTTGCCATGGGAAATATAAAAAGATTGTGGAGATGCTCAGCTAACTTTAACAAAAGAAAAGGATTTAATTAAAAATATATCTCTCTATATATTTTGTTTACAAATTAGTGTGATGGTGGTCTTTAGTAAATTTACTGTCACTATAACAAACTAGCTACAAGAGGCTGCCTGCACAGTTCACACCTCTGCCTGAGTCAGTTGTAACACCTGAACACCACCTGATGTAATAGAAAGTGCATGAAAACTAGCAGAGAAGTCGTAAGGGTTAGCTACAAGTAATGGATGCTTAAAGCTGCAGTTGGTAACTTTGAGCAAATATGATTGATGATGATGATGATGATGATTATTTTTATAAAACTGTCATTATATCCTAGTAGTGCACGAGACAGATAATCTGTGAAAAAAATCATGTTCGTCCTCCTGAGTCACAGATTGGATCACGATACTGGAATTTCTAACTTTGATATAATACCTTGAAAAATATCGGTATTCGATGCCATTTTCGATACCACTTGGAAAAATTGACGCAACATTGAGGGCATAAAATTTTAGATTTTTATTAAAAGATAAATAGTAATATTTGTGTGTCAACTCGCTGTCGGAGAGAAGAGAGAAGCAGAAAGCACAGCTGGTAAATTGCAAATTTCCCCACTGTCCGACTAATAAAGGAATATCTTATCTTATCTTATCTTATCTGGTACCCTGTATCAGTACTGTGGAAAATGAGTATTGAAATCGTGTCAAATATTCAGTATCGATATGCATTGATACTTCAATATTTTTTTACAACATTAGTCAGGATATAGTGATTGTTTTATAAAAATAACTTTTATCATATTTGCTTTTACCAACTTCAACTTTAATGTTAATGGATATACAGTAGATGATCAAAATAGCGAGAAACAGGGATGGCTAAATGGTTGAAATAACTAAAACGTGAAAAATAGTTGAAGTAGCTAAAAGTATCCATGTGCTTGTAGTACGAATGCAAACTTGAATCAACTGACCTAAACGTTGACAATTCATGTCTGAGAAAGAAAATAAAAAAGGTTGTGAACCGCTGCTGTATACAGTAGTACTCGCCACTGACATCCAATACAGTGTGTTGGATGTATAGGCTACTTAAATGTCCTCAGTTATCAAAGCACTCCTCCGATCCCTTTTGTCACAGCTGATAAGGAGGACGGATCGCTGTGGATGATGAAGCACTTTTCTTCCTCTCTGGCCTAATTCTGCAGCTCTCCTCCTCCTCCTCCTCCTCCTCCTCATTCTCAATTCTCGTCTCCTCATTCACAATTCCCTCTGTTAGATCTCACAGTCAGCACGCCCTGAACAAGACTCCATGTCAGAAAATACAACACACTCTTTATCCGTTTCAAATGAGAATGTGTAACTGAGAGGAGCGACTGCTCATTTCTTACCAAATGTGGATAATTATAACCTTTCAAATGCTGCCACCTTGTAAGACGTGTTAATCACAGTCGCAGTAGGTGTTTTTACTTTAATATCAACATTTATTTTAGGATGTCACTTTTGCAGATGGTTGATATTTCATTTCTGGACTAAATTTACAAGCTTACTACGGTACAATGTATATTTATTCTTGGTGTGAGTTAGATTGAGAAGACTGATACCAGCCTCTCGTCTGTATATCTGAGCCAGCAGCTGGTTAGCTCAGCATTGCACAAAGACTGGAAACAGTGGGGAACAGCTAGCTGATCAAAGGCAACCACCACCTCTAAAGCTTACTTTACATCTTCTTATGCAACTCTCGGCAAGAAAGCGAATGAGTATATTTCCTAAAATATCAAACTATTCCTTCTATTGATGCACATATTTGCTAACCCTCCCGATTTTTCCCCAGACCCCCCCCCCCGCTATGGTTTTGAAATCCGCCCTATTTTTAAGGTCTCAAGTTTGGCAAGAATGGTGATGCACTGAATGCAACTGTGAAGCTGCCTATTCTTATGGTTTTAAAGTTTGTTGCATCATGCACATAAAAAATACACAGGAGATCATAATGGAAGAAAATCTTTATTGTGATTTTTTCATTTAACCTCTGTTTCTTCATGTGCATGTAAAAACTAATGCATGTAATGTACATGCAGCATATATTCACAGATAAGACACAGCTAATAGTAGATATCTAGGTATTGCAGAGTCTCTAACGTGCATGATGCACTTTATAAGAGATGAGAAGAGGAACAGGAGGCAGCAGAGATGCTCAAAGGGTGAGACGCTGTGTCCCAGACTCACTGACGAGCTGAATTTGTATTCTGAAGTGGAGCTCTGCAGAGGAGCAGGAGGAGGAGGAGGAGGGAGGAAATCAGGGCAGTGGATCATCGCGGTGGGGTGAATACGCATGCTCATAACACACACATGTATGTTAATGCACGAACCAAACAATGCAACACATAAACACGAGGACAAATAAAAAAAAATGCATGCAAATATAATACTGTATTTGTGCTACATCATCTGTGAATTCAAACCGAACGCACGCACACACATTTATTCACTGCAAGAATTCACCCGAAATAGAAACGCATAAAAATATGACAACAGTTCTCGAGTGATATGAGCAGAAGAATGGAAGGAATGAGTGTGAAAACAAACTCTGGAGCTCGGCCACTGCAGGCATGCACTATCCTCACGATCTTCACACACACACACACACACACACACGCATGCACGCTCCATCCCTTTGCTGCCAACCCCTTGTTACACCAGGCTACCTCTCTTTGCCCCGCCAAACCAACCCCTGGTGCCAGCGCCAATGCAGCTGCTGTAATCTAGGCCAAGCTATTTATAAAGCAAGCAGCCAAGTACAGGCGCAGGGAGCCAGGGGGAGACAGAGGGATGGGAGGATAAAAGAGTGTCTACAGGGCAGAGAGACAGATCTACAGAGTGTAGGTGAGAAAGAGCGGGGGAGAACAGAGGAGCAGGATGGCACAGAGGGAATAAAAGTATAGCGAGAGGGTGAGTCAAAATAGAAAGAGACTCAGAAAGAGAGAGAGAGAGAGAGGCTCTGTCAGGTGCAAAGGACGGCATGAATACCTGAGGAGCAGACAACCAGCCATCAAATGTAGATGACGAACGCAAGTAGCCGCGATCAACAATCCTTCAAAGCCTGAAAATGTGTTTTATCTGGTTGTTTGAGTTGTGCAGACGAGCTGACAGGATGAAATGTGAGGGAGGGAATGTGGCTGCTGCAGTGTTTAGTGATTTGGATGAAAAACAAAATGTTGACAGAGAAGTTTTACACGACGCCTGGCAATCAAGCTTTAATTAATAGTGATAGACAACTCCCAGAGGCCGACTATGACTGTAACGCTTTTCTCCTAATTAACAACAATGAGCCTGTTATCATGGGAAATGTGCACATGCAACTGTAGATGTAGAATGGCCAATAGTCCTATATATATATATACTTTGACTGTGACTACATGATCTCAAGTTTTTAATTATTTAAGTTGAGACATTTTGTCTGTTGCCTGTGATCTTTTCAGTAGTTTAAAGGGCTCAGGTGGAAAAAGGTGACGTTATGTACTTCTGAGCACCAATCAGGATTCAGCAACTTTCAGCAAACAACCAACAGCTGTTGGTTGTTTGCTTATGTTACCAAATCTGATCAAACTACACCCTCACAGTCCTGATAAAGATTAGCTGCAGCTCTTACTAAAAAATGTCTGTCTTCCTCCCAACTTGAATATAAATTAGTGAATATTTAGGATTATAGAGAAATACTTGAGGTTTGAAAGTTTTCCGGGGCTTTAACTATGGGTTTACTTACTGAAATCCTGCAGACTCCGGTAATTAGTTGTCAAGGTGCCATGTGAATTAAAACATGTTGAATTTTCATATTCTATCAGGAACGTGGAGGTGCTCCATATGGGTTTCATAGAAAGTGTGATATAAATATTCAAAGTTGTTTCATTTGTTTTTAATGAAAATAATCTCATAATGATATGAATGTATTAGTTTTGGAATAGGGATGCACTGATCCATAACAAAACTCAATGTATTGGTAGATATAAGAGGGATAATACACCAGATTCAAGGTGTAAATACACCACCATTCTTTATGCTAACTATATTATTCTATAAAGTCACTAAGAAATGTATGTGGATCGGTCAGATCAGTTTAAAACGAGTGGAAATTGACAAATTTTGCTGGACATTCAAAGGAAAACGTACAAAAAAGGAGGAAGATATCATACGAATCGTATGAGAATACGTTGCATACACACACAGAGACAGACCTGCTAAGTGTGAGGCGCACCGGCGCGACCAATGTAAATGCATAGTCGCACTTGACAGATTTTTGGTCACAAGTGCCAAAATGGTTTCACTCTGGAGCCATGTGTGTGAGAATACCTTTCAACAACATCAATATGTAAATTAGTAAATGAATAAAATGACAAAAGCTGCTTGTATGTACACAGTGCTTCTACAAACAGCATCACAAACACTGTCCTAACATGGGAGCTGACAGCATAGTATGTTTCTGGTTCACAGCCAACATCTGGTGGGCCACCAGCAGCTGTTCAGTGTTTTAACCCAGTCCAGCAGCTTAGGAGCTGGAGAGATGAGCTGCCGTATAGCTGTGTGAACGGGACAGAGACAGAGGGAGAGGAGGGGGATGGACGAGGAAGCGCAGAGCGACACGTGCCGATGGTTCCACTGATTGCTTCGCTTCGAAATCAGGTCAAATCTTTGGATTGGTTAGAGGGACTCTCCGACCTGCATGCAGGCATCGCCGCTGAATACCAGACACAACAAAAACAGGCGGGGAAGGACCCGAGGTGGTCTAAGCTTCAGACACGACACGGCTCTGAGAAGATGTGGGTGCCATTTCCTGAGGCAGGCAAACAAAGAGGGAGATAGAAAGGATGGCCCATAAGCAAAGTAAATGAAAAGGCAAAAAGAGTTATGCTATAGCTTCCATATCTTCTTCAGACAACCTAACAAACTGGAGAAAACACAGGAACAGGCTGTCACACAGGCCCACATACGCAATTAACTTGGGTAGAGGCCGTCAATAGGCAACGTGATGGAGACACTGATAGAAAGCGAGGTGCACATGGACACAAACTTAAATGATGGGGAAGAAGAGCACTTGTGGGAGAAATGAACAAATGAGACATCTAAAGAAAAACAGGAACAAACAAGAACCAAATTGAATCGGGGAGAGTCACACACACGATTGTATTTCCTTTGTCCAGGAAAGCAACAACAGTGAAAAACAAGTGCCGAGAAAAAAGAACCCAACAACAACAGACTGTCAATAGTCCTTTTCTGTAAATGACAACCGGCAGAAATTGATTTGGATGCCGGTCTCCCCACCTCTCTCTCCTCATAAATAACTCCAAGCAGCAGCCTCACAGGGGAACGGGCTTTGCAGACTCAGGAGTCACACAACATTAAAACGTCAACAGAGTTCGGTAAGTAAACAGAAAGGTAAAAGAAAAGGATTCAGGCCAGGAGGAGCTACAGTAGTACTGTACAGTGAATTACAATGTCTCTATATTCACAAGTAGGGGTAGGAGAAAAATGTATACAGCATAGTATCATCATTTTGCTGGGCAATATCGCTAGAGTGAAAACTTGTATCTTATAAAACTAGAAAGCATAAGGAATAGATTGATACCAATCATTTCATGTTAGCTTGTCGGGAAGAATGCTAAATAACGCTCCAAAGTTATGGTAAATTTTGTCAAGGAAAAACTGGCATGGCCATTTTCAAAGGGGTCCCTTGACCTATGACCTCAAGATTAGGCTTGTCGCAGTAGTCGGTGTTACCGGTGGCGTATCAGCGCAATGTTATCAATAGACAGTTGGACAACGGACGCTACAAACTGAAAGTGAATGCATCTGCTCCATACGGAGTCTCAGCTCAGAGTAGCAAGCGTCAGATTTCACACACACGGGACGAGAGAGAGTTGACAGGCCGAGAGATGGCAAAGGATTTGGTGTCGAAGCAAATGCTCCTATTTGGCAATATTTCAGATTTAAACCCAATGCTATAAGGGAACCATACCGTTAACGAGGCAATCGGCATGAGGAGGACGGAGCGGTCACAGCCGGTGTGCACGGCACAGCGGCGCCAGGTAGACCCCTGCGGCCCCGCAGCAAAAGCTCTACCGGAGAGCCAGAAACACGCCATCCGCGGTACACATATTGACCGTCATATTTTCTTGTAAAATCTGCGGTGTTATCAGTAACGGTGGTGTCACAAGTTTATTAACCGGTGGGAAATTTTTCCTCACATCACTTCCCTACTCAAGATATGTGACAGAAAATTTAAAACTGTATCTTATTAGATAAAACAGATGTTGACAAACTGCATAATTTGCAGTTGAAAAAGGTAATAAATAGCAATATATCGCAATATATATCTTATCGCAATACTCAGCATATCGCAAAAAGTACTTTTGATCTTTAAGGTACAAATAATATAAATAATAATGATAATAATAATAATAATAATAATAATAATAATAATAATAATATATGATAATATAAATAAAATACATAATATAATACATATAATAATATAAATAAATAAATCCTCACGGTCTGATCATCTAAACTGTTGCCTGTCGGTTTATTTCAGCTCCTTCATTTTATACACTCGTACCTAAAAGCAATTATCTGCAGAACATTTTTCTATTTCATGGACTGTTTGATTGCAGTTACGCCTCAATTCACAGCAGTCCATTTATACATCAGTCAAATAAGAGATCATGTTCTGTTGTCGTATTTTGAACTGCTATTCTTGAAAGGAACATTTCTTTTTTTAGACCGATTGAACCAGAAAATAATCTTGATTTAAATAGACTCACAGGAGCACGACCAAGAACAAATAACACAGAAGCTTAATACGAAGCATGCTAAATCTTATAGTTTCATAATCAGCCTGTGTGTAGTAGGAGGGGGCGGGGTAAGATGAGTCTCTTCTATCAAAGCAACCGTACACAAAACCAATCGCACATCAAAGAGCAAATATCTATTCAGCTTTAACACTGATGGTGTGGGAGTGGTATTGTATGAGTGTCAGTAAAGGAAAAAACTATGATATAAAATAATTGAACATGATATAAGGATCTTTAAATAGATGTGGATATGTTTGAGGTTTAGAAAGTACAATATGACATAACAGACTTATGTAACTGGATTTGATTAGCTTACGAGGTAATTAAATAACTGTATCCAAGAGATATTTCTAATATTACAGGGCGTTATTACTGTATGTCCCCTGGTGACAAACAAAATAAACCCAGGGATCAGCCTCTTTGTAGAATATAAGAAAGAGCAACTAAGGAAGCCTGAGAAAAATAAAAAGTTTATTCTTGTGGGAAAGCTGCGTATTCCTTTTTAAATAAAGAGAAATAAGAGCTATATGAGAAAGCAGGGCTGAAAGTCACGGTCAACATGTGTTTGTAAAATGTCAGAAAATAGCTAAAAATGACCATCACAAGTTCAGAGACACTAAAGTTACGCATTTCTGTCCATTTCACAAAGATATTTAATGATATAAAAGTAAGAAAAGCAGCAGTTCTCACATTTGAGCGGCTGAAGTCAGCATATGTCTGGCACTTATGCTGTATTCTAGGGCCGAACGATTTCGAAAAAACACCCAATAGCGATTATTTTGACTGATATTGCAATTGTGATACGATTCGCAATATTTGAGTGAATGATCGTTTTTACATCATTATTCTCATTTTTATTGAAAAACATATTAAAAATGATTATGGTGTGATTTTTGCAGCGATCTGTAAACAAAGATAAGTCTGTAGAATGTGATGTGTAGGCCAGGACATCTCTGCAGCACCACATTATTTAATTTAAATGGTATTTAGATACATATTTCACCTTTAACAAATATTGCACCTCCTGCGATTTGAAAATTGCAGTAGGGCATATTGCAATTTTGATTAATTTTGCAGCCCTACTTGATTCATGGGTTAAATGATAGTCAGAAATATTGTCAATTAACTGATCAACTAATTGTTTCTGCACTATAAGAAATTATTACCTTCCTCTTTCTTTTCAATTTGACATCAGCTACTGAACCAGATACAAACAAATAGTTTACAACTCCTTATAAATTAGCTGAATCTATTCTATTAGAGATATTGACTCCTTTTTCACAACAGATATTTTGGCTGTGTCTGAAATCACTCAAGTCTGAATAGAACAAAGTTACTTCCATGTTAACATTCTCTGTGTGACTCTACACCTGTCAGTGGTGACGCAGGGTGACGACGACCCAATAAGTGTCTGAAACCCTTAACCCTTATTACATAGGGAGAGAATAGACCTTTTTCACAGAAGACATTTTGACATGTCATAGTAGTGTGTGTGTATAATAACATTAATAATAGCTGCATTCCACTTAGGGGAGGCCCTGGTATTGTGTCATGCTGTCTCACTGGAATAGCTCACTGGGACACTTAATGGAACTGAGCCATCGTTAATGTTATCAATTTCACCTGTGCATTTCCTGCTATGACAAGTCCGAATGTCTGCCGTGAGAAAGGTCCATAGTGAATGAGTAGACAAGGGAGTGATTTCAGTCACAGCTTTTGGACTTGTCATAGCAGGAAAAGCACAGGTGTTACTACTAACATTAACGAAGGCTCCGGTCTATTCAAGCGCTGTCAATTCAAGATGGCAAAAAAGTGGCGTGCTGCCAGGCTGTTTTGCATACCGAAATGAAAGGAAGTGGAAACCAGATCTGACTAGCCGGCACTTCGCTGGTTGGGTTTGGAGCGCACCCAATTATTGAGGTATCATTTGTTTTCCGTCCAAACCGATAAAACAGGAGAGTGAAGAAGATGTCGATCAAGCACAATCTGTACAAACGCACACCGTCCTGAGGAGAGACCTAATCAGCCAACATAATTAGAATCACCCGTGTGGGTTCATCACACACCGTGGGTGTGCAGGGCCTTTATCATTTACCTTACATAGCCTACCGGATCCCCTTCCTGTTTAACTTACAGTACTTCTGTTCGGAGCTGCAACAATTAATCGATTAATTGATTAGTTGTCAACTATTAAATTATTCGCCAACTATTTTTGATAAGCGATTAATACGTTTGAGTAACTTTTTAAGATAAAAAAAATCTAAATTCTCTGATTCCAGCTTCTTAAATGTGAATATTTTCTGGTTTCTTTACTCCTCTATGACAGTAAGTTGAATATCTTTGTTGTTGTTGTGGACAAAACAAGACATTTGAGGATGTTATCTTGGGCTTTGGGAAACACTGAGCGATTTTTCACCATTTTCTGACGTTTTAGATACCAAACATCTAATCGATTAACGTTACAGATAATACAGATATTTTGTCACCCATCATGTCACAGTGATAGCTTGGCTCAGATTTCACTGGAAAACCTAGTAGCTGACTTCAACATGAGATACTCATCGAAATGCAAGGAGCATTGTAGTTTAACACAGAAAAGTGGAGCTGTCGTTCCGAAAGAAAACACTGTCATCTTGTCAAATGTGCAAAATACTTTGCCACCCTGAGTGCCACAACGGCTCAATTCAACCACTGTTGTCTGCTTGACTTAAATTGCTTTCTTGCTTTCTTCTGTTTGATGAATAAAGGCAAAACAAGCGCACCGGGTCGGTGAGACATCCCCGGTCAGTGTACCAGAATAATATCCAGGCCGCAGCAGGAGCATGGGCCAGCGGCACTCACTCACTCTGCACTGCATCATGTCTGACCTTCAGCCTGCCAAGCACCCGCTGCCTCACGTTCACCCCCCCCGGGGCCGACTCCCAAAAATAGACCGGAGTCTGACACATGCAAACATATCCCTGCCACGCGCATGCATGCACGCTGTTATGTACATACATGCATTGTGTGTGCACATAAAAAACACACACTGACACACTCACTTTACATCTCACTTTTCACATCCTCTATCACGCTATCTTTAGTCCCCTGATGTGTTTCATTGCTCCACTCTGCTCCGGGGTTGTCTTACTTTATCCTCCGATATATATAAGAGTCACACTATCAAACACATTAGACTGAAGTGGGCCAGCTGTGTCAACTTTTCACATCCTTACAGCACTCTATCGCTGCTACACTGCTAATGCATTCCCAAGAGGAACAGTTTGGAAAAATACTTGTAGGGCTTCTGCAGTAAATATGCTGGACAAGTTATCTGGTAGCTACTGCAGTAGTTTTGGTTTAATGTGCTTATAAATACTGTACGTCTTCGAGTTCTCTGCCCATAGTCCAATACAATGGAGGTGAATGGCTTTTATTATTTGTGGGGCTTAAAGCTTTGAAATTTTTTTTTTCAGAAACTTGTTACTCTGGATAATCCATAGAAAACACTATTAATTGGAACTATTTCCCATCAAAGAACTAGTCCCTAGTTGAAACTGTCTGTTGACAAAAGCGTCAACACTGTAGATCATCTACAGTAAAAGCCTTTACACACCGGGGGCGTGACGAATAAATGACACGAAAGTACTCGTACTCGCCTGCGAATATTATGTCTAGGGCTTTTATTGTGAAAGGTGCCTTTGTCAAGGTTGAAAGGAGTAATAAAGTTCGCCGTCCAGGTTCGGACTATACAGAGCCTCTGTGTTGTTGTTTCATAAATACAGGCGCAACTCAACCTGTTCTGCACAACGTGATTGGTTGATGCTCTTATTTGCGGTGCAAAAGCTCAGAAAATGATCTTGTTCCAAACGTGTTCTGTGACGCCCGTGACTTGCCGCACAGGCGCGCACAATGACGAAGCAAAAGACGAAACGATGTTGTCGTGTGACGTGGAATTGTGAAATGGAGGAAAGATTTGTGGAGCTATGGCAACAACAACCCAGCCTTTTTGATGTTTCCTCGAGGGACTAACATGACAGAGTGAAAAAAGAAAAAAGGTGGTGTGAAATAACAGAGACAGTTAAGCAACCCGGTGAGTAAGCTACTGCCATTAGCATCAAGCTTCCTTCCTGATGACATCACACACGTCGTGAAAGACGACCAGCGACGATTGTTGTCGTGACTTGGCCGAGAGACATGACAGACTGTCATGTCTCTCGGCCAAGTCACGACAAGAAAATGACTCTCAATCGTAGTCAATTGAGTAAGATGCAAATATTGTCACTTTCATACTGCGACAATACAGCAACTTCAAAACACTTTGTTTGGTTGTCTATTGCCTGCAAGATAAAAACATGTTGCTTGGCGTTGTATTAAGCTTGCAGCTGGTGCTTGCTTGATTGCACTGGTTATGGATTGAGGAGAGCTCAGTCTGACAGCAGCAGTAGCAGCGATGAAAGCTTCGCTCTGTGCTGATTAGGCCTGGTATACACTGGGCACTATGAGGGACGACTTCTAATGGCTTCTCTGACCTTTCCCTTGACAAGCACAGAAACCACTTTGCCTCGTTACTTTGCCCACGCACACCTCTGTCTCCAACTCTCTCACTCCTCGTACACACTTGTTTCCTGTGGGGGTTATAGATAATGAATCATGTTGGAATTAGAAGCCACACTGGCTGCAGCTGTGTTCACTCTATGCAATGCTGCTAATCGTATTCATACGCTGAATGTAGTTGATCATCCCTCAGGCCACACTGGGAACCGGTCTAAGGAAGCTAATCAGAAGTATAAGCGACTCAGCATCGTCCAAGTCAAATCTGAAATGACTTAGTACACATTCACCGGTTTAGTTAATGAAAACATTCTAATAATTCATAAAATACAACACATCAGACTTGGACAGGCTATATCTACATAATGTATATATCTATATCTCCTATATCTGGCATTAAGAAATATTGGAAAATAGGAACTAAAACAACTAGAAAATTGAGTCACATGCAAACAATCAGTACATTTATTTCAGTAAGGAAGATAAAATGAAGGATATATTTACTGTGAAGTATTTACAAAGGATGCCATATCTTTGTTTCTTTAGATAAATAAAGATATTTTTCAAGCAACAGAAAACACTTGATGTGCTCTTCTTTGTGATGTTGGACAAGGAGATAGGAAAAACACTTTAATTAATCTAAAATCCTCCGATATGCTTTGAAAAATAGTCAGCTAAATAGTCTTTATTAAACTCAGAATGTGTCCAAACTTATTTATAAAATTTAAACTTATAAACTTATAATAATTACACATGGCAAATTAAAAATAACTAGTGCAGTCAGTGCCGTCCAGAACAGGCCGACTGGTGGCTTGCACCTGCCATGTGTGAAGTTGACTGGATGAACAGTTATCTCCAGATATGCGAAGGGCAGTCCTACCGCTACAGCACCACCTATTGGCCAGATGGCACCAAATTTGCCATGGTCGCTCGACATCATATCTACACATGTCCACCAAATATGGTCGCAAAAGCACAAATCGTCCCAGAGATATTACTTTTTTTGTAATATAAGCCCTGCCCACAGCATTTGGGCTAACTTTGAGGGCTAGCTGTAGTAAAACTGTATGTACAGTAACATCAACAATCCAAAAAAGTAAATTTTTCCAGCTAGGTCCGGAGATGTACTATGCCAAATTTGGTGACGATTGCTCAAAATTTGTAAGAGGAGTAGCAAAAAAAACAGATATGGACACAATTCAAAGTGGAGGAAAATTATTCTGGTCGCAAATAAATTCACCTGGACCCACAAAAACCAGGGAAATAAAGAATTTTGTTTCTGAGACTTACGGTTCAATAGTTACAGTCCGTAATGTTCATTGTTATAGCGCCACCATCTGGTCAAATCGCACCACATTTGACACTACACACCTTTGGGTCCTGAACAATACATCCGCCAAGTGTGAAGTAGATCAGATGAGCGGTTCTCGAGATTTGTGAAGGACATACAAAAAAGAAAGACAGAAAGAGATTTCCTTGCTTTATAGTTAGATTTGGAATAAAATAAAGGGTGTGCCACTGACTATCCTTAACTGAAATGTTGCTTTTGTTAGGAATAATGACACACTGCAAATTAAAAATAATCCCTATTTGATATGTTAATTGAGAGACATATGATTTAAGCTCTAAGAGAGATCATTCAAATCATTAACTGTGGTGGCACAGCCCTGTTTTAATCATGAGAATTAATTTTAATTAGAAAATGAATAATAGACCCAATCATTTCAGCGAGAGAGGTGGAGCCTGCTCTGACCATGCAGACCTGAGCTGAACTACAGAAACAGTCTCTCCGTTCTACATAAAAGCTGGTCAGGGGAACAAAATACTGCAGATAAAAGAGAAAGTGTGCCACTAGGTTTTACTGTCTTTTCACTAATGCAGAAGAAAGGAAAAGGCTTTTACAGCTTGCTAAGAGCTTCTTATAAATATGGGGGCACATGTCTCTCTCTCTCTCTCTCTCTCTCTCTCCCTCCCTCTCTAAAAAGAGCACAGTGTGATTACAGAAACAGCCCGTCCTCCTGCATGCAGGCCTTTGAGAACAGAAACAGAAGGTGATGTCGGTGTTGGGAGGGAGCCAAGAGCCCAAAGACACAAAAATGTAGGTTGCCATGTCCCTGTTCTTCACTGAGGATGTAGACACTGGGTTTAGAGATGTCAAGTTTTCTAGCAGTTGGTGAAAATGCTGAAATTTCAGCAGAATCAAACAGCACTGCTACAAGCCAAAAAAACAACCTCATAAAGTCCCCGTTTGAAAAATATCACAAGCAGCTTGTTTTCTATTTCTCATCCCTTCCTGTCCTCATTTTTGAAAAGTTTAAATAAATGTCAAAAGTTCTATTTTTAGTGCAGCTCATTTAATTGAACCATATGGAGAACAATCTATTGACATGCTCCGACTGAAGGGTGCGTGGGTGGCATTTCCACTTAAAAGCGTGGAGTGTGAATCGTAATGAGGCGAGGAGGCAAAACGAACGGGGAGAGGACGGGGGGTGGGGGGGTTGGGGGCAGACTCCATTGCTGGGAGCAACGGATGTACAAACAGCGAAACTCACAAAAGCAAGGAGTGATTCATTTAAAGGGATTTTGTGTATGCGCCAGATTTAGCCTCTCTGCTTTGCATTCATATACATAGAGGGGATAAATAAAGAACGCTGAGAAGAGAGACAGGAGGGGGATGTTAAAAGAATTGAGGAAGGAGAAGAAAGTTAAAGGATATCTTTGGTATTTTTCAACCTGGACCCTATTTTCCCATGTCTTTTTGAAATTTGTCCAGTATTGAGGGAGAACGCTGACGCTGCCAGCCGCTAAACCAGCTGTAATGTAATCATTTGGGGCAACCTGGTATCGTCAGTTTACGTCCATTAAAAGTGCTTGTTTTTGCCACCGAGAGGCTCAGATTGTTTTATAAGTATAGGAGCTAAGTCTATTACTTTAGATGCTGAGGTGATAAGCCTTGGACTGACGCGCTTTTCGCTGTTGATGTTACCTTTAGCTACAGGTTGTGCTGAACAAAACCGATCCTCAGGCCGCTCATTGGTTTTGGAGTAACAGTCCATTTATTCGTGATAGTGCAATAAAGAAGAAAGTCCGGTTTCCATAACAACAAGCAAACAACACAACACAGCAAACATTTCACCGGTCAAAAACCCTTTGCCCTTCTGGGCTAAACCTAGACACCAACAACACACTTCCTACCTATATACCCGTAGCTGGGTAAGGCAATTAACACAGTGCCACCTGGTGTTCCTAACAGTGAATTACGCCACAACCTCAGTATATGTCAGCATCATTTTTTGGCTCCTACAATAAGTTTCTGACAACATTATAGAAAGGACCCTCCAGATTGCTGAAAAAAGCCGTCCTGTCGGCGGCTTTTTCGCCAATTCAGCATGTTTAATCGGTGGCGGAACCCGTCTGTGAGATAAAACACTCTGATTGGCTGTTCAGCTAAAGCGAATCAGTGCACGAGAAGGGAAACGTAAGTGAGGAAAGCAAGTCAAGAGGGCACACACAGCCGGCTATTCTCATCTGATCATTCCAATACACGGATATTTTCACAGCATCATGGCCATCTGGAATGAAGCTACGTGGTGATGAGTGAGAGTGGTGTGAAAATGGTCGGCAAACGCTGCTTTGTTTCATGTACGTATCATAACAATCCGTATATCCGCCATCTTCTGTCTTCTGGTTTCCCTTTTTGAATGACGAATACAGACTACCGCGACCTGCTGGTAGGGAGAGTTATTTCATCTCACGCAGGCACAGAACGTACGTGGTAGTTGGCGGTCGGCTGTAGTCTCTGTGCTGTGTTCAAATGCAACTTGTCAGCCAAGACAAAGGCGCCGTGAGACCACGCAATAGTCGGCCTTCATCGCCGCTAGTTCTTTGATGTGGGCTCGGTGTGTCAGGGCCTTTAGAGACGAGATGGATGGATAGACTTGACAGAGAAAGAAAGACTGGGACACTTAAAGAAAGTGAGGCACGCCAGCTGGATGGATGGAGGGATGGTAGGACGGCATAATTGGATTAGAGGAGCAGAAAATTAAACGTATTTTCTTTGTGTCCTCCTCCAGCAAAGCAGTGATCCCAAATGTTCTCGCTCTCTGATCTTCATCTCTGATAAAGCTGGTACAGCGAGACTCTACACATCCTAGAGAGGCCTTAACGGAATATATACAGCAGTGTCTGTTCAATGGGTACAAATGTAACATGTCCGTATGTGGGCTTTTTGTATGAGTATAAGTGGGCATGAATAACACACTGCATGATCGAATGATATGCACACAGGCGCATGGATTAAGGATGAGTATGGCTCACGATTCATATTGTAATCCGCTGCCCTGCATTCATGTTCATTGGCAAATAAATAACAGCATCAGGTGTGTGTGTGTGTGTGTGTGTGTGTGTGTGTGTGTGCGCCTTTGCGGTTGAGCAATCAGCGGCACAGCTTGAGACCGTGACAGGACCGAAAGCTGTGGATGACATCATGCGTGTGTTGCTGGGCTTTTGAATCTTGGACTCGCTGACACATTCAGCAGGATGACTCAAACATACACAGACTGACACACCAACCCGCGCACACACACACACACACACACACACACACACACACACACACACACACACACCACCACCACTAAAAATTTGACCCAGAAAGTGAGTTTTGCTCCGTCTCACCCTGTGTACGTCGTCTTCGAACACGGTTTCATGGACGCTGCACGCAAAGAGCGCCGTGGGGAGGTCGCTCAGATCCATCATCTCCTCCGCCATGCCGTCCTGGTCCGTCTCCCCAAACACCATGTCCTCTTCCTCCTCCTCATCCTCCTCGGGATCGCTGCTGTAGGCCTCGGAGCCGTTGCTCCACGCCTTGGAGCTCTCTCGCAGCATGTCGGAGCCTTTTGGGACGGCAGCTGACGGGCAGGTGGGGACCACAGAGGCTGGGAACTGGGGAGAGGCGAGGTGAAGAGATAAGGTGAATAATATACAGGCTGGATGTTTGTGGAAAAGCACACAGAGAATGAGGTGGTAGTGAGACACTCTGGTGCCTGAAGATTACAGGGTTGCACTTAAGTGTCAGTGTTGATACCACACAGGCAGATAAAAGAGAGAAACGGAGAGGGGAAAGGAGGAAGTAGTGACAGTTAAAGATGGCAAGAAGAGAGAAAGATGAACAGGACAAAAGATAAGGCAAACAAAAAATAAAAGACTCAGTATTCCTGATTAAAATATTCTGCCTGGTCATGGTTCAATTATGGTATGGTATGGTATACTGTATCTGTGAATTTGCTGGTGAATGAGAAAACAACTTGGTCCCAGTCCTAAGTGTTTTATGAGCCATCTTTCACTTAGGGGTGTATACTTATACTTACTCCTTCATCACGATACAATATTATAGTGATTCTCAACGATACGATATTTGCTGATATCACAAAGTCTGCCACGATACGATTTTGATTCGATTCAATTCAGGGGCCTGCAATCGATATGAGACAATATCATATGCCCATTTAACACAATCAGTTACATTTATATCAAGTCACAAACAAACAACTAAAATATGATTTGACCATTTTATTACTGGGCTCTTCCATACATTTAAATTTTTTTATCTTTTTAATAAAAAGAATAAAAATAGACCCCCTGTTGTTCACTATAAAGTGCCACTATTTTCATGTTTTGTATCAGTGTTTTCACTTTGCATCGATATATTGGATCGATGATCATTAAATCGATATATCAATCCAGATCAATAAGATAAGATAATCCTTTATTAGTCCCATGACGGGGAAATTTGCAGTGTTACAGCAGCAAAGGGGACAGTGCAAACAACAAGAGGCATCAGTAAAAGCCAGAACAAGATATAATAAATAGCAAGTAAACAATAAAGATATTTTAATAAGTAAACAGTAAAAAAAAACTAAATATAAAACAGATATAAATTATACACAAATATAGTAGTAAAAAAAAGGATGAGGTACCGTGTTCCTTTAAGGGCTGCAATTAATGATGTTTTCATTTTGGATTAGTGATTATTTTCTAAATGAATTGCTTAAATGTTTAGTCCATAAAAAAAACTAAATAAAATAAAATAAAAAAAATTAATATATATATATATATATATATATATATATATATATATATTATACAAAGAATTGTGGACAAAAAAGAAGAAGAATTTTAATCACTTGTGTTGTCCAACCAACAGTTCAAAATCCAAAGATATTCAGTTCTAACAATCCCATCTTTTCGGCAGATGAGATTTACATAATTAATTTGATTATTATCTTAGCAAAATATTACATACATAAAATGATATGGCTTAAAAGAATAACCTCCTTTTATATTTTAAAAAAAATACAGATTTTTAAAACACATTTGACTATGATTGATAACTTAAAATACAAAAAATATATATGGACAAAAAATATTAAATTGTTTAGACATTTCAAATTTACCAATTGTTTTTGGTTTATTTTTTTATTTTATTTGTATTCATCTTTTCCTTTCCTTACATTTTCTTTGTTGTATAATTTATTTTATTTTTATATTATTTTTTTTATACTGTAAAATATATTTGCAGAATTGTAATGAAAATCTGAACATGTTTATGAATGAATGAATGTGAAACTTCCAACATTGTACTGGGGGTATAGAGTGCCATCTAGTGGGACATTTAAACGACTGAAGGTTATCATTCATATTTTAATCACAGTACCTGAAAATGAATCTTAAAAATGATCTAAAAATAAATTTAGCAGAGATACAGTACTATGGATATTGATTATAGACCAAAAAAAAACTGTGTCACATTGTCATTCAATCTCGTGCACAAATAAGAGCACGAGCATGCAATGACATCAATAACAGTCCACAGTAGAAATAAATGGCCGTGCAGGATCGTGACATCAACATTTGCATCGCGTGCACTCCCAAGGAAACCACCTGAATGTCACAGCTCGTGTGCAACAAATTGCTGCACGCGTGTTTAGCAACAAAGTAACTAATGAAAGCACTCTTGTTTCCGGTGCCAAATGGTGTTTTAAGCTCATATAAAGAGGGTGAATTCAAAGGAAAGTTAGCTCAGAGTGGTGGTGACGAGCTAACAGGTGAAGTTAATGCATTACTCACCTCACTAGTGTCAGTGAAAGCGGCCGAAACGACGCATTGCAAGCTGGACTAAAACAAAAAAACAGGATTTTTTTCCAGGTGACTTTGTCAAACAGACTGAAGCTGCTCTGATGTGTCTCTTTTTTTTTTTTTTTTGAGGCTGAGCTGCTGTCTGTCAGTCAGACGCGTCGGTGTTTTGTTATTACTGGATTATTGGACACTATCTGATGCAGCCTACTCCAGCGTCAGGACCTCGGCAGGTGCGACCAATGAGAAGCCGGTGGAGGCTCCGAGCGACCAATCGGGCTGCAGCAGAGGAGGATGCTCCGCTTCGACCGAGCAGCAGCACACACAGAGAGAGCTCTGCTGCTGCTGTAAAACTGCGCTTTAATATGATACACAAGGACGTCCTGGAGAGAGACAAAGCAGCCAGTCTGTGGTGGTGTCCATCAGCTGTCTCACACCCACTGTGTAAACATAATGAGGTAAAGTCACACATCTCTGCAGACATCTCATGGTTCTAGATTACAGTTCTCTGATCCACCTGTTGCACACAGACAACTTCAATTTTGGGGCAACCCAAACCCAAAATAGTGTCTTTTATTCTCTTTTTTGTCTCTTTATCCTGCTGCATAATATGCATGAGCATGCTCCTGACTAAAACCTTGAATGATTAGATCAGACACCTCAGCTCTGCATGCATACCTGCCCGTCTGGCTGGTTGCTGTTGATTACAGCCTATATAATAGGCATCCTGTAATATATTATAAAGCGATACTATAGGCTTCGGAAACCACACAGGCAAGCACTTTAAGTATCAGCACTTATGTACAAACACACCACCTTACTTAACCCTATAATGTTTCAGTTGGAATATTATTGGAGTATTATAATGTAGGCCTACTATAGAAGATCCATAGCCCAAGTATAATAATATAACAATAAAATCACAACTGGTTATGACTGACACAGTATAACATGCTTAAAGAAATAATAAATAAATAGGAAATAAGTAACAAGACATTGATAATAGTAGAAGTAACAAGTTTTTCAATTGATTAAGACTAAATAAGGTGCCAGAGTGCATCAAAGCACCAAAATAGAGCTTGTTTATAAAAGAAATTCACCCTTGACCCCTCTACAGAGGTCCAGGCTTGTTTACTTGTATGGCTCAGCTCGTCCGAAATGTCGTCCATCATCTGTTGAGTATTAAACATCTGCATGATTGTATGGGTATTGAAATAAATGGATATGTAAGTAAGTAAAATAGTGTGTTTTATCTGCTGTAGAGATTCAGAACGTGTCTCTTTATCCTGCATTATAATATGTATGAGCATCCTCCTGACTAAAACCTGAATGAGTATAGCTCACACACCTCAGCTCTGCATGCATACCTGCCTAAATAAATAATAAATAAATAGTAATAAGTCACAACAGATTGATGATAGTAGAAGTAAAACGTTTTTCAATTGATTAAGACATACACTTTGCATGTAAATAAGGTGCCAGAGTGCATCAAAGCATCAAAATAGAGCTTGTTTATAAAAGAAATTCACCCTTGACCCCCCTACAGAGGTCCAGGCTTGTTTACTTGTATGGTCCATCATCTGTTGAGTATTAAACATCTGCATGACTGTATGGGTATTGAAATAAATAGATATGAAAGTAAGTAAAATGTGTGCTACTGTAGGCTATGTAATGTTTTTTTAAAAATAAATAATTATGAGAGGGGTGCCCTTTTTCCCTCTTGAATGTAAAGTTGAATTTCAGTACTTAATGTTTTTTGCAATACTTCATTTTTAAGCAACATGAGGCGACAGGGTTTAAAAAAAAAAGACAGGTAGGTCAATAGGATTTTTCACGCACCAAATGGATTATAGGATTATAATGACTCCACAAACACTGTTAAATTAGTTAAAGTGTTGTTTTATGGCCACAGAATAAATAATCATAGCTTCCATAGACTTCTTAGACTGCAGTGGTGTGCAGTTTCTAAGGTCGTAGATCACCTCTCAAAGAGCTGGAGGTTTTCCTTCCAGTAGAATATCCTATGACGCAGTTTATGACTGTACTCTGATACTGCAGTGTGTTAGTCCAACCTACTAGAAGAGTTCATTGTTAGGACATTTAAATAAGCAGTTATGACAGAGAAGCTATTATATCTAGTGAGTGACATCATTTCAACGCCAAACGTGTTGCGAACCTTGCACACCTTTCTGTAAATTGTGACCAACCAAAAACACCAGAACTAGGTTACATTAAGTTTTAAGACACAAGATTGCATTTAATTTACAATGGGAAAAGTTTGACTTTTACAGCATCATTTCAGGTTACATGACAGTTTTAATAACAAGACAGTTGGTTTTAAAGTGATGTAATGATGAGTTTATACACACAACAAACCACAGGCGATATAACCAAAACAAGTATGTACTGAATACTGTGGAAAGGCTCTCTGCGTTATTAACACTGTAAAAATGAATTGCCACATATGTAGAGGTGGAGTGTATCCAATGTATGCATGCATTCATTCATTATGGAGTATTTAATCTACAGCTGCACAATTATGGCCTACTGCAGTTTTCAAAAAGAGGAATGAGGAGGAAATCACAATATTTGTTGTGTGTCAAAATACCATTTTAAATTGAATACTGTGGGGCTGCAGATATCTCCTGGCCTACACATCATACTCTACAGACTTTGTTTGGTACAGATCGCTGCAAAAATCACACCATGATCATTTTAATGTTTTTCAATGAAAATGAGAATAATGATGTAAAAATGATCATTCCCTCTAATATCAGCAATCATATCGCAATATCAGTGCAAATAATCACAATTAGATATTTTTACAAAATCGCGCATCCCTAATTTAATTTAATTTAATCATAAAACGCTTATTTGCTTATTGCTGGATTATCTTTCAGCGCGTAAAATGTTGATGGGACGGGTACATTTTAAAAAACATTGTGCCACAACAACATGGTCATTTTTCCAACATTAACTGCATACTTTTGGTTTCATTTCTTGATTTGTTTTGTCATCAGAAACTTCATCAAACAAACAAGGCATCAGATTAAAGAGGCCAAAAACTAAATTTAGACATATTCTTTCTACAGTAGATTTTTCATACTTCACAGTGCACATTTAAATAGATTATCAGTTATTTCAAATGTGATTCACTTCCCTTCTATTTAGAGTCATCCAAAGTGCAGATTACAGTTGCCTTTTTATAACTGAACTGCTACATGATGCTTCACTCACTTAAATGGGTTATGTACCGCCTTACAGTAATGTATCCAGTGTACAGCTACCTTTTGAGGCACACTAAAAGTTAACTTGAAAATTAATAAATACATTACAATAAATTAGAAGACTCGCCCACACTGTTTGGTCACATCAGGAAAAGTACAATACAATGAATTCCCAAGAGCAAGAGGCAAAATTGTGGAGTGAAAACCGCTCCTATAAGAGAGAGAGTTAGAGGCAGATATTCAAAGTCAAAAAGTTCGTTGGCAAGTCTGTAGCTACATTATATAACTTTGAGGACAGTTGAGGAGTACTTCACAATCCTCAATGGAAGAACAGATCCCTGTATGTTCCCATTAATGAGCGAAAAAATTGCTTAACGGTCATGGAAGTGAGTCCTGTCACAGGGTGAAGGGCAGTACGCTTCAAGGCACAACACCAACACCATCTCTGCTGTCGCATTAAGCCATGTTTGTGAATCCACTACAGCGTCCAGCAGCTTTGGGTTTCTTCTGTTAATTTTTGGAATGAATACAGCTGACATCTTCTCAAAAATGGTTTTGGTTTAGAGATCTCAGAAAGGAAAGCATGTGAAGAGGAGTGTAAGGCAGTGTAAAACACCCAGTGAACCCCCCCCTACTGGGCTGGAGGTGGTGTATATGTGACAAAAACTGAACCCATCTTGGCCTTTCAAGGTCCTTGAATGTTTGTTTATAGTTGAATGGATGAAAATATATGAATAAAAAATACTTGGTTTTAATCTCCCTTTAGGTCAGACAGGCCATGAGATGCATAGGTGGATCTGGAGACGACTGGAGATTGTCTCAGGTTAACTGGTAGAGGAGCAGGAGCCACTCCATCGTTGTTGACCAGAGCTCCATAGGAGAAGGAACCATTGGAGTCCGGCTGGACAACCAGGCCCTTGTCATGAATAGTCGGAACACCTGATGATGGAAAGGACAGGTAGGATAAGGTCCAAGTCAGGAAATGCGAGTTAAAATGATGCAACGCAAAATAGTGTATTCATATTTAGTGTTTAAAAGTAGACCAGGAAAGTTTAAAACTTTAAAAATGAATCATTCAGATCAGTCTTGTTTATTGTAGCCACACTTTTTCGTTTGATTTACATTAGGTGTGTAAAAATCTTTAACCCCAAGAGACCCACATAGACCAGTTTTAGTCTTTTTTAGGGGGATACAGGGGAGGCAGCTGGTCAACAGTATATGTCACATAGAAGTGGTTTACAGCATCTGAAAGCACAAGTTGTTCAAGTCATAAATCAGAAATAAACATGCAAAATTAATTGTAAAAGTGTATAAGGGCTACGAACATTATGATAGAAGTATATGATGGCCATTCCCATGCTATTATGTCTCATAAGTTGTTGCAGCAATTTTTGGGTTGATACCATTTGTTACACAGATTTGGTGCTAAATTTAACCATTTTTTTACCACTCGAGATTTGATGAAAATGATCAATAATCCCTCCAAAATACCACATTGAGACACCAAGACCTTGAGGAACACCATAGAAAAAGCCATGCTGTGATTTTGTGTCAAAACCTTTTGACATTTATCTGCGATTAGATGGCGAGTTCTAGAAACTGTTCAAACCCCCTCATTGTCAATCTACCTAGGAAAGCCATTCATCCTCTGAATGCCCTAGGTCTTTAGTTTGTGGCTGTAAAGTTTCATGAGGCTGTGATTATCCTAGAGGTCACCACAGGCCATGTTATACAGTGAGGAACAAAATAGCCTCACTATATGAAATGGCTACTATGGGGACTGAGAACTGAGAAGAACTGAGCCCTCTATAGCCTCTTAAAAACAGTACTGTCAACCCCGCGGCTCTAGCTAAATAGATACAATTTTCAGTATTTACTGTATGTAAAGTTTATACAAACCATTAGCCACATCCATAGTGACATATGGCTCAAAGGTCTTGGCCTTTTTCCTGTTTCTGGTGATGAGAAAGACCCCAAGGAAACAGAATGCAGATCTGTACGAAGCACAAAATATTTGTACAATATTTCAATATAAGTCTTCACATATTCACTTCAAATGTCTGTTTTCTAGGTTTATTAGTGTTTGGCTGTAGCATTACAAATAATGCCTTTTTCACAGCAGACATTTTGACTTGTAGAAGGTAAAGCACAGGTGTGTGACTAATAACATCCACGATGGCTCTGTCCTATTCACGTGTCCCAGTGAGCCATGACAGTGAGTCAGCATGCACAATTCCAGGACACTGAAACTGAAGTAGCTAAATAAAATTCAGCTATTATTGTTTTTACTATTTAAACCTGTGCTTTTCCTACGGTGTCAAGTCAAAATGTCTGTCAGAAAGGCCTACGATGGAGGATCACTCACCCCAACAAAAACATGCAGATGTGAAGGGCGTCTTCATTCTTGAACTCTACGTAAAACACAGCGCCTGAAAACCAGAAAAGAAGAGATGAGCAGAGATTTCCAACTCTGCTAATCAGGCTCCTGGGCACAGCTCTTTTTCTATTACGCCAGGCGGTGATTTGCATACATTGGTCAATACAGGTCCGATTGAAAACTACCTGTCAACAGAAAATTAGCAGCAAAGAATCACATAACAAACTCACCAGCTATGATGGCTAAAACGGTGGAGAGGATGTAGTTGACACTGGCAATCAGAGAGGAGTCATACAGCTGACAAGCTTGGGAGAGAAATCTGAAAAGGCAACAACACACAAAAAAATGGTAAATAGCGACCATTTAAAAAAAACTTAGAGGCCATGACTTAGTTTTGTTCACCCGTAGAGAATAAAAACTAAAAAAAGCAAGCCAAATAATGTAATTATTAATTAATGTAATTCTTTACCATCCCGACCTACTGACCACCGTCACTCACCTGGCCTGGAAGACCACTGAAGCCACCATGCACACAAGCATGACACTGAAGATCGGGTAGTCCAGCTGCATGGAGCCCTCGATGCTCAGAACCAACATGCCTGACACCGCCTTCACCGTGATGACTGTGATTGAGCCTGTGCACCACAGTTAAAAAAAAGAAAAAAAAAAGCAGTTAAATACTGAAAAAACAAGAGACAAAAAAATTGTCTCACAACAGCTGAGGTGCATTTTGAACATTAAAAACGTGTATTCTAATAAAGTATGGTAATAGCTTGACTTCATAGATGGTATTAAATTGACTGGCTTTAATGCCGGAGACTCACCCAGCAGCGCGACCAGCATCAGAATAATAACGAGGTAGTTAGCTCTGCGCTGTTTGTAGAAGTATAAAAGCAGGCAGAACGTGATGATCTCCAGGAGCTGTCAATAAGGGTAATAGCAACAATAAACACCAAATTAATATCAAAACAGGAAGCACTGCAGTCGTTGCCAGATTACAGCCAGAGTTGAGAAGACCAAGAACACCATTTGTAGAAATACAAATGACAAACTAACTTTTACAAATGTATTTATTCATTTTTGCATTTATTCTTTAATTATTTATGTATTTTGCATTCAGTTCAGTTTGCATTTTTATTCATATTTGCATTCATTTTTTTAAATTATTTTTATATTTATTTTTAAATATATGTATTATTTATGGAGGCATTTATTTATTTATTCCTGCACGATTTTCCCTTAAATAAATAAAAGGGGAAATTAAACAGAATAGCAAATAAATAAGGGAATTAATCTGAAGATAAATAAATACAGTTTTACAAATTAAAACAGAAATATCAATTTATGTCACATTTGATCAATTAATTAATAGCTACATTTATTGTTAATAATATTTTTGCTACATTTAATGACATTTATTTATTTATCGAGCAATTTATCTATTTATTTTTTTAGTTATTTTATTTTATCTGTCCTCCATACCTTGTGCTTCTGAACATCAGTAAATTAAAATATATCTTACCAGGTACAAGAGAACAGGCAATCCAACAACGTGCGTCACAATGTTCTCAGCTTTGAGTTTTTCATGAGAGTTTGGTCCAAATGCTACAAAGAGGAATGTTCCTCCTATGGTCAGGATACAGCCCAGGAAGGACAGCCCATAGCGCCCTGAAATAACATAAAAACGACATGCTTTCAGTTCCAGTGAAGTAGGAAACGTGTTAGCATGTTTAGTATAACATGATATAGTAGAAAGACTATTAGACATCACAGTGAAACTCAACTACTTTTTTTACAATTTCACTTTTATGAGGTCTTAAAATATAACAACAAAATATGGCCTGTACATGAACAAACTTTTTCATTATACTGTAGCAGCTGACTGAGCAGGCAGTATGTAGTTTGTCAAGTTTGGCACGAGTCTGATTAAACATTTGCATACAATGGCACAAATTCCATATTTGCATGTGAGTGTCTTCAGTTACAGGCCTATGCTCAACTTACTTGCAAAGTCCTTTGGCTTCGATTTCTCGCGCAGAAAAATAAGCCCCAAAATTGAGCTTGCTGAAAACAAAAAGAAAAAAGCAGGATGTTAACACAAATGTTCCTTTGACCTTGTTTTCACAATCATATTAGTGATTATCTCCAAACATCTACTACTAAAACATAAGAGAACAAATACTCACTAAGGACAGACACAGCGTTTAGAGGTGCTATGAGGGTGAGGGGGGCGAAGGCGTAAGAAACAAAGTTTGCTCCCTCCCCAAGACACGTCAGTACAAACCCAAACCACCAGGTTTTGGTGAGGTAGAAGGCACGCGGGTCCTTGGTTCCTGCCAAATTCACATGGCTGAATTTCTGTGAGTGAAAGGTGAGCAGTTAACACAGTGTCACATGGGTAAACACAGAGTCAACTGCAGTATACATTGCTTACACAAAGCAAACAAATAGAGTAGACCAACCAAATAATGGAGGCAAAATTGGTTTGCAGAAGAGATATTATAATGTTTACACAAGAGGACATGATGCACAGAAATTAGAGACAAAGAACTATTCCATATAGGAGACATAATAACTTTACTTTTAAAAGGGACTGTTTGTAACTTCTTACACGCATGAATCACCCGGGTCGGTGTCCCATGCGCGCAAAAAAATAAGCACATTTAAAGCAGTTTTTGTGGAGGACAGAGGTGTCTGTACCTGAATATTTAAGGAGATGCTGACAAGCACATTTCCAAAAATGGCAAGTAAAGTCCCAATGAGATTATCCTAAAGAAGAAAGACAGAAACATGTATTAATTTAAGTTGTTAGACAAAATTATACGTACAAACTATACGTACAATTTCTTATACTTAGTAAAAAAACATTATTTCACGTTGCTATGTAACATTATTTCCATTCCATCGGCATCTACGTTATCTGTTAAGTACTATAACTTTGTGGTATCTTTCAAAATTTAAGATTCAAGAGTTTTATTTGCCATTTGCACCTATAAATACATTGGAATTCTGAGCAGCTTTAAGAAAAGAAAGAAGGTAGAACAGGCACAAGGTAATTACAGTACAAAATAAGTAGCACATTCAACTCAACACAATAAATAATTAAAATATATAAAACGCCCTCAGTGTAGTCAATAAATAAACTAAACTACCCTCTGCATAGGAACGATACCCACAGCATACAAATATACAGTAAATAAATAAATACTTCCAAAACTGAATACAAAATAAATGCAATAATAAATAAATACATTTAAAAATGTATAAAAAATAAATACACAAATAAATAAATAAATTATTAAAATATAAAACGCCCTCAGTGTAGTCAATAAATAAACTAAACTACCCTCTGCATAGGAACGATACCCCCAGAATACAAATATACAGTAAATAAATAAATACTTCCAAAACTGAATAAAAAAAAATGCAAAAATAAATAAATACATTTAAAAATGTATAAAAAATAAATACACAAATAAATAAATAATTAAAATATAAAACGCCCCTCAGTGTAGTCAATAAATAAACTAAACTACCCTCTGCATAGGCACGATACCCTCAGAATACAAATATACAGTAAATAAATAAATACTTCCAAAACTGAATACAAAATAAATTCTAAATAAATGCAAAAAAAATAAAATAAAATAAATACATATAAAAATGTATAAAAAATAAATACACAAATAAATTATTAAAATATAAAACGCCCTCAGTGTAGTCAATAAATAAACTAAACTACCCTCTGCATAGGAACGATACCCACAGCATACAAATATACAGTAAATATATATATATATATATATATATATATATATATATATATATATATGCTCCATGACCATGTTATAAGAACTTGTAGCTCTCATAAAAACATTTTGAAAAATAAATAATTAAAAAGAAAATAGGTAGAAAAGGCACAAGGTAATAACAGTACAAAATAAGTAGCACATTCAACTCAACACAATAAATAAATAAATTATTAAAACATAAAGCAACCTCAGTGTAGTCAATAAATAAACTAAACTACCCTCTGCATAGGAACGATACCCACAGCATACAAATATACAGTAAATAAATAAATACTTCCAAAACTGAATACAAAATAAATGCAAAAAAAATAAAATAAAATAAATACATATAAAAATGTATAAAAAATAAATACACAAATAAATTATTAAAATATAAAACGCCCTCAGTGTAGTCAATAAATAAACTAAACTACCCTCTGCATAGGAACGATACCCACAGCATACAAATATACAGTATATATATATGCTCCATGACCATGTTAAAAGAACTTGTAGCTCTCATAAAAATATTTTAAAAAGAAATAATTAAGAAAAGAAAATAGGTAGAAAAGGCACAAGGTAATTACAGTACAAAATAAGTAGCACATTCAACTCAACACAATAAATAAATAAATTATTAAAACGTAAAGCACCCTCAGTGTAGTCAATAAATAAACTAAACTACCCTCTGCATAGGAACGATACCCACAGCATACAAATATACAGTAAATAAATAAATACTTCCAAAACTGAATACAAAATAAATTCTAAATAAATGCAAAAAAAATAAAATAAAATAAATACATATAAAAATGTATAAAAAATAAATACACAAATAAATTATTAAAATATAAAACGCCCTCAGTGTAGTCAATAAATAAACTAAACTACCCTCTGCATAGGAACGATACCCACAGCATACAAATATACAGTATATATATATATATATATATATATACATATATATACATATATAAACTATAGTTTAGTTACAGTCCATATATATATATATATATACAGTCCATTCAGTTCAAGTGTATTGTGTGTGTGTGTGTGTGTGTGTGTGTGTGTGTGTGTCAACAATGTTATGGAGGTGAGGGGTATTTGTGTTCCTCTTTAATGTCCTTCAAAGTATTTGCTCCAATATGAAGTTTTAGACGTGAAAAGACACAGAATTCAGATACATAAAACATCCATTCAAGTGTTTAACACCTGCCACGGGAAGACAAAGTGAAACTAAAGTCATTAACAGATGTTAAACAAAGTAAAGAGCCGTATGTCAGTCAGCGTCTCACCGTGTAGGAGCCTCTGATGAAATCCATCCTGTTCGCCTTCACTGGCTACTTATTAATCATCAGCATTAGTCAAACATTCAAATACCTGATGTTTCATCTTGTCGCTGTGACATTGTGTGTTTACCACTCATCTGTTTTGGTGTTTATCTGGCTTTAAGTCGAGGAAGACACCATCTTTAGGACGAGGAGCATCAAACATCCGGGTTTGATTCGTTTCAAGCTACGCCTTGACGCATGACGCACGACGCACAACGCTCTTACGCATGAATGACGTCACCGTTGATAGAGAGGGTGATTTATTTATTTTAATTAGATAATTAGATAGATAGATAGATAGATAAATAGATAGATAGATAGATAGATAGATAGATAGTAACTTTATTGATCCCGAGGGAAATTCAAGTTTCCAGCATCACTGTGTGTCATTAACCAGACACCTGGGATATATCCAAATCTAATTATTATTATTATTATGGTACCCAGGCAAAAACATTATTTTACATGCACTGGTCAATTTTGAGATTTTTTTGCTTCCATAACATGTCTTCTTTCAGACTGATGGAAAGAAAACATCCAAAATACACATCTAAGTGTTTATTTTACCACACTTTGTCTATTTGTATCTGTAAATTTCTCCTAAATTCACCAAAAGTTGACATTAGATAATGCCTCATATGCATATTTAAACATACAAATTTCAGAAAACTTGTAATTCAAGAAATAATTTTCCTAATGTAAGTAATCAACTGGAGAAGTTATTTATTAGTTCAAAATGTTTACCCTATTCACCTGCAGTGCAAAATGTATGTAAATTTACAATACATATCTTTAAAGGTCGTTTTCTCAAAATGAGTTTTTTCTCATACTGCGAGTCAGAAATCTCCACATAGGTAGCGCTTACATACACCAAACTTTCCAGTTTCATTCCTATCTATATTCTGAAGGTTTTTACAGAGGGGCTTGTTCATATATTTTCATAGCCTGATTTATAGAACATTTTATTCCTAAAAACATGGAGGAAATGGATTTTTTCTATGGGTGTTGACAGTATTTTCTGATTTATGGAGTGATAAAAAGATATATTCCCTCTGTAAAAACTTTTGACTCTAATATGTCAACAAAATGAAACAAGAATTTTGAACCTGGCTTTATCCAATGTTTAGATTTCTGTTCTGGAAATGTATGCAAATTTGCATATATTTCATAAGATAATGCTTCATTTGCGTATTTAAACATCAAATTTCAGAAAACTTGTAATACAAAAAACTATTGCCTTAATGTAAGTAATCAACTGGGGAAGTGTCTTGGTGATATCTATTCGTTAAAATCTTTACCCTATTCACCTGGGGTTTTGTCCCCTTAAGCCATTTATATCCAGTACAACCAGACTACGTGTTCCTGAATTATGTAACATGTAGAATGATTATTCATCTCTAAAATAATATTTATCTGAATGTATGAATGAAAAGAACAATAATGATTATGTCACCATAGCATCATAAAGTATTATAATCCTGACTAACACTGATGGTATGTTTCCTCTTTTGTGTCATTGCTGCAGTGAAGGAGGGACACGGTACAGTAACAGTACAGTACGTCAGCAACAGTGTTTCTATAACAGGAGCTGTGACAGAACCAAAGGTAGGTCAATGAAGGGTGTTAACTATTATGAGTGTAGAGGTTTTTTTTTTTCTTCTTCATATTGTTAAAGCAGATAGAAATCACACGCAGCTGATCTGTCATTGTTTCCACTTGCAATATTGGCAAGAAATATGGCAAAATACAGTAGCTCTGAAAATACCAGTGAGCAGTGTTTTAAGTTTTCCATGTATCACTGTTTTTTTTTAATAGGCAAGATTGAACTTAAACTAAAGCTGGCACATTAAAAATGTGTAATACATGTGTAATAGTCAAGTCTCAGATGTTAACTTGATAACATGAGCTTTATATGAGGCAAAATTAGCTCTTTTTGACACAAACTCTGAAATAGCATTCAACCTTCACATTTCATTTGCTAACCAGCAGAGGGAGTGAAACACCACAACTTTTTGCTCAAATTCCCCGTTGTCATTTGATGTTTGATTGACATTTAATTTTCCGCTCTTTGCCTGCAACAATCTGACACTGTCAATACCTGAATGAGCCATTTGAATGTGATATGAGAAATGGAATATGTGTTTTTGGCAAACGGTCTTGTTGTGCTTGTTCCTCGAGTGGATTACAGTTAGGTCTTGCTTGTATAATACACGGTATACAGATCTGTAATTCATAAATGCATTATGGAGCTGGTTTAATTATATAACAGCGTACTTCTGTACATTAAGGCAAGGCGTGGCAAGTTTATTTGCATAGCATCTTTCAACAACAAGGCATTAAGACAAGATATATAGTACAAGAAACACAAGGCAATATAAAAATACACAAAAATATAGGATTTAAAAAGAGTAAAATCAAATAAAAGATACAAATAAGCTAAGATAGAATGAAGAGTAGAATACAAATGAAGCTACAGTGCAGTGCGAGATATGAATATATAGTCCCAAATTCATAAAAGGTGGTGGCAAATTGAACAGTCGCAAATTAGTTTCAACGCCACTAATTTCTTTAATACATTAACGCGACTTGCGATTTTTAGGTTGTCAGTTTTAAAACTAGAGTGAAGACACTGGCATCATATGAAACTATAAAAAACCTAAGGAACCCATCGGTACCAACCATGTCATACTAGCTTGTCAGGAAGGAGGCTAAATAACTCCCCAAACTTACAATAAATTGTGGCTAGGAAAAACTGGCATGGCCATTTTCAAAGGGGTCCCTTGACCTCTGACCTCAAGATATGTGAATGAAAATGGGTTCTATGGGTACCCACGATTCTCCCATTTACAGTCATGCCCCCTTTATGATAATCACATGCAGTTTGGGACAAGTCATAGTCAAGTCAGCACACTGACACACTGACAGCTGTTGTTGCCTGTTGGGCTGCAGTTTGCCATGTTATGATTTGAGCATATCTTTTTATGTTAATTGCAGTACCTGTGAGGGTTTCTGGACAATCTTTGTCATTGTTTCATGTTATTAATCGATTTCCAATAATAAATATAGACATACATTTGCATAAAGCAAGCATATTTGCACACTCCCATGTTGATAACAGTGTTAAATACTTGTCAAAACTCCCTTTAAGGGACATTTTGAACATAAAAATTAAAAAAAATATGTTATTAATTTGCGATTAATCACGATTCAATATTTTAATCGATTGATAGCCCTAATAAAACTGAATGCTGCTTCTCCATGTTTGGTTTTGATTCTGAGGACAGTAAACTGATGAGGACGGTTCATATCAGAGCAGCAGCTCAGAAATGTATGTTGAACTAAACCATTAAGTGCTTTATAAACCAACAGCAGAAGTCAACCCTTTGACGCAGCGGAAGCCAGCGTGTCATTAAAACATAAACTCTTTTCGTTCCTGCCACGCCTGTTACGGTTTTAATGTCCTTTGCGACTTGTTGGAAGGAGACGTGGCATTATGGGCTGAAGATATTTATCACGCAGACACTGATTATAGCTTACAGTGTTTTGGTTTGGCGGAGGGGGGAGGCAGTGAACAGGTGCTTCTTCCTGCGGGTGGTAACAGGTGTGTGGATGCAGATGAAGGTTTTTTCCCTCTGCATTAATGTACGAATGCTATTTAAAGTGAATACACTTTTCAATTAACAAATGATCAAAGTATCAAGAACATAATGATATAGCAGACAAAGAAAAGATGGCATTCACACCTTGCGTGAGGATATTCATTTAAATTTATTGTTTGCTTTTCAGTTAACATAAAACTTGAGAAATTGATTTTAACGTTCACACATCAGAGGAGTTCTTGGATTTTTTTAGTTTTAATAAAAATTTAGTTGATTGAGTTTTATTAGTTTAGTTGTAATTTAGCTTTTCAGTTTAATTACAGAGCTATTACACAACTATGTGATTGCGATCATTATTTTAATTTAAAATTAACAAATGCAATAATGTGATAGATAATATATATACGGGTCTTTAAAATAATAATAATGATGGATTCAATTTAAAATTTACAAATGCAATTATGTGATAGATAAAGCTACACATAACTTTTAAATAATAATAAATAATAATGATAAATTTAATTTAAAATTGACAAATGTAATACGGGTCTCTTAATAACACCTCAAAATATGTAAAAGAAAAAGAAACTGGTAGTTGAAGAAAAGCTAATGGCATTTAAAGAAAATCTAATTAATAATCTGAATCCAACATGTTGAAAACAGTAAAAGAAGAAAGAAAAAAACATTTCCCAGTAAATTGAAGTCTGAACTGCAGTCGGGCTAAATGTGTACACAACACATTGAGCATCGACAGCATAATGATGATTTTAATGTCACTTCAGTATCATTTTTATCGTTTATTATCAATAAAAACTTGTTTATAATGGATTCAATGTAATGATTAATGTTTTCGCATTACAATTAAAAAACATCAGAAGCCCATTTGAAAGCCTCTTTCATGTTTTTTCTAATACAACTGACAGAAAAACATCATCGTAGAAAATTAAATTACATTTAATGGGCTTTTATGTCATTAAATATGCAAATGCTCCACAAAACATGATTTTGAGTAATTATCACACCCTCACACTGTTACTATTAAACAAAATATGACTATTTATCGTCCTTAACAGTTGAATGTTGGTGTATTTTTAATCATAAGTTGTAGGAGTTTTGTTATTGTCTTGAGCTCCTGCCGGGTCAGAAGTCTTATGAAATTAAAGGTGTGTCCCTTCCTCAGGGCATCAGGTCATCCTGCATAGTGGACAGACCTGTTCACTGCCACCTGTGTGTGTCCCTTTGAAGTCCCTGAGGATGAGTGAATTGATTAACAGGCTGATGTGTGGATGGATGCGTGGATAAAATAGTGGGAAAAGAAACACAGCAATTGAAAAAACACAGCAAAAATACCCTCTATGGTAGATAAAATCTGATAAAGTGTCCTCTACGGTGGCTCAATGTGCAAGAAAACGTGATAAGAATGCCCTCTAGGGTGCCCTTCATGCTAGAAAATATCCTATATGCTGGTGCCACACCACATGCAGTTGAAGGCTTCTTTTTTTTGCTGCTTTATGGTCTATTTGACTCTAAATGGGACCATAATTTACTAAATGAACATCATGCTGTATTGAAGAAGACTTGAAACTAGCGATTGAGACCATAGCTCATGTTTACAATGTTTACTGAGGTAATAAATCAAGTGAGAAGTAGGGTCATTTTCTCATAGACTTCTATACAATCTGACTTCTTTTTGCAACCAGAGGAGTCGCCCCCTGCTGGCTATTAGAAAGAATGCAAGTTTAAGGCACTTCTGCACTGGCTTCACTTTTCAGACCCCAGAGTTGTCAACTGGTTTTGTCCGACCAAAAGTCCAAAACCCAATAATGTGCAATGTTATAAATATATATAAATGATTAATTGACTTTCATAATAGTAGCGGGCAATCAACTATTTGTTTCACCCTGCTATTGATTTTTTTTAATTATCAATTAATCCACCTATTATTATCTTGACTGAACAATTAATCATTTAGTCTACAAAGTGTTAGCAAACGTCCGTCACAGTTTCACGTTTTGTTTCCTTTTTACGATCACAGGTGATTAAGAAAATCAAACAGTATTCACATTTGAGAAGCTGCAACTAGTGATTTTTTTTGCCATTTTTGCTAAAAATAAATTAATAAATAATGTAAAAAATTATCAAAAAATCTTGTATAGCCCAAAAAAGGAGTTTTTGTCTGTTGCAAGGTAGAGGTCATGGAGAAAACTAAGTCACAGGCTTTTTTGCTTCAGGTTACAAAGACGTTTTCGTTGACAGCTTTTGAAATTGGTTGAACTTTTACACCTGCGGCGCCAAGTTGAAGTGCTTTTGTATCCTCTAATTTACAGCTTTTTCATCTAGTGCATCCTATAATTTACATTTCTCACCTTCAACACCTTTTGTCGACCCACAAAAAGGAACAACACCGTAAAAGATGATATATTTTATAATTACTTTGTCTTTCCTATCAACAAAATATCTTTGCTTTCTGTTTCTTCTACCAGTTGCTTGGGATGCGTGGGCGACGTCCACCATCTCCAAAGGAATGCACGAACGTTAGCGTGGCCGTGTGTATTTAATAACTGCCAGGCCTGTTTTAAAAACCAAACAGACCAGCATCCATTTGTAATGACTGAAGAATGTATGTACGTTAGGCAGGAACAGGGAATGAAGGGGATGGATTCATGACTGTATGGCACCATGCAACAGGAAGTCATTTATCCTTGAGGTGATACTCCAACGTGAAGGAATGTTAACACGTTATAAAGTGGTGGTGGAAGAGCAGGCTTTTCCTAAATCCTCTGCGAGTCCAGGCTTGTCAGGAACATTTCTAGCGATGACTCCTAAGTGACAATGACAACACTAGAAATAAAGGCTTGATTACATATTTGACAATAATTGAGTACAGCTTGTGACTGTGGGTGTAATTTTGCATTGACAAATCATCCTACTATTGTGATTTTTGGGCATTTCTCCAGAACTCCGGTTTCGATGACATTGTGTGCGCTTTCAACCAACAGGATGGAGAAACACGTGTGACAAAAGACGTAGTCAGAATCTGTTTTTAGTCACAATAATAACATGGATTTCACAGACAGGTGAAAATGAATATCCAACAATGAGAAAAGTTTCATTCATTCTTATTCTTGTTTGCTTTGATGAGTATCTGGAGTCTCTATTGGGCCGAATGCTGGGAAGCAAATTGAATTATTGTAAAATTTCACCGGAGGACTCACACTTATCTTTGCCAGGGGTCTCCAACCTTTTTTTTCCCTCTGAGAGTTAATTCGACAAAATGAAAGTGGCCAAGACCTACTTATACCATCATGTTGTTCATCGCCAATAGCAGACATAATTTCTGTCTTAGTTTTATGATCCTTTAATAACGTTTCAGCCACCACAGTCACCGCCTCTATTACAATCCCGCCATAGGCGAAGGGCTTTTTGTGTTTCATTAGGATGTGCGGCACTAAACGACACCTCTGTTGCTTCTTCGTCAGTTTGGTAAACAGAGACTGTCGTCTTTCAAGCGTTGTTTACAGCTCCTTTACCTTCTCTGTTCGTAGACCGCTAGCAGCCAGAAAGTCCCATGAAAATTTGCCGTGGACTTGAAGTGGCGCTCACCTTTACATCTTTTACTGACTGACACACTCACACCGCAAATGAGACACCCACACTTGTCATTCACATTCTTGATAAAAAAAACTCTGTTACCCATTCCTCATGAATATAGTGTATTTTATTAACTGGTCTGCTTACATCACCTAATGTTACGGGTCATTGATGTAACCAAACTTGAAAGCAGCTTTACTCGTTTAATTGACATCTAATTGTCAAATAATCAGTATAATAATAATAGTTGCCTCTCTGTGTCGTTACACACACCTAAGTAACGTCCGTAGCTGCCAGTAACTCCTCACAGGACACTGATTGGTCCGTGATCTGACTTGTTGCACAAACGCATTACTTGAAGCCTAACAAGATGGATTTTCGTGTTCTATGTGATCCAGCAATTCTCGTGTGATTTCATGACATTGAGAGAATCCAGCTACCGTGCAAGGTAACTTTAATTCACCCGTTTAATATTTTCATATTATTACACTATTATCCTCTGTTATACCGACCCTCAGCCTATTTCATGATCAGTTCCCAGCTTTGTTAAAATATGCCTTTTAGCTAACTGAATCACTCCAAACTCTTTCCAATGTACATACAGATTCATGAAGGAGGAACGCGCAAAAACATCTGATTGAGATAATATCCTTAACAGCAAAACCGTGTCCGTCTCACCTCCCAGTAGCCCTGTGCATGCCCAGCTCAGTCTTTTGTTGCTCTCAGTGTCATACATGGCTATTACTGTATGTGGGAGAGGAGAATTACAGCGTGCTAATGTCTGTAATTAGGAACTTCTTTTGCATGAAAAGTTCACAAAGGCTCTAAATGATGTTTCTGCCTCGACTCCATTAGAGAGTGTGTCAGATGGAGTGAAAGTCATGAATAATTGGAATACGGATATATCATATGTGGTCCTTTAGATTGTGGTCGCATTATGCTGCCATTCATATTATGTGGCTGTCAGATGTCATATAATGTAAAGCCCTATTCCAAAATGAGACAAGAAAATGTGATTGTTTTATGAATAGTAAATGACTTCATTGATTAACACACAGACACTCACACCTTTTTCTTCCTTTAAGTTAAATTCAAGATGATATTGTTGGTATTTCAGATGTAATAAAAAAAGGTGATTATTCCCCCACGATATCAGGATTTTAGAAATTAATTCTTTCCATCGACAAAAAAGTTGTTACCACTTCTGACATCTTACTTTTCATACAGTATATGGTTTTCAAACTATTCTCCTTTATATTGTAATTATTTTTGTGGTCCGACAAAGTAGGAATTCCAGAGAATTGACAGCATATTTGTGACATGACACATTATTATGACTCATGGCTTCAGTAGTAGATGCGTGACTGCAGTCAACAAACTCACGAGAGAGTCAGAATGTTTCATGACGCATTAATACAACGCAGTTCTGCTTTCCTTCTGTTTCCATGCAGTGTCATCATGATTACGTAACATTTAAACATTTTACCCCTCTGTGTTTTGTATTCACGACACATAATGATCACAAATGTAAAATTACAGTGCTATTATTATAGATTTAATAGTAACTAGAAACCATCTTGCCATGGGATCACACCAGCTGCGACACCAAAATGGGACCAGGGACGTAAAGCCAAAGGCTCCTTCCCCACTTCCTACCCCCGTACTTCCGGCGCCCCTTGCTCTTACCACACCCATCTTCGAACTTGACCTTCTTTTTGATCTCAACAAAACACCTTTAAAGTTTCGTGACAAAGCGAAAGTGATCAGGAGCTACTCATAGCACCATGTTGTTCATCGCCAATAGCAGACATAATTTCTGTCTTACTTTTATGGTCCTTTAATAACGTTTTAGCCACCACAGTAATCACCTCTATTATTTTGTGTTTTGTTAAGATGTGCACCACTAAACGATGCTTCTTTTGCTGTGTTGGCCTTCTTCCTCAGTTTGGTAAACAGAGACTGTCGTCTTTTAAGCGTTGTTTTAAGCTTCTTTACCTTCTCTGTTCGTAGACTGCTAGCAGCCCGAAGTCCCGTGAAAAAATACTGTGGACTTTAGTTAACTTTAGTTAAGTTTTGTGACTCTATCGCGTTGACAAAATCTGCTTCTGTGGAAGTTCCTGCTACAGTTGGTGTCTCCAGGGCCACATTTTGCAATGATGACACAGAGACTAGGTGAAATCAACACCAGCGTCGCGGCTGGTAATTAAGTATAAGCAGTAGCTGTCAATTGCTGTCGGCGTCTTCACAGATATATATTCATATTGTCTGCTGACAGCATGACACATGGCCAATATTAGCTGACATGAAAGAACAATTAAAACTTGCCCAATTGAAACAAATCCCTTAAGACCGCTCTCCATTTTTCTCTCATACATGGGTTGGATGGCCAAGCCGACTTGTTTTGTTTCCGGTTCGCAACCTCTACTTTTTCTTCTTCTACTGTTTACTGGTGGAATACAGCCATGCGTAGCCTATAACGCTACCTTCTGACCAAACTCTGGAGACTAGTTTATTTGCTCCAAACCAGTTGATAGAAACGTGCCTATTTCGTATTTATTTATTTGCGACATTTCAAAACTTCGCTTAAAATTCACTTGACAATTGAATGGAAACAGGTCCAGTGTGACTTTTCCCTGGATACCAAGCTTTGACACAGTGACACATAGACAATGTTGTGAGAACCCACATTCAACACTGCTCATGGTCTGCAGCCTTTTCCTTTTCTCACCCGCAGTTATGAGAAGAGTAAGATAACACTTTGTTTCAACTATTGACCCCGACTCACTGTAAGCTATACGTTACTCACCTCAGAGTGTCGCAGTGTGTAAAAGATGAGGTGATGATTTCTTTTATTTCCTCTTTGGTTCTCAGCTGTATACTTTGTTGTGTTATTATGAGAAATGAATTTAATTCTGTTGCACTGTCTAAGTGTACATGAGTGTACATGATTCATTTCACTGATTTAGTCCAGTGTGCAATTATACATTTTGTTTCAGGCTGTTAGGCTGGCATGTTTGCATTATTAGATAATTAACAGTAGAGAAACAACATTAAAATGCTGCTTGCACATTAATGCATCAGTCATAATAATCCAATCATTTGATAATATAACTGGGCATACTTTTCCTTTAGTAAAATTTAGAACGCAGGATTTTCACACTGCCATTGTTATTATTACTAAAATAAATTATCTGAATAGCTCGTCCAACAGGACACCAGTGGTGTAACGCATGTTTCTGCAACTGTCTTTGTGTATTTACTAATGAGTGAGTACAAATGCATGAGAATTGCTCTGACTTGGAGTGAGGATGTGCAGGTTTGTGTGTGTAGGATTGCTCATGAAGATTGACCTTACAGTTGCTGCCTGCATGCTTCCTGACATTGCAGCATTGCAACGTGACACGAGACACTGCGCACAACTTTATCCTTTCTGCCACATCTCTTTCCAGGCCTAAAATAAATCTTTTTTGGGAGTGTTTGTGTGTGTGTGTGTGTGTGTGTGTTTGTGTCACAGAGAGAGAGAGAGAGAGAGAGAGAGAGAGAGAGAGCTCTCGTCTGTCTGAAACCTGAGGAGAAAGAGGAGAGCAGAGCAAACAAAAGCCTGTGTTTAATTTTCTTTTTTTTTTTGTCTGTTGTCTTTGGTTGTTCCTCCATATTTTTCAGCGCCCTGCAATCACGGCATCTTGTTAGCTTTGGATTCAGGTTAAACTTGTTGCAGGAGACGACAACTCCCTCCCTCCCTCCTTCTCCTCCTTCCTCCCCCATGCCCCCCCTCGTTCTGTCTCCTCCACCCTCCTCATCTCCTCCTCACATCTCCTCCAGTCTTCCATTCACACTTCTACCTTGATTTGCGTTTTCTTTTTAAACGAGTGACAAGCCGCAATTGTCTCGAAGGCATGACTGTCTCTCCCGGCCTCCTCTATTCATTCTTTCCTTCCCTTTCTCTCTCTCTCCTCTCCTCCCCCCTTTGCAACGGCAGGTGAATTCTCTTTCAGGAGGGACTAAAGTCATACAATAGCAGGTGCATGTCTGCCGGATGCGACTCAAAAAGACTGAAATTCGTCAATTAAAACAGTATTTCATTTAAGCTGTTTATCCCTGCATACATACATAATGTTCCCATTTACATGCTGATGACTGAACTTTACCTTAAAAGCTTTCAGTGATGTCAGACTGAAAAAGGCAGTGTGGAACCAACAGTCGCCTTTTTCAGTCTGATAATTAGTTCAGTGTTTGGATACTCGATAAATATTCTACCTGAAGCCCTATTCTGCTTTTTGACTGGACTTAAGGTATTCAGAAAATGTTGTTTATGTAGCAATTTCATATTCAAATATTGTCTCAAATGTTCAAATCAAAACATTTTAGTCCGTGTAAACATGGTGAGAAGATGACATTGCCTGCTGTCGGTTACTGCTGCAAATAAATTTACTTTACCTAAAATAAAAAAAAGAATATTTCATCTTTATTCACTCATTCTGTTGTTGGCACAGTTTCCGCACTAGCTGACACATCACTGATAATAACGGTCATTTCCTTGACAGTTGACACTTACTAAGAAGTAGTTCATACGGTTTGCAGCAATAATTGCTCTGCAATTTGAGGGCATGAATAACATGCAAATGTTCCATCAAGATGAAATGCTGCTTTTTTATCAGATTAAATATAATAATTGTGTAAAATCTATCATTATACCATTATCCATTTTAATTTCTACTCCTCTAAGGCCCAAACACCCAACAACACCAAGCTTAGTATGAGACGATGAATGTGATATGATAAATAAGAGACAGCATCCTCCGACTTTTGTATTTTATTATACAATTTATACCAGTTTCTACTTTAATTCTACTCAGTCAATTGCAAAAATCATACACAAAAACCACAGGGTTCAAATGGACCCAATTCAGGTCATACAGCACCAAAACAATACTGGTTTAAAAGCAGAGTGAGTAGGATTGTCCTATAAAACAATGTATAGACTAAAAGATAATCCCTCTCAATCATCACTTATGACCCACTAGAAGTGTGTGGCTGTATCTGCAGAGAACCTGCCGTCAAGCTACTATTTGTTACTGATTGTTAATAATGCACAGTTTTAAATATCATATGAACATTGTTTTATTCAGCTAAAAATACATTTGTGACAGTTTTAAGGAACTTGAGTTTGTTGCATCGAATCAAAATAACTTTAGTTTGGGTAAATAATCCAACAGTAATATAGAAAAATGGGTCCAAAGAACCCATTCACACTGGATAAAGTTAAGTGTTGGTGCTATATTGGTCCAAACTGGTTGAATTTTTAGAGCGCAAGGATTATGTTACACAAACTTCCTAAATCTAAATCTTTAGTAGCAGTAGATATTTGAGTTAAGGCTTTATATAGATATTTTTTAAAAAGAAAGAAAAAAAACTAAATGTTTTGAATCAAAAGATGTGAATTTTTAATTTAAGAAGGAAGTTCCTATTGGATTGATTAAGTAACAGACGAGCAGGTAGTTTATTACAGTGATAAACAGACTAATTTATCTCTATGACAACGGACCAAGCCTAGAAAGGTCACAGGGATCGTGCGTCGATGCGTCAATCTTCCTTGTTCCCTGTTCTGCAATGGGGCGCACCCCGCTGTGAGCATTGCACGCTGTGATTGTTCCGGAGGATTGAGGAGAAAGGAGTGCGTGGTTCCTCTAAAACTCCGACGAGCCAAGACATGTAGACTGAAACTGGGCGCGAGACGAAGAAAGGAAAAGGGAGGGCGAGATAGAGAAATAGATTATGGGGAAGTATCGCACGTGAACATGGAAAGTTTTTTTCTTCTTCGCAGTGTGAAAGTCAATATAAACTTTATTCAGAGAGCTGTATATATTTACTACCTTTGTTCAGATAATGACATATGCAGAAGAACACTGTCTCATCTGCATAACTGTAGATGAAACGTTTATATTTAGTTCTGGTTGCAAATGACAGCATTAACAGATTGCATCAGAAAAGGACATGCAGAAGCAATAATAGATGCAGGATGAATGAAGGGAATGGTGCCAGGAGAGCGACAAGTGTAAAACAGCATTATGTAAAAATGAGGGAATGTGTGTACAAGGAGGGCACGATTGCAAAAAATGAGTTTCTGTCTGAGGGTGAGGTGGTCTGAACATGTTCCCTGCTTTATTTGGGATGATGAAGCAACAGGCCCTGGAAAGCTCTCCTCCTCCACTATCCCACGGGAATATCACCACTCATCCATAGAGGAAGAGGGACAGAGAGGGATGATGGGTGGATGAGGAAAAGAAGGAGGAGGAGGAGGAGGAGGTGGAGGGTGATGGGAGGTCGGAAGAGAGAGAGATGTTTATCGTTAGGGAAAGGAAAGGATGTGTGGAGAGCTGTTTCCTGCTTCATTTAAGAGTCATCAAACCTGCACACATGCCTGATTGAGTGTCATTTCCCAGGAACATATTCTCACTGCTGCCCTCATCTTCTATAGTTTCCACTTGACTTTGACCTGCAAGTGAACACATGTATACACACTGCATGCTGACATGTAACAGTTTGTATGGCACACACACAAACACCATACACCCACATTACAAACAATTGAAACACTAAAGAACATGTTGTCTTTTAATTGCAACAGCGTCCCATTCTGTGGAAGATAAAGAGCAGGTTTATTGTGACGCCAGCTGGCAATAACTTTGTCTCTTTGTGGAGAATATGAGCTGTACTGTATCTGCTGTGAACCAACACCGCCAGCGTGTAGTATTACCGCCTGCAGGAACTTTTCACCAAAATGTCTGGCTCCGCTTTTCCCCGGGTTGTTGATGGCCTGAGGCCACGGTGACAGAGTGAGCTCACCTGGCAGATATTCATTTAGCAAAATTACTAACATGTTCTGATGTTTGATACTTCGCTGATTCACGTTGGCCAAATTGATTTTTTCACTCTCAATGTCGCTCGAGATGGCAGAGATACAGCTGAAGAATACTTGAGCAGGGCAGACATTGATAGATTTTTGAGTTGAGATAAGATAAAATATACTTTGTTTTCCCGAGGGGAAATTTTGCACGGGCAATAGTGCTGCACACAGTTGTAATCAGCTTAAAACAATGCATAGCCAACAAGAGACATTACAATAGTGCACCAAGACACAGTGGAAAAAACAAGTCAAATATTGCACATTCCCTGAGAGAGCTATATATACATAAATAGGCATAGGAGTTACAGTGAGTTGGATGTGTTTTATGGTAGGCCTATGTCTTTCTATATGAAGCAGTTGTTACAAATGTTTTAGCCCATAGTGGAATGGTCATCTGTAAATTGAGGAATAGTTTTGATATTTTGGGAAATACACTTATTTCTTGCCGAGAGTTAGATGAGAAAATCGATACCACTCTCACATCTGTACGGTAAATATGAAGCTGTACAGCCAGCAGCCGCTTAGCTTAGCTTAGCTTAGCTTAGCATTAAGACTGGAAACAGGGGGAAACAGTTAGCCTGACTCTGTCCAGAGGTGACAAAATCCAGCATGTACCATACCAGCACCTCATGTTATATTTTTTATTTAATTTGTACAAAAACTGAAACGTAAAAGCGACAAGTTGTGGTTTATGTGCCGGACTGCATAACGGCGGGGTATAGTCACTTCCCGAGTCTCTACTGGTTCTGCTGGTCCACACAAAAATTTGTCCGACACATAACCTGCTGTAAAACCACAACTTGTTGTTTCTACACTTTTATGAATTAAACAAATGAGATAAAACATGTTAATTCGTGATTTTTAGAGGTGCTGGAAGGCAGATTTTGTGACTTTTGGACAGTGTCAGGCTAACTGTTTCCCCCTATTTCCAGTCTTTATGCAAAGATAAGCTAACCAGCTGCTGGCTGTAGCTTCATATTTACCGTACAGATATGAGAGTGGTATCATTCTTCTTATTTAACTCTTGGCACAGCTTCGCGCGAAAAGGCATGTCATTAACACCATAATGTGCAAGGCAAAAATGTGTTGTTTCTGTACATATTTTACTTAGTTTACATACTTATTTTAAGCCCAACCATGACGTTTTTCCTAAACCTAACTAAGTGGTTTTGTTGCCTAAACCTAAGTGAATGTTTTTTGTTGCCCCCCTGCTGGTACTGCTCACACTAGCATGCTATCCTCTAGTGGACAGGTTGGTATATTACACGCTTTCGCGTGGTATTGGTTGCTTGGCAAGAAAGGATTAAGCATATTTTCAATGTCTATTCTTTTAATAGGCTAAAACATGCAAAGCCTTTTATAGCCCTTTAATTAAAAGAGCAGCTTTCTGAGCTGCTCTACATAGCCTATTGTACAGAAGTAATAAACTGCTACACAGTACAGTTATAAATATCTTCTGTAAAGCCCGCTATTACTTGGGAATGTTCTGGGAATGTTCCTTCAACCAGAGTCAGAGTGTAATTATGCATTTCTTTGTGGTTGTTAGTTAGTGCAGATAAGAGCGTCCTCCAGAAGCTTACTATGAAGTGAGGTTGTATCTACCTCTAGCCTGAAGGGTCCACAATGAAACCTGATATGTAGATGAGCCCAATACCTGCTCTGTGTTTGGGTGGGACCACAATCAGTGGCCTAAACACCATAAAGTGTGTGTGTGTGTGTGTGTGTGTGTCAATCAAACAGCCTCTTGCATATATACATATGCATTTAGTTTCACTTTTTTATCTTGATATTGTAACGTCCTAAACCTAATTGTCACCATGTCCTCTCAGTAGTTTGGTTCATATGTGTGCAGTGTATGGGTTTGTAACGGGAGTTGCAACGGTTAATCGAGTAGTTGTCAACTATTAAATTACTCGTCAACTATTTTGATAATCGATTAATCAGCTTGAGTCATTTTTTAAGAAAAAAAGTCAAGTCTCTGATTCCAGTTTCTTAAATGTGAATATTTTCTAGTTTCTTTACTGAATATCTTTGAGTTATGGACAAAACAATACATTTGAGGACGTCATCTTGGGCTTTGGGAAACACTGATTGACATTTTGCACAATTTTCTGACATTTTATAGACCAAACAACTAATCGAGAAAGTAATCTTTGCAGCCCTATTTATAACATCTTGCCTCCCAAAATGTTGGATCTCACGGGTCAACCTGCTGCAGTCTTCATTAAAAATGTAAACAGCCTCACACAGCTCTAAGATTTCCATTTACCTGTTCAAATATCAAATATCAGATGTTGCCAGTTTGAATTACTGAATCAATATAGGGATCGTGTTTCTTTAAATCTCGCCACTCCTTGTGTTTCTTGGCGGATGTTTTTCTCTCTGATTGGCATTAGTGTAGCTTGTGTGACAGACAAGATTACCGCCTGTCTGTTTTGTTTGTGTATGAGTCTGTTGCTATTTATCTGTGTATGCTTGGAGTCTTCACGTTTATATATAAGAGAGAGATAGAGAAAGTTTGCATGCATGTATAACTTTTCGTAGGATATCATACGAACCGTTGTATTTGTAGATTTGTGAGCCTACAGCCTACATGTGTCATTCCTCAGCTGTTGTTATCTTACCGGATCTTTCACACCGATCCTTCAAAAACAAAAGCGCAGTCTGAGACAGAAATGAAAGAGGAATGACAGACTACAAATACCAAACAGACTTTCCACTATCTTAAACAAACGGTTCTCCTCGGGGTGTTTGGATTGGGCCTGAATACCAAACGTACTGTAGAAAGAAATAGTTTGAAAGGACAGCGGGTATTTATGCAGAAGTAATGGAGAGTTAATGAAAGTACCTCTTATACATGTGAACTTTACTTCCATTCCACCTGCATCTCTTTGTTGAACTTTACAGCGTCCTTGGTGAGAATTCAAACAATTTCTCAGAGGCTAAAATGTTTGCCATTGCACAGAGATATTTCAGAAGAGAGAGCTTCATAGATATTCTGTGGACAAAATCCCATAATGCGTTCTATGTAACAAGTTCCTTTCTAAGTTGTGCAAACTGACTGTGCATTTGCACGTGTGATAGGCAAGTAAACAACTTCAGTGAGGGTTTTATTAAGTTTAGGTAGCTCAACTTTTGTCTAACCTTAATTTTAAGACGTAAAAATGTTCTTATAATCGTACCTAGATTATCAGTTAATAGCAAATCTCTTACACCCTAGGTGTCACTTTATTCTGTCAGTCACATACAGTAATTGTTTGTATGATTTTTTTCGTCATGCAATCCTTTTTTGTTTGGAAAACATCTATTTCACTTTTCATGCATTTGTGTTTTATGACTTTGATGAATTTTGCGGGAACTTCGCTCCTTATTTAGTTGCCTGTAAAATCACATTGTAGCTACTTTGTCAACACATTTGCCCCCGAGCAGAGCCCGGAGAAATGCGTTCGTATTGAGCAATGCAGCCACCATACCTTTCTCTGCAGCTTCCTTCTCCTTGCCCCAGGTGCTAACATCTATTAGCCTGCATGCAAATGTCAAAGTGCTGAAACTTTGAAGTGGCTGTAGAGCTCCAAAACTCTGCTGTTCCCTCATGTCAGCTGCCAGTTTTCTCTCCTGTGCTATCCTTTACGACAATACCATCAATCTGCTGTTTTTCCATATTCCTGCTGACACCTCCTCACCAACCCCCCAGCCATGATCCCTCACTCGGGGCAATGTGGAGTTTCTGGGAGTGGCTGCTGCTGCCTGGTGGGTGGAATATTAAAAAGGAGCGGGGCTGATGAGGTGGGGGGTTTAGAGGGTCTGTCCAGACTCTTGGAGCCTCTCTAGTCCAGGCCAAACAAAGTGACAGCAGGATTCTGCTAAAGAGGTCTCACTATTCACCACAGTGTCACAGCTCTGAGGAGGTCAGAGCTCCTGGCAGAGGTCAACCAATCAGGTAAACACTCACATTTGTAAACTAGCTGCACACAGAGCTCAGAGGAGCACACAGGGCTCTAAAAACAGTGAGCGGATTTTATTGTCAATCTCAAATGCACACACACTCTTAAGAAGCATGTTCCTCCCTGAAATGTAGTCAACAGCATCCTTTGGTTTAGTAAACCAGAGCCTGTCACGCTTAAAGCCCTATCTGCATGGACAATAGGCCTTAGTATAAATACTTAACCGAGTCAAAATGATACCAAATAGCATCACAGAAATGACAACCAAATGGTTAAAGCTGTTGACAGTGAAGTATTTAGGTCATTACTTCAGTAAAATTGGCAATATAACCATGTAAAAATGCTGCTGCATTCAAAGTCAGTGTCATCAGAAAACTTGAAGTATCAAAAATAAAAGTACTCATCATAACGTTAACGTGTAATGCTCTAGAAATTTGTGTTTGAATATTGAAACCAGAAATGCTGTGTCACTTGAATTATGAAACACAAAACTTTTTTACTTTTTTTAATCTTGAAGCAAGTTGGAATATTTCAGGCTGTTCTCATACCCCGTTTGTAGCTATGCATTCAAAAAGTAATGCACTGTAATCCGTATCCCATTAAATCAATGTGTATGTAATCCATGTAATCGTGAACCAGGAGTGGAAACGTCGTGTAGGGAGGTCGGGGGTGGATGGGTGGGAAACCAGAAGTCAACGTTGAATTATTTGTTATGTAACTTACGTGCTTAAGTTACGCCACTTCCAGAGTTATTTTAACCCAAACCAAGATATTTTCCTTAACCTAAGTAATTGTTTTGTTGCCTAAACTAACAAGACCGAAGTTTATTTTGAAAAGACTGGAGCGGAAATTGACAAGTGCATCAAGTGTTGCTGGACATTTGTGGGAAAACGCACAAATAATGAGAAATAACTTTTTGTAAGATATCATAGGAACCATTGTTTGAGGATACGTTGAATATTTTTATAGCACTGGCAACATTTTTTCACTGAACAATACATAATGTTTCAGAAGTTTATCATGTGTTTTGTATGAATAATTATCTGCAAAATAACCAGTAACTGCTGCTGTCAGATAAATATAGTACAACATGGACCTCTGAGACGTAGTGGAGTAGAAGTAGCAGAAAATAAAAATACTCAAATAAAGTACTTCTGAATTGTATTTAAGTACAGTACTGAAGTAAATGTATTTAGTTCATAGGAGTTACTGGTGCGGACACATGTTGAACTGAAGTTAATGGTTATGATATACCATAGATTTAGCTTACAACTCACTGTATATGCCAAATGCTATTTCACAATAAAAGCCTGTCAGTGCTGCCAATGTCTATCATGGCACTAAGTATAGAAAATATATAAACTGGAAAAACAAAGTTTGGAAACTTGTGTTTGATGGATTATTTCTCTGTTGTTACAATGCTAATTGGCATTGTATTTTACATCGTTGGAAAGCCTGTTTATTTACCTTCGCAATGATGTCCAACTTGTAAGGATCATGCATTTGTGGGATGAGCAGCACAGCTGATTATGTGGGTAGCGCCCAAGAAAAATTTGCCAAAATGCTCCATCAATGGTAAACATCAGACATTACATAGATTTATTTACTGCTCTTTATTAAACTGAATTTTTCGCAGAACATAGGGAAGAAAAATTAGATTAGGAACAAGTGGCGTTTTTGGAAAAGTGGAAGCATTGCAGTTCTGGTAAACACGTGGGGGCTTTACGCTAACAGGTGCACCACTCAGTGGTTTCCCAATGTGAGGAGCAGATAGAGAGCAACACGCCCCAAGCTCCTCGTATCTCTGTCAACTCTCAGCACACATTCCTTCATGACAAACCAGGCATTAGAGCAGATGGAGAAAGAGATGGCGAGATATGTAGGCTATGGAGGAGTTGATCAGAAAGAATCAGCCGCTTCTACTTTCATTATCTTCTTCACCTCGTGGGAGAAACATTTGCATGATCTTTATGTTTAGGGTTTAAGTCATGATTGAAATGTTCTCAAGCAGTCAGAGCAGGGTTTAGATTTAGTGGTCAAACAGTCGTAGGGGAAAGGAGGAGCAGGAAAAGTGGGCCAGGTGAAAGGAAGAGTCAATGGGAGACAGGAAAAAGAGAAAGAGTGGGAGGAGAGAGGTGGTGAGAGAGCTCCTTCTCAGCAGCAATGGTGCGTAGAGCCAGCGAAGATCTCTGTTTGTATGCGACCATGCATGCCTCCGTGCCCACATGCACACACACACACAAACACAAACAGTCACCCAACACACCAAAGCACCAGGACACTTGAGTCTTGGTTTCTTATACTCCGATGGGGCGAGTTTCAAGGCATTGAGAGGAAGTCGTTTGAACATCTTGTGACATCCATCCGTCGACCGTTTCCACATCGTTCCCACCCTGTCGGATTGGGCAACAGATCTCTACGGGGCCGTTGACACTTTTACACAATTAGACATGAAAGTTTATCACTGAAGGGGAGACTTTGAAGATAAATTTGACAGATCTTTACTCAGGCTAGGCTTAGGGTTTGTATATTCTCTCCTTAAGATGACTGTCATTTGCATTAGCAAATTAGGAAAAACTGCAGACATCAAACAGAAACTTCCTTGTTGCAAGATTACCTTTCTGTTATATATCTAAAAACATAAAAAAAAAAAATCATATAATCATATTAAAGGAAACCATTTCCTCTTATTTTCAGCATTGTTTGTGTTCTACAAGGTCAGACTTATTTTACAGGTTTATTACTTCCTGGTAATTCCCTTGGAAGTTTTCCTGGAAAGTACTAGAAGCAATATAGAAAAAATAGTACCTTCATTGAAAGAACTGCTCCATTTAAACCCACGCAAATATTTATTTATTGTTCATTTATTATTGGAGACTTTTTCTCCATATATGTAGAATTTTTTTTTTTATTATATTTTTTTGCATACTCAGTTGACCTGCTGTGCTCTAGTTAAAATATGTTAAACTAACAACACATTTAAATTAATTAATTTGAAGCTGACCTATCAAACAGAGTCTCCACTTTTCCTTATAATTAGTACCAAATTACAGGAAAGTTTTTTTAAATTCTTGGGAAATGATCTGGTGATTAGAAGAAGAGAAGAAGAAGAAGAAGAAACCTTTATTTGTCATAGTACATACAGGTACATACATGAAATTTGACCTCTGCATTTAACCCATTCTAAGTATTTTAGGAGCAGTGGGCTGCTGTAAGCGCCCGGGGAGCAACTTGGGGTTTAGTGTCGCTCAAGGACTCTTCGACATGCAGTCTGTAGGAGCCGGGGATCGAACAGTCAACCTTGTGGTTACCCACTGAGCTACAGCTGCCTCGATTACATAAAATGTCTCATTCATTCATGATTAAATTGACATTTCTTACCTTTTTAGGGTTATCCCGTGAGTAAACATAACTTTAGAAATTGCTGCCAATATTAACAATAAAGTATTTACCAGTTGCTGCTTGTACTTTGCAAATTTTAGAGCAGTTTATTTTTCTAAATGTATATCGAGAGAGGACATCTGTATCAGGGATTTGCATGGAGACAAACAGAGAGAATGAAGTGCGAATAACATTTTGATGTGTTAATGTCACGGCACTAATGAGGCGACAGGTAGAGAAAGTATAAGAAAGACAGGGTGAGAAAGAAACCACAGGCGAGAGAAATCATTCACACCCTCAACGAGCTGATGAAAGAGACGTTGAGATTCATGTTACATCCATCCATCACTTCCTTTCTCCTTCTTTTATAACTTATGGTTCTACAGTTTATACTCTATGTCTGAATGATATTTGGTAAAGCATATATATACAAACTGAGATAAGGGGGGCATGGAAACAAGTAGATTTTATTTGCAAAGTGCAGTAGACAAAGATGGAGCTTTATTTACTTTAATTAATTTTAATAACATAGATGCACTCCCAGGACGTACACAGTACCAGGGAGTAATGAAGGTGTGCCGAGCGTACTCAGAAAGTCTTGCTCCTTTCCTTTAACTCTTCTGGTTTGATGCCAATTCGCCCTTTGGGGCTTTTGTGTCTGTCTGTGTGTGCGTGAGTGTGTGTTGTATATTTATGAGGGCGTGTGTGAGTGTGTGGGCAAGCTGCACAGCACGCACCATGGTGTGTACCACGCCAGATGCCCTCAGGTGCAAGCCACGAGAGGTGCTCATACACACACAAACACATAAACACACACACACACACACACACACACTGAATGAATAGATAATCAGCCACATGCCAATTACACATGCACATTACTTTCTCTGTGTGTGTGTTTATGTGTGTGTGTAAGTGTGCATCAGTGTGTGGGTGGAAGATAATATCTTTGACTGACATGAGGACCTTACGAGCCTCACTGCTTCTTGCTACAGTAGGAGGTGTGTGTGTCTGTTTGTGTGTCTGTGTGTGTGTTTGTCTGTGTGTGTGTGTGTGTCAGTCATTGTGAAAGTGAACATTTCATCTTGTACTCGTACATGATCTACACAGTTTGTAGTCAGCGTGGTAAAATTGGTCTCCACTCGGCTTGTTTTCTGAATGAAACGTTGCATAATAAATAAATATTGTACTTATAACTCCACAACATTTGTTACTTTACAGATAAAATGTTTTCACACCAAATGTATCATTTTATAAAATGATTGTTATAGGTCAAAATGCCCAACAACATAGCGGGACCTATGTTGTAATTGCAATATTAAATTGCTATTTACTGTACATATAAATGCATCAATAACAGTAATAAACCCGATAATATAGTGTGTGATATTATGAACCTCTGATAATACCTCTGTACTTTCACTTAAGTATAGTTTTTCAATGCAGGACTTTTACTTGTAATTGAGGATTTTTATATTGCGAAATTGTGAGTATTTATTTCAGCATTAGTAAATTAACACACTGGTTTTAATTAGAGCGGGTATTGATTTGCATAAAAAGATTTGTTGTTTTTTAAATACTGGAATTAGAGAGTATCATATGTGCTCTCACTGTATTTTGTTGTGTTAATTAAAATTCATTGATTAAAAGTCTGCATAATTCTAAATTTAAGAAATGACTCACTGTTAATTATTTTTTTCTGTTTGAATCTGAAATGCACAGATTTTTTTTAATTCTTGTAACTTTTCCACTTTAATTTGGTGGAATTCATTAATTTGTGAAATCATTTTCTCTTAAGCCCACCTTTCTAAACTATCCGTTTTTGCATCTTTGATCCCCAGAAATGAAAGAAACCAAAACCTGTGTATGACATTGAAATAAAGGGGGGAAATGATACTGAAAAAGTATTAACATGTGAAAGCTGAGTTCCAGAGTCATTATCAAACCTTTCACACCTCTGGGATCCTTTATCTCACTCTTTTATCCGGCACCATAATAAGATTCACAACACTCCTGCCTCGGATTGTCTTGCAAAGTGCTCTCTTGGCTGCACACACTCATACACATGCAGGTTTCTCTCCAGCCAGGGAAGAGTTAATGATCCTACACCTGTCCTATCAGACACCTGTTTCACTCCTCTCAGCCAATCAGAGCAGAGAGAGGAAAATCTCTGCAGGCATTGAAATAACTCCGGGCCCCGTTCAGAGGGAATCACAACACTTGACTCATCTGAGTGTCACTGCTCTTCTCCGCTATATAGACTCACTGACTCAGAGAGACAAGCTCAAACAGACAGCGTAGAGTCGAAATTAAAGGAACCTATTCCGGCTGACTTGGACTGGAGACATGACCAAAGAGACTGAGTGAGTTTTCATATTGTTGCCTAAAATGTGTGCTTTACTGGGATTTTCTTTTTTTAAAAATGTGCTTCTTGTCCACAAGATAAAAACATTTTGATAAAGACTTTATGTAATACAGTAAATAGCTCATGGGGGGTTTCTGTCTGGGTGAGAGAAACCCCCCCTTCTTCCTATTTGCAATGAGACCCCCATGTGAAAGGTCCCTGTTTTAAGAAAGGGGTGTTTTGCAGTGGAAATTGATATGGATACACACACACACACACACATTGGGTCTGTGGTTGTGGCGGGTTTGTTGTCACTAACCTAGGGGGCCACGGAGCACAAAAGGAGACGGGAAATAAGAATCTCCTCTTGAGGTGTTGGACACAGACAGAGGGCAATGACAGCATGTAATGCATTGAATTACATAATGGCGAAACCCTAGACACGAGCCCCCCCACACACACCCTCCTCTGTGTCTGTGTAAAAACATCTGCACTCGGCTGGTTTTAGGGGGGAAATGGAGAGTAACTAATGGAGGCTGCTGGGTGTGTGAGAGAGAGAGAGACAGGTGCACCTCAGAACAGGTGTATGAGGTTAGTTTTAGTACTTGTAATGTAGCTGTAATATCAAGGAAACATACATAAACTAAAGCTGTTATAATGTGGGGTATTCCATGCTTAAATACAGCATTTCTAGTTTTCCAGGTGCAGCGTTAAGAAGCCACTCTTTCATTAATCCTTGTGAGAAACCACTGGATTTCTCTTTTAAGCTGCTGTGGTTCTGTTGTGGTCGAGAACACCTGTGGTCTTTCCCTCCTGTCAGCACATTTAATTAGCTGTTTATCCCGAGTAAACTTTCGCTGTTTGTTCATTAGCTACTTCAGACTAACTCCAAAGGGGGATTATCCTGGTAGGCAGGATTTTTGTCTTTCCAAACAAATCAAATCCTCTGAATTTACAAGAGATATGGGAAGCCAGAGCTCACCCCTTGCCTTGTGGGTGTCTATTTACTTAGTAAGAAAATCTTGTCATCTCTTTTGAGGTCTATGCAAATAAGAGGGTTTATACAGGATTCAAGAATGTAGTTTTTTTGTCCTTTCACAACTCCAGAAACCACAAAACACTACGTGTGTGTGTGTTGGGGGGAAGTGGTGGTGGTGGTGGGCGTTAGTGGGTGGCCCTTGGCTTTTTAAACCTTTTTGACACCACTGTTTTTGAGGGATGTTACTCAGCGCTGCGGTTTTGCAATCGAAACCATCCATGCTTCGGGGCAAGTATGTACAGGGCCCCGAGGCTCGGCTACTGCTGTTAAACTCACGCTCACTCTGTCAAACCCTGTGTGTTGCATCAGCCTTTAAATGACTTGAATACATTTATTTTTCTACATTTTCACCCTTTTTTCTGTATACAGTATATTTTGTCAACCTAATCAATCACTCTCTCCCCTCTGCAGGACTCTGGGACTGGTCTTTCAGAGCGAGAACTTCAACTATAACCGTTACAATAACCACGTCATGGACTCCTGGTCCTACCTGGAGAGCCCTGTCCACGAGCAGAACCACTCCAAACCCAGACTCCACCCAGGAGACGACCTGGCAGCCTTAACCATGCTTTATGAACAGTGCAAGGTAGATAATGACGAATGACAAACTTAACTCAATGTTAACCCCAAGATTAATTCTAACTTTCTCACTCTGACCACTTTTTTTGATATTTAAAATTTTGTTTTTAAATTTTCCAGAGCAACAAAGATCAGAAGATTAACTGCAACCGCAGTGGCAACATCTGCAAAACAGACAGGTAAAAGACACCAAACAGTTGCTGCTGTCATTTATATGTGTTTATATAACTCCCTTGTATCAGTCTTCATAATATGTTATGCCGATTTTTACCAAGGAGAGTGCAGGTGAAATAAATTGCAAAATCACCAAAAAAATGTAGATTACAAAAGATCTAAATGTTCCTTAAAGATTAAATTAAATGTCCCCCTATTATTTCCATCTCCTTCTGTCCACTGAATGAAACGCTTTAGAGAGAGAGAGAGTGTTAAGACAGAAAGAGAAAGGCAGGGCTTTGGGAGGCCATAAACAGGTGAGTGGGTAATCCCCAAGTCAAACACAGTCAGGGGGGATTATTGTCTACCTCTCCATCCATCCATCCTCTCTCTATCATCATCAGAGTTTCACAACTCCCTCTGTCCTCACTTCAGCTCTACTTCTTGTTAGGTGGGTGAGAAACGGCCATTGTTGGGGCGCAGTGTTGTCCCCTCAAACATTTTGAACAGAGAAACTCAAACACAAAGAAGAATAAAAAGATGGATTAAGAGACAAATAGTTCCCACCCACACTCAAACCGTGTCCCTCTGCGAGTTTAACCTTGCTGTAGCTGTGTGTGTGCTGAACACAAGAAGTGCCTTTTTTCTGTACGTTTGCACAGGCTTCTGTAATGTTTAACACACACTACAGTTAGTCACTTTAAGGTTGTTTGCTTCTTTGCTCTCTGGTGGAGTATACAGAAGTGGCTTTCCTGTTGTAATTAATCTCCTACTTCCTCTTTTCCCCCACCCCGCCAGGACTCTAACAAACACCAATGAGCTCACTTCATTGGAGGCGTCCGCCAACGTCATGAAGATCCTCTCCGAGAACGTTCCGTTAGGCCATCCTCATGACGTTTTGGGATCCAAGCAGAACGCCTGCCTGCCCATCTCCATTCCCACCACCTCAGACACCTACGCCACGCTGACCAGTGTGGTGGCAGACACTTACGACAAGCAGGAGCTCAACATCATCTTTGATTCCCTGCTGACCGGCGCTTTCCCCGACCCCAGCGCTGAGGTGAGTTTGGCGTCATTATTTGAAAGTTTCTTGTGTCATCCCTCTTTTCCTTTTATTAACAAATGTCCTTTTGTGAATTCCAGACTCTTCCCTACAGCGATCCCTTCCCCGAAGACCAGTCCAGCCCGGTCTACTCGGGATCCTACACCAACTCGCCACCGGAGAGATTCAGGAGTGAGTTCCAGTTTGCCCTGGGAGCTCCCCTGGCTTCTTCTTACAAGTCCAGCGAGCTGCCCATGGTGTACTTGAACAAGGGCCAGTTCTACCCCATCACCCTACAGGGAGTGGACAGCAGCGCCTGCCTCACCGCCACTAGAGTCAAGGTGAGTCATGGTGACACAACCAACAATTAAAATTAAAACAATTTAAAATGTTAGTTGTTTTTATGTGTGTAAGTTACGTAAAAAATTGGCGACTCTTGTTCCTAGTGGCATCTTTCCCTTGGGGCTTTTTTTCACGAACACATGAATGCATAAATTCTTAGCGTGACACCAAGCCAACCCTTCCCAAATATCTGTCCCTCCCCTGTAGCCAGCTCCGCTGTGACTAATTCCATGCTGCTGACACCCTGCACACCGAGGTGGCACCATTAAAATGACAGTGTCCTGCCCTGTATAATTTATTCCTACCGGGGTGTAATGAGGCCAGAGTGCAGCGGAGCTCAGCTCCCTGGCAGAGTGGAAAAAAAGAGAAGTGGACAAGGTGGTGGGGAAGGTGTGGTGTCTGGTTTTAAAAACATAGACGACAAACCTTTTCTTTGTCAAGCAAATCCGAGGATAAGAATACACACAAACACACACCCGCTCACTGCAAATAACTGGTGACAATGTGCAGAGAAAAGGGGGATTTGGAGTGATAAATGAAACGTGAAAGGACATTCTTGAAAAATGTAGGCAGGTGATTCAGTTTGACAAACCTAATGATCTGTTTTTCTGTCACTTCTCCACCTCAGACGGTCGTGATGGCTGTGTTTGAAAATGACAAGAGCCCAGAAATGCAGCTCCGCTTTTGGAATCACTGGCACGCACGTCAGCCAACCGCCAAGCAGAGGGTCATTGACATCGGTATGTTTTTCAAAAATACGCATGCAAAGTTACTGTTCACCTGTGCACAGACACGTGCAACCAAGGACGGGAAAGTGAAAGAGTTCCTCACTTAATTGTCGTGTGTTACATAAGAGAATCAACCCATCATTCCTATCTGATTAGACACGAGAAGAAGATTAAAAATGTTTTTTTTCTTTATAGCGGACTACAAGGAAGTGTTCAGCGGCATTAGCAACATCGAGGAGGTGGCCTTCAATGCTCTCTCCTTTGTGTGGAACCCCAATGAAGAGGCCAAGGTAAACACACGTACACATGCATAGATGTTTTGTTTTTTTATATAACCTGGCTCACAGAACAGGTGGAGGATTTAAAAGAGAGGAGAGGAAAGGTAGAATAGGGAGGTGGAGAGGAGAAGGAGTGGCTGAGGAGGGAGGAGAGGAATCCCAGAAATGTGTTTGGCCCCGAGGCTCCTGTCACGGCAGCGGGACAAGAGCCACGACGACTTATTCAAGCTTCTCGGTGGCCCAAAGGCGCTGGGGTGGGGCCACCAAACCTGCTGCAGGTGGAGAGGAGCAGGAAGAAGGGAGGTTATCTCGCAGAAAATGTAAAAATAGAGATGTTTAAAAACAATAAGAAGGTAGAGTAAAGCATGTTGGAGGTCTGTTTTTCAAGACGGAAAAGAGAGAAAGAGCAGATTCTTCCTTTTTTTTTTCTTGATATATGTCATTATGTCTCTACTGGAACACACGTACAATAAAGGAATGACATAGAGAAACAATGTCAGTGGCCAACGTCAACACGATGTGCTCAAAATACCTATTCCCACAGGTGTACATTGGCATCAACTCACTGAGCACAGACTTCTCGGCTCAGAAGGGAGTGAAAGGCCTGCCTCTGAACCTGCAGATTGACACGTACGACTTCAGCTCGGGAACCAACCAGCTCTTGAACAGGGCCGCTTGCCAAGTCAAGATTTTCTGCGATAAGGTACGTCGCTTCTTGTGTCATTTCACTTCATCCACCTTTTCTTACACACACACACACACACACAAAAAATTGTGGAGTCATCATTGTAACCATGTGATTGTGTGCCCTCAGGGTGCAGAGAGGAAGATGCGCGATGAAGAGAGGAAGAGGACCAAAAGGAGGGTAAAGCCCGACGCTAACGGTGAGTTTTTGCAAGCACTTAAGGATAATTTCATCCCACGGTATACAAACACAGAGTGTATTCTGACTTCCTGCTTTTGTCTTTAGTGAGCAGCTCAATGGGCAGCGACTGCACCTTCTTCCAAACCCTGGACGACCATGTCACCCAGCCGGTTCTCTTTATCCCAGAAGCACACCTCTGCAGCTTACAGCGCATGGTAGGTCCTCCTTTAACCTCTCCTCTCCTCTCCCCTTTCTCTCCTCTCCTCTCCTCCTGTATTGAGTGAATCATGTTCCCGACCCCTGTATCCCTCCAGGCAGTAGCAGGGATAAAACTGTGGGAAAGTATGTAGCGGAGGAAAAGTGGGCTGGGAAGGGGAGGGGATTGTGTCAGCGAAAGTGAGGTTGACTCGAGATCAGATGAGCTAATTGGAGTCGAAACCAGACACAAGTACAAGCCGCTACAGCTGCTGACACTGAGATTATTAAGCTATGGGGGCTTACACACGAAAACACACCTGGCGCAACAGACACCTGACATACAGTATGCGCCACCCTCATAGTTTTTTCACACATACACACACACTTGCAAAAACAATGAGGCGAGGGTGCTGTTCAGACAGGCCACTTTTCCCACGCCGTGGAGTCTTTAGGGACATGTGTTAGAGTGTGAGTTACTGATTGAAACTGAAGGAAAAATTAAAACCAGCAGTAACAAAATTACCTAATGATGCAATGCCCCACTGTCTGCTACGAAGGGCTCAGGCAGTAAACATATTTGATTGTCCAGTACGATAAAGTGCAGGATGGTCCTATCTGTGTCTCTCCATCAGTGCCCACGCTTATGTGGTTTAGAGGTTATGGGAAATGCAGTCTTACAATAATGATAACATTCCTTTTTGAAGGTATTACGCACAGACAATGGGGGGAAAGGTGACTTTAAGCAATGCTTTTATCAGTGGAGTGGTGCCTAATCAGATCTCTGGTCTGCTCTCTGCTTCTTTTTGTCTCTCTAGGCTACTCCCAATGACGATGTCGAAAGGTAAGCATAGTAAACACAAGGCGACGTTACACAGACGTCCATCACAAACAGTTATTTCTGAATGAATAAACACATGTTTTAGTCTAATGTTAACATGTGTTGTGTTTTCCTATAGGAGTGCTATGAAGAGATTGTATCCAGACAGAGACCAGAACAGCTCTCCACCCAGCAAGCAAGCCCGCAGAGTAGACCCACAAAGAGGTACATAGACAACTAAGAGTCTTTTAATAATAATATTACAATATAACAATTAGTTATGTCAAACGATTAAAATATTGAATCATGATTCATCGCAAATTAATCACACATTTTTCATCCGTTCAAAATGTACCTTAAAGGGAGATCTATGAAGTATTCTACTCTTATCAACATGGGAGTGGGCAAATATGCTTGCTTTATGCAAATGTATGTATATATTTATTATTGGAAATCAAATAACAACACAAAACAATGACAAATATTGTCCTCGTGACTCGTGGGTATACATAGAACCAATTTTCATTCACAGATCTTGAGGTCAGAGGTCAAGGGACCCCTTTGAAAATGGCCATGCCAGTTTTTCCTCACCAAAATTTAGCGTAAGTTCGGAGCATTATTTAACCTCCTTTGAGACTTGCTAGTATGACATGGTTGGTACACTGGGTTCCTTAGGTTTTCTAGATTCATATGATTGTTGCGTTAATGTGTTAAAGAAATTAGTGGCGTGAAAACGAATTTGTGTTAACTGATATTATTGCGTTAACTTTGACAGCCCTAATAAGATTATTTAAAATAAAGTTGCCATCAGAAATGAGCCCATGAGCTTTCCTCGTCTTTTATACTAAATGTTTTATTCCTTTTCTCGCTTTCCAATAGTTCTGCTGTACGTGAGGACGTGCGCCGAAGAGGTGTTTGATGCCCTCATGCTCAGCGCGCCAACAGTGTCAGGCCTACGAGAAGCTGTAAGTAACAAACTTCAAAGGCATTCCTGTATTATCTGACCTGATTTGGTGAGGTGGAGATAAACAGCATGTCTCCACTTCGCCCTCCAACAAACACACATCACGCTCACATACTTTACCGTACGTTATCTCTCGAGTATATCGTCTTTCTTTCAGCGGGAGATCATGCTAACTGACATCTCGTATTCCTTTCCGTCCTCAGGTTTCAGAAAAGTACGGTATGCAAATAGACGCCATTGGGAAAATCTACAAAAAATGCAAGAGAGGGTGAGTGTCTTATTGTTTCTTTGTTATGTCTAAGTAGCATTAAAGTAGTTCATTTGACACAGACAATGAGCATTAGATTCAGGGCTTAGTTTGTGATTTTAATCTCATCCTCCTTTAAAGGAAGATCATGTCGACAGACTGGGTAGGTAGGTTAGTTGACTCGGCCTCCTGGAATGTGTTAATTGCAGCGCCTCCAAAAGAAAGACAGATGACTGAGGGAGGATGAAAAGGTTTCAAAAGTCCTGCAGATGAGTCACGGGCAATTGTTGTACTTTTGTCTTTTATGTTTTCATAACCTCATTGGAACACCAGGAAGTATTTCGGTGTTGAAAGAGATATCTGGCTTGATTAAGCAGAAGGGTTCCAGTTACTAGCTGAAGGTTGTCCATCAAGTTGTGAGCTGTTTTTAAACTCACGTCACGTGTCGCGTCGGCTAAACATCGAGAGAGGTTAGATGAGTTGGTGAGAGCTGCACTTAAGAAGGACTTTCATTGTGATTAATTTCCTCAAAAGTTACTTGGAAAAAAGGGTGGCACTGCAGTGGTAATGAAAAGGTCACCCTCCTCCCTCGATGACTCATAAAGATCATCATCTCAGCCAGCACATGTCTCATTAGCAGAATAATGCGTTGACTGTATCTCACGCAGTCAGCCGCTGTCAAACTGATAATGGTCTCCTGTAAAATAACAGAGGAGATCAGAGGGCATTTCTTGAGATGTAAATAAGACCTCCTGACAGACACTGAAACACCTTTGGGTGTTTTTCCTGCTGCTTCCTGCTCGCTGCTGGCAGCTATCACTTCAGGGGGAGCAGCTAAGCTAACTGGTTGGGTTACATTCTCCCCGCAGTTCCCTCCCTCCTCCTTTTGCTCTTGTCTTCAATCAGCTCTGTCCCTGCAGGCAGAATGCATGAGCCGCTGGTTAGTTCAGTTATTAAAACCTTAAAGACTCCGAGTTAGCGTCGGGGAGGAGGAAGAGAGTGACCTGATTTACTGCCACTACTGATGCAGAAGATATAACGCCACTGCTTTTCACCTGAATAGATTCCTACAAACAAATACCATGTAACCCAGACAAGCTGGAGACCTGCTGCTTATGGGTGTGACACATTTTAAAGACAATGTGCACATCCTTGTTTTGAAGATGTTTTTGTTATGTTTTTCATCGGGCTGTCAAAGTTAAAACCATAATAGCGCGTTAACGCAAATTTGTTTTAACGCTACTAATTTCTTTAATGCATTAACACAACTTTTAGGTTGTAGTGGACTCAGTTTTAAAGCTAGAGTAAAGATACTGACACCATATGAAACTAGAAAATGAATAAGAAATCCACTGATGTCAAACATGTCTTACTAGCTTGTCGTGAAGGAGGCTAAATAACGCTCCAAACTTATGCTAAATTTTGGCGAGGAAAAACTGGCTTGGCCAATTTTCAAAGGGGTCCGTTGACCTCTGACCTCCAAATATGTGAATGAAAATGGGTTCTATGGGTACCCACATTGTTGCCTGTTGGGCTTTAGTTTGCCATTTTATGATTTGAGCATATTTTTTATGCTAAATGCAGTACCTGTGAGGTTTCTGGACAATATTTGTCACTGTTTTGTGTTGTTAATTGATTTCCAATAATACATATACACATACATTTGCATAAAGCAAGCACATTTGATAAGAGTATTACATACTTGACAAATCTCCCTTTAAGATACATTTTGAACAGATAAAAAAATGTGCGATTAATCATGATTAACTATGGACAGTCATGCGATTAATCGCGATTAAATATTGTAATCGATTAACAGCCTTAGTTTTACACTGATAGAAATTCCTCATGATCACTAAGGTAACCTTTTGTTTTCGCTCTTTTTTTTTTTTCTCAGGATTTTCGTCAACATGGACGACAACATCATCGAACACTACACCAACCAGTCGGCCTTCCTCATTGAGATGTCCGAGGGCATCGGCGGTCAGTTCCAGGTCACCCTCATCGAAGTATGAGAGCCGCTGAAGGATGTAACGACTCACAGCTGCCAGTTGAAACCATCTCTAATAGCACTGCTCAGGCAAAGACAATGAAAGCTGTGGAAAAACCAATAAGGGAACTGGGCTGAAGAGACCTCTCCAGTTTTTCCAATTTCAGTTGAAAACCGTTTCTCCATGTTGTAAATACCACTCCGCCCCATGAGTTTTTGTTATATGAATTGTAACGTAAGAGCAATTATGATGAACATCCTGTAAATATATAATGTAAATAGATTTTAATATGACAGTGTTTTTCAAACTATCTATGTGCGTGTCGCGATCCATTTTCCACAAATTGCTATGTATTTCAATTTTTTTTTTACAGAGCCCTGTGCATGATGTGTGTAGTATATTCAGCATTTTTCAGAGGTTGCTATTCTTGCTGCTTTTAATGTATCCATCATTTCTTCTACAAGAGCCAATGGTGCGTTTCCTCACCCACAACCTGCTAATGGTGTTTTATTTTCACTGCCACAAGTATCTTCCTGAAGGTTCCTGTTAGTTTCACGACCAAAATGGCCCTGACGCTGGGTTTAATTCAGAACCTAATGTCAGACATTTCCACCAGTAAAAACCACACAATAGTTAGTACTGGCCATCATTTAGTCCCAAGTTGTGGACATTTTCTGCCTGTTTTGGTGTAACCACAGAGTTTCCCTGGAAACACTTCAAACCACCCCGAGGCCTGCGAGAGGACTTTCATAGTATGCGTGTGTATGTGTGTGTGTTTTCCCTTTATACGTTACGCATCATTTCAAAACGAGCATGTATCCCTGTAATATTTCATTATTATATCACGGCAATTCTGGTTGTATTAGTCACATCTTGCCTCTTTTGTAAGAAAATAAAGAAAAATGCATAATAAGGTTTTGTGGCTGTCTCTTATATTATACATACAGATCTGATTAAAAAGCTATAGCAAGGATCACTTATCACTGGAATACACCTTTTGTCTGTTCCAGTATTAATTGATGTGTTCCTGTGTGTGTTTATCTTCTCTTTCACATCTTTTGATGTGAAGTGCGTATTGGAAATATAGAAACGGCTGACTGCTCCATCGGCTCTCTCTACAGATCAAACAGAAGCATGAATCCCATCGGCAAGAGAGAGGTTTGGTCTTATGTTTTGTATTTTTGGTATGTATGGGTCAGTGTGTATACGTGTTCAAGGAGGGAGATCATATGTTTTATTTTTGTAGCAGCTCCAAAATAGGCAGCACACATTGAAGTGTTGGCATATTGAGAAAAGCATACCCTATTTGGTGACACTTACGGGGGGAAAGCAGGGAGGCACTCCAGTCCTAGATATAACACAGACATCCTTCAGCAAGTCAAAGAGAGAGGCACACACACACACACACACACAGAAAGTGAGACCGAGAGGCAGACGGCCAGGGAGGCAGAAAGGCAAGCAGACAATAACAGGGACAGACACAAGGACAAACAGAGGCAGAGACGGGTGGGGAGACTGCTGAAGCGAGGATAGAAACGAGGAGGAAGAGAGAGAGAGAGCAGGAATAACGAAGAGGCGGTTGCACCATCTGCTGCCTGAGAGAGAAACATGTTAGCCATTCAGATGAGAGCAAGGGAGGCAGCCAGCGATCTGCAGTGAGATACCAACAACCCCTCCTGAATGGTAAGTGACTGAGACTACGTGTGTGTGTGTGTGTGTTTGCATTGGCTTGAAATGTGCCTGCATGAGAGAAAGTGGGCTATTAATAACCCTTTCATCATTTTCAATTCATGATAATTCTCTTTAATGTGCATCTCTCTGCAGATGTCTCCATACCGTCACCTCCTTGCCATCTCTGCATTGAAACATATCAAAACATCTTGCATTTGAAAATAAATCCCCTTGGAGGTAACAAGTGGTAACAGAGAAGCGATCATGTCCTCACAGCTGGGTCAGCTCTCCGATTTCTCGTGTGTGTGTGTGCGTGTCATCGTCTCTGTTTCCCGTCATGTCAATAAAGTCGAAACCTTCCGGTAGCTCAACAGGAAATAATGGCATGTTTGTAATTATAATGTTGGCATATGCTGATGACACTTGAGGACAAGTATGTGTTTATGACAACACACTCCACTCACTTTGATTTATGCCACGTCCAGATGTGCATTCTCATGGTACATTTCTATTCTAATTAATCTTTTGTATTCTAGTATTTTTCTTGTGTATACTATTCTTGTATATCCTGGCGTAATTCAGTAAATCTTATTTATTGTTAGACTGATACCCGCTCGATTGTCTTTGATCTTTCCTAAATTAGATTTCCCATTACTTTCAGAGGTGATCGGTCAGTCTTAATGTCATCAACTCTCCGGCGACATTTCCAGAAGTGAAATATTTTACCATTAATTGGATCACATTTACAAATATGATTCATTCAGGCTGAACATAAATCTCCACAGTGCATCAAAACAAATACAACCTGGTGTTACAAATGAATATTTTCCACCATCATTCATACACTGAACCTGCTTCAATTAAGAACAGTTAGAGTATTTATTATTTAAAACACACCCAAATCCATTAGATCGTTCTTTTATATTCAGTAATCAATGCCTAAATTCAGCACAGGGTTTGTGACAATACTGTATGCCCAAATGCATTATGTTTTTTTATTATTGGTTTCATATGTCATCATCATATATTTATATTTTTTATTTACTTACTTTTTTTATTTACTTTTCTTTTAAAGAGGCATAGAAATACAGAAAAACATAGTAGAACAAATGGTTGGTCACCTATGCATTCATACAAACATTATAGTGATGGTAATAATTGCCAGTTCATACAGTAATGAATCAGTAAACATCTCATGAGGTCACAAACACAATCCATTTTTCCCAGTATTGCAAGAATTTATCAACCGGAAGATTTAGCAAAACAGTAATTCTCTCCACTTTGAATATTGGTCACATTATCTATCCAGTCAGCCTTTGTTGGAGGTTCGGACTGTAACCGTTTGCATGATTAAGATATTATTAACAGCCAGCAAGAAAGCTGTAAAGCTTTCTTGCTGGCTGTTAATAATATCTTTTATAAATATTTGTCCTTCACCAATAAGTGAGCTGCGATATTGCCCACATTATATATTTTTTATTTAAAAAGAAAGATATTGTGACTAATAGTTGTAATTCCTGCTGAGGAAAATGAAGCAAGGTTGTTTTTCCCCCATTAAGGACGTCATCATATTATCACTGTTGTGTGTGTTTCTTTGACGGTGATGTATGCTGATAGTGGCTGCTTGTGTTTGTTTGTCTGCATGAGTCACGCGCATCTTCAAGTTGTTTTGTCTGCATCCCAGAGAGCAGTGTTCGTTTCTTTCCTCCTCCGGGCTGAGACACTGTAGATGGACTCACTCTGCATTCAGACACTGGCCTGACATAATCACTAACCCGACTGAAATCTTCCAAGGTCATAGCTGGTCATCAATTGTGAGGCTTTGAGAAAACAACAACACACCCTCCTGCACACACACACACACACACACACACACACACAGTTGTGTTTCCCTCACTTTAGAGGATATGACATTGACTTACATTGATTTACCCTTGACCTAACCTTAAACCAAGTCTTCACCCCAAAATGTAATGATTTACGTTATAAGGACCTGCATTTCGTCCCCAAAAGGAACGCGAGTCCCCACAATGTGAGTGTAAACACAGATGTCCCCACAACATCAGTAATACAAGCACACACACACACACACACACACACACATAAAGTCGACAAATACACAAGGCAATTAGGTCTTGCATAGAGAGGAGTCTCACAGGATCTTATGATAAATAAAGCAACACACACACACTGTTACGTTGAGACTGGCCAGGTTATCGTATCCTAGCAACAGAGACAGCCATCGACCGTTCAGTCTTTTCCTGTCCAGCGCGGTGGAGCAGTGGAGCCAAACCTCCTTCTGCTTTCTCCGGCTGCTGGAGCGCTCGTCTCTACTCCACTTCACACCTCTCTCTGTTGTTTCTCATATCTCGCCTCTCTTCTCCATCACTTCGACCTGACGTGCACCACCCCGCCCTCTGACTGAATCTCTCTCTTTCACTCAGACGGTCACAATGAAGAGTCTGCAGCTAAAAGAGAGGAGAGTTTCGACAAAGAGGTAATGGACAAACTTCTATTTTGAACTTTTATTGTTCTGATCACTGTAATGACTCTCTTTGCTTTTGCTAATAGCTGGATTATGCCTTTTTTTGAGGGGAGTATTTGAAGTTTTAAGTTTTTTGTTGTTTTTTTGCAGACACAGATCGGCAGTGTCTGGTCAGAGGAGACATTTGTGACTGGATTTCATTCTATGTGAACACTGAGAAACAACTGATCATCGCAATCGTGTTGTCTTATCCTTCCTGAACAGATAACCATAACACCGACATACGATAATTACAAGCAGCATCGACTGCCGTCTTTCTTTTGGAAAATACTCTGAGGACAGGTACTTTGCAGCTTGTATGTTTTTAATTAGTTATATGTCTTGAGAGTTTTCGTAAAAGAAGAATCAGGGTTGCGCCACTGACTGTACGATGCAAACGCCAGCCTCCATGGTGATGGGGATTGTCTTTGCCCCTTTGGGATTGGTCCTTGTCTTCACTGCCGCCATCACCCCTCAGTGGAGAGAGGGACAGGCACATCTGAGCCTGGCGGGGTCGGGGTCATTTCTTCGGGCGGCACTGAAAGGTCAGGGGACGGGCGGAAGATCAGCGGAGGCGCTGCTCTTGCTGCGCTCTGATGGACTTTGGGAGAGCTGCCTTCAGGTGGAGCACCCCGAGCTGAAGCAGTGCTGGCCTGTGGCAGGTCCGTATCAGAGAGACCCGAGGGTTCGCCTGGCACAAGGTTTGATCCTGACCTCGTTGTTCCTGTGCGGCACCGGCATTGTCCTGGCGTGCATCGGGGTCCGCTGTTGGATGGATATACCTCTGAGAGGTGTATCAGCTACAGGTGGACTCCTGGTGGTGATGGCCGGGCTGCTGAGCTTCACTGCACTCGGGGTGTACACCCACAACCTTGAAAGACTGGGGATGGCAGCTCCAAGTCAGGGGATCAACAACCCCAGGTTCCCCCAGCTCCGCCTGCATCGGGGCGGCTCGCTCTACTTTGGCTGGCTGGGTTCATGTTTACAGATGCTGGGAGGCAGCGCTCTGCTGTTCAGCTTCAAGCGACCAAGATACCCGACCTGCCCGTCCTGCCCAGAGCTACCTGTCTGCCCTGCGTGTCGTTCATGTCCAGAGATCACCAACAAGCCAGACACGGATGTATATGAAGTCAGCTGTTAGAATATGAAGCTGACAATTAAAAGGAGAATTTGGTACCTTATATGTGGATGTCCAATCAGTGTTGATGGTGATGTAGATAATTAAAGCTATAAATTCCTCAGCGTGTGCTATATTGACAGAGAAAGCTGATTTCTCCTGCTTGCGGAGCCGTGCCGGTAGTGCCGACATGTACCAGGATGTGTTGACCACAAGCTTCTGTCCAACGTCACCTCTATGCTCCCTCTACCTCGTCACTCCATTCAGCATATGTATAAGTTTCCCTCCAAACGCAATTGAAAATGCAGTTTAGTTGTATGGGAACGTCATTTTTAGGAGACAGGGCTGCACATTCACCGTCACTCCGTTACACTACTCCTGCAACCAGTCGGTTTTTGCTCCCGGCAGGTAAAATGCATCCTCTGCGCTCATATTTTGGGATGCCATTTTTTCGAAGTTTGCAAAATAAGCAAAGAGAACAAGAGTTCTGTTTTTGAGCGACATCTAGACCACGCCCCTAGCTACACAGAGAAATCCGAGCTGAAATAGCAGCCTGTATTCTTCCTTGTCATCAACTACGTCATTGTCATGCCTATGCTGGATGCAGGAAGAACAATGATGATGTTGCAGCTGCGAACTCAGCTTTCTCAGTAAATTTAGCACGCACTGAGGGATTTATTGCTTCAATCGACTACATTTACCATCAACACTAATTCCACATAAAAGACGCCAAATTCTCCCTTTAAAACATGGGTAAAGATGAACAAATCTGGACACGTTGAATCTTATTAAAGTCACTTCCAACTCAACAGCTGATAAATCTGCCAACTAATGAAATGAGTCAATTCATAAATGACTGTGAACCACAGGTCATTACCACTACCTGATTAATGGACCTGTCGGGTAAGAACATGATGGATGTACGGTACAGTAATTGCCTTGAAATGTCATTTTTTGGGGGTGTAAAATACAAAGAAGTACAAAGAAGTTCATCATGGTTGAAAAGAGCTCAAGTTCCTGCTGCCTTTAACTGCAACATGTAGTGAAACGTGACTGAAGGGTCTCTCTGTTCTGCCTTTTACATTTGTAGCCATGCCTTTGTACTGTTAGCAAGAAACATGACATGTTTGTGTGTCCGAACAAAACTGTGAAATGTAAAATATATTTGTGATAAATTATAAGTTGCTTAGATAGTGTTAGGGCTTTGAATAAGAAAAATGGACAAGCTTGTTTTAGATGTCGTAATAGATTACCAATGTACATTTTTAAAGACTTGCTTTCATCTGTACTTTTTACATTGATGGAAATCCGTCTTTCTTTGTAAATATGGTTCTTTGGAGCGGAGAAAACAATGATGAATGATTTTCTCCAAAAGTATTTGCAATCTACTTTCAATATTTTCTCCATTAAGTCGCTGCGAGCAATTAAAAAGACCGATTTTAGAAGTCAAATTACTGAAAGAACATTCGAAATAATAATTACCTTCACTAAGGAGCCTTCATCTGATGAATGTAATATTACTCTCTTGATAACACGGACAGCGAGGAGACAAAAGGTGTTTGAGGAGGAGGACGATGTACAACAGGGTGTTTGTTCTTTGTAAATTATCCGTCGGTGTTTACTTGTTAAAGTGTGTTCATACTTGGTGGTGCAGTCTGCATTGAATAAAACATTTCAGCAACAAATCTATCAATGTGTTTTATGTGCCATCTAGAGCAAAAGCAGATCAAGGTTGACTTCAATAGAAAAAAACAGCCTATTTAAAAGACTCTGAGTGAGATCATCTCAGCCGACGCACAGCAGACAAGGTCACTTCAGTGAATTAGCAGAAAGACGTGAACAGATCACGACCCGATGAGCAGTTCTTTCAATCAGCAGCAGACGTCATTCTACAGTAAGTGGATTATGTAGATGAATAAAGTGAATTTGGCACAAATCTGAGTCACTAATGTGCCATAGTTGAGAAAACAAAGGTCAGTAAATGTAAGCAGCGAGTGGAGTCTTGCAATGAAATTAAAAGAAGTTTAGAAAATGGATTCGCTCATATAATAAAATATAATTTGCCAGTTATATTTTGCACTTCAGTAGAACAAGTTCAGTTTATTTTCTCCTGAGTCTCCAATAAATACACCCAGAAAGTATACAGACCTTCAACTTTTGTTATGTCTTATGCTATGCGATTAAATTCATTTTTCCCTTCATAATGACTTAGTGAAAACAGGATTTTTAAAATGTTTTTTTTTTGGCCAATGTGTAAATTCCACCCTCATATTGGAGTCCACCTGTGGTCAATTCAATTGATTAGACCTGATTTGGAAGGGCACACACCTGACTGTCTATATAAGGCCTCACTCACAGCTGACAATGCACATCAGAGCAAAAAAACAAGCCATGAGGTTGAGAGCAACTGCCGGCAGAGCTCAGAGACAAGATTGTGCCGAAGCACAGAAAAAAAGTCAGCTGCATTAAAGGTTCCCCAAGAGCACAGTGACCTCTTCTTAAATGGAACAAGTTCTCCTGAACTCTTTAACCCCAGCAGGAACTTCACAACACATTTCAGCGATTGTCACGTTCCCTTTTTATTAAGCCGATCGATACCACAGTGAAAAGACATCTCGGCAATTGAGGAGTCTTGCTGCTTTCATGGCAGCCTTGGGCAATAAGGAACACCGAGCCACAGCTGTCACACAGCTCGACTACATGGTTCATATGTCCATATATGTGAAGTACACCGTGTTCTCCACAGTGGTTTAAAAAATAACAAAGAAAAAACATCACCTTGACCAACAAGGGGCTACAACAACAGTGTTTCTGAAGCAACATTTTTAATGTGCAAAATATTTCAAATGTATACCTTTTATTAAGGTAATGTCAATAAACAAATACATACAGTATTTATAGTAAAACTGTATTTACATATCACATTACAAGAGGCATGACTTATATTACAAATTCTCATTGAATCCTAAGAGAAGTTCTACTTTCTATATCATCTTAGAATCCCATAAATACATACTGAACTCAGGTTGACACTTGGCAAATTGTTCTTTTCTCTGTTGTAAACTTGTCACATTTTGTTTGTTGTGAGCGAATCTAAATCTGCACTGATGCATTTCACTGACGTACTTGATTAAAGTGCTGATTTAATGGCAATTTCGACTAAGGGTGTAACGATACTTCGGTCTGGATCGATATATTGATTCAATGATCGACGATCTAATATAACGATGTAAATTGAAAACATCGATACATATTTTCTTTAAGATACGCCCTTATTTTGAAATTCTTAGTTGATAAAAAAGGTTTGCACTTAAACATGAGAAATGTGGCACTGTAGGGTGAAACACAGGAGATCTATTTTCATTGTTTTTTATTAAAATGTCTCGAAGAGCCCGAGAATACAATTTTCAAATCATAATTTAGTTGCTTTTTTTGAGTTGTCGCAGGCCCCTGAATCGTAATCGTATTGTGGCAGACTTTGTGATATCAGCAAATATCGTATTGTTGTCCAAAGAATCGGTATATGGTGCCTTCAAATGGGGTCGTGTTTACCGCGTTCATGATTAGAGTCCATATGAACGCCCCGTCTTGTGGTATTCACAACTTCGTGAATGTGGACAGTTTCTGAAAACTCAGTTTCCGAGTTTGTTGACGTTGTCAGAAGTTAATTTCTCGGTACATAATAAGTTAATATACTGTAATTTTAGTCGTATATTGTTTTTTTTCCCGTAATTATATAATATGTCTGAGGAAAATGTTGATATTCCCAACGGTCTCATCTTTTTCCTCTGTCATTATGCCTTTGCATTTACTGCATTATGTTACCCACTTGCTAGCCTGCTAAATTGTTAGCCTCTGTGGCTTCTAGACGCCGACAGTAACGTTATTATTGCCGTTGCTAAGCAGCGGTGTTCTCACGTCTTGACCACTTGAACGCCAAGCATTTTGTGTACACGACTTCCCATGTTGTAAACACGAGCTCACGAGTTTCATTTGAAGGCACCATTAATATCATATTGTGATGAAACTTGTGATTTACACCCCTAATTTGGACTAATCCTAATGTCAGCAGAGGACGCAGTGAAATGCACCTCAGTCACAAACGCTTTCCATTTGTCTGATTCTGGTAAACAGACCATTGACGTTGACTGTCCCAGCATGTGGTCTTATATGTAGAAATAGTTCTCGGTGACTTCTCCGCTCTCCACCATTTCACTCAGCTGTTCGTTAATTGAATCCTGCAGCGACCCCAGAGAGAGTTCTAACAACGGGCTGGCGCTCGGAGAACCCTGTGGGATCTCCAGGAGAACGTCAGACGGCTCTGCGTCCACTAGCTGCTCCCCTTCACTGAGGCTCAGTCTGTATGCGCCTTCTGTCTCCGAGGCGGCTGTCTCTGTGGCGGCTGTCTCCGTGGCGACAGTTTCCAAGGCAACCTCCTCGGCGGGCGTGTCCTGCACTGCCGCGTCGTCCTGCACTGCCGCGTCGTTCGCTCCTTTGGAGGCCTTGTGTGCGTCCAGTCTCTCGATTTCCTTAACTAGTTCCTCGTTCTGCTCTTTCCACTGGCGATACGTTGACGCTGACAGATCAGAGTCCTCCAGGATCTTGTTGATCTGCAGCAGCTCCAGCTCTTTGGCCTGCAGAGTGAAAACATGTTCCAGTGAGCATGCAGATATACTCAAATATGAAACTTCCTGATTCGGACTGAGAACAACAAACTTGCTGTACAAGAAAGTTATTTGATATCGGTTAATTCTTATTTCCTTTTCCTCCAGTCAAAAGAAAGAAAATCACAAGTCACACAGTCATTTCTAATGATGAATAATGGTGATTTCTAACTGGCCAGTACTAAATAAACTTTGTCTACTAAAGGGTAACTTTGGTATTTTTCAACCTGAACCATGTTTTCCCATATTTTTGTGTCTAAGTGACTAATGGGGACAACAATATTTGAAATTGGTCCATGTTACGCGCTCCCTGCTCTCAGATGTTCCTGATCCGTGATCAGTTGACAGCCCTGCCTCCATATTTATGAGAAGCTGGAGGAGAAGGAGCTCTCTCCTTCCAGATCATGCAGCCTTCTGCCTGTTGTGATTTTTCTTTTGCTCCATGTGTTTATGTTCATTTCTTTTTGAGGATGGAGGTCTGGTAGTTCAGTTTTCATGGCTTTGTTTCAGTTTATTCATTGTTTTTGATAGTTTAGGGGGAGAAGAGGGAGACACGCTGTCTAAATCATCTAAATATTCAGCCATGACCATGAAAATCTTTTAGATAACACTAAGCTACACTTTCTGTTCTCCAACACGTCACCTCGCCAGATTTCTGAACGAGACTTCTCCTTGAGCATGACTTTTTCCATAATGTTGACAGACACTTATAATAACAATCGGAACCCAATCAGGCAAAAACAAGCACTTTTAGTGGACGGAAATGACGGTGCCATCTTGCCCCAATAGCATCATATTGGAGCCCGTGAGCAGCTGCCGTCTACAGCGCTCTCCCTCAATACTGGTCCAATTTCAGAAATTGTCGTCCCTATTAGTCAGTTAGACACAAAAACATGTGGAAATAGGGTCCAGGTTGAAAAATACTGAAGTTACCCTTTAACTGCTAAAGTCAGCAGGGTGAGAGTGTTTGACCTTTGTCAGTATGTCATCATATGACTCTTCTGCTCACCTTTAGAGTGCTCTGCAGGGCTCGGAGCGTGTGCGCCTTCTCATTGATGATGGGGTTCTTGTTGCGTCGAATGAACGATTTCCTGAAATGGTCGTGTGTGAACGGCTGCTCGTGGCCGATCAGAGAGACTCCTCCTTCCTTTATGTTGTTTATCATCATGCCCATCTCGTCCACTGGTGCTCCTTCTCACAGGGATGAAAACACAGACGGGGGAAGAGCAAATACAGACGGAGGGAGAGAGATGACAAAGATGAAGTTAAATACAGAATAGAGCAGCGGGGTTTGGTTGATGATTTGTTGACTGGGCCAAATTACCACAGGGTGAAGTCAAGAAAACATGTCATGATGAAAATGAGTTTTCCCACTCACATATTATTAAACCATCCATCAGACAGTCTTCACAGATTAAAGAGATTCTTCACTGATAGAGAAAACAAGAAAACAGCAAAGAGCCGAGACAGATTTATCCAGTACATACCTGTTCCTTTGCTGCCCCCTGTCACAGGACTCACTAACGGCACCTTCGTCTTCCCCTTGGGGCGAGGCAGAGTGTGGGACTGCACCTTCTGAGGCACATAATGAGACACATCATAATGGTGTCCGTTGTTGTTGTTGTTGCGTATTTATGCACGTGTAAAAACCTCTAACTGTACCGACCTTGTTTCTTCTGCGGGGTGTTGGTGACGTCTCGTCTTCTGATTCAGTCTCGCTGTAACATTCTGTCAGTAAACACAGGTGTTAAATTAACAATATTACCATAACACAATCATATCACAGTATATTTAGAATAATCTGGTATACAGATAACTTTTCTGATATTTTTTTTTAACTGGCTGGCTGGACTAAAATCACATAATAAACTGCAGGTAACCATAGCAACAGTAATTATGCTTCGTCCTGTGTTGCCAGTTAACTCTGCCTGGTGTAATTATCATAACCATAAATTAGTAAGACTGCAATGTAGGGCTGCAACTAACAATTATTTTCATTGTCGATTTATCTGTCGATTATTTTCTCAATTAATCGATTAGCTGTTTGGTTTATAAAATGTCAGAAAATTGTGAAAAATGTCAGAAATCATGAAATCAGTGTTTCCCAAAGCCCAAGATGACGTCCTCAAATGTCTTGTTTTGTCCAGAACTCAAATATATTTAGTTTACTGTCATACAGGAGTAAAGAAACCAGACAATGTTCACATTTAAGAAGCTGGAATCAGAGAATTTTGACTTTTTTTTATTTAAAAAAATACTGAAACATTTTAATTAATTATCAAAATAGTTGGCGATTAATTTAATAGGTGACAACTAACCGATTAATCATTACAGCTCAACTGCAATGTTTAAAAAATAATGACTTGTGCTGATGTGGAACAAAATTAGCTCGGAGGAGGAAACCCATAATTGCAAGACAAGTAAAGTTGATTTCATATGCACCGAAGGTATTGCAAGATATTTCGGATAAGTGAAACCACTAAATGTGTTCTTTTTAAGTGCATGACTTGAGGATGTTTCCCCACCTTCTTCACTATCTGGGCCTGCGGTGAACTTCTTATGCTTGTGTATGGCTGTGATCAGAGTGTTAATCCACCTGGAGAAATAAAAAATAAAAAAAGCTATATCAACACAGACAAAGCAAATACAATTTCTGTTTCAGTAATGTTCAGGATTAAGCTTTAAATTTCAACAAAAATTACTTCATTACAGCACAAAAACAGGATCCTGAAAAGCCGCCTGTAGGGGGCAGCGCAGACCAGCAGCTGTTAAGAGTCTGATTTAACACCTCTAACACTCACTGTTTGCAAATAAAACGAATGAATGAAGGCATTATATTTTGTAGCTGAAGTCTGCTATACAGCTGCATTTTAAAGTCATTTGTGTAAAAAATTAAGCACTGGAGGCTAAACTTGCATTATTAAACTGCCTCATCTGTTAGGTTCTGGAAAAAGAGAAGATAGACGGGCTAAACAAGGCCTCAGCTTGTAATCGATCCAACTTACTTGCTCATGTCAGTGACATTTTCAGCTGCGAAGAAGAAGTTGTGAAATCGCTGGTGGCACATTTTAAACACGCTTGTAGGGAGAGAGAACAAAGAGAGAGAGGGAGGTTTCTCATTAGGGAGAAATTAAAACACACAAATCATGCCGACACATACTGTACATCGTCTCTTTTGTCACAATAGATAAGAGATTCCATAAATTCAGATTCAGATACAACAGGCGCTTTGTCTTTAACAGTCAAAATTTTAAAACAGGTTTTGCTTTGCACAGTTTACTGCATCACATCACGTACAGTATGTTGCATAAAGCCGAAACAGATCATCCACTGTGCACGGTGAGACAGTAAAGTTTCTGTTTCAAATGGCATCTAAAAGATTAAAATCTGATCACTGCGCCATAACTTTTATAATATCAACAAACAGATCCTCTCATAGTCCTGGATAAAATGTTAAAAAAGCCCCAAGATCATTGAGTTCATACTTACTATTTTCTCTTGTGCTCTCCAGCACTCTCTATGTTGTAGCTGGCTATGTTGACAAAACCCTCGGCCTTCTCATCCTGCAGAAAAAGATACTCATTCAATGAAGTTATACGTAAGACTGGCTACAGAAAAATAAGCTAAATCTACATTTAAATAGTCTATACTATTGACTAAACCATACATAATACATTAAAATCGTCTTTGAGGCTGTTTCGGTGTTACTACCTGTTGGCTGGTGTACCAGTAAAGGGAAGGCCCCTTGCAGACGAACCAGAAGCGCTGCCACTTCTGGGCGAGGAAGACGCTGCTCTCCTTCCTCTTCTTCCACAGCCAGCCGTCGCAGTCGGGTCGGCCCAGCTCGCGGCAGGACACACGGCGCCGACTCATAGCCGTTGACGATCCTGGGAGGACGGAAAGATGGGAAGAAGAAGAAGAAGAAGAGCAGGAAAGGTCAACAGAGGTCAACTAACACATTTTGGGAAAGGATAAAAACTCCAACTTGTGCATATTCCTTTATTTTCTCCATAGCATGGCACAACATTTAGACAGATAGATCTGTTAATCCTTAGGAAACATTTTATAGAAACAGTTTATTCCCTATTCTGCTCTTAAACAAGGGCTTTTGTTTTAATCTTGAATTGGCCCAAAACTCTGCATGGACCCTGTCTTTAATTCAGTGCAACCTGGTTTTGGTATTGAATCTGCCGTCACATATTACACATTTAACAAGTAAAACTGTTTAAAAAGAGTATAAAGAAATACCTGATGGCACACAACACCAGCCCCTCTCCTAATACCACACGCACATTATATCTGACTATTTGATCAATAAATTTGAATTTTCTTAATTTATCCATATTTCGGCAACTGTATACGCTATATTTTAATGGTGCTGCTGCTGTTTTTTTAACTGTATTAAAAATTTTGAAGGTGTGGGTACATGTGGTTTTGTTGTCATTGTCATTAGTAGTATAATTGTTGTTGATGTATTATTATTTTTTTATTTTGTTTTGGTTGAAGTTTGTTTTTATTTTGTTCCCTCTTTTTGCTTTGGATTTTAATTACATATTTGTTTTTAAATTGTGATGCAGTGTTTTCGTATCGACCCCAGGAAAAGTAGTTTCTATCATGGTAGTAACTACTGGGGATTCTGCGTAAATAAATAAATATTACATCATAAACTTTTACCTTTTGTAGAGCTCTTCTTTGTTTCCTTATTGCCCTGAAAAAGAGAAGCCGAGTTTATTCTGTGTTTAATTCAAATGAAGCTTAAACGACATCAACAATGGGATTCAAAATGTTTTAAATGTCTAGCAGTAAATGTTTCACTCACCGTGTGTCCCACCATTTCAGGACAGGAACTTATGCTGGCTGTGTCCTGGTCGACTAACTGAGGTGAAGGACTTCTGAATGAGCCAAATCCAAAGGGAGAAGGACTTCTAAGCGACGGAGACCGATCTCGTCCTGGTCTTGGGGAGAGTCTTGGTTTTGGGGAGAGCCTTGAACCTCCCAAACTCTCAAACTCCCCTGAGAAACACAGACACACACACACACACACACGTCATCATCCTGAATAAATGAGTTAAAGTGTAAACTCTACTCTAGCAAACTATTCAACACACCACTATAATTCACATTGTGTCAGCAGTCAATGATCTACATTTAAAACACGTTTATACAATCAACATCACTGTATCTAGGTGACCAATCTCATTGAAGTGCACAGTACAAGTGCTGGTAAATCAATCAATCAAAAACAATTACTTTGACTGGTTTTCCATTGAGAGAAAAGTTTGTGATTTATTGTTGTCTCCTCCATGTGAGGTCACAGTTTGAAATCCTTTAAATGTCACCGCAAAATGCAAAAAACATCACCTTAACCAGTATTTCCAAAACTTTTTTCTGTCATTTTAAAAATGACTAACCATCGCGACCCAATTCACAAGCGTGAGAAGAGCAAATCTGTACATAAACGAACGTCCCTGACCATTTTTACCGCCATCACCTCATCTTATCTTGAATAGTTAAACAAGCCATTTCGAAGAGATATACGTTTAATAAATCAATACAAATGCATTTTAACCGGCTCTTGTTTTTTTCGTCTCATCAGTAAAACAATCAGAGTGTAATAGCCTTTCATATTAGCTTCAATGTTATAAGTAGGCTACACTTATCAGAACAATACAAAGATTCAGGCTCCCTCGTGTGGCTCAAAGGTGTACTGCAGATATAAATGTTAAATAAAAGACGATGGAAGAAATTCTGCAGATTAATTGGCGACCCACCTGTGGGTCCCGACCCAGTCCATGGGAACCACTGGACTAAACAATCCTCAAAATACTTTTCTTTTAATAGAGATTAAAACAAGTGATTAAAGAAGAGAATCAGGTGTACAATCTGAGGCTGAAAAACTGAAAATCCACACTTTTATCGACCACAGTCTACATTGCTTACAGTAAGATCTCAGGTCTATCTTAAACTGCCTTCAAAAGTAGTTCAGGCTTTTTCATTATTACCTGCAGGCAGTGTATAATTGACTTCCTTCTTTACATTATTTAACTTTTTTTTTTTAAAATATAATTGGAGGGCTCAAACGGTAGTTGTTAGGGGTGTAAATCACAGGTTTCTTCACGATACAATATTATATAGATTCTTTGGAGAACAATATTTGCTGACATCACAAAACGATATGATTTTAATTTGATTCAATTCAGGGGCCTGCGATCGATATGAGACGATATATGCCCATTTAACACAATCATTTATATTTATATCAACTCACAAAAGACAACTAAAATATAACTATTTTATTCAGGGCCAGCTTTAGCCCTTTTGGGGCCCTAGGCAAAATTCATATTTGGAGGTTAAACCCCTCATAACCCCAACCCTAGTCCTGTAAACCACAACACATATCACAATGGTTTTAAGACAAAAATTAAGATTTTTCTTTTCATAAATAACTGTATTATTATAATATAAATTGTCCCCACATATTGTTGGCTTAAAAGTGTGTAGTCAGTTTTACTACAATTTACACTTTTATTAACAAATAAGTGCGACTGGGCAGATGAAAAAGTGTGAGAAAGAGAGTTACAGGGGTGAAAAGTGTATTTCTTTCTTTCTTTATATCTTCATTTGTTACCTTTTTTTAAGAGGGCGACCAGCGCCCCCCAGAAGGTGGCGCCCTAGGTGATCACCTATATCCTATGCCTTAAGCTGGCCCTGATTTTATTATTGGACTCTTCAAGACATTTCAATGAAAAACAATGTATTCTTTTTAATAATAAGATAAGTAAGGGCATATCTTAAAGATGATGATATGTATCAATGTTTTCACGTTGCACCAATATATTGGATCGTTGATCATTGAATCAATATATCGATCCAGATCGATGGATCGTTACACCACTAGTAGTTATTCTTTCATCTCTCTTCAACAAAGAACACCTGTCTCTGCAAAACCCTCTCTGCTTTATGTTCCATCTAAAATCCTTTCAAACAAGCCGCTCTCTTGCCGGAGGCCCGTAGCTCCCACTGCGTTTCTTACCTGAGGCTGATAGCGGTGACAGTCCACCCTGTTGACTTCCCTCCAAATCCCTGTCAAAGGACAGCTCTGATTCCTCCTGTCCCATAGGCTGCTGATGCACTTCTGGCCCGTGAACGGCTTTCCTGCAATGGAAACGGATCACAACATCAATCAAAACAACTCACTGATGGTGCATTCAGGTGCCTCTGAGAGGCTATAATGTCTGAGATTTGAGATTCAGCTGCACTGTTATGAGGTGAAACAGTATAAATGATTGTCTTTTGAAATATGACTCTATACTGTTGGCCAGTAGTCTAAAGTTTTTACTTGTTTTTCTTTCCCTAGAGTTGTAGTGTATCACCCTGTGACAGAATTATTTACAACCTTAATGCACCATCCCCGCCTACCCCCTCCATTTGTCTGAGTACGCCTGCTCTCCATCAGCTCGCACTGTCTCCGTTAGCCTCTCCATCACTCTATTTCCTCCCCCATTTACTCCTCCTTGTTTGTGTCTTTCTTCATCTCTCCAAAACTCCCTCATCTATTCGGCTTTTTGCTCATCCCTTCCTCTTCCCTCATTTCCAGTCAGCCGTGGGTTGTGGGTGCGCACGTGGTGGAATTTATGGCATTTGCAGAGTGACCTCATCGCCAACCTACTGGGCGCTGGCAGATTAACGAGGTCAAAAGGGTTTGTGGGAGGTTCAGATAAGGAGTAAATCCTGGTAGTTTAGTAATTTACTAAGCTTATTTCCAACCTGCTCTGAGATGTTGAGCTATCACGCTCAAACAGACTTGCTTTTCATTTGGTCATATGAGAAATTAAATCACGTACATTTCATATTCAAGAATGTATTTTGAATGACAGACCCAGCTACGGCAAGATGATTAGCTTCTAAGGAATTGTCTACAAATACAATTATTAAAAGAAATAGCTAATTAATAGAATGAAAGCTGCTCTCACCTAAAGGACAGGGACCTGACAGAAGCTGCTACCCTCTCAAATATAGAGTGCCTCGGATTGTCCTCCTCGTCCTCTTCCTCCTCTGACCTCTCTTCTTTCTCCTCTTCCTCCTTCTGAAAAGAAATCAGCAGGTATACAAGTGTGTGAGTGTGCACACTAAACTGTGTGTGTGTGGGTTTGAGGGTTAGCGGAGGGTAAGGAGGCGGATGTCATGTGGATTGTAATAGCAGCTTCTCCTCAGGTCTCCATCCGCTCACCCTGTGGCTCAGGAGACGAGACAACACACACACACACACACACACTAGCAGTCTGTCGCTAAAAGCAGGGCATCTAGCGAGGGCAAGAAGGAGCTGATTCACATCTCCTTATGTGTGTTTTCTCGCCCTACGGCGGCAGTTGGATCTGCGATTAACATGATGATAGTCACAAGGGGGTGTGAAATGCACAGTGTGTGTGCTCGCCTCAGATTCAGTACGTAATTCAGTGTGTAGCTCGAAGACAGACAACAGTCGCCATAGTGACTACTGAGAGATAAGTGTTTGTGGAAACGGATCCCGAGAGATGTTAAACGGAAATCGAAGAGGGGATTCTCGTGACAGGGAAGTTTCAGGTTCCCCCGACATGAACTGTGTGAATAATCCAGCTTCTGAAAGATGACTTGATAAATTCACCCCTGGGTGTAATTATCCTAAACTGACACGATACTGTATGTGGTAGAAAATCAAAATTGTATGTGTACAACAACGTTTGTATGTGTTGGCTCGGGTTTTTTTTCTAATGGCTTCACCAACGATTACACAACTCCCAAATGAAGTTTATTGAAGGCCACAAGTATGAGTAACAAGAAGGATGTCATTCCTGAGAAATGTTGAAGTCCCTGTGTGGGCCCATCATGAGTAATTGTGCACACTGGCCCAGTATACAGTGGTGATATGCACAGTTTTTCCTAATCTTCTGTCAAAATCTGTGGCTGGTGGTGAAGATACTGAGTGTGACACATGGATGATATAATGCTGTTCATTAAATATCAAGATATTATAAAGTGTTGGATGCAGCTAACACATATTAACACATATATATTACAATTCTGCCATTCTTCTAAGCAACCTTTCAGATATTTTGGCTGCAAAATTTAATTTTCTTTCGAACAAGGCAATCTGCACATGAGATTTTGATGTGTGTTTTTTCCTGTTGGGACCAGGAATATCTACAGTAATTTTCATGGAAATCTAACCTTTGGTTTTTAAAGGTCCCATAGTGTAGAAAGTAAGATTCCCATGTCTTTTTGGATTATAAAGCAGATCTAGGGGTGTTTTCTGTACTTACGTTATGTTGTTTCCGTATGTATTTTACTTAGTTTACGTACTTATTTTAAACCCAACCATGACGTTTTTCCTAAACTAAGTGGTTTTGTTGCCTAAACCTAACTGCGGATGTTACCATAGTTTTGTTGCATGGTGTACAAATGAGACACGAGAAGCTAAAAATGTGTCCTCATGACACGCGTAATGTCGGTGTTATGTTGTGCTATTTATAAGACTGGAAAACGCTGACCAATCAGAGCGCGGCTTAAAAGAGACAGGCGCTAAAACATAGTTTTTCAGACAGAGGGTGATACAGGTATATTCAGACAGACAGTATGAGAAAATAATGTGTTTTTTGAACATTAAAGCATGTAAACATGTTCTAGTAGAAACCCAAAATACAAGTATGAACCTGAAAATGAGCATGATGTCATCATGGAGTGTTGGTCAAGGGGAAATTATCATTATGACCATCATCTTCTGGGGACCATTAATGTATCCAAATTTCCTGAGTTGTACTACAACTGAACACAGTTTCCTTTGTAAATCAGAAAGGTAACACAGTGTTGATGGAGTGATGAGGTGAGGTGGAGGAGGACTTTAATGACCCCTGACCTGTGTGGAGGAGAGCCGGATTGTGTTTTTGCGTCGCCCTGACCCAGGAATCTTCTTCAGGACCAGCGTCACTCCGTTGGGATTCTCCTTCAGCTTCTTCACCAGGTTAGCTCTGCTCCAGCCCACCTGACGCAGCAAAACAGACGATTATTCCACTTTGAAGGTTATTGTTTCAGACACGGAAACACAAGACTGAGAGGACCACACATGTACAGTGATATGGAGCAGTGTAACATATATGCAGGCTTGTGTACACACATACTGTATATACTGCATACTATATACTGTATATGCAGATTTACCTCAGTGTTTTAGACACTCTCAATTCCATAATAACCCAACCAGACAGGCTGAGAATCTTCATCTGTGTCATTGTCTGTGTATAAAAGAGACTTAGAAATGCTCTGCTGACAAAAACATTTGATTTGGAAAAAAAAAGATCGCTCTTAGAAACTGTAAATATGGCAATTACTCCTGCTTCTTCATATTTTTTTGTTTTGTTTGAACTTTACTCCTACACTTTACACCGTATATTTTTATATGTGAAATGTTTGTAACACTAATATCTAAAATGTACTAGTGATTTTTGTCATGGTAATATTTTGACCTATTATATGTCCTTTGGGTGTGTTTTTTTATCTAAGCTATTATAGGTTTCCTCGCACATATTTTACATTCATTTCATGTGAATTGTATTTTACTGTCTTTTTTATTAAATGTGTGAAACAAATCAACAAAATATACTGTATTGTAACACTCACCACTATCTGGTCGTTGACTTGAATCACTTCATCACCAGCCAATATCTTCAGATAGGCATCAGCTGTAGGCTGCAAAAGGAGAGACAAACAACACAAATAAGAACTCGTAAAAAAATAAAACCCAGCTGAATATTATTCAGTGTAACTTTTGGTGATTTTATTTTTACTTTTTAGGGACAAATTATGCTTTAATCCACTGTGACTTGCGATGAGTGAGTAGATAGAGATTCAGTGCTGTACTGCAAATTTTGACATGTTTTGTGGACGTAGGAAACTCTTTTCTAGGTACGAGGGCTTGTTTATCAACTCCTGTTACACACAGTATATCAGTGCAATTTTTACATATATAAAATTTTGTCAGACCTCACTAACATATTTGTCACTACTGACTACAGTCTATGGATATAGAATATTTCCAGAAATGAAAAATAACTGTAACAGTTATTCATGTGATCTGGCAATTAATCATAATTTGCAAACTTTTCTTTACAGTCTTTTGCAGCTAGAAATAACTGAAAATTAGATCCTATATCACTGTATATAACTTTATATCAACATCAATATATGTTGCAATAAAGTAAATGTTCTGGAAAATAGACCGTAAACTATAAGTGGATAAAATAAGTGAAAATAACAGACAGAAATGTCTGTTCTCGGTTGATCCAAATAAAGAAAAATCATCAAAAATCTTTCTAAAATCCAGCATTGCTCACAATTATCGCATACAACTACAAGTATTAAAAGTAATAGCTACCATAGTGTGGCAAAATCTGACAGTAGTAAAACTTAAATTGTCTTGCGGTATCATCACGTCGCCCTCTCCTAAAGTTGTCCTGAGGAAATCTTAAGGTGATCCACTGAAATGGAACAATGACTTTATGGACACATTACAGTAACAGTACCCAGGTTGATTTTATAATTATATGGGTACTTTCTCTGTGTGAGGCAGCACAGTACTGTGTGTGTGTGTTTGTGGCCAGTGGTCACGTCTCATCTTAGCAGTGAGCCGTACTGATGTCAGTAACTGCAGTAGCAGGGGAGTCGAGGGTATTTTGCTGTTGACATCATGGAAAAATAACATCTCCATCTTTCTGTCCCACAGGGGAGCGGCTGTCACACTCATTTACAAGCCCTGACAAACACTGCTCCATCTTTTTCCATCGCTCCACAGTTTATCTTACAAGCTCCCTTTAATCCAACTGATCTTCAGCTTTCTCAGAAAATCATGTAACCCTGCTCCTTCTGTGGGACGATTTTATTTTCCCAGAGAAGCTTTTATGCAGATTTCCTTGTGGTTTTATCTAGTTTAACGATCAGCTACTATAAGTGTGACAAGCAAATCATTCAGAAGTAACTAGTCTGATTTGTGGCTTATAAGCGGATTTAAAAAAACAAAACAAAAAGGTGTATATTGCTTGAAACATCTCCAATATACAGATGAAGTTGTAACTTTATTAAGAGTAAAATGGGTGAATAATTATAAATATAAAATGTGCCACACGACACTCGCAGCTAATACACATACATACGTATTATAAGTCATGATGTGTCTTCAAGATGTTTCTTTGTTTACATGCAGTTTGATATTTATAAAGTAGATATTTATAAATGCAAAGTCTTTGCAGCACAAGGGGCTCAGATTGGTATCAGTTTCAGAGCAGTGAGGCACAGAAAGATAAGCCAACAGCTAAAAATAATGTGTTACACAAAGTACTTCCAAGGGGATTTCTGCTTAGTCCAGAACTCCTGCTTCCATAATACATGAGTCCAAATGAAAAATAAAAGGAGAATTCATTGTAAAAAAAAAAAAGACATCATTGTATACTAATTCTACATGTTATTGTTGCAAACATAGAAGAGTGTTCATGTATTTTTGAAAAAGGGCCAGTAAAACGAAAACGTATCATTCTTCTTCTTTATTTTAAAGTACAATAGCAGATCAAACCTCACAATAGTGGAAGTGGAAATGAGAGTCACAAGTGTTATCTTCTGCAGAAATATGTGTCAGACCTGAGCAACAGAGTCACAGCTGGTCACCGGTTACACTCCGGCATGAACCGGTTCAGAAATGAAATATTGTGGGAACCTGGTGTGTGAATTTATTTGATTCATATTATTATTATTATTATTATTATTATTATTATCTATTTGTTTTACATTTATCATTTATTATATTTTTAATTTATTATATTAATTATTATTTTTTTCATCTTTTAAAAATTATTATTATTAATATTCTCTATTTTGTATTTAACATTTTTAATTTACTATAAAAAAAGTTGTGTTTATAGTTATTATTTATTTATTTCTATTTTTTAATTATTAGTATTTTTTTCCTCCTTTTTGAATTTACAGTTACTATGTTTTTATATGTATATATAACTTGATTTGTTATGGTTTAGGTTGTTGTAGTCATTTTTCTAGGGAACCATAAAAAGCATGATTAAAAAAAAGAAAAAGAAAAAAGAAATGAAAAATTGTGAGACTGTGAGACTCTTGTTGGACGAAACCCCAAGCTCTTTTTCACGGGGCTCTTGCAAAGAGGCACACTATAGCTGAAGTTAACATTTTGGTCTGGTGGTCAAGAGGAGCAGGGAGGTCTGAGTCACGCTGCTCTAAAGAGGATTGGTCAAGAGCAAAGCGATGGTTAGCCCTGTGTGGATGTGTGGGATGAGTCGACAGCGAAAGAAAAGAGAGAGTCTGACCTCAGCAGCAGTTCCGGTCACGTAGTGGTTAAAGGAGCTGGTGGACGTTATCTCGATCCCCTAAGAGAAAGAGAAAGACACATTTCAGACTGATGAACTTGAATATATTAGCAACGGTTAGATACAGGATGGCAATTTATGTACATCACAGAGTCAAAATGAGTCACCATAATGGACATATAAACATTGCTGTATCTTGTTACTGTCATCACTGATGGAGATATTGATGTCTGTCTCCAGATGTATTGATGGTCCAACCTGTAATTACCACTCAGCCGGACTTGATTGATTGATTATTTTGACTCATAATGAATCAACTAATCACACCCTGGAAATCCCAGATCACATAATCAATACATATCACATGATGACAGAAACGTGAACGGATTTAAACTTTGAACTGAATAGAGCAGAAGCCATTTCCTCCCATCACTCATAAATACGACATATTATATATAATTATAAAATAATAAAAAATAAATGGTTTAAAACATATTATAATGTAGTTGTAAGGAGATATAAGCCATAAGTGGATGCTGGTGTTTATACTTATAGACAAATACATTAATAAGCACTTAGAAATGTTGTTATAACTGCATACAACTACATTATAGTGTATCAAAACCTTGTTTATTTAATGCTTATAAATGCTAAATGGGGAGTTAACTCATGTCCTCACACTAATCATTTGTGATACAGACCACAACTGAATTGTGTCAAAGCTTAAAAATGATTTTGCACATCTTCTCTGTATCTGCAACTTCTCCTTTGTGACTGGAATCAATTTAACTTCAAAATGAAAGAGGAAAAAGCATGCTTTTACTTTTAGATTTACTTTATGAATGGAGCAAGTTTAGGTCATGTTTTGTACATTCGGTGAATTATCATAAATCTTCCGGCCTCTCACTTCTCTTTCTTTCTGTCTTTAGTTCCCGTTACTTTCAATCATTCAGAGGACAGACCTCGTTATCTCTGATGTGCTCCGATCAATGTCTCTCTGTCAGGGTTTGTTGCTAGAAGATTTGTTAAAAATTAATCCTGTTCCACTGTAGAAGTTAGCTAAAACCCATCTCTTCTATACGGCCAACTGCAAAGTGGATACAATACAGTATGTATGCTTGTCTACAGCATGAAAGGAGATGAAGTGGAGCTAGAAAATGTGCAGATTTGCTTTTGAGACATCGCACTGGAGATGATTAGGATGGCCAATCTAGCAAGTGAGGGAGCACAAGGAGATTAGACTGCTATTATCATCTAACATGAGATTTGTACCTAATGGGCTGAGTACACAAAGGGGAAAGAAATTGGACAAATGCACACTTAAAACACACTAGATTATGTAAATAACAGACAAAGAAGAGAGCTATGATTGTTGTACTGGATGTACGGACTGAAGGCTTTAAGAGAAGAGAAGAGGCAGGAATAGAAGCGGGTACAAGGAGAACCTTGAGATAGATGAAAGAAGTGATGAGTGGAACCAAATGATGATGGAAAACTGCAGGCAGTGATGAAGGCAGAAAATGAAAATTGAGAGAAAATTGTGAGAGAAATTAAGACACAGTTATGAGGGATGATTGTCGAGAAACGGGTGAAGCAATTATAAATGATGGTAAAAGTGAGACGGAAAGATGCTGCACAGATGAGACGAACAAAAAAAAACATCCAGAGGTGACCAGGGAAGTAAAGCAGAGGCAGAACTCTTCAGAAAGAGTTTAAAATGGTTAAACAGGGCTGGTTAAACGGAGAAATTGTTGTTGCTGTAATGGTATCACTATCAGAATTGCACAAGGTATATGCAGCCCATTCTCATTCCCAGGGTGTCAAATACAGGACGATTTGTCACGGCTGTCTGCGTTCAATACCGCCGGTACGCAATGCACCAGGCTTTCCATTAACTAAAGAGTGACAAGACACACAGAGTGGGCGGGCAGGGAGGTGGATGTGTCCAACAACAGGGCTTTCATCCAGGAAACCGCTGTTTGGGTCGTCAGCGTTATACGTTTCACTTTCACTTTACAATCAGCTGCTCGTTCGTCACACATGTATAAGTCTCATTTTAACTGTACAAACATAGTGATTTTAATCCCAACCATGTTGCTTTTTCCTAAACCTAAACATGGTTTTGTTGCCTAATCCTAAGTAAGTGTTTCTTGTTTACTTCACAACGTTAAGCACGTGTTTACTGTGACCGGAAAGTGACACCAAGGGGTCAGACAAAGCGCCAGTATGTGATGAGGTGGGATGAGAACATGTTGGGTATATGGAGATAATAATAGTGAAGTAAAGATTAATTACAATTTTCATTGTGGATTAGTCTCATGATTATTTTCTGGATAAATGAAAAAAGTAAAAATAAATGCTCATCACAATTTCACAAACTCTAAGATAATGTAATGAGTCGACTAACTAAAATATTCAGTTTACCATCAGATATAAAAATCAACAAGTCTTTCCGGTTGAGAAGCTGAGACTATGGAATACTGGACATTTGTGCTTGTAAAACTGATTATCAAAATAGTTCCCAACTACTCTACACTGTTGATCGACTAATTGATTATTCAACTAATTGCATTAGCTTTACTTCTTATACATTATCAAATTCTAGTGCATTGAAGTGAAACAAAACAAATCCTTTCCTTTGGTTGGACAACTGGAGACCCCCAGACCACATTTGGAAAACCTCTGATTTTAAATCAGTATCAGAGATGTTACGTTTACATACAGCATGTTAAATTCCTTATATTTGGTAAAGTTAATTTAAATGTAACAATATGTAATACAGTAAAAGTGTTAGCATTTGATATAGTATATAGGATTTGCATCTATTCATAAGCATAAAAACCTACTTTTCGTTGGTTCTACATTTAATAAAGACAAAAGGTCAGAGTTATTAAAAGCAAGCAGGCCTTACCAGCTGATCACCAGGTGACACAGGCACTAGGTCGACACTCTCAAGCTGAGCAGTGTGGGTAAGAAGCCCCTCGGGGCTGGAGTTCAGGATCTCATCACACACCGACACCAACTGACGGCACTAGAGGATGAAGGAAACCACCATTCACTACCAAGAATATCTCATTCAATCCATAACAAAAATGAGGAAATTACCTATAAATAGCACAGTAGGCAAAAATATACAAATACTTACTACAGAGATGATGTCCTTTTCCTTTTCGTAGACAGTGGTATTCTGTTGGATGAGTGAAACAACACGTCATGAGTTCCAACTAAACAGAGTATAAAAATGACACCACAGCAGCTTTCATTATGCCGTCATTGATTTTGTGGAAATGGGACAATCTGACTCAAAACTCAGTTCCTATTTCCTCTTCACAGCGTGAGTCAGGAAGTGAAAGGCCAAAAGTATCCAGAGGGTAAAGAGGGATCACTCCAGAGCTTTACTGGTATTTTACTGGCTTTTATAATTAAATGAATGTATAATTGAAAAAAAAAAGACATGAAACATAACACATATTCTATAACATTTGCAATACATGTCCACTTAACCCGAGGGCTCACACTAATCCCCACAGATAGAAGATATCTGACGTTTGGTTCCCACTTTTAACAAGGCTTGTGAGCCAATAGTAAAACGACATCGTGGTATCTCTGGCTCGTCAGTTAGTGTCGAAAAAATGGATAAATGGCTGAGACTGATGGTTAGTGCCTGGCAATGACTTGTTGTGAAGTGAATGCAATGGAACGGGGGAGGGAGTATGAGACATCTAGTGGCTGATTGTTATCAATAGCACCGTTAATCTGTGGTTGGGAGGATGGTGTTGATAATGCTCCTACAGCCATTAGCCTACTATGACTCGGCCTGGGAGCTGGAGAAATGAGGGGGAGGCTTTGAATGAAGGAGGATGATGAGAGGTTAAAAGAGAAGAAGGTAGATGATTGCACAGCACAGAAACTGAACTAATGCCACATGCCATTACTGCATAAGCTAATTTGCAACGCCTGATGATGTGATGCGTTACATAAAGGATTGTAAGGGGAAACTAATCCCTGTGAAATGTAACAAGGGATCAGCAGTTAGGTTGCTGGACTAATTAAAGGCTGTGACACAAGGCTGCAGGGAGGGGTACGGTCTAAGAGGGGTTTCTGTTATGACTGCTGGTCAGTTCAACTCGTCTGCTTGGTGTTTGTGTTGTGTATGTGTGTGTGTGTGTGTGTGTGTGGATACTTGAGAGATGCATAACCTGCGTACTATTGTTTTACACCACAACAAACCACTAAAGGTTGTGTATAAACACCGACAGATCTTTATCTTGATCCCTACTAGAGCAAAGTAGTATTGTCATGGCACGCTGGCTGTATGCTACAGTAACAAAGTCAGTTAGTTAGTTAGTTAGTTAGTTAATTAGTTATGGCTTCATTCACAGCATAAACAGAAAAAATTAAATAAAGGGCGGATACTCAAAACAGAACATCATTGTATAAAGTATGGATAAGCTGCTGTAACCTTTCTCAGAGCCAGCTGCTAATGTTACCAACAACATATTATTAGTGCAAACAGACCTGGGTAAATCTGAAAAAAGTCTGAAAAAAGGATTTAGGGTTTATTTTAGCCACTAAGTGCCACATAATACCATAAGAAACTTAAGGCACTCAAAATAAATAGTTTTAAAATAGTCTATAACAGCTCTGTGAGGCTGTACCAAGTCACAGTAATGCTTTGAGCTAGATGCTAACATCAGAATGCTAACATATGACTATGCTAAGATGCTAATGTTTAGCAGATATCATTTTGCAAATAGTCACCATTTTATTCTAGTGTGTTAGCATGCTAACATGCTCACTGTGACTATGCTAAAATGCTGATGTTTAGCAGATAGGCTGTGTTTGCAATCAGTGGGGGCAACCTCTGGGGTCTAAAAAGTGAAGGCAATGCGAAGTGCCTCAAACTTGCATTCTTTCTAATAGCCAGCAGGGGGCGACTCCTCTGGTTGCAACAATAAGTCTGATTGTAGAGAAGTCTATGAGAATATGATCCTACTTCTCACTTGATTTATTACCTCAGTAAACATTATAAATATGAGTTTATGGTCTCAATCGCTAGTTTCAAGTCTTCTTCAATACAGCATGATGTTCATTTAGTAAAATATGGTCCCATTCAGAGTCAAATAGACCATAAAGCAGGGTATGCTTTAGGGCGTGGCTACCTCGTGAGAGGTTGTTACCACGGCGTTGTCCGGTCTGGGGTTGACAGTGTTTTCGTTGTACAACTTTAACTCTTTCACAGTGTGTTTTCAGTTCATGAAAGTTAATTATAACCTTTTTGGTCGCCTAAAAATGTCTTATTCAGCGTTCAGTTGTAGCCTACTTAGCTCCACCTTCTCGCGTCACTTCTGGTTGCAAAAAAACTCAACATGGGGATGGCCAAATACCAAGATGACGATGGCCAAAATGCCAAACTCAAAGCTTCAAAACTGTAGTCCACAGACCAACGGGTGACGTCCACTTCTATAGAGACTATGTTGGCATAGTCACCATCTTGTCTAGTGTGTTAGTAAAAGTTATTACAGTTCATCCTGAAGAGAACATTAATAGGTTTGTACCAAATTTTATAACAATTCATCCGATAGTTGACACATTTAACTGCATATGTAAAAATCAGAGGATCATTAAAGTCAGTGGCTTTGAGGACCATGAATTTTTTTAATTACATGGCAATCCTTCCAATAGTTAACACATTAGGGAAATAAAAAATGTTGTTTAACTGCTGTAAAGCATGTTAGACTGCAATGGTATGCTGACAGATTTCAGTGTTACAACTGTTACAAATACTAAAACAATGGTTTAAACCCAGGACGGAAGCTATCTCATGACATGGCCCTAACTTGTTGGAAGTGTGATCTAGTAGTGGAACTAGTGGTAATAGTGGCTGAGTTTTAAATCTGGTTGACACCTCCTACCACAAGCCACCGTTTCTGCTTTCACTTCATTAGTAACACCTTTCTTTCCAGCATCTCACCATTGCTTTTTAGACATATGGTAAAAAATAATGTAATATCCACACCTCTACATTTCTGTCGTATTTGGAGCCAAGCCACTGGAGGCTTCCCCACAACAGCACAACCAGTTCTGCATTTCTTTTAAACAGGAAATGACTCATTATTGTGTGTGAGGTGGGCGACAGGTACACTTCTCTCTATACATAACATATGCTGACAACCACAAATACATGCAAACATAATCACTTTCTGATTTAATTGAAGCTATTTCACAAAAGTGACCCAAAAACATCTAAAAGTATGAAAGAATTACATCGTATAGGCTATCTGTCACCACATTCCCATCAATTATAAAGTGCTTATACAATGTCTTTGCACACGCACTTGAAGCCTTTGCATTTAGGTCACAGTGTTTCATTGCTGAGGCAAAGACACAAGAGGAGAGGAAAGGAGACAAAGATGTGAGAAGAGGATCTGTGGGCTGGACATGTTTAGTCCCAGACAGCCTCCAGCATGTTCACGCTCCCTCCTAGATATTAACTAAAATACTTCACTTGAAAACAACTGCTACTGTTTTTTAAAGGAACCCCTCAGGTTTTGCAACACAAGATGTATAAACTCAGACAGTACAGTTACTGTAGAGATGAACCACTTTAATTTCTCCATCAACTGAAGCAGAAAAAGGCCGTCCAAGGTCACATAATATTCAAACCCATGCATCTCTGGCCTTTTAGTGATCCAAAAATGACCACCAATAACTACCAATTCCTCACCATCAAGAAAAAAACAATAATTTAATTTAGTGCGATCAAACTGAACGCTATAATAACTAGCTATAGTGAAGATACTGGTATCATATGAAACTAGAAAACCTAAGGAATCAATTGGTACCAACCATGTCATACTAGCTTGTTGCGAAGGAGGTTAAATAACACTCCAAACCCAAGCTAAATTTTGATGAGGAAAAACCGTCATGGCCATTTTCAAATGGGTCCCTTGACCTCTGACCTCAAGATATGTGAATGAAAATGGGTTCTATGGGTACCCACCAGTCTCCCCTTTACAGACATGCCCACTTTATGATAATCACATGCAGTTTAGGGCAAGTCATAGTCAAGTCAGCACACTGACACACTGACAGCTGTTGTTGCCTGTTGGGCTGCAGTTTGCCATGTTATGATTTGAGCATATTTATTTATGCTAAATGCAGTACCTGTGAGGGTTTCTGGACAATATTTGTCATTGTTTTGTGTTGTTAATTAATTTCCAATAATAAATATATACATACATTTGCATAAAGCAAGCATATTTACCCACTCCCATGTTGATAAGATTATTAAATACTAGACAAATCTCCCTTTAAGGTACATTTTGAACAGATAAAAAATCTGTGATTAAATATTTTAATTGATTGACAGCCCTAATTTCATCACTCAGACCTTTTTTGAGCAGCTCTGTGCCCAAACAACAGCACAAACGTTCATACCACAGACTGACGTCCAAGATTGACCTTTTATTCCACATCATTGTAGCAACGGTAGTTACATATTAGCCACAATTGTACTGCAGACCATCAATAAATGGCGGACAACCCCATGCAGAATGTGCTGAACTAAGATTCAAGTAATCATAATAGAAATTCTGAGGAAAACAGAGACAGATGCATTAATGTCATTGCCTTCTGCTGCACTGTAAAGTAACATGCATCTACTTCCCTTGATAAGAAGAGAGCTCTTGTACTGTGTTGTGTTGTGTTGTGAAGGCTGGTGTGTGGCTTGATCGGGCGCTGAGCTAACTTTACAGCAGCGTTCTGTGACTGAAAGCTGTTCTCTCTCTCTATAGTTGTCTAGGAAACAAAGACAAGCTATTATGTGGGTGTAACACTGACAAAAGCAGACAACAACAAGAATGCACGCAGGCATGCACGGACACACATGTACAAAAAGGCTGAAACCACACTGACACAAAGATGAACAGATTTCCTTTCCTTTTTTCTTATAAATCAAAAGCCTTGACTTGCAAGTCAAGCCCCGTCATGTTCTGTCTGTCTGTCTCTGCGTGTATTTTTACATACTTGGACTTACACCAGGGGATATTTCCTATTTGCCACCAGGTCACAGACTTGCTATAAAAAGACTGGGAGACATCATAGATCTCTTTTACACCTGCTCCTCATCTTGCCGTCCAAATCTTACTACCATGTCCATGTTCTCGTCCTTGGATTTGCTCTTTTTCAGCACCATAATTAATAAGTTATTGTCACTTCTGACGGCTCACATAGGTGAGTACGGTTCATTTTTAGTACATTCTCTCCATCTATACTCAAGCCTCTTATTATTTCCTCCACCCTGAGCTTTAAACAAGTCCTCCAAAAGCAGGGGGAGGTTGATGAATGGTTATTGAGCAACAACGGAGCAGTATGTTGTTTTCTATGGTGATATCTTTCCGGTCTAAGAAAAGCATTACACAACCAGAATGTCCGCTGTTAAACAAAGAAACTGTCATAGAGTTTTTTCATAGTTCTTTGAGTTAAACATTAAAATGATATGTTCAGGTGAAGGTTAAAAAGTCAAAGACACTTTCAAAAGTTAGATTTTGCAACACAAATATTCTCCTTTTCTTTTTTTTCGAAACTCACCTACCTTAATGTAATGCTTCGAAATTCATTTTTAGCCTCATATCCGAGTTCACAGTTCACAGAGCCCTCTTCTTTTTTTTCCTCCCTGTCTCTCTCTCTTTCCTGGACTTTGCTTTCCGTTCAGCTGGTTCAAAGCAGACTGAGCGTGTGTGAGTATCTGCAAACTCTGACTTGACAACTCCACTGTGCGATCCCAAAAACACCAGCTGACTGCTGACCTTGATCACCCTCAGGGTGCGAGAACACACACACAGGAAATAAGAGTCCTTTCTTTGGTGTGAGGGATGTGGTTGAGCTTCTGTGGAAGCAGTTCCCCAGAAAAGGACGTCATGATGAAGCCGCAGTCTCCTGACCGCACGTCAAAAACGTTGCATGACACCGGCCTCAACAAGCCAGGAGCACATCTTAAGAGGCCATGAGCATGCGAGTCTGTATGATGACGGTATAGGGACACATGTGAGCTTATGTAATGTGCTACAGATGTATGCTGCAAGTGTTCTTCTTCTAAAGCCTGCAGGTTTATAATGCTATGATGACTGACATGATATGAACTGTCATTTTGTGTGACGGCTTCTCAGCTGTCCAAAACTGACCTTTTAAGCTCACCTGCCATGTTTTTTTAGGAAAAACTACACAGCAGCTGCCAAAACAGGTACTGTGAATGCAGGTTTTATAGATATGAAATTACCTGATTCATTTCCAATGTTATTTTGTGAATGGAATCAGCTACTGTGCGGTAATTTAAGGGCTGTCCCGAATACAATTTTTTGGGCTTTGAAGCTTCGGTGAGAAATATTCTAAGGTATTTGAAGCTTTGCGTAGCACGCTGACATGTTCTTCTGTCTGTCTGTCTCCATCTCCCTCGTTTCAGTGCCGCTGCCTACTGTACACACTCGCACCTCTACACATAACAAACAGTGATATCTGTCTTAGAATAACTAATAATAATTAATGTTAGATATGAATAATGAATAATGTTGTGGGATTATTCCTTATTTCATGCTCTATTTGGGGATTTATACATTATCATTACATATTTATGTATGTAAAAAATACAAAATAAAAAACGAGGCATTCAAATACTGATTTTGAGCTCATTCAGGAGGGTGAAGCCAGTCGAAGTCCACAAAATGAGCCCAACTGTTTTCTATTCAATGATTGACAAGCCAAAAACTCATTTACATGAGCCTGAACTCACTGGACAAAAGCGCTCTCGATACTTTTTTACGGACAATACTTGTTACCTTTTAAAACACCTGCACACACAAACACACGGCAAAGTTCAAAAACAGGAATTCAGCAAACAATAGCCAGACATTACCGAACGATGATCAACCTCTGAGAGGGGGCCGACGACAAAAGCAGAAAGGGTTTTAACTTACTAATCACTCACTAAGTGCCAAGCTGACAATGAATGAAAACAACATTCAGCAAGGCCCCAAATCTGATTCACTTCATGGTGACAAAAACATCCTATCAGAGTCAACAAGCTCAATAACTCTCTGGAACCCATACTTCCTTCCTTCCATGTTACTGTACACCAACACAGAGACCGCATTTATCACGCTAAATCTGGTTCAAACCAACCATGTATGTTTAATATCGATCTCAAATCATGTTTGAATGATTTCTCACATTAATATCAACCCCTTAAAGAAAACAGAGCATAAACTTAAACTTATAACCAACAAGCAAAAAACACACTTAGTGGTGTGAACACATGTAGTCTGCCGCTTGAGCCATTTTAAGCAGTGCAAAAGAAGCGTCACCTTGTGGGGAATTATCCAATCAAAGAGGTGAGAACTGTACCTGTCGTGCTGGGCTGGCGTCCAAAGCTGGCTAGAGAGGGCTATATATAAACTCCTCTAAATCCTGAGCCTCCTCTTTCACCCACTGCTCCTCTGACTGCCTCCTTACCTCTCTCTAATCATCTCCCATTATGTTGCTCTCTCTTCTTTTTGTCTTCTGTCAGGCTGTTTATCTTTAATGTCACTACAGCGTCCTTTCAGAGTCTCTCTTGCCTGTTGCTTCTCTACCGACCATTCAGCAACATGCACTCCCCCAGGAGGAGTCAGAAGTCATTTAACAGTCGGTGCAATCCCTCTTTCAGTCTCCTCCTTCTTTCTCTGCCTTCCCCTTTGCTTCCCTCCCTCCCCCCTCTGGGCATTACAACATATCCAGGCCTGTTCCTTCTGTTACCTGTGCACACTTTTCACCCTTTTTACATTCATACAGTAAAGATTTTCCTTCTCCTCCCATTTCATACTACCACTGAGGAGTAAAAACACAAACAAAATCCAGCCCTCCTCTCTTTCGCGACCCTTCTAACCTAAGCTTCTTCAAGGTACAGTCGCCTCCAAATATGCCAGGAATGTAAAGATAAAGAATTCATTACTCAGGCTAAGCTTTGAGGAGCAGGGAGTCTGTTTGTGCTTCTGTTTTTCTTGCTGCTTTTTAAGGGGTTGGTTAGAGCGAAAAAAATCACACAACAGGTTGTAGTTCCTCTTTGGAGTTTAGTGTGCATGACAATAGCACTAGAGGTTATTATTTAGGTGTGGTTCCTGTTAAGATAAAACCCCTCATGTTCTCATGAACATGTTCAGTAAAAGTGTACTAAGCCAGCCATTCAGTTCGCATAAAAGAGAAACATTCTTGCTCGAAAAAGCAGTCATTTGATGGGCAGATTATAATAGTATACACGTAATTATAAGTCACAGTTTTATGCACTTAACTGCTGAAATGGACCAACCTTGTGGACAATGTCTCCCAGCTCTTTGCAGTAGCCGAATATGTTCTTGGTGGTGGTGTATCCACTGAGCTGGGTAAATTGATACCTGGCAAAACAGGGAGTGTATTTCAAATAAGACTGGGAGCAAGTACAATGATTTAATTTCACACCGGTAATTAAAAGGAACAAAGACAAATTAAGGATTTTAGAAAGTCACACAAAGAGAAAATGAAAAAGAGCAGAACAGAGAGGGGTAAACTTTAAAGGAACTCTCAATGACTTTAACCCACAGCCATCCTTTTTACATAAATCCTACAGAAACAAAGACTGCAGCCACGACTATTTTCATGAGACACAGCACAGAACACTTTCTGAGTAAAAATAACTGCAGAATAAAATAGAAGTTAGAGTGCTGCATATATAACGGTTAGATAACTCCCTCTTTACAAACCTGTTGAGCAAAGAGAAGAGTCCTTTGGCAGAGGTGATGAGCTCCACCACGATCTGCAGAACGGCGACCGGCAGCTTGGTGGCGCTGCGTCCGTCGTAGCTGTTGAGGCGCCAGCGGCCCTGGATGCCCATCTGGAGGCTGTGGGCAACGGCACGCAGCTTCTCCGTCAGACCGCGGAGGTTCTCACCACCCATACCGTACGTCTGGAGAGCACACACACACACACACACACACACACACATGTAACTGGTTAAAGGTCTATTCCAAATACTCCCACACTGTCATACATTATCTGTGATGTTTAATGCATTACTTCCAACACTTAACAGAATGTAAGGGTTGAGTGTTTAAGACCCATTTCATATACTGTGATTGCAACATCTACGGTTTGATTCTGGCTGAGAGGTGTGACCTATATCGCACATCAATCCCCCCCCCCTCTCTTTCCTGTAACCTCTCACACTTAACCTTCTGCCATTTTAACACAACTAGGGGTTTTGCAAGCAGGTGGAGAAGCAATCATGATATTGACTGAAATGCATATTGAATTAAGAGCAAGAGAGCACATTTTTCTTGTTATTACAGAGTGAAAGCTGAGTGAAAACCATGCTCCTTACACAAACTTCAGGCACTCTTGGCATGTGGTAGCTTAACCAATGGCACACTAGCAATAAGTGTGCAATAGAGTTTTTTGGAAATGTTGAAATGCCCTCTCATCCGCATCCCAAATTACCTCTTTCACAGCCATTAGCAGTTGCACGGCCTGTTATTCATGATAGTTTGATCAACTTTTTTCCCTAGAAGACCCGCCCTATTCTGCCTCTGATTGGCTCGTATACTCGTTGCCTTTTTCACAGAATTTGTTTGCTGATGATGAACAACAACAACAAGTTTGTTGAAGGTTGGTCGGGTTAATGATCTTAACTCAGATGTGGATGTTTTCATAAGGATGGAGGCTTTCTTGTATAGTGCTCTCATATATATTTACAATATCCTGATTATGGGAGAACATATTTTTTTTAAATGTTGCTATGCATGTTGCTTATATGGATGGAATGAAATTACACATGAGTTAGAGATTGAATAAATAATAATTTGGATGTGGTGTCATAATTAAACTTAATGTTAACCGTCATGTTGATATGGTACACTGATTAACAAGAAAATGTAAACTTCATATCAAAAAGGTTGCCGACCACCAGATGTAAAGCATTCTGGACTACTGTTGGTGGAGAAAGTGGTGCTGTTTCCTCTTCTGAGGTGAATTTATTCCTTTTTGAGAGATATAATTGTGCATGTTCGACAATTACTACTTATGCTGACAGGTGAACAGGCTGTTTGGCAACATTAGAGTTAACCCAGAAGGAAATTAAATGATGCTGATAAAATCCTCTAACACAGTATGTGTAATTTTATATCACAATATCAATATATAATGTGATATAGTAACATTTCTGTGAAATTTATTGAGAAACTGAGGAGAAAACATACAGTAATGTCTGTTTTTAGCTAACTCAGCAAATATGCCACACTGCCCACAATAGCCTAATACACCCAGAGATATTAACCCATTTGTGCCCAAAGACTAAATTTAGTATGATAAGGAAAATGTCACAACATTTGTTATGATTGGTCAAAAGTCTTGAAATTTGGTACGGACATATTTTGGGTACAACAGTACGACATCTTTTAGATCACATGAAAAATTACACTTGTATTAATAGTCAAATAAAGCACATGTGACTACTGTTTAGCCCTAAAATATAATAGTCTATTGCAAAACCAGTAGTCTTATGTGTCCAAATGCTAGATATATACTGTATATTATAATAACAAAAACACTTTTCAGCTGAACATTTTGACCTATTCTGAAAATGTCTTAACAAAAATGTAAAAAGCAGTTGCAGAAACAAATGGGTTAAAGGGAAATATACCACATTAATAACAATATACATAACCTGTCATCATAAAGTTGAGTATTGAGCGCAATATCCCAAAACAGGCTGCAGTTTTGTTGCATTATAGTGAGAGGGGCTTCTAATTCATATCACTAAGGGTAGACTACATGTCAGTTTAATACATTTAATAAAATACAAATCAAAGCTACCACATCAAACTGTAGCAAAGGATAAAATAAATGTTCCACACAGAACAACGCAGAGCTCATCTCTCCTACGCTCGTCATCACAGTCTTCTGCCCAGCGGTGGGAGACGTGACTCTCCGCCACCACTGAAGAAGAAGCAGGTTATTGTCGTGACCCACTCGTCGGTGGTCAAGAGGTTCAGACCAGTCAGGCTTTGAAGTTACACATAAACCGGCCGGAACAATCCTCCATCATCAAGTACCCATGAATATTTCATGGCCTCGCCGACATTGTAATTATGTAACTGTGTACTTGAAAGTGATTGGTCTGTTCCATGTGAGCATCTGATGGTTGCTATTATGAATGAGCGCAGTGTTAGCACTTCACAGAGCATCAGGAGAGGAAGAGAGGCAGAGAGAGGAATAAACACACACTGCTACTCAAGATTTAAACTGTACATCTGTGCGTATTGATTCTAATCTTCAAGTCTTATGATAAACAATTTCACACAAGTGCACTTATGTGAAGCATTTCCTGCAGGGACGCCTTGTTCACACTCTCATTCGTTCAGACTTTGGATTGAAGTGTTGATGACTATTTCAGTCAGTATTACAGTTACTTCAACAGTTCGACAACAAGCAGTTTAAGCAGCCTGAGCTTTAGCCTAATGTTCACAGCCTGTTACAGCACCAGAGCTGGAAGCTCGCCTGATACCGTCCTCCTTAATTAGTCCTTCCAATGAAACAAAGGCCATTCTGGAAACACACCAACACCCACGCACACACACTAACACCACTACTTAAGTGTCCTCAAATTCCCTCTCAAAACTGGACAGGAAGGATCATTAATTAGGCAGCAGGGAAAGAGAATCAAGCTGACTACAAACTTTCCCCAAAAATTTGCATGTAAAGTATTTGGCGCCAGCTTTGTGGTTTAAATCTGCTTTGGTTGCAGTTGAAGCATGACAAGTCCTTTGATGTTAGCTAGAAATACAACTATTTTACTATAATATAATATACTTATTATCATAAACTAGGGGAATTTTAATATTCGAGTGGAGGGTAAAGTGAAGCTATGAAGTCAAGCTTGCAGCATGTTGCTAAAGGCTCTGCGTGTACTTCAGTGATCAGGACTTTTATGGCAATAAGAGCAGTTGTGTATTCTGGCTGGATTTGCAAAAGACTGTCCAACAAACTGCTGGTTCCGCTGTGCAAACAAGAGCTAAAAACAGCGTGATAATGGAAAATAACACACCTCTGTGCTCTAATATCAGAACATACAGGACACCACAGCAAAGACAAGAGTGCTCAGTAAATATCCAGCTCTCCTCCTCACAGGTTACCTGCACAACAACACACACGGCAAACACACACACCATGGATACTAGAGCACTGCTATGGACACGCACTGTACACGAACACACGTGACTCTTCGTCCCTCACCAGAGTGCAGAGTTTCTCCACAGCCTCCAGTATGAGCTCCTGGTGTCCGATCTTATGCACTCCCAGGCTCCCCAGGTCCTGACACGTCAGCTGGAGCAGATCCAGACCCGACAAATGCCACTCCGGGATCGGGTACTGATGCAGGGGGGCGTCCAGACCTGGCAGCAGGGCACAAAAGCACATTCACTTACTGTAAGGCTTTAACCACATGCAGTGCAGGAGTATAAATGGAAACCACACATAGTAATAAAGTCACATGTGTGTACAGGCAGAGACATGCAGAGGGAGCATGGAACGACAGAGGAAGAATGGGTTTAACACACTTAAATGTGTTATTACATGTACAACAGTACAAATCATACATGCAGCATTTTACTTAAGTAAAAGTAGCAACAGAATGTACTAAAAGTATCAAATGTAAAAGTACTAATTATGCAGATAGGCCCATGTCGAAGGTATATTACGATATCATTGGATCATTATTATTGATGTACTAATATGTAAGTGGTGCTTTACTGTTGTAGTTGGTCCACTACTTGGTGAAACACTGAAACTGGTGAACACTGGCTGAAACTAAACCAAAATGATCACTGATTGGGAACATACATATGCAAATTGATTGTAATGTACGATGTTGTATTATATGATTTTATGTATAATGTGGTATTATACTAACCAGGGACAAGGTCTGCAAATTAGCTACGGCTAGAAGTCCTACATACATTGCATTGACTGCACTTTAATTAAGTGTAACAATGCCTACATGTATAGTCCCTGTCAAATTAATTAATTAATAAATACAAGTGGAACATCATATTTTATACACTGATTGTGTGTCTTGCAGGTAAAATCTGAAAATGAACAAGTAATAACAGCTGTTGAATAAATGTAGTGGATAAAAAGTAAAATATTTCCCTCTGAAATGTAGAGTAAGAGTATAAAGTAGTATACAATTGAAGTACTTAAATACAAGTACCTTTAACTTTACTTAAATTGAGTAAATATACTAAGTTACTTTCCAGCACTGGTAATTGCTAACTTAGTACTAGTAATAACAATATTTTTTCCCTATAAAACAGCATAAGAGAGCATTAATCCATGTCTACTGTCCAGTGGAGTGGGCAGTATACTCTCTGATTATGACATTGCTAAATCAATGTAAACCACTGAACACAGCATGTACTAGAGAAGAAGCAAAAAGACAACATGTCCAGTGTTTGTAATAAAACCACCTGATGAGAAACAACACTGACTGTTGTGGCTTCTCTCTCTCAGCTCACACACACACACACACACACACACACTCACTCTCAGGCCACTTCCTCATTCCACCTCCACCTTTCACTTCCAACAGGATTTGCGTGACGCTTCTATTTCTGACTTTACACTAAGTAGCCTCTGAGGCGATCAACAAACAAACAAACCAACACTCATCATGTTCGTCCTCACCTTGGAGCCACTCGCAGACTCTCTCCTCGTTCCACGACGCGATCGGCTCCATGCTGGGAGTCCTGGTGCAGTCGCTGGTTCACTTCCAGGCCGTCCTGGCTGACTTCTACCTCTATGGGCTGCAGGAAGAAGGAAAAGTTGATCCTGGATCGGAGTCGGACGATGACGAATGGCACTCCTTCTTCCCACAGGTACAGGTAAGAGAGAGAGTCCCACTCCTTCTGCTGTCAGCCAATAGTGAGGAACTGTCAGGAGCAAAGAGCAGGAGCAAAGACCCCTCCCTCCTTATTACCCCCACCCACCTCCACCTCCACCTCCACTCCTCCTTACCTGGAGGAGCAGAAAGGTGCTGCAGCTTTACGCATTCATAACGTAGTTTATTATGATCAATCGCGTCATGCGCACGGAGAAGGCGCACTTTCTGAGGTGTGTGGTGGAGCCAAGAGGTGGACACAATAACAGCAACACCTGTACCTGTACAGTAGAATATAATCTAGTGCAATAACACTGTAATAATGCTACTTTAGTAACAGAAAGATCCTTATTAACCCTGCATGTGTTGCATTTGATTGATTTATAATCCAACTAGTACTTATTTATAAGGATATAAGAGATACCCTTACAAAAAAGTTATTAGTATACTTCTTTAAACTTAGAATAAGAGAGTATGTTTTAATTTTACTTTTTATGTACTTATCTGAGATACACTTAACAAAAGTATACTTATACTTGGCTTATGACGACAAGTATACCGAAAAGTCTAAGTGTACTTGGCAAGTATACAGAAAAGTCCAAGTATACTTGGCTTATACTGAAACGTTTACAAGGAAATATAAGTATATTTAAGTACTATAAATTCACTTAAAGAAAACTTTTAATCTAGTAGTTTACGGAGAGTATACTTTAAAGTGTACTTTCATAAACTAAAAAGTGGGCTGCAAGTATATAACTAGCAAACTAACAGTATACCTATAAATTCACTTGTAGTATAGTTCATAATATAGTTGCAGTACAAAATACAACTTGGATGTAAACTAGTTGTGTACTCAACGTTTACTACTCTTACATTTAAAGTATATTTTCATAAACTAAAGAGTGGTCCAATTTAGTCCTAAGAAGTATTCAAGTAGTACACTTCCAAGTATACTACTAATACATTGTTATTAGTATACTTATTACTTAAAGTATACTTGGGATTATACTTGAACTATACATGAGTTTACTCCATAAAATAAACTTGAAGTATACTTCTTTATTGTAAGGGTATTCAACACAATTATGATCCTCTACAAGAAAAGTACACTCAAATTCTGATGCAACTTTCCCTTAAAGGGCATGAAATGTCACAAGATTTAAAGGGATAAATAACTCCAGACTGGCAGACATAATCCTCTTTTCCAAGTCCCCTGGTGACGCTGCTGTCCTGGGACTTTACCGGAAATGTTTCCTATTTTATCCTCTGAACTGCTTTGACTTCTAGACTCCAATATTTAAAAAAATATATTAAAAAACACTGCTTTAACTTTATCAATATTTTATTAATGTCCAATGTTTTTACAGCATGTGAACATTTCTGCTTGCTGAATTATTTAAAGTATCAATGATTATATCAAAAGCATGCTACGGGAGGAGTTATTCATGAATAATTTACCCATAACACACACAAACAGATACCGTTTATAACTAAAGAGAGAACTCTTCATGTATAATATTGTGTTTTGTGGTTATTCACAGTCAGGATTATGGTTTGTTGGGGGATTAAAAGCCCTAGACAGCCTTTGTGCTTAACTCGTTGCTATTTATTCTCCATAAGAACGGCATAATAAGTCAAGCTGCAAAGCTATGGGGTTCAAAGTTCCTACAATGTTGAATGATTACCTCCATAAAATCCAATATTATGCCTTTAATCTTAAACTAGTCTATGAGTCATACAATACTATTGTTGTAATGTGTTTATCTGATAAAAAAACATGCTTCTTTTCCTCATCTTTGAAGCAGTGTTTGCACCTTAATGGATTCTGTGAATGAATCTATGCTGAAATTATTGTTAATGTCTCATAGTATATGTTGCACAACAGTTCCCAACAAATCTGCAGTTTGAATGTTTCCCAACAAGGAAAGGGCAACGCCTGATGAAAAGGCTGTAGTCATGAAAGAGCTGCCCTCCGTTATCTGGCACCCCCTGCTGTTATTTCTCTTTGAACCGAGAGCGAGGGACAAATGAATTGGAAAAGTTGGATTTATATGTCAGCCGTGCAAAATGGCACGGTGTCCCCATAGTATATTTTGCTTTATGCCAATAGTTTTCAAATATTTAGAGAAATGGACTGCATGCAAACATCTAGTCCTGCAATTTGTCTTCGCAGAAGGATGCTTCATGTGACATAGCCTCCTAAAATCTTAATGGTTTGACTTTAAGCATGATAGAAAATGCTGTTTGATACTGTAAATGACTCACATCATTTCACCATCACTCGTGGATTTTAAAGTTACAAGTTAAACAGAAAAAAATGTGTACTGAATAGTCGAAATGGAAAGGGTCATTGTGAATTCTGACCGAATAACTATTGATCTTTTGTTGAAAGGAAAATAACTGAGCTTGGCTGTATGACATCGGTCCACTAGTCTGACAAATCAAGGCTGATCTTATAATGGAAAACCAGTGGGTTGGGAAACTTTTGCCCATTCTTGATTTAAGTCCCCAGCACTACTGCGTCCTTGTGTCCCGTGTGCTGCAGTGGTTTTATAGCAGCACTTTATGTGGCATATTATTGATACAACTTTATGCGGCTCTTTCTCTTTCTCTTTCTGCTCGTGTATTTATTGATTTTGAATGTTCCAATATTTTACAATGGCTTGATCCAACTCTCAGTGAAATTCAATAACACAAATGATGCGTTACTGTAGCCTTGTTGTTGTGCTGAACTTGGCCTCAGAGGTGGTTTTCTATTAAGACCTTGTACTTGGCCTGCCCCCTTTTTTTTGCCCAGCCCAAATACCAGAAATACAAATTCAAGCCTCGACATGCTGTCTTTGCTTGACAGCGTACCCGTAAGATCATGTAGTCAGCAGTCTGTTGTGCATCGGGAGCTGTTACTGCAAAACGTAGTGTTGACAACAAAAGGAAACAAGATTGAAATTTAACAACCAACAATGGAGGATTGTGTAGCCCTCTCTCTTTCTTTTTATTTCTCTTATCAATCAATATTCCCCTCCCAGTCCATCTGCGACTACACTGTCCCGTCAGCCGTTTCTGTGACAAATGATAATCCCACTGATATTTGAAGTACAATAACGCTATTTGTTCATCATCTCTGTACGGCACAGAGCCAATTTTGAATCATTACAATGCCATCTTCTCCTGCCGTAGTCAGTCAGCAGAGATTGGATAATTAGCCTTGCTCCACCATTGAGCAGCTAATTAATTTGTTCTGAGCTGCAGCCCCACTGATGGCGATGATCCTTGCACTGCAGACATGAGCTCATTGAGCTCAGATGAGAAGGAATTATCATCAGAGGTCTGAAAGCAATGTTGTGGAAACCTGACATACCCAGCGTTATGTATACTGACATAACATTACATTTACATGTATGCTGTGACTGAGATATCCATCAGTCTTTCCATGTTGTGTTTATCTGCACTGCAGATGGGGTATATTTAGTGCTTAAATGCTGGGATGCTTTAAGTGGAGTCAATTCCTGGTTCCTGTGTGTGTTGCATCAACAAATTAATCCCTTGGATTAACTAAACATTTCTGCTTGATGCATAAACACTATTTTAATCTACTTTAGATGCAATTCAGGTTTACTCATCCCTATAATGGAGGGTAGGAAGTGGAAAGTAAAACAGAATAATGATCAAACACTTGTTTAAACGTGCCCTCGAGGGTGCCCTTCCAGTAGAGAAAATACCCGGTTTAACTTTTTGGCCCCTGCCCCTCAGGCATAAAGATGATCCCAGTATGCATTTTTTGGAAATGAACTTACTTTCACCAAATTTAGTAAGTGCAGTAAGTAAGGAAATCCTCAAAACGTGAAAAGCAGAAACAAATAGTGGAATAAAATCAGAAGTAGAAATAAAGGAAATACAGACAAAGCCTGAACTACATTAAGAGAACAGAAATAAAAAAAACAAATCTGCACAAATGAACATATATTAAAAAATATACACATGTCTAAGAGAAATAAATCAGAGAAAAGCAGCAGTAACAAATGAACAGATGAACATTGAGATGCTGTCTCAGAACCGGTTGCCACTTCACAACTGGAGCATGCATGTATTTCCATTTTAACAGCACTGTTTACTGCTGTGTGTATTTTAGAGAGGAGGGGGACTAACATATTGTATGATTCATTGTTTCTCCTTCTGTACACTCGTCATTGCTCTCTGTCTCCTCCACCTCTGGGGGTTTATACTCTCAACTGAAAATGAGGTTAAGCAGCAGTGTCATCTTTGCATCACTTTAATTTGCAGTCTGTCCTTTGGGGACCAGATCTGCCGTCTATCCAGTCACAGCTCAGCAAACTCCGCTCCTGCGTCAACACACCGACAATTCAGGGGATTGGGGGGTTTTGCTCCATTGCACACGCACACCAAGCTGGACTGAGTCATATTACCCATGATGCTTTTTGCCTAGCCGAAGGTGGGGGGGTAGGGTATCCCCTGGAGTCTCTGTCTCTGGACGGGAGACACCTCTGAGTCATCGCTGTCACCTGTGATGTCACTGGAGCATCATGAATTAAAGAAGAGATTCCCTGCAGTCAGAATAGCAATGAACTTCACATCTAACAGCTACAACATGTCAAATGGTATCAATGGACTTTCTGAGCTGTTTCCTTTGGCCGCTTCATCTTCCAATGTATTGGTTTTTATAAAGCATCGCTATTAAAAAGAGCTTTCCTCCACAGGCCTCTTGAGATGACTTTTCACCCCTCTGGATCATCTTCTTTTCATTCGTTCCCATGAATTGTCTTTATTACACCCTTCACTCTCACCACAGGGTCAAACTGAAGGTATGAAATTCATCATATCATACAGGAGGAGCTATAAACAGGGAGAAATGTGAGCGGCAGTTGTCCTGTACATAATGGAAAAGGGGGAAAGAGGATGAGAGATGAAGAGGAGGGGAAAAAACAAAACAAGCAATGGTCCGTCGCTCGGCTGCACTAAACAACAAACGCCAATATAGCATTATGAGGTGCCATGAGTGTTCCCATAGCAGCTGCTTATCCATCATGGAGACAAATCAATGGGTTAATGTGAGCTCTGGGAGGGCAGGCCCCTTTGAATATTACATACAACGTGTGTGTGATGGATAACCCTCCCCCTCTGTGCTGTAATCTCACCGTCAGACCACGCTTTGGTGGTATGGATTTGTCTGAAAATAAATTATCTGTACGTCAACACATTGACTTCCTTCTCCTTCCCTATTGCGTGTGGAAATGTGGAGGAAAAGGTGGCAACAAACAAGCATTAATATACATCTGTTGTGTCCATAAGTTGCATCACTTCAACAATGATGGCAGCATGTTATATGTGCAGAAATACTGGCACATCATCTACAGAAAGTAATGCACGAACAGGTTGAAACTGCAGTAAACCTTCAGACGTGAATGAATGTGACACAGGGTTTTTTTTCTGGAGTGAAGAGACGAGGTGTTGCATGTTAACAGCTTTGGATGCAAAAGCCACAGATGTGGCTCAGATGTGTGTGTGTGTTTTAACCGGTCACAAAAGCTCAGACTGGTGAGTGCAGGTTGGCCTATGATGAATAGGCTTCATCAATCCAGCATGCAATTTTGCACAAACAGTAGTTTAAACAACGACATCATGCCAATTCACTTTTCATTTTTTATTTCCATGAAATCATTATCTTAATTTGAATCAAAAAAAAAAAAAATTCATCCAATCCATCCACTGCGAGGCGGTTTTGATGCTCTGCAGTTGCCAATAGTAACCGAAGCTAGCCAAGAGCAAAATCCACTCGGCAGTGAATGAAGCGGAGAAGTGTTGGAGGAGGGTGGAAAGCTGGAGGGTGGAGGGGTGTATTATATCACTGAAGATTTCAAGGACCAGCACAAGAGCTGTTGTCAATGAAAAGCATGCTTCATCAATGTAACAATCCAAACAGCAATGGTCACGACCCAAACTCTAGTCTATTCTTTACAATTTGCATTTATTGTGTAATCTGTGTTATGTCATTCTTTGCAACAATGTGTTCTTAGACATAGAGGAACTGGTCATGTGTGTTTAAAAGCAACATGAACTAAACATATTTTCATGAAACATATTGGGAAAAGCAAACATGAAAAGTCAGTTGCACACTCTGCATCACCCTGCAAAACCCATCCTCTAAGTTTACACATCATGCAGCCACACATATATAGTGCTTTCTGCCTGCCATTCATCCCCATTTTATTAATTGATTGAGAGGTTTTCCCTTTGAACAGCAGAGGATCTATTGATGCACCTGCTGCTGCACCACAAGCATCAAAGACGTTTACGCATTACGTATTTGCAGTTCCTCTCTCCGCCAGGTGATGGCGCTGTCACACCTGGGCGGAGGAAACAAGCAAAGAAAAAGAAAAAGAAAAAGGGGGCTGGGAATCCTGCAGCAAATCCACCAATAGCAGCTCGAGTTGGAGCTTTGCTCGTACTACACAGAGCCACACGGAGGTCTCTCCTGCGCGCATCGCACCGCGCACACTGCTGGGAACCGGGAGAAATCACAGGCTCACACTGGGAGGAAGACGTGGAGATCTGATTGCAAAGATAGCACTGACTGATTCCTCCAGGTGGCTTTAGAGTAAAGGATCACACTGCTGGGCTCTCCTCTTCCTCTCCTCTTCCTCTCCTCAGTGCCTCCACCGCGCGTAAAGGGAAGGACAAGAGGGTTTGTTTGGTTTCCTGCTGGATTATCACTTTCAACAAAACACGCACAAGTGGCCAATTGGAGTCACATCACATCACAGGGATTACAATTGTTTGTAAAGCTCTTCTTTGGTTGTGCTTTTGCAGCATCTTCGTCCTTTCTTGAGCTGAGCTTGAGAGCAAAGTGCTGATAAATCTGCTGGACTTTGGAACCTGAAGTATAGTAAGGAGCTTCTTCTTCTTCTCGGTGTGAACTGCACTTGACAGGAAAATGCCTCTTGCTCAGATCGCGGAGCCATGGCCCACTATGGAACTAGTGCAGCTGGAAACAGAGGTAATGAGAGGTGAAATATATGTTGCATGCATTGTTTTTTTGCTTTTGCATTGTTTTTTGGCCAGTTTTTTTACTATTCAATTTGGTTTGGTTCAGGTAAAATGGCGCACAAAAAGCAGCAACACATCTGCCCTCAATTTAAAAGGTGTTCAGTCACCACTTTCTAGGGAAAAAGTTGGTTTAAACAATACACAGGCTATAAAATAGGCTACATAATTCATAATGTATGTTAAGTGTTGGAAATAAAGCATGCAAGTCAAGATGCCACTTATATTCCACACAGATCTTTTGGGGGACAATCCTGTATCAAAAGACTGTGATTTAGCAGTTTTAACCAATATGGAAATGTTTCATTATTACATATTCATGTGAGAGATTTCAGTTGCCCCCCCCCAAAAGCACTGTTAAGCAACTCCATTTCAAAGCTCATGCAGCAGCAGCAGAGAGAAGACCAGTCTGTCACCACTGTCTGTCACCTGTAAAATGCTCTCCAGTGAACTCTGTGTAATGCCTTTTCACACATGGCATCACATGAATAAAAGGGTATACTCTTCTTGGCTCATGTGGACCAGTAAGTAAACTGAGTGGTGCATTTAGGATTTAATAATGTACAATCTGAAGTTTGAGTTCTTTACTGTAGGGCTGCAGAATTAGTTTTTTCCCTCTGTCATTTATAGTTTAATTTACACCGGCTCTTGTGTGCACCAGTCTCATGCAGCAGTAGTAGCAGTGTGTGTGTGTGTGTTTCAGAGTTTTAATTAAACTGCCTTGTGAGAAGTGTCTGATTACTACACAGCAGGTAGAGAGAGGGTGACATTATTGAGCATGGACCCTCATAAAGATGGAATGGTTTACAATTAGGGTGAGGGAGAGATTTGTGGCCCCTAATGTATCAGGACCCCTGTTAATCTGATATAGCATCATTATTCATGAACTCTTCAATTGCCTGGCTGCTTAGTGATTGTGCAACTATCACATTATGGTGATGATGTGCAGACAACAATGTTTCACATTAAGGTACACTGGTTTTTAAAAAATAAAACCACTCACTGCTTTTTGTAATGTGATATCTGCAGGGTCGTCTAGCTGCAAGAATTTTGAATCAGTCAGCCAATTAAGCAGGTGAAGGGAACCATGTTTTGAGTGTCTGATCTCACTGATGAATAGCTCTGCCGCTCACAATATTGTCCTCAATCGGCTTTATCAGTCAGATTATAAATGAGGCTCATAGCCTCTCTGATTTGATGATGAAGCTGAGGAAATAATTTGCAAGAATTGTGAGAAAGTGCGTTTGCTCATTAAACTTGAGGCCTAGTACATGAAAGACATGGTAATGAGTCTTGACTCTACCACTATTGAGGAAGTAGACATTATGTCTTGTGCGCTTGCAGATACAGTTAATTGCAGAGCAGAAAGATGCTATTATTGGTGCTTTATGATGAATGAAAAGCCGGGAAATAGGGATGCACCGATACCGGATCGGATATCGGGCCGATACTGACTCAAATAGCTGGATCGGGTATCGGGTATCGGTGACAACGGGGCCGATCTATTCAATTCAGTTTTATACAGTATGTACATACTTTATCAATTATATACTGAAATTTTAATTCCTGTTGCTGGTACAAGATTTATTATTTTAATAATATAATAATTGATATCTCTGTATTTATTTGTGACATTTAGTTTTACAAAGTTAAGAAAACAATGTTTAAGTCAAGCCTGATGTTTCCTTACACATAAAAGAATGATCCCAGTCACTTCCACACAGTGATCGGTACTCCGTATCGGGCCGATACCCAAAGCCCAGGTATCGCTATCGGTATCGGGGCTGAAAAAGTGCATCCCTACGGTGGCTAATAATGCAGAAAGGAGCACTTTTGGAAACAGTGTCATCCTGATTTCAGACTCTACTATTTACAGAATTGTGCAGCATGTGAGTTGGCTGAGTAGCATATCACAGCTGAGCAGATGGTGTTTGAGCCTGTGGAGAGTGCTAAGTCTAATACGGTAAAAAATACCCTGCCTTTGGTTTCGAGTAATGGTCACAAGTCTTTCATAATAATCAAGTTCATTAGATCATTGCTAAAACTACAGTGTGTGTTTGTAAATATCAGCCTATATATATTGTAAGGAGAAGTAATTTTTGTACTCGCATGTCAGCATCGGCCCACCGAAATCCAGTATGTGTAATTGATTTGATCGCACCGGTCACTGCCAGTCAGTCAGAGTGGGAACTGTGCCATATATCTCTGTCACCAACCTACCAGTCAGCTGCACACTTTGGTTCCTGATGGCAGAGGGAGACGGCTCAGGGCTCAGATTGATTGAGCGAGTGAGACTGTGGAGGCCACGCCAGCGAGCATGTTGCGAGAGTCAAACCGTGGGTCTGCTGGTCATGTAGAGACAGATGGGACGGACACAGAGACACTTTTGGCTGGAAAATAACGGATTGAAGGAAAGAAAACGTATCACAAAGACACCAATCTTATCTTTAAACACAAAATGAATTGCCATGATAGTGCAGTTTGTTTCCCCATCACTCATCATGTGAGTGTTTGGAAGGTGTCATGAATGGAAATCCGATCTACTGGCTTTTGTGTTCGAAGCTGTGGCAAAGCAAGACATGTTCAAAGAGCGCTATTCAAAAAAAAATCTGTTTGAGCACTTTTATTCATCACCAAACCACGTGTGTTATGAATTAACTTCTCAGTGATTCATCTCTGATAAAGGCACCTCCGACAAATCATCCCCATGCCGTCCCTGTTGAGTCACTACCACCTGCATTGGCCACTGTCATTAGTAGGTTAGTGAAGGTCCTCCAAAAGATCTGAATCATGCTTCTGTCAGTGTTTATTTATTGCACATTAATGCTGGATCCACATTCCTTCAAGCTTTTTGACTCTTAATAAGGAATCCCACCAGTGCCAAAACTGAAACTTCATACTTTTGATCTTATTGAGGGCTGCAGGAGTCCTAAAACCCAGAAATGAGTTAGCATTTTAGCCCTTCTGGTTCCTTCGTCTGGAAGTCAATGGGTTTTATGAATGGGTTTTTATTGTCCTCATTCTTTTCACCGTCAGCCAGCCTTTCTTTTCTTTGCTTAGTTCAAACTGAACTCGCCATTTACTTTTACAACCTGAACTCCTATCTGATCAAATTGTATTTTGGTCCACCAATCGAGCCTGAAAGTGAAATCCATTGTCTCATACGCTACCTCCTTTTGCAGTATTCTCTCCTCACGTTTAAGAATAAGAGTGGAATTGTACATCTTCAGTAGACGGAGGAGATGAGACAGAGCAAAAAAAAAGTAAAAGTGTGTTTACTATTCATTAGGAAGGACTGCACAAGCCAAGACTTAAAGAGCACAGACAGGATTGCACAAGCCCGGATGGTGGAGAGAGATGTTTTTTTCAGTTATTACGTAACGGGGCATGTAGAGGAGAAAGTAGGGTTAACACATGGAATGTGTGCCATGTTTGCACGCCAGGCGTGGTCAGCGGTGCACACTCGAGTCAAGTACTTGTCTGGGTGCTTGCGCAAGTTCGTGCTTTGCTCCCTGTGTGCATGTGCATGCACGTACTGTAGGCTTAGCTGCAGCTAATCTGGGTGTGACCTGTTGAACACCTGAGCAGGGCTGTGGGAGTGGAACAGGGCTGGGTGGGCATGTGATAACAAAACCCTCTGCTCGATAGGAGCCCTGAGAAAGTGAGTTCTTGTGTCTGTTTGACTTTCAGAGTTAAAGGTTAACCTGTGAGTGAAGCCAAGACTGTACGGTTTCCTATGTTAGGGAGTGCTAGAAATAGCTGTTGTCCATTTTCTGGCATTGACCAAAAGGCGACATTAGTAATGTGACCTGCTGTCAATACTTGCAGCCAGTGAGATTACGAGAAATTCAGTCAGACAGGATCACGGGCACAGACAGAAGAATGGTTATTGTATTTCTTAGTTGCCTGGTTACGGGGCAGCGCTGCTCTAATCACGCTGTTAAAACACAGATTTATCTATCAAACACACACACAGCACCAGCGCTCTTTGATTGTTTGCTTTGCCTAATCATATAGGAGTCCTGTGAGAAATTAAAAGTTCCTGCTGCCCAGCTCCGGCAGGCTTAATAGGTCGGTCTGTAAATCAGTTTACAGCCTGCATGTGGCCTGGAAATTTCTTCGATTCAACTTAAGTGCATCTTGCATCGTTTTTCTGAATGTGTTTCTGCACAGTACAGTCCATGCACAATGGTTTCTAAATCCTGTTTGTTTAGTAACGTCTTTGAGCATATTTATGTGGCTGTGTGTGTGTGTGTGTGTGTGTGTGTGCATGCCTGCGCTCTCATTGAGGAAGCCCAGGGGAGGGGAAGCACCAATAACTGGGCCACTTGGATCAGCCATGCAAAGCTAATGAGGTTGAAATGTGTTGAGCAGCAACGTCGGGAAGGCATTGTTGACCACACACACACACACACACACACACAGAAACTCCAGACACTCGCACACTTATGATTCCCACCACTGGTCTTCACCGTACTGGATTGAACACACCTCACTGATGGCATAATACGAGATGAAAGGAAAGGAAAGAGTCGGAGCGTGGAGTGAAGAGGGAAGATTTCACTTTGAGATTCAATTTGTCTGTAACAGCACACTCTGCACTTCCTCTTCTTTTGAAATCACCGCTCCTAAAACACATCTGCGCTCGACTTCGAACTGCACTTGGTCCGCTTAATTGTTTCCATTTCTCCTGTCACCTCGCGTTACAGCTTTTATGACTGGCACAGTTTGGCTAAATTAAATTGCCTCCCTGGAGATGACGATTAAAGTCCAACCAGATGAACTGCTGGTCTGTAAAAAATGCCCGGGGTTGTAGCACCCATCTGATTTATAGCTGTTGGGTTATTGCTAGAGTGAAACAGGAAATAAGGAAGTGCATCCAGTTGCCAAACATATCCAATCTCTCAGCACAGAATGTATTGTGTGAGGTATTAGAGCGACAGTAAATCAGATCCACGGTCTGTGTTCGTTCTGTTCTTGTTCCTTCGGTATACAAGAACTCAGCAAAGCAGCTCTCTTGTGCTCCCTTTACGCCTCGCTCTGTGTACCCGTTCTGTTTAGTTTTTGATTGTTTTGGCCGCTGCTTGTCATTGTGTCGACTGCCTGTCGTGTTTTGTGCAGTCTAAAGGAAGAGGAAGAGGGAAGAGGGCATGGAGGAAGTGAACAACCCCGGGGTCGCCCCTCTAGGATGGAAACACAAAGCAAAAAGCGGGGGAGTAGTTTATTTAGGGTGTTCTCACACTTGGCCAGAATACTTGACTTTGGACCCACAAGTGCTTCTTTAATCAGTGGAAGAGGTCATAGATTTATTTTGACATGTTTTAGAGATAAAACACTACACATCATTAAAAGACCACTCTACATGTTAAGGTCAATGTACTATTCATAGGGAGGTGTTAGACTGTGAAAACTATTTTATTGTATTGTAGTCGTCTGTGGCTCTAGAGGAGCTTTGTCAAGTATGTTGGTGTGTAAGTTTTTACCAGAAAGTCTGCATTAAAAACTGTTCAATGTCAAGTTTGAAAGGCATGGGCATTACAAGGAAAGGAGGGTCTGACGAAAGACACTACTAAAGTGCATTATAGGAAGTGTAGGATCCTGTGTTTTTGGAGCTTGATCCCTTCCAGGGACTAAAAGTCAGAATATCTCGACCTCTGCTGCTTCGGTTTTGACCTTTTCTCTCTTGTTAATTAATTAATTTAATAATAATTGCAGTTTGTCAACATCTGTTTTATCTAATAGGATACAGTTTTCCCTCATCTCAGAGTTTTTAGTCACATATCTTGAGGTCAGAGGTCAAGGGACCCCTTTGAAAATGACCATGGCAGTTTTTCCTCACTAAAATGTTTTCGTACATTTTTTAGCGTTCTGTGATCCTCACATGATGAAGTCCTCTGTATCCGGGGTTCTCAACCAGGGGTCTATGAACCCCCAGGGGGTACTTGAGGGAGTTCCAAGGCGTACACAGAAAAATGGGGGGTAGTATGTTTTCACTATTTAATTCACTATAGAAGTGAGTCCAATGTGAGTAATAGTCATAATAGTGACCATTCTGATCATAGGTTTCACTTCCTCCATAGTTTTCTCTTCAACTTTAGCTGACAACTATAGAATTCTGGTCTTAATCATATTTAACAACCAAAATCTTTTCAGACAGAGGTCCCTGAAGCGAAATCTTATCAAATGGGAGTCCTTGACCTAATGTGTTTCAATTTTAGGTGTCCTTGATACGAAAAAGGTTGAGAACCACTGCTCTATATGTATAAATGCCCTGAGTCAGCTAGACAACGGATCTTACTGATGACGTAATCCTAATTTGACTTAAAAAGTACATTACAGGTATCTCTCAAAATCCCCTCTATCCTCTGCTCATCATTCTCCTTGTTTGTTCGACCTTTGTGTGCAACAGAATGATACACACACATCTAATCATGTAATCCTACTGTATGTTCAAAGTTAGCCGCCCACATCTGCCGTATGAACAACATGTTAATTTTCCGAACAGCCTTCAGTGAGCCATTGTTTTTACAAATAACAATGATTACCCTTTTCTGCGAGACTCACCTACCGGGGATCGGATGAACGATGTGTGTCAGCCCGAGATTATTAGGTTTGCCAGCCGAGGAGCAAAGTGCTAGATGCAGTGGACTGTTGCCACCCACACAGTCTTGCAAATATCCTCTTGTATCTCTCTCTCCCTCTCTTTCTGTGTCTACCTTCTTCACTCACACACACAGATGATATATGCACTGTCACACACTCTGACTGTTTCTCACATGTGCTTTTTTGACAGAACGGGCAGAGCACCGCTGAGGACGGAGTCACGCCTGCTGTCAAGGTACATGGCATCTCTGGAACACACACACACACTCACAAAAATGCAAAGACGCACACAACTGTGACTCAATATTCAGGCAGCTTAACATCCAATAAATTAGAGCGTGGACTTGGACATGCTGCCTAGAAATCTTTGGCGCTTGTTTGTGCTTTTCTGTGAAGGCGAGGAGCAGAAGGCGAAATTCCATCAAAGGGCAAATTCTTGTGTGAATCTTCATTTTGACCTAATCTTTCACCGTGATCTTACTCACATGTTCACGCAAATGTGTGACTGCGCGTTGATTTATTCATTTAGCAATCACACCGACAGCCCTCAGAGGGCATTAGCTGACAGGAGTTTAATGTATTGAATACTGTCTGAGCTGATAAGAGCGACAGTCCAGCTACTCTGATGTGTCTGGGTCAATATAATAGGGCCATAGTGTTACACATTCTGCATGTCCTCGTGTCCTGTTAACTTACAGAGACAAATGCACGTACAGAAACACAGTGAGAATCACCGAGTCAGCCCTTTCCTGCCTCCTGGCTGGCCTCTCTATGCTTTATTGTCCCCGCTCTGAAACGTGATCCTGTTTCCTCCTGTAGACTATTACTCTCCGGCCGTGTACTGTAGCAGAGGACAAGGAAATGTTCCTTATCGCTTAGCCTCTTTTTCTTTTTTTTTTATCTCCTCACTCTCGAGGGAGAGAGAGTCTGGAGAGTGATGTCGTCTTTTCTTTCAGTTCAGAACAATGTGCTGTGACTGAGGGAGAGCTGAGTGCGCTGGATGAGAAAGAAGGGTTTCAGTCAGCAGCACACACACACAGGGGGGCCCCACTGGTCAAAGCCATTACTGTCTGATGGTGAAGGGAAAAGACACAAGCTTCTTAGCTTCTTAGGTAGGGCTGCCCCCTCTTAGGCTATTAGTTGACTTATCGGTCGTTTTGGTCTTAGTCGAGTTTGTGGAGAAACTCAGTTTTACAGATCTGTAAATTAAATCAACTAATTGATTACTCGACTAAGGATTACTTTGGTCGAGGACAGCCCTATTCTTGGGAGAATGGGCAGTATGGTTGAGGTCATTATCATGATATTGATAAGGATATTTTTCAATATTGATACATACATGAGATGCCAAAAAAACTTCCTGAATTTATTTTGTTTGATTACAACTTGCTCTGAGTCATGAAGTTGAACTTAATTTTTCTCTCTATACCGATTTTGACATCTTTACTCTGTTTGTCTGCTGATACAAAGTAGGGCAATATGACGATATATATTGTCAAAACGATATAAAAATGTCTATCATATATTTTTCTATATCGTTTCTGTCATGATATAGGATAACAGCAGAAGGCAAAATTCTTGTGTGAATCTTCATGTTGACCCGTTTCCATCTTTTACTAAAGGTTAAGAAAGCGTTGTTCATTATCACGATATTAATAAGGATATTTTTTCAATATCGATACATACATGATATGCCAAATGTAAACAAAATCACATAAAATAAATAAATAATCAAAATACTTTTTTTTTCTTTCTATACAAAGTTTGACATCTTTACTCTGGATCTGCTTATACAAAGTAGGGCTGAGTTATATGATGATATATATCATCAAAATTATATAAAAATGTCTATCATATTTTTTTATATATATTGTTTCTATCGCAATACAGGCGAGGCCTATATTTATTTAGTTTTCCTCAATAATTTCACTTAAAACTTAAAAAATACTCAGTACGTTTCATTTGTCAAGTATTTAAATCACACGGGAGTATACAAAAATAGGCTTTACCATGTGGTTATTTCATAAAGACTATATTTATTGAATTACCAGAAAACATGCTATATCCTGATACAGTATATATCGTTATCGAGATATGAAATTACCTAAATGATAGAAGATTTTGGCCATAATACAAAGTACCAGTTTTCCCGAAAACTCCCCCTGTGAGCTCATTGGAATCATTTTTATGTGAGGTAACATGATGCCAGAGATTGCTGTATCAATAAAAACAGAGTTAGCAGCTTGTCATGACAGGATAAATGTGACTGAAAAAGATCCTTGATTGGTCACATCATGGCAGATACCCGATCTACATAACAAGATCAGTATTGGCTCTGATACAAGCGCATTTGGATCGGTGCATCCCTAATCGTATCATCCCAATACGACGCTGCTAAAAGTCGATTGTATTTGATTATCGCTCAGGCCTGGGTAGTGCTGTAATTACTGTATGTACGTTACATGTTGTACTAATTGATTGGGGAGTATCGCAGTAATCTGATCAGTTATGTAATCTTGTTAATTAGGATGACCTCCAAATGGGTTTAGGGATCTCCTGCCTGTTGGTTCTCAAACAAAAGGATAGATATAGTGAGATAGCATGATGTGATGATGGATTTTGGAGTGCATACGGTGAGAATAAGTCACACTAAATACGTCACACTGAGGCACCAGATCAGGTTGTTTGTGGATGAGGGTAGACCTCGTCCCCAGACCGTTCTGGCACCATTCGGGTAAGACGGTTGTAACCCGGCGCTACGGCGATCGATGCCGAGCTGCTGTTTAAATGCTTGGAATTTGATAATGGTTGCTGTTATCTACTCTAGCCATGGGAGTTACCTGGCTCCAGCAGACCTACTGTAATAGGAGGGAACAGAGGGTCAGAGGGGGGGAGGGGAGAAAGGTAACGATTGAGACTAAAACCCCTTTCCCACTGGGCAAAATAACCCAATAACACCCACTAACATCTGGCTTTTTCCTTCAGTGGGAAAGGTTACAATCGGCATTCATTCCCAGGACAAATGACTCTGATTGGCAGTGATGGAAGAGAGTCGCTGCCGTGGCTGGCTGACCTGACATTTAAACCTGAAATAAGCTTTGAAACAGTAAAGTGATTGTCCTTAGCGTTAAGGTATGTGTGTGTGTACGTGTGTGTGGGTTTGAGGGCAGTGAGGTTAAGTCGGTCCTCTGCCCCTGGAGAAGACATCTACAGCACTAATGAGCCATCTCCTGTCGCCTGACACTGACCTCTCTCTCTCTCCGGCTCTTCACATGCTGTAAAAATGGGTGAATGCACAAGAGCATATTACTCGGCTAGTAGCGCCGCTTTTGTCCCTCCCATTCTTTTTCTGAGCCATTAACCTGAAGCAGTAGGTAAGGCACCCCAGCAGGCTGCTGTCTAAAGGGTTTCAACCCACTGACTAGCCTTTTTCATCATCTGTTTCATGACAGGGGACACATAAAAATAGGATGAAACAAGGTAGAAAGCAACCTCTATAGTGCTGACTATAGGCTGTAACTCATTTTCATTACTCATAGATTATCTATTTAATTAATTGACAAACCTGAGGGTCGGGACTAGGGCTGTGTATTGGCGATACATATCGTGATACAGGTTATGATTCATGATATATTGGGATATATTGAGATATTGTAAGCAAGGCGATATATTGCAATTTTTTAAAGCAATTTTTAGGAAAACTGTCAGTATAAAGAACACACCACATGCATTAAAATCTGAGTAAAAAAGTTTACTTTTTTGTTCAATCAGTTTTTTGTTCACGCATATCTTTGCAAATAAAATAAAATATTGACTGAGTTAATCTTTGCATGGAAACTATTAATTAAAAAATGATAAAGTTTTTTTGAGAATCGATACAGTATCACAAAACATATTTTTGATATTTTCTTGCACCCCTAGTTGAGTGTGAAATCAATCCAAGGGGTCGCGAGATGATCACAATGGTAAGAAATAAGAACAAACTAAATACTGATGCACAGACTTGTCTCTAATCTTTGCTTCTTTCGTGTGAAATACTGTATAGTTTCACACTTTGAGGCTTCTAAACATTATTCTGATGAAATGATCTGAGAAGGGAAAGGAATTTATCGATTGAACTGCTCATAACTTAATAGATACGCAACCTTTGATGGAAGGTTGCATGGAGATATTGCTTCATGATAAGGGATATCACAAGCCAAAAAGTTTGGAAACCAAGATGTTTTCTTTGAACTGCAGCCAAAACCCAAAGATGTTTAATTTACAATGAAATAAAACAGAAAAATTGTACAGTCTTAGCACTAGTGAAAGTATCAATATCATATACATAATAGAGCAGATACTCAGTATACTTCTGGGAACACATCCCCAAAGCCTAAAAAAGGAAGGAATTTATCTTTTTTTGGAACGTGAGAATCACAACACTCAAACAAATACCAAGAAGTTGGAAAAAATTTAACCTTCCAAGGTAAACAAGTGGCTGGAAACAGTAGAAGACATATATAGAGTATGAAAAAAGGTAATCTATAAAAGATGTTTAAAGTAACATGCATGAAACTGTAACAGAAAGTCCTAGCAGCAGTAGAAATATCAACTGAAACATTAAATGAAACATGTTTTCATCTATGCACTGTGTTATCTGTAGATTAAAGATAAAAAAATATTTTAAAAAAGTGTGTAAAGATGTTTAAATAACTGAAAGGAAATGTATCAACGATATGTGCTGACATAAAAAAACATTAAAAAAGAAAGTATAAGACGAGAAGTGAAAGTACTATAACGACCATCTTTTGTTTTATTGCACATTTCTCTATTTGACGTTTCCCCAGCTCTCATCAGCTCAGTGCAGCTTAAAAGAGATAAAAACTGGTGTGACAGAACAGTAAAATGGCAAATGGCCTCTGGTGAGGTTCACTGATGGGATGATGAGACAGCAGAGCACGGTCACCTGAGAGGATCCTCATCTGATCGGTGTCGTCGCTGGGGGATGATGTTACCCAGTAATTTACTCCCTGGCAATAAGCCAGGCTTACAGTGATCGGCTCCCACACAGTGTGGAAATAGGCCTTTTTTCTAGCAAACAAATCACATCTGCCTCATTGCCCTTGAGGGTAACTGGCAGAAAGATTTGTTCTAAAAGCTGAAACAATGGATATGACAGCTTCGTTTCCAAGACTGAAGTGCTGCAGGAATGTGATTTTGATAAAAGAGTGAGAGTTTAGCTGTCCACTGCGAGACTGTCAGTAGGAAGTGATAATGTATCAGCCTGGCAGGCAAAAGTGACCTCAGATCAGGACATGAATCAGGCCATATTTGGACGTCTTGCAATGATTTCGTAAGATCCGGTTACTGCTGTTGGCAGCTGTTTTACAGGTGTTAAAAAAACAGCTTTATCGGCGTCAATTTTCATAATCAAATAATGTGTTTCTCAAGCAAAAACAGCAGTAATTCTCTGGTTTCAGCTTCTCCAATGTGAGGATTTGTTGCTTTTCTCTGTTTTTAAATATAATTGTAAATAGAATATCTCTGGCTTTTGGTCCGTTGGTTATTTAGATATTTAAAGAGGTCAGCTTGGACTCTTGGGAAAGTGTGATTTTCACTATTTCCTGGCTGTTTCTATTTTTAGACTAAATGCTCAATTGGTTAATCATCCAATGAGGATGTCCCATTGATTCTCTACACCAGATTAAGTTGTTAAGTGTGGACTAACCAAGTTAAACAATCACCAGTCAACAACATTACAGAATAATCCACTAATGTGAATGGTGCCAACACGAGACAGCCGAACCTGAACAAAAAATAACTGTAACTGTCAGAGTTTGTTTGGAAAAGAGATTGAAATGAATGGCCCTCAGCAAACCCTAATACATCATACTGTACACCTCCATCAGCTAGAAAACAAGTTAACTCATTTAAGGAATCTTAGCGTTTCCATCCATAGAGCTGATAAAAACTGATCAACAATGCTCTGATCTGACTGACAAACTAAGTTAATCTAAGCTAATTTATTCAGTCTTGTTGTAATTTACAGACCAAATACATTAGCCGGCCTTATTAATCGAGTCTAAATGAAGTAACAATAGTCTCTCATTGATAATTGTGTTTTGCTTTGTTAGTGGAGCTGAGTCACTTGGTCTAAATTAAATCATTGTGTGTGTATATATATATACCTCTGTCTGTTTGTGTGACAAAGACTGCAGAAACAAAATGTGTGTTAATCTATGTAAAATACAATGTGACTTGATCTATCTCTATATATCTATCGATAGATCTATTTATATCTAGGATCTACAGTATATATCGATCTACAGTATATCGACCTCTATTTATCTCTCTCAACGGTTGCTTATTTAGTTGTGAATAAATATTGTTATACGTAAATACTTTTTTCCTATATCAATATTTATCGATGACTAAATAAGCATCCGTTAAAGTTAAAAGAAAAAACATCCACAGTCATTATTTATTAAGAATTTAACTTCATCAGGATTCCAACCTGGGGTCCGCCAAAGATCTCAGAGGGTGCGCCAGGATTTGTCTGCTCTGAGGTTGTCAAAATTAGATTTGCCTGTAACTAAAATCATAATAACACACTTACTAGATAATTTATACAAACATCGGTTTATAAAACTATTTAAAAAGATATATTTTTTGCTACTTAGTAGGCCACATTCTGTTTAAACCCAGCATTTTTGCACAGTTGCAGATAAAGATCAGGCTACACTAATATTATTAGTATTATGCTATTAGTAGAATTAGATTCCAGTGGTGACTGCGTAGGATTGTTTCCGACTCAAGTGATCCAAACATTTCCAATAACTCCAGAGCATTGTGAAGTCCAAAAGTCAGAATTTACTGAAAAAAGGAGAGACGTAATCATTTCCAAAACTCACAACATGTTTTTATCTAACGAAATATTCTGCTTCAATCCATATTTGTTGGCGTTTCAATACATTTGAGGACGTCATCTTGGGCTTTGGGAAACACTGATCAACATTTTTTCACTATTTTTCGGAGATTTTATAGATCAAACAACTGATCGATTAATCGACAATGAAAATAATCGTTAATAGTTCAAACAAGTGAGACACAAATTAACAAATACAGAAATCTCATATATGAAATAACTAAAACTGTCCTAACTTAGGTTGATTCTAATTGTGTTGATTGAAAAAATAAGTTTTCTTGGCCATTTTCTTGAAATATGGCAATCAAACGTTGGCAACCACTTTTAGAAGTTCCTGACGGGCCATAGTAAGGATTCAAGTGATATTTTGCTTTTTATACTTTATCCAATCGTGCATCATAAATCTCAGTTGATGCCTTCATGAAAATATTAAATTAGCTTGATTAACAGGGGCCATTAAAGCATTCAGGACAAACCTCTCAGGCCTTATGTTTTATTCCCGCAGATTGGTACAGTTGATTGATTTTTACTTTTTATTACATCTTTTAGTACAACATTTAAATTATTGCCTGACCCTCAAGAACTTGTGCTACTACGGCAATGTGAGGAGAATTGGTTGTCATGGTTTCACATCAAAGCAGCTGACAGCAGCTCGGCAACAGAAAAAGCAGGATTTATAATTGGCTAATTCCAGATTTTCAATGTTCCTGTAAATGGAGGACACAGTCTGAGGACACAGCTTTTGTAGTTGTTGCAGAAATAAGGCAGTTGGGAAGAGGACATGGCAGCTGCTAGAACCATTGTGGTGGTGTTCATTATAAGCAGCATGTTGAAGGACCAAACCAAGACATTCATGAATAACGTCCCTGGATGTAACAAGGTGGGATGTCACAGTGTCTGGTTGACATTTTGGCTCAGTGTGGTTGTGCATGAGGATTAAGATAGGAATAGTATAGTCATTTCCTGGCAAAAAATATGAGGCTTGGGCTCTAGGAAACTGTGTTGGACATTTATTTTAACATTTTACAGCCCAAGATATTAAAGTTTTGAACTAACTGAGCGCATGGATGGATTATATGGAAGTGGATTATGTTGCAGGAGTGGTTTTGGATTCCCCAGAGCCCAATGTGACCTTCAAAATGCATGTTTCACAAATACAGGCCAAAGCCCAAAGATATTTCATTGATATCAAGTAGTTGTCAACTATTATATTAATCGCCAACTATTTTGATAATCGATTAATCGTTTTGAGTAATTTAAGAAGAAAAAATCGAAATTTTGATTCCAGCTTCTTAAATGTGAATATTGTTTTTGGTTTCTTTCCTCCTCTATGACAGTAAACTGAATATCTTTGAGTTGAGGGGCAGAACAAGACATTTGAGGACCTCATTTTTGACTAATCAAGATTTTTCACCACTTTCTGATATCTGATAGATAAAACAACTTATCGATTAATCAAGAAAATAGTTGACAGATTAATCGGCAATGAAAATAATCGTTAGTTGCAGCCCTAGATGAATTTAATTCAACTTTTAAGATTTTAAGGATTAGATGTCCATAAAGCGACCTTGTTTATGATGCATGATTGGATAAAGTATAAAAAGTCTAACAATAATTTTTAAATCCTGAAAGTTAAAATTTGTGTAGAAAAATCCTTGTAATTTCCCAAAGCCCAAAGTAATGTCATCAGTCACTCAGTGCAATATAAATCACACAATATTCATACCAAAAGAAAAAAACACTTGACATTTCCTGCAGGATTTGCTCATCTTTCATTTCAAAAAGCTGCCAAAACACTGTCAAAATAAGCTACAGTGTGAAAATGTCTGGTAATCATGTAACTACAGTTTTTCCTCATCATTGGGTTGGTTGGGATGCCTCTGCCTGCTTTACTTCACTCTCCTCCTCCAGGCAGCTGGATTCGCCAGATCATGAGATCACAAGATCACGCAATATCATGAGAGAATAACGAGATCACGCAAGAATGGCCACCGCGGTGGAAACGGTATTGCCAAATCTCTGGACATATTTCTACCGTTGCAAGGTGTATACTGTCATATCACCCAACCCTTGTTTAGTCTATAGAATGTCAAAAAATGTGATGAAAGACCCTTGTAATTTCCCAAAATCCAAAGTGATGAACCTTCAAAATGCTTGTTTCACAAACACAGTCCAAAACCCAAAGATATGTCATTGATACATCATATAAGACGAGCAGCAAATCTTCACCTTTTGAGGGGCTTGAACCAGCAAACGGTTGGCATAGCAAATAATCGATAATCAAAAAGTTGCTGAATCGATTAATTGACAAGTCGTTGCAGCTGTAGTAGTGAGATTGTTTTGTCAAATACTCAAAGTGAGAGTACTCAAAAAACGCTGAGTTGAATGTCACTCAAAGTGCTTCTACATGCAATGCTGACTAAATGTTGTTGAGAAAAAAACAGCATGTGGTCAATAATATGCATAGTATGCAGTTTTGCTTCTTTTATGCCCTTTGTCTGCTGGTGTGATTCCCTTTTCAGTATGAGCTCCCCACCTACCAAGCCTGGGGGCAGAAAGCAGAAAGAGGTAATGCCTTTTCCATTGGTGTCAGTGACATTTTTGTTCTCCCTAATGTAGATAACGACTTTGTTTTACTGCAGCTAGGTGCTGAGCGAGTGGTATTTGTGCTTTACTGACCGAGTGATGAGAGGGCACAGCGGAGGGGGAGATGGGAGCGAGGGACTTGTCAAGAGAGGGGGGGTAGCAAACGGGCATAGGAGGAGTGGAGAGAGGAGAGAGGAGTGGAAGCAGTAGGCCGCCTCTGCATAGTTCACCCTCCAGTCAGTCAGCCAGTCGTGCACACAAACGCAGTCAAACGGCTCAGAGCTTTGTGACTGAAGAAAAACTCGGCATGCAGGAAACCAAAAAAGAAGGAAGTGGCAGAATAACTCCGGCACTTCAGACACACACTCTGGTCTCTTGGGAATGATGTGTGTGAAGCAGATGCACATACACACACACACACACTCATGTAGCGCTCTGTGAACTATGATCAAATATACCTCTGGCTAATCTCCTTAGATCACGAACCGCAGACTTCCACATGGCAGTGCCTCTTTGCCTTTCCGTTCATGTGTGTGTTAATCAGAACGGAGGGCTCAGTGCAGCCTGGGTGTTGAGTGTTTCCAGGGCTGATTAAATATTTACCAGTGGTGAGAGTGTGTAGGCAGAGATTGCAGCTTACATGACGAGCTTTTTGACCTCTGGGCTACCGTAGAGCGCTGCAGGGCCGGCGAGTCACAGGCTGCATAGCCTCGCGGCATGTGTTTGTGCAACCGTAAGCCTCTCTGTGTGCACATGCATGTTGTAGGCATGGCAACTGCTATTGCTTTCTTTTACAAACATGACCTCGCATTTGATTCATGTGGCATTACCCATCCCCTCCCCTTTAAGTCACTAAATACACATTCATACATGATCCACAGAGGTAAAACACTAAACCCTCCTCCAAGTCTGTGTATGATCTTCAAATCCTGGAGGGAGTTAAGATTATATGCAGAAGAGTGTCTGGATGATTTAAACAGACTGTTGTTAGCTGCGGTGATCAGTTGTGTATCCTGCACCACTTGTTGAAGGCCATGTGTGTTTCGTGATCATTTGGCACACGTGACTTACCGTCCTATTTTAAGATGAACTCGGAGAGGATGCTTTGGAAGTCACATTGGTTGAGAAGTTAACACTGCTGCTGTGGCAGCTGCTGCAAGTACATCCAGTTTGTACCTGTGTGCATTATGCTTGGATTTATGTAGATGAAAAACAAGTACAACTCCCTGACTCTTCCAGAGTAGTTGTGGTTGCTGCCAATGACGCTAATTAAGACAGTAGAAAGTTGCATATCTATATGCAGCCGACTGCGAAACAGACTGAGGACTGAGAGTGACTAAGAGTTTTTTTCTGATCTTTGAGTTAAAGTGAATGACGTTTTTGATATTGCACTCCCATGCTTCGACGGTAATGGCAAGAAAAGCATGCATGCTAGTATCTTTATTATAAGTTAACTAGTGATAAATCACCATCACGCACGGATAAATAATAGCCTAATTTTACGCATGATCCATGATGATGAAGATACAGGAAAATAGAAATGCATGTGTCAAAATAACAAGTTTCGTTGGACGATATATTGTCCCAGAAATAATTGCGATAAATGATATTATTGTCATTTTATTGCCACTGATATAATGATAATATAATAGCATTATAATGCAAGAGCAAGGAACTTTTAATTCTTAAAGATATTCAGACATTCGAATTGGAATGTGAAAAGATATATCCTAAATAAATCAAACGTAAATAAAATAAAACCACACAACCAACCTTTTCAGGGTTTACTTCCTGTTTGTCTGCTCCCATCTGTCCTGTCTGTGTCTGTCTGTTATGGGGAACATTCTCCTTAGCAGACATGCTGCAAGTGCTCCTTTCAATCTGCTAAATGCACTGATCTCTCCTCAGATGACCCGAGGGCAGAACGACAGAGGAGAAAGAAAATCTGTTTTGTTTCTTCTCAGCTGCTTGTCTCTTCCTCTCTTCCTACTTCTGCTATCTCCTTTTCTCTTGGCTCCCATCCCTGAAGGAGCTGTTTGCATTTTTACCTCTTGATGAGATGCATCCTATCATTTTTAAACCGCTCCACTTTCTTGCCCCTTTGGGTTTTGCCGACTAATAGTATGATTTATGTTTATCAAGACTGTGCAGGGCAGTTTTGCTGTGGAGGTGTGTGATTTTTGCCTCGGGCTCCTTGCTGACGCTCGTATTCACACCAGGATGTTGTGTTGCATCCAGTCTTAGTGTTTTAGTCAGCCTACGTGGAGCGCCAGATAGCTGAAGATTGCAAAATGGAAACACATACATCAGTTTTCTAGTGTTTAATAAATAACCTGACACTTATCTCAGTATGGTTCTACTCCTCAACCATCTGCTGCTCGTGTTTGCCAAGTTACAACGAATGCCAAAAATTGTTTTGCAAATACCGATGATATCACCAGACCTGTGATCCTGGATTAGTTTACTTCAGAAGATCTGGATTTGAGCCCAGAGTTAAAATATTTGGTCTGCAAATTTAACTCTTTCTCACGTGAAGGTGTATAAATAGCACAACATTACAATGACGCATGTCATGAAGATGCATTTTAGTTTTTTTGTGTGTCATTTGTACGCCGCTTTTCGTGTGTGAGGGCCATGCAACAAAATTACGGTTACGTGAGCAGTTAGGTTTAGGCAACAAAACCTGTCACTTATGTTTAGGAAAAACATCATGGTTGGGCTTAAAATAAGTACGTAAACTAAGTAAAATTTGTACGGAAACAACATGGCATAAGTACGGAAAACACGTCACACACGTCACAAAAAAACACGTGACAAACGTCACTAACGTAACTTGCAAAGCAAAACACAGATCTCCTGGTTAAAAGTCACGTTTGTTGTAACCATCCACCTCTCCTCCCACCTGCCATTAGCGGTCTTTCTCGCATTTTATTCTACTTGAGCGTAGCATATTTACGCAGATGTGTTTACATTAGTCTCAGTACAGACTGCTTGGCGTACAAATGACACGTTAAAAGCAAAATTAGGCGTTCTTATTGCACGCCTTATCGTGGCATTCATACCCCTTTTCCTGCAAATGGGCTGGCTATTGACATTTCCTTTTCTATTCCCATTTTGCGTCCCCCTTCCTCAAACCCTTGAAACATCCATCTAAGTAAGCGCCTCAACCTCTAGTTACTTCAGTTATCCAATAAGGGGATCATGAATAAAATATTTGGGTCAGTCTGCACAAGGTGGCTCTATACGGTGTGAATGTGTATAACTGGATGACCGTGCAGCAGGATATTGCTGAAAAACGGGCCCAGAGGACCTTCCCAAGCTTACTTAAGGTTAAATAAATACAATAAAATCTTAATGGAAGGAATGACGATCAGGACAGAGGACGGCTGTTGAGCTCTGAGCTTCTCTGAGTTGTGTTTTCCTGCTCTGCACAGCGTCATCAAACATTTTCAGAGCTGGAAAGTGTCAAACACTTCTCAGAAAACCTGACCACCATCCTGCAAAAGAGCGTGAAACCTTTGCCAGGGGAGTAATGCATTATGCCGGCATGTGCTTGGCTGCGATCCCCAGCGAGCAGAGAGGCCTGTATTAACAAGGTTTGGACACGCCTCGGAGCTCGACGGAGCTAAACACTTCACATTCCACTGCAGGGTTAGAGGGAGGGGTTAACGGCAGAGAGCGGTCAGGATGTGAAGAGAATAGAGCCGTCTGTCGCTGATTATATCCCTTTGGGCTTCAGGATGTAGTCGAACATGCACTTAATGTATTATTGTCTAGTCAGTGCACATGCTACGGGTGTGTTTTGTGTATGTGTGTCCTCAGTTGAACTTATAAAAAGAAATGTGCATGCATTTAAATATACCATGTCCTCAGTTTACACTTCCTGTTGCCAAAAATATTCCCTAAAATGTTGCAGCTGTCCGGATATCTTTGTTTTGTGGGTGTTTTCTCCATGTGTGTGTGTGTGTTTTGTGCACACATGTACATTTCCCCAAAAAAATTTGACTTTGATTGAACCGGGTGCAGCAGTTGGGGAAATAAAAAAATGTCAACTTTTACATTTATAAAAGGGGTAAGTGCTGATGTTGGCACTGTTGCACACAAAGACACGGAGGTGACTTTGGTTGCTCCCATCGCAGATGTGGCTCCAGCACACACGCACAAACACACACACAAATGGGTACACAAACAAACACACCCTGACTACCAGTAAGAATAGTAAGCAGGGCGTGTGAGCTCTAGGGTTTGTGTTTTTATAGCGTTGCTTCGCTGACAGCTCGGTCAATATATCAATCAGTAGTTTGAGAGCATTGTCTAGGATCACACTTTGTGCCAGTACACCTAGGAGGCAGCCTACAGCCACGCACACAGTGTTTGTTTCTGTTGTACTGCTCATCATTTCTCACTCCTAGCTGCGTTATAGTCTATCGTCTTCCCGTTCTAACATGACTCAGACGGTTACTGTAAAAATCCTCTGAAATGACTGTCGAGCAGGATTATGCGCTGGACTCAGAGCTTATTGCTCTTTGCCGTCCCCCCCTATGACCAGCTATTTTTTCCTTGTCTCCTTTTCCTCCCTTGATAGCCGCATACATTATTACCCTCCATACCTCAACATCTACTTTCATTTCCTAGGCGTGTGATTAGCTGCTCGTTGGCTATCACAGTAATGAGCAGAGAGCTTTTCATAAAAGGGCGAGCATGCACAGCGCAGTTTAAATCACAATTACATGTTTAAAGTTGCAGTTTTCATAATCGAAATAAGATTTTCAGATTAAGCAAATGGTCTGTTATTATAGAGGATTATGTCTCCATGAAATTAGATTTAGAGATTTAAGTCTCTGCTCGTAGCGCCGTCTGAATATCTGAATCTTAGATCAAAGTCTGTAAATTCAGCCTAACGGTAAAGACGGGGATCTTGGGGTTATTTAGATAGTATAGAAGTATTGTATCACTACAATCCCAGAGGACACACACTGAGCAGGGCATATCAAACTCTGCATATTCAAGAATAAAGTCTGTGTATGCATTCAATTGTTAATATGCCTACACAGAATGATAAAACGCCGCTCACACGGTGTTCCTGCTGCGATCCACTTCCATTGTAAAGCTGTACATGTGCCCACGCCAACAATTAACCATAAATGAGTGTCAACACACCCCAATTTAGCCTGATTTGCACATAAATGTTAGTCATCATGATGGCACATCATCTACCAGAGGAAATAATAGGAAATGATTATTCAGTAATGAGACCAGTCAGAATAACTGTGCACATTGGTCCGATAAGAGGGACTGATGGAGCCCGTCTCGCTCTCTCTCTATCCTCCTTCTTGGTCATTTCACAGAGCCTGTTGGAAGTCAGCCTTGCTGTCACAATATGAGCAAAGGTGCTTTAAAGACCACCAGTTGATAGACTCCAGTGTCACTTGAAGCTACAGGACTTCCAGGGTCGTGTCAGGCTGGATTTAGAAAGTGAAAGTGCACCAGAGAGAACATCCTCAGGGTTGTCAGAGGAGAAAAGAACACACAGTAGTTGTATTTTTCATCACTAGAAGGGGGCGAGATTGCTAGAAGATAACCTTTGCCTCACAAAACAAATAATAGTGATACTTTTAAATAACTTTTAGGACGGAGATTGGAAACCTCATACTGTGTTCTCCTCCGCTCCTTTTTTTTTTTAGGCCAGAAAATCAATACGGTCCCTAAAGACTGATGCTCTCTGTCATCTTGTGTTGGCAAAGTCCCACAAACAACAGACTACTAAGAAGCTAGGGTTTTATCACTTACAGGGATAACGCACAGCGATATATTATGTGAGGCTGTAATGACTGGTTGCAGTTGATGGTATTGTGTTTGAGACCATAACCTTATAGAACAGTAGTGAAAGAATGTCCTCATCAGTTTATCACATTCAGGTCATCTTACACAGAAAGGTCTGTATATTTGGGAGGTAATACACAGGACATTTTTTATTATTAAGGCCACTATGTGTAAATCGCTTTTCTCGGCTCGAGGAAAACTTTGTAAATATAAAACCGCCATTGATCAAAAAATCACAATAGAAAAAGTTACAATTTTAGGGCTGCAACTAACAATTATTTTCATTGTTGATTTAATCTGTTGATTATTTTCTCGATTAATTGATTAGTTGTTGGTCTATTAAATGTCAGAAAATGGTAAAACATGTTGATCAGTGTTTCCCAAAGCCCAAGATGACGTCCTCAAATGTCATGTTTTGTCCACAACTCGAATATATTCAGTTCACTGTAATAGAGGAGTAAAGAACCTAGAAAATATTCACATTTAAGAAGCTGGAATCAAAGATTTTTTTTTCTTAAAAATGACCCAAACCAATTTATCAATCATCAAAATAGTTAGAAATGAATTTAATAGTTGACAACTTATTGATTACAGTTTTACAGACGTCTCTTTTACAGTCGTGGTCTATTGGGAAAATGCTTTTTGGGCCTTAGTGGGATTTTTTGTTGCAATACCGCAAGTAGCCACTGGGGAAAAATTGGAAGCAAGGCTGAGCAGTGGCGCCGTATCCAGTTTTTATTAAACTGTACATCCATTAACAACATGTATTTCTATCTTCTGCAGAGTGTTTTTTAAATCGCCACTAAGGAGCACCAAAGTAAAAAAAAAACTCAAATTCTATTGTACACGCAATGGCTTTGATTAAAATGTCGGCATAGAAACTGGTGCATGTTTCCTTGGTTTGAACATGTATAGTTTATATCTGACCTTTGTGTTTGTGTATATGTGAGAAATATGGCTTAATATCTGTGTGTGAACTAAACATACTCTGCCTGCTATTCTCTGCTCATTCAGCCCTCTCTGCTCTCATTTGAATAAATGGACAAGCAGGTTAATGGTGTTTTTGTTTCTCCTCAAATAAGTCGGGAATGTTAATGCAGCTCGTGCTGCTTTTGTAAAAGGGCTGTGAAAGATTTTACAATATTAGTGGTGTTAATATTCCACAGTAAGACAAATGAGGGAAGTGCTGACAAACATGTTCAGCTTTAATTTGAATTGTGGTTATTTGAACTGCCTATATAACTTTCATTGTAGAGCTGCATACATATCATACATATTTTAGAGATGGTAGAAAAGAAGGTAGTTTCTGTCAGAGTTGTGACAACATCAGCATTGAAGAGGCACTAACGAAGAGGGAAATGACTGTGATCGCAATCTGAGTGAAGCCATAATCGCACCGTGTATCACTTTCTGCTTGAGAGGAGAGCAAATAAACCGCATCTGTTGGCACGTTAATTATATACATTTAGTAATAAACATGAGCACTAGAAGTCACTGTAATATTGATTTAGAGGGTGACAAGTTGTGATGATAATCTTGGGGAGGATAAGTGTTTGTTTGTCGAAGCTGATGCCACAAATCGTGTGGCCGAGTTCAGTTCAGCTCATGAAACGTCTTTTAAAGATCGCTGATAATGTGCACGTCTCTGTGTATCGACAAGCTGCGATAGTCCTCGCTGATGTTCTGCAAATGTACTGCGCAAGACAGCCACATCCTGAAAGTTGATCTCTAAGTTTGATACTGAATTTTAAAGAGATGGTGTCTGTCTGTGTGTGTGTGTGTGTGTGTGTGTGTGTGTGTGTGTGTGTGTGTGTGTGTGTGTGTGTGTGTGTGTGTGTGTGTGTGTGTGTGTGTGTGTGTGTGTGTGTGTGTGTGTGTGTGTGTGTGTGTGTGTGTGTGTGTGTGTGTGTGTGTGTGTGTGTGTGTGTGTGTGTGTGTGTGTGTTTAATAAAAGCAGCTCAAGGCTTCGAGAGGCAGAGCCAGGATTTGAAGTGTCCCCTCTTTCAAAACAAGTGACCTTTTATGAGAAAAGAGAGGTTGAATAAACCAGGATTATGGAATGAAAATGCAAGGATTACTAAGTGAAATGCATCTTGGTGCTTTATTTGTTTGAATAGTCGGCCCTCATTCATACCTAATCCATGCACTAAGTGCTTTATTTGTTAGTCAAGTACAAGAAGATTTTCTCTTTCCTTGAACAGCAGCATAAACTTGCATAACACTGTAAATATGTAAACCAATGCAGAATATATCACCCATAAAATTTCAGCCTACCACAATGGACGCTTCTCTTTTAAACATCACCACTGCAGGGGGGAGGTGTTGCACAGAGAGCTGCTGTTTATCTGAAGTGTATTGTCTATCCTGAAGTTAATTAGAGTCCTCCCCGCAGCATCTGTGCTGCAGCAGAAGACATTAAACTGTGGAAAAGCCTCTCAAGTGATTTGTAATGATCTGGTCTGAATTGTACTTTAATGACAACATGATTGTCCAAACTATAATTGTATTGTGTTTACTGAAAAGAGGTGGAAGCCCTTTTTATAGGGAACATTCACAAAACAATTCAATCCATTAGTTTTTTGAGAGATTATCTCAAGTGTTGTTGATGGAAAAAGAAATCCTTCATATTTGCAAAAATAATTCATTGGCACAACTTGAAAAAAAACTTTGATTACAGGGAGCAGCTTTCATTTTGCATGAAGAATCCTGACATATAGTCATTCAGAACATTTGAACTGTATTCTACAGTCTGTAATAGAAACGCATGTTTTGTTCAGGTATATTCGTATATATGTTCCTGTTCCATTGTTGATGATTTTGTTGCTTTATACTACTTTATAGAGGCCCCACGATACAATATTATCACGATACTTAAGTCACGATACGATCTGATTGCAATTTTAAACATTTTGTGGGATATTTAAGAGGTTAATAGTTGATATGAAACCAGTATCTTCACGCGGGCCGTCGGATTGTTAAGAGGTTAATAGTTTATATTATAAACGATCAATACTTGACGTCCGTGTAGCGATACAATATTGCCACGCAAAATATCTTGATGCTATGCTGTATCGTTTTTTTTTCCCCACCCCTACAGTACCATTTGATCTCTTTTCCAGATTTGTTCTCCTATTCTATATGATTTCAATACATTTTATCCATCCTTAAATGAAACAAGACACTCCTTAGGCGATATTGATGAAATGCTTATGAACAAGACCTGAAAGGATTAGTAGATTAAACGATTAGTTGCTCGACAGAAAATTCACCTTGGGCTCCTGGAAGTTGCGATGGGCATTTTTCACTATTTGACACATTATAAACAAAGTGATTAATCAAGAAAAATGATAAACAAAGTGCTTAATCAAGAAAATACTCAATGTATTAATCTGAAACTTAGTTGCAGCCCTAGAATTATGTCTTTATTTTTTAGCTTTATAAATTGCTGTAACATAACAACTTGCTACTGTATACAGCAATCACAGCCATTGTCATTTCAATTACATGTCTAAGGTCTGATCATGAAGACTTGACATTATGAGGCTACCGACGTGGGTGTCCACACTTGACCTGAATACGTCCACTGTGTCTCTTTTCTTTTCCATACTCTCAATCGCTTTTGGTGACTTTCCCCTGTCTCTGCCTCTCCGTCTGCTTACATCACACACATGATAATGGGATTGATTATGTCAGTTTTAAAACGCAGCGATGCCTGGCTCATTTGATTATTTTTGTGCGCAGGCTGACGAGGAACAACCAGACCTGCCAAATATTGCCTTTAATTCTTGTTTGATCGGACGATAAAAATCATGACGAGAAGTGGAAACGGCCTCTGGTTTCTGTCATTGAGTGGACTCTGCTGTTCCAGCAGGACTTTAGACGACAACGGGGAGGGAACCCTGATGACGCACACACATACGCACATGGACGCAAACACACACGCACGCACACCTAAATGAGAAAAGGCACTGAGGCTTGAAGATGCCCTCTTTCATGCTCTCCCTCTCACTGCCCCTCATCATTTCTCCCCCTGTACATTCAAGTACAGCATCCTCTCCTTCTTCTCCACTTCCTCTCTGCTCTTATCTTCCATCATACAGCTCAGCACACCTCCCTAAAGTCTAATACATCATCGTGTCTTGTGGTCCAGATAAAGCGCGGTTATTTAACGATTTGTTAAGCAGGCGTCCTTGGCTGCACTGCCCCCCGTTCAATCCTGTTCGCTTTTGTTCTTGCAAAGTTTCTGAGACAAACTTTTCTCCCGTTCTGTGAAGTGTAGCCGCTCAAAGGGCAGCCTTAAAGCCTTTTGTCACATCCTGAATGTTAGTTTTTTTTCTGGCGAGGTCATGCAAAGTCTTGCAAAAAAAAAGATGTTTGACATTGTGATTTTTGATTGAATGGCGCTCGGCGAATCAATAGCTTTCTGTGAATAGTCTGAGCCACGTTTGGTTCATCTGTTATGTATAAACAACTCTTAGTGTTCCCACTCCTGCATGGGCAAGTTAGTGAGTTAACAAGAGAGTGGAGTGGAAAATCTAATTCATTGCGCAAGCCGGACGGACTTTGCTCCGACACACACCCAGACACACACCCAATCTTCTGGTCACAATAAAAAAAAAAATCTATTACCTGCCAAGGCTTATCCACATGTGGGCAAACAAAAGCTCACACACGCCATAATTCACGTCTTATCAAGTGTGAGTCATAGATTTGTGTTTATGCGGCAAGTTAATTGAGCCTCTCCAGAAGGTTTAATGCAAATTAAAATGGCTCCTTATTCTGCGCAGTAGCTAACAGACCTTGTTATGATTGCCTCTGCAGGCCCAGGAGGGGTGTGTGGTGTGTGGTGTGTGGTGTGTGTGCATCTTAATGTGTGTGTGTGTGTGTGTGTGTGTGTGTGTGTGTGCAGTAGAGCCTGAAGGTAGTAAATCAGTGATTGTTAGTGATGTTTCAGTGCAGTTTGGAGTGTGTGTGTGCGTGTGTGTGTGTGTTGGGTAGCCAGTAGTGTTTGATTGAAGCGCCTGTCGAACGAGTATCCTCTTATCTGAGTTTATCATCAGCAGCCACTGATGTTAATGGTAGCAGCAGTTTAGGTGGTGTGGTGTGCTGGTTGGCACACAAACACACACACACACACACACACGCAAACAAACACACACTGGGGAGTGGTTTACAGCCCAATTACCCAGCCTGCCTCTGTGCTAGAAGGGGGCTCTAAATCTTCGGATTCTATTGTACACAATATAACCTCTGTTGCTCGTTCTTCTTGCCCATCAGCTATATAGTTCACCTCTCTGCCCTCTGTTTTCATCGGATGCTACTGCTAATCTATCTTTTTTTCTCTCTATCAAGAGTTTTTCAGTTCATCTTAAAGGATTTTGCGATCATTAATGGAAGATTCAGGTTTACTCAAGTCATATTTTAGTCACACCAGAAAAAGAAACAGATCAGTATCACGTTATAACGTGATTTTTGCGATAACATGTTTTTCACGTTATTACGACATACAAACTTCTCACATTATAACAAAAAACGTTTCTTGTTTTAACAATATACTATTTATCTTGTTATAACGTGATATGTTTCATGTTAAAACGTGATAACTTATTGTTATAACATAAAACTTTTCACGTTATAATGTGATAACTTAGTACATTGTGAGATAAGTAAAATTTCTTGCTATAACTTGTTAAGTTTGTATGTCGTAATAACGTGAAAACATCTTGTTTTAAAATGTGAAAAACATCCCGTTATAACAATAAACTTATAACGTTATAACCCGATACTGATCTTTTTTTCTTTTTTTTTCTGGTGTGGCAGCAATACGCTGCCGTAACAACAAAAAACAACATGGCAAGAAATACGAGTAGTGAGACAATCACACAGGTTGTCAACAAGCCAACAGTTAAATTAATTCATCTAAATCAAGTCCAACTTTTGCTCCATGAACTGTTTTTATATCAGCAGCAGCTAACTTGAGGATTTGTTTTTAACCTGTATGATTGTCCGCTCAGGATTATTGTTCCATTGGACTCTTTTAGCAATGTCGCCATTAGAGAAAATATTGAGTATCACAATATTACGTTTTGTGAAGATGCATCGATTCTCAAAAACATTGTATAGATTTTTAATTAATAGTTTACATGCAAATATTATCTCAGTCAAAAATGTATTTCATTTGCAAGGATATGTGCCCTCTCAAAGTAGTTATGATATTGGATGTTACAGGGACTGTGATAAATGCAAATGCAGATCCCACTGTTCTGATTGCATAAAAAAGAATATAGATTATTAGAATTAGATTTTTTTTTGCTTACAGTATTGCAATATATCGCGATATAATCGTAAACCCCTACCTTCATCCCTTGTCACCGTATCCGTTATGATTCGGCTGGGCCGATATAGCAGCTCATAGCAGATATATTTGTATGACGGCTTTACATAGTGTCTACCAGAGAGCAATTCCAAGTTTTTTACTCAAATATAGGGCTCAAAAATCCAGTATATCTTGTATGAAAAGAGTATTTCTGAATGAAAAACTGAATCATAGAAGGTTTTTGTAAATGGATGCAGCGGGACAGTGTGTGTCAAGTCCAAATATCAGTGTGTTTCATCATCCCAGAACAGACTAAAAACCTACTAGACTTGAACCAGAGGCCCCTCAGACTTATGATCCATCCATCTATTCACTCCATCCCCTCCTCCATCCATTCATGGCTGCTATGGGCCTAGTTGTCATGGTTACTGTGTCCTTGCCGTCGCTAAGCCCTGACTTGTGCCGCCAGGAAGAAAAAGGTTTATGATAACGCACATACACACACAAGAGCAAAACACACACACACACAAACACACACTCCTCACCAGTTTTCTCGTGAGGGATTTTCATTGATGTCTCACTTTGGCTTAAAACACATATGCACACAAACATACACACACACACACACACACATGCAGACACTAGTACAGTAGTGATTACACAGGACTACTCTGACAGAGAGTCAGCCCCATTAATCATCCAGTGCTTTGTCTTATAGATACGTCTGTGCATTCAGAAAGGTCTCTGATATTAGAGTCACAAGCTACAACCTTTAAAGGCCATCATAATACATATTACTTAGATAAATTCATCTGCATGCAGCATGGATGCTTTGGAGAGGATTCTCGCGTCGAATTGCATATTGAAGTAGAGTGTGAAGGCACAAAAGTGGTCTTTTTGTGAAGATGGAGGCTGGCAAATGTTACCTGGAAGCATCATCTAAAAAAATGTTCCTGTGTGTGTTTGGCCTTGCTTCTCGTAGCACCTCTCGTCTTACAAAAGAGGATGCTGGGAGATGGAGACAGACACAGTTGCCATAGTTTCACGCTTCTCCCTCTCAGGGTCGATTAAGGAAAATGTTCCGACCGGTTCCTCTCATCCTTTATAGTTCTCATTAATATGGATGCTGATGGTGTTTATTATCTCTGCTCTGCCCTTTCTTCGTCTTCTCTCTTGATTTAATAAAACCACCGCTGCATTTTATTCTTTATGATTCCATTATCTTTTCCAGGTTCTTGCATTTGTGTGTTCTGTCAGCTTTGGGGTTTTCTTCTCTCTCTCTCTCATCTGTTTGTCTTTCTCAGCAGTTTTACCATATAACCTTTGACCTTTGTTGCCATGGCAGCAGTGTCATAATACAGTATAGGAAATGCAAATTTCCATTCACAACATATTTCATAGTCAATTTATTTACAAGAGAGTTGATAAAAACAAAGATTATTCCTTCCTAGATGAAGACATTAATTTATTCAGCATCTCAGTGTAATACTAACACCTAAATGTCAACATCTTCTGCAATGAAGATGAATTTAATTCATACTGATTTAACATAGTCTGACATGGATAAAGTCAGCGGGTCCAGGTTTTCACCACCCAAATGCTTGTAAGTGCTGTCTGTGCTCGACCCATCTGTCATATTTCCAGCAGCTTTGGTAAGTAGGCGATTCGTCTTCATTCACTCTTTTAATTCTTAACTCAATTTAGCAGCAACAGTGAGCGTCTTTCATCTTTCTGCATTTTATTACATTAACAAGAAAATCTTATTTTTTTTCCACATAGTTAAAGCCACAAAACTCAATTATGTAACCATGGGTCAAATGACTATATTAGTCACTCGAGGTGATGAACCCACATAGAATTCACCCCTCAGCTCTACGGAACATAGGGTGACCAGGTGTTGCCTCCAGGATATTACATTCAGCGTCAACAAACCATAATAATAATAACAATAATAATAATAGTAATATTCTTTCCTGCAGACTTTGCGAAACGTTTTGTTAGGATTTCATAAGGCAGCAATGATCCATGGGTATTTCCCTCCCCATTCCTCCTTGTATCTGCAGTAATGTTCTTTGCTTTTTGGCTGGATGTTCGCCTGGTCCCGGGACTTCGGGCTCCATGTCAACAATGGATGGTTTAATTTCCCGCGAAAAATATTTAAATTCGGCACCGTCATAGCTATGTATAGTTGTTAACTCATATAGGCTACGACGGACATAGCCTTACTCAACACCAAAACTTAAGTTTAGTCTAATTTTCAGGACAAATAGGACAAGATTCAGGATTTGCGAAAACTGTATTAATTGTAAATTGGGACGCCTGGTCACCCTAACCGAGCATTTGAGAAAAGAAGATTGGACAGGAGACACTGCTTCACAAGCCATCTCATCGTAACACCACATATATAATTCTATAGTTATGATTAAAAAAAAATCAAAATTTTACTGAAGAGTAATAAAGACAAATGTTCAACAGTATAAAAAGACAAATGTTCAATTATACAGTTTTTTTTTTTTGTGGTCAAAGATGCATAAATTTATCAAATCTGTTCCTCAAGCCCTTTTTTAACAAAATAATCTATCAAAGTGCTTTTAGGTTACATAAAGATGCAGAAACCAACAGGAACACTGTGAAAGACCCCGAAAGAACTAGCAAACGGGTGAAAACAAAATGTTCAAAAACAGAAATAAAAAGAGAGCGAATATTGGACTTGCAGTACATTCATCAAGTGGCCAGAAACACGACTCCAAATGCATGTTAATGTTATTTTGTGTCTGCTGGATGTGTGAATGGGCAACTGTTTGCCACACATTTGCTCTGCCAGATTCATGATATGTTAATGTTGTGTTTACAGCTTGTTCTGCTGCTCCCGTGTTGCCAGAAAAGCAATTAATACAACAATAATAAAATTTAGTTAAGTGCCATGTGTCGTGAATGTTTCAGTGACAAATATTTTGTCAAAATTGTATCCGGCTGTGATGATAAATTCGGATTATAACTACAAAGCTACACTTAATTATCATTAAATATTATGATTCTTACTTTTTTGCCATTAAAAAGCTGTTAAAAGATAGAAAACTACCACAATGTGCTTTTTTGATAAAGGAAGAGGAGAGAAATTAACTTTTTCTTAAAACCTTTAGGACCTGGACTCCACCCATAAGTGAACCTTGCATGCTCATGTGTTCTCAATTTAAATCCGGTGACATGGTGTACATTATAGTGACTAACAGGAAGGGTTAGTTGCCACTTATTTGGCCTCAACGGAGAAGAATGAAGGTGTGGCAGTCAGGCAGTACCTGACTGGTTAAATATTCGTCATATATGTTTATTTTTTCATCTCAAGTGTTGCATGCAGTGGAGTTCACATATGAAAAAGACTGATAGTTGTGGAACAAGAATAGTGTTTAAGACAGGTACAGGACGGATGCCCACGCCAGTGTTTTCATTTATGCCCAAGTGTGTTTTGAGTGTGTTTTTGGCAGGTGGTCGGGTTGATATTTAAGGAAAGAGGAGAACCAGGAGAATGAGGAAGCAGGAAGTATTGACTGAGATATGAAGCTGCTATTTTAAGCTGGTGTGAAGAGTTTGAACTATGAGAGTGGGAACGGTTACGTGATGACAGAGAAATTAGAGATGTTCACGCGATGTTATTGTCTGTGTGTTTATGGGTTGCACCCTTTGTGTGTATTTGCAGATGTTGCTCTGTATTCTATGGTGATGTAGAGTGCTGCACATTTCCACCGCAGTCAGCCAGCTTAGCTTCAACTCCGATGACCTCATTGTTTATATTCCCAGCAGCACCCACTCTTTCTTCTCTTCCTCTGTCTCATCTATCTCTCCTGCTTATCTATCCCTCTCTTTTGTTCTCTCTGCCATTTCTGTCCCTCTTTTATTTATTTATTTATTGACCATCGCTGCCATTGTGGATATTACACAAGGCCATTAGGGCCTCATGTCAACTGGCCCAGTGCTGGACTGCCTATCATCTTACTGCTATCCTTGCTGGTGATATTAATAGTGCAGATACTAACACAGGATTTCCTGTAGCATCTGCGCTAATCCTGTGACATCCACCTTTAACTTCTCTATGGCATTTGATATACAACTAGCATCTGTGCCAGTCGGGACAAGGGATGTAAGAAAATATTGAATATTGTGATATTATGTTATGTGAGTATTGATTCTCAAAAACACTATTGATTTTTAATGAATAGTTTACATGCAAAGATTGACTCAGTCAATACTTTATGTGTGCTATGACATTGGATGTTACAGGGGCTGTAATGAATGCAAATGCAGATCCCACTGTTCTGAGTGCATAACAAAATGTCAGATTTTATGCAGATAATGGTGTGTTCTTTATACGACAGTTTTCCTAAAACTAGATTTAAAAAATCACAATATATCGCCTTGCTTACAGTATCGTAATATCTTCGTAACCCCTGTATCGTGATACGTATCGTATCGTGATACGTATCGTGATACGTATCGTATCGTGATACGTATCGTATCGTGATACGTATCGTATCGCCAGATTCTTGCCAATACACAGCCCTAGTCGAGACTACTAGCTCACTAAAGTAGTAGTAGTAGTTTTTTTGTGATGTAAGTGTTTTTTTAGTACAAATCTGTTTGTTTGTACAACTTCATGTGTTTTAGTGTGTATGTGGATGCAATTGGATGAGCAGATGAACAGATGGTCTGCTAAAGGATTGGTATTAACCCCAGTGGTACCTTCCAACAAGGGGTCAAGGATCAAAACATGTTGCCTCTCAACAGTGACAGACAACCCGTGACTAGTCATAAACCACTTGCCAAACTTAATGATCTTTTCAATAGTTTCTTCTACATACAGTATTTGTTTTTGTGTTATGATGTAATGCGCTAAAGGAAGCACTGATTCCACAAAAACAGTCTAGTAGTGCTCTTACTTATGATGCAAAACAATCTGTTTCTTATTCTGCTGTTTGAAAATAATGTACTATATAGGGCTGTCCCGAATGCTTCGAAGCTTCGGTCATTGTCATGATCATCAACCTTCAAATCAGTATTCGAATGCTTCTTTTCTTTTTTTTGTATAAGTATGTAATAATAAAGTATAAATCCCTAAATATCCCATGATATAAGGAATAATCTCTCAACATTATTAATTATTCATATTCAACATTAATTATTATTAGTTATTCTTCGATAGATATCGCTGTTTGTTGTGTGTAGAGGTGCGTGTGTGTACAGTAGTGCAGTAGCACTGAAACGGGGGAGATGGAGACACACAGACAGAAGAACATGTCAGCCTGCTGCAAGCCAAGCTTCAAATGACTTTGAATATTTCTCACCAAAGCTTCGAAGCTCAAGAAGTGGTATTCGGGACAGCCCTAGTACTATAGATGAAGCTCTTGTCTCATCTATCTGCGGGATAACAGCCATGGCAAAGACCGAGATAATCACGTTAAGTAGTGAGGGATTAAGACTATAAGTCTTTGCCGGGCTGCTAGCTCTTTGTTTTTAGCCAGCCTGAACCTGAACTTTATATTTTCTCTCCATTTGTCTCTTTTATTATGTCCTTTTAAATCTGTTCTCGTCCTGCCTGCCCTAGGCTAAGTTAGTATTAAAGCACCATGATGGGATGTTTGAGGATTGCACTGGGACTGGGTGAATGTTCGTCTGCAGCACTGCTTATTCCCACTCTTTCCTTCCTTCCCTCCATCCACCTCTTCCCTTTTCTTGCATCAGTCGTTGTGGCTGACCGCAGGTGTTTCTGGAGGGCAAACGGAGTATGTGAGAGGATGAATGGGACAGGGGAAAGGACAGAATGAAGGTGGACAGATGGAGGCAAAGTGGAAAAAAGGAGTGTCATAGAGACAGCCGGTTCATCAAAGGAAAAAGTACATAATGAATGGGAAAAGAACTAGCTGAATGAATGAGTCAGTCCTGCCCTCTAAAATATAGCAGCCCTCTTTGGTACCTTCTTTTAGAGTTAATGAAGGAGGGGGGGAGAGAGGACAGACTGATGCAAACAGAGGGAGACATTCCTGCGTCTCACCTGACAGATTTGGGTGCCTGCCTGCACACATGTCTGGACACACTTGTGCACAAAGACACAACTGTATGGACGATCGTGCACACAAACACAAACCTCTTTTTGTAATTCCAAGCTAGAAATTCCTACATCAGTGCATGCAAACTGTAGAGCTGTAGACATCCATTCCTCGGTTCAAACTAGCTGTTTCTACCTTTATTTTCTCACCCAACCTTAATAATCGTACTAAAATGATCCTGTTATCTGTTAGAGTAAAAAGGATAATGAATCAAAAGGAGAAACAGGCAATAGGTGGTAACTAATAGCTTTATCAATGGTTCATAAATCATTTACTAATGCTTTATAGATCAGTTAAAAGCTATTGAGAGGAGCAACATTTGAGTGTCCCGGTTGCTCATAGTCCCATATCCTTTCTATTTGTTAGTAATGTACTCATAAATGTCCGTAATGCATCAATAAATAGTTTTTTACAACAGTTCAACAAGTCTGCAGGTAGTAATACATGTTAGCTAGACTTGCCAGCAGGTATACAGCACAACTCAGAACCAAAGGCTCACTGACTCGGGACAATCGGGCCATCACTGAATAGGCCTTAAACAGGTGCTTTAATCTGCATTTTGTTTTTATGCAGTCTATCAAGTCTGCAGTTATAAATGTTAGCAGGTTGTTAAGAAAAATAATAGACTTTGGTTTTCTTTTCCAGGAGGTGTGACACAAACAGTCCATTAGAGTGGTCTAAGAGCTGAAAAGACAAAGCAAGTGTCATTCTGGAGGAGGATAAAAAGCCAAACTTGTTCTTATTAATGATCCTTAAAGGATTATAGAAACATTTAGTATATTGATCGATTACTCGATCAACAGAAAATGAATCTGCCACTATTTTGAGTCCGTAATTGTTTCAAACATTCATTAGTTCCCTCTCTTTCTGTTTTACATCATTACATCATTACATCATTTTACAACAGAATATCTTTCGGTTTTGGACTTTTGGTCGGACGAAACAAGCAATCTGAACACGTCATCTTGGGCTAGGAGAAACGGTGATGAGCATTGCTTTCATAATTTGTTAACATTGTTTTAGAAGAGTAATCGATTAAAGCTACCACATGGAACTTTAATTCTGTGTTGATTTTGGCGGTCCCTGTGGACAAAAGCGGTAGTGTTTCTGAGCACCAGAGTCCCTTTAGAAAACCTCTCATTTTACTGCAGCAGGGTCTGACAGTCTGACCCTCATAGTCCTGGTTCTGGTTCTCCCTTGTCTCCCTACCCTCCATCGGGCCCTGCAATACAGCCATGACCTCCAGCAGCTGAGTTTGAGCTGAAAGAATTTCTGGTGAACCTGCAGGATTTCGTCTGATTTTGCGCAGAATCAGGTGGCACCGACTACAAGCATTAAGAATAACAATATAGAAATAGCCAATCTTCTCGCTGATGTTCTCGTTTTCATAACCAGTGAAGAGTTCCTCACGGTAACTTTGATCAAGAATATAACTGGCAGAATAATTGATACTGAAAATAGTTGTTGTTGCAACCCTAAAGGATTAGTGTGAGGATTATAAATGATTCATTAATCATTAATAAAGTTAATAGTTGTGTTTTTGCCATCTAGAAATATGATGCATATTCTCATAGTCTCATATTTTCAAGAGTTTCTTCTACTCTTCAGTTCTAATTATGCAATCACAAAATCTTAGTCATAGTCATTGTAGTGCCGCTGAGTTATGCAGTGTATTTTTCCCCTGTGTGTGCGTGTGTGTGTGTGTGTGTGTGTGTGTGTGTGTGTGTGTGTGTGTGCGCTCAGGCAGACAAAGTCTAGTGTAGGATATTTGTTTTCATAGTAATGAGCCTGGACCACGGTTGGTTGCTTGGATGGATGTTTAGACTGCTCTGTCTCCCTCCATGTACACTATAGTCGTTCATGTCGTCTCCCACTCTGGACTTACTCACTCTTCCTCCTCCCCTCCGTCCCGACAGTCAGAGCTGTCATGCATTTGAAAACGTGCAGGTGCGGCTGCTGCTCATTTTCCAGGCAAGACGACAGGCAACAGTGAAACAAACACTGTAATTGTCTTGTGTTTTACAGGTCGCTCGCTCGCTGTCTGAATTAACTTATTCTTTACTCCTCATCTCGTTTTGACGTTTGTTTTCTCTCTCTTTGTCTGTTCTCTTTTACATCATCCAGTCTTCTTGTTTTTATGGGTCTCTCTCATGATAGACAGCAGGTTAGGACTCCAGTGTAATGCTTCAAAAAATGCTTTGACAAGGCACGGACGCAGGGTTAATACCTGTGTGACCTTCGCTGCTGTGATTGGACAGTTTTTAAACAGCAGGCCGGCCTCTGCTGCTCCCCCTCGGTCCCACTCTTTGTCTCCCCTTGCTGTAATTAATGTCAGATCCAACAATGTGAACATGCCCTTACTTGGCTAAAGCTCCTCTCTCATGTCACTCTCCTTTAGAGCACTGGCCCGGCTGTGAACCTGCACTGGCCCCTTGTGTTTATCAAAGACCATTACACCACGTCTGTCTGACATCTGCTGTCTAGTCAGAAAGATACAAGTTACTGAAGGTGAAAGTTCTGACTGAAACTTCTGATGCATTTAGTTTCACCAGAAGAGACTTCCAAATTTCAAACAGGATTGTCTTTTTCTTAGAAATCTCTGATTCTTGACAAGCATGCATCAGCTTGTAATCCATTTCCTCCCCTTCTCTGGGAGCTCCTGCATGTGTTTGCCAACAGAGGCTTGTGTAATCATACAGAGTGCCCAATTATGCAAAGTGAATCTCTGTTTTGTTCCACTTCACATCAAAGTGTACAAAGCAGTTGAGTAGACTTGTCTGGAGCTGCTCTGTGCTCCTGCAACAGAGTCTCCAGTCTCCCCGTCTTCCTCTTGTCACTCTACCACTCCCTCTCAATGAGAAAACGCTTCCTAAGAGCCACTTCCTGCAGCTCTGGACCCATTTCCTCCTGTCTCTATGTCCCCAAGCAGTCAGTCTGCTGCTCATATCCATTTCTATAACTTCACTTCCTATTTGTGTATGTGAGCAGATTGTATCTCTCCTTGTGGTATTGCATACAGAAGGTGTTAGCTAACTCTGACACAGAGGCTGTGTATTTGTAAGACTGTGAGTGTCTCAGAGGTTCACTGCCACCAGTGACATGGACAGATCTGGACATGTGGAGGCTCATATTTCGCACCAAAACCCGGCGCACGCGAGAGGCAAGTGTGGCCACTTTTGTTCATGCTCGTTTGTCATTAAGCTTCAGTCGATGTGAAGTGAGCGTCTCTGTGAGTGTGGGTGGTGATGGGTGTTGTTAGGGACCGGTTGATTTGCTTCAGGCAGCTGTGTGTGTGGTATTTTTGGAGGAGAGGAAGGGGTTTCCTTTGTGCATGGTGGACGTGATGCTGAGTACTCATCAAGTGCGAGGAAACGCAAGCAGGACGTGTTTATCTTCCACCTCCTCTAACCCTAAAACACCTCGTAAACGGTTGGTTTTGCTGGTTCGTTGAAACTCAAACTTCTGTCCTTTCGTTGTACATGTGCAATCGATTTGGCAAGGCAGTGCTGATCCAGGAACACACTTTCTGTTTCGCCATTCTAGTGTTCAGCCTGTGCATTGTTCCGCTTAATAGTAATATCAACACAATCAAATTTGAACAGTTCAGTTAAACAATCTTGATGTGCTAAGGCCATTAAATTCTTAAAAAATGAACTAATTTCAAATGACACCATTAGACCTGATTGTCTGCACTCGTTCTAGATATTGCAGCAGCTTCACGTTTGATCAGTCAGATAAGTTCTCTGAGCAGCCGTTATACTGGGAAACCAGCTCCCCGCTGAGAGCAGAAAACATGTTTCTATTACCGAGCAGGAAGTAAGCAAGATCGGTTCAAGAAAAGAGGAAGTGTGAACGAGGGGGGAAGAGAAGTTTCCTGTCACTAATGTGGCAACCATCACCATTCGGACCCTTTTCTAACCTCATCTGTGTGTGAGTGAGTGTGTGTTGTGCCTACTTGTGCATTTGTGTCCAGTACATCTGTATCATCTGCATTGAAATTTGCAAGTATATTCTCTGTAACCCGTGTTAACTTCCAACGCAACCATCCTCCCCTCCCAGAACCAGTCCCATATCAACTGGATAGAGAAGGACTTTGCCCATATTAGAGCCCAGGTAAGCTCTGACCGCCACTTCTACTGTACAGCTGCTTTATATCCGAGCAATCTGCAGCAAACACACTCAGGCTGTCGCTTACAGTAACATCTCTGCATTTTATCCACTTCAGGCTAATGCACTTGATCATATCAACCTTTTTCTGAGGAAAATGGACTGTAATGCAGTGTAATCAGATGTTTGTGAAACGTTTGTCTGCTGACGGCTGGATTATGCTTCTGTTTGGTCAAGAGAGACGTTGACTCATGCGCTCGCTGTATTTACACGGGTGTGTAACAGCCTATTCTCTCTTGTTGAAGAGGTATTTACAACACAAAGGGCAATAAAGTGAGAGATGGAGGAAAGAACAAGAGTGAGAGAGCTGTTTTAAGAGACAGGATAAGCAGGAATAGACTATTATGAGAGGGAAGAGAGGGACATGCCGTTCCACAGACAGGAAAATCTCTATCAATCTCGTCTAAATCGCCTTAACACTGAGGGGGGACACCTCATCCTCTCTCTTCCTACATCCCCCCATCCTCTAGCTTCTACTCTGTTGAATTGTGGGTAAAGGGAAGTGGTATAGAGCTGGGTTTCGGAGAGAAAACATTGATAACCCAGAAACGTTTTCAATCAAGGCAGCAGAAAAACACACTTTTTGTCATCATTTCCTCCTCTCTTTCGCTCTTTTTTTGGTATTGTTTCAGTTTCGGCTTCTCTCTCTGAGTTGAACACACCGCAGATGTGTTTGTGTGTATGTGTGTGTGTGTGTGTGTGTGTGTGTGTGGGAGTTGTTGGGTGCAGGACTGTGAGAATAAGCGCTGGCTCTTCCTTCCTGCACGCTTTGGTTCCAGTTCACTTCAGCTGCAGTCAGTCACTGAGGACACACAGGGCTGATCATCAGACCAACGCAGAGAGCAGACAGGAGAGATAATGGAAGAGAAAATTAAGATGAAGAGTTAATAAAAAAAAGTATAGAAGAAAGCCCATGAAGAGAGAGAATAGATAAAGGGAAGAGGCTGAGAGATTTTTCTATATGTACTCCGAACTAATCCTGACATGAGTGCACAAATGAGTCTAAAGGTGAGATGAGGTGAGGTTGAAGATGTAAGGTAGTACGGTGTTTGCCTTCTTACGGACATGGGTAGGACGATGAAGCAGAAGTTTTGACAATGAGATGGAAAAGGACAAGAGAAAGTTCAACCTGAGCCGCTTGCTGACCCTGTACCTGTTCAGAAAGAACAAGGCCTTGGTACCGGCACTCGGTAACAGCTTCAGATCAACAGCTGAAACAGGCAACAGCACTGACTCTTTACCTGCACCGAGGAACCAGTGGACGGTAAAGTGATAACCTCCTCATGTTGGCATCTTGATTAACTCTGAGTAGTCTCCAGAGAGCTGTTAGCGGCGTTGTGTTGTTAAGCGCAGTAATTTTTAAATGAAGCAGCAGAGAAGTGGGATTTGTTAACGCTGCAGAGTGCAGACGATGCTCGCTGTTATCTGTGGTTGTTTAGAAACAAAGTGCAGCTGAGAGCCTGCATCCTTAACCAACTCTGGTTTCCTGTTGTCAAATAAAGTCCCAGGCTGTTTACCATGTATTGTTGAAACTTAGGCATTTTTTATTACTGATACATCAGTCTTTTTTTGTGATTAATAAATCAATTATTTAGGTTAGGGTGACAACTGATTATTTTCAGCAATGATTAATCCGATTTTTTTTTTTTTTTTCAGTAAATTAATCAATAATTTAATCTTTAAAATGCCTTATCTCTCAAATATAAAACGCAACACTCTCAGCTCTTTGTCCCAGATACAAAACAGGCAGACAGGGAGGGGAAAAAAATCATTCACTGTTACTTTAACTTGCTTACTGTACCAATTTGGCATCCTCTCTTCCAAATAATCCAGCCACGCAACCATTGATTCATGAAATTAAATCACACACTTGAGGATCCAGCATACCCAAGGAAAATGCACGAACATTAATGTTTTGTAAGAGGGGTATTTAACATTGTACAAGATGTGCAACAGAAGTAATCCTGGCCAGTCATACTGTAAACCACAGAATCAGAAAATTTTACTAAACTACTCAAACCGATTATCAAAATAGTTGCCAATTAATTTAATAGTTGGCAACTAATCGATTAACCGTTGCAGCTCTACTGTTATCTGTCATGCATGATAAAGGTGTGCATTGTATCTGATGTCTGCAGAGGACAAATTCAAGGGATACAACTGGAACAGGCAAGATGTCCTACTTTCTAGTCCCAAATTTTCAAATGATCCTCTGTAAGAAGCTGTGAGCCTCCAGGGTAGAAGTAAAAAAAAAAAAAAAAAAAAGTTTCCCCACCAACCACACTTTCAATTTTAAGAGGGATTTAAGGTAACTATAGTGCTGTGCCTTGTCGTAGGGCTGGGGGGGTGAAACTCAGGGTATATTTATGAGTACAGAGAACTGAAACACTCTAGAATGAGACTTGTTGTTGATGTAGTTGATGCTCTCTGAAGGGTGTTGATGAGTTGTGGGTGAGGTTGACACTAGGTCAGAAGTGTCTGTGACTGTGGTCATGTGGTGGAGTTGTCAAAAGTGTCAGTGCTCCGCCCTGTAAAGAGCCTGAGAAGCTGCCTTAAAAGGCTCTTGAGTTTATGCAACATGGCATTTTACATTGCATTGTTTGAAACGTGCACTGATGGTTTTCACTTAAAAAGTTGCATCATTTCCAGAAACTACTTTAAAAAAAACAAAAACACATTGACCAGAACCATTGGGTGTTATCACTCATTCTTACACACACATCTAATTTTTTTTTTACTGTGCTTCCTCTTTCTGAAGCATTTTATTTTGATGTGTTGTTGTTTACAGCAGGAAACACTCCTGTGAAAGAACTTCTCTTTTTGCACAGCAAACAATCTGCTTTGTTCTCTCCTTCACACAATCCTCACAAACACGCAGTATTATCATTGTTTCACCCATTTGTTCTGTGATTACTGACTGGTTTATTATACTTTTCCTCTTTCCTTTGCACTCTTTAGGAAGATGGAGACATCAAGGAGATCAACATCACCCATGTGGTCAAGGAGGGCTCGGAGAAAGCTGATGCCTCTCAGTTTGAACTGCTCAAAGTGTTGGGACAAGGATCCTTTGGCAAGGTAACAGCTGCCTCTGCTGATCCCTTTGTCTCACATTTGCACTCTCAGACTCTCAAACCCTGATATAACAAGGTCCTGTGGTGTTTTTGTTGTGCTTATTGCAGGTGTTCCTGGTGCGAAAGGTGACCGAACCCGATGCCAACCAGCTCTACGCCATGAAGGTCCTCAAGAAGGCCACGCTCAAAGGTACAGTAGCCTGTGATATGCTACGATGGCGTCATCACGGTGGGACAGTTTAACAAGCTGGCTTTGTTGTCAGAAAGTGTACTGATGACAGAAAAAGCTTGAATTTCCCAACTTTGTAAACCTGTCCTAGAACACACCACCAGATGCACGAGAGTCGCTCTGCAGCTGATCTGACACATCTTCTTGTAGAGGGCATGTTCCCTCATCATTGCATTAATTATAGCGACTTGTATGTATTTATTAAGTGCTGAAACAATTAATCGATCGTCAAAAAAGGAATCAAGAATTTTGACAAGCAAACAAATGTGAGGATTTGCGACTTTTCTCTGTTTTATATATGTATGTAAATTAAATACTTTTTTGGTTTTGAGCAGTAGCAGTAGTACCTTATAGTTCTCCTTCACGCTGGCACACCGGAGATGTTTCAGTGTGTTGCAATCTGCAACCTCGCTACATACAACCAAATCCTACACACTGTACCTTTAAGCTCCAGGAAATTTAAACTATTTTCTGACATTTTATTGACTAATCACTTTTTCAAATAATCAACAGATTAAAAGATAATGAAAATAATATTTTTTTGCAACCCTGTATTTATTGCCTCTGCATTGTTCTTAGTGCCAAGTTCATGTAGGATACTTTCAGAAAGCTTTCGTTTCAGCTTTTGTGGTGATTTCATAGTTTGTTTTGAAGTGGCGGTACCCTCGGTTTCATTTAAAAGGGTGTATCTTTTCCTGTAACTAAGTGCTGTAAGAAGACCACAGCTTGCAGTTGGTTTCTCTTTACATTTGCACCCAGGTGGTCTCATTCTTTTGATAAACATCAGAGCATCAGATTTGTTCACACATCCCCAAAATGATGTGGTTACTTTTAAGTGTGCAGGTGTCCAGATTTTATTTGCATCTTTAAATTATGTTTTTGTTTGGTTTGATCATTCAGCATGCTGTAGGAATATACTACTGGTTTCACTGTACTCACCGTTCAGTCAGAACAGAGTGTTCAGCTTCCACAGAGCTCGACAGCCTCTACGATTATAAATCAGCGAAGCATTGATCCGTTATTGTGCAGCCAACTAGAAACCTCATTTTTTCATCCTAATTCGACCATGCTTTTACTGGAGCGCAGTGAGTAAAGTGAAAACTGTTTGGAGGGCTTTGTCAGCCTACCTTTCAGTATTAAAGTTTAATACATCTGTGCTCTTATTCATCCTTCAGTGAGAGACCGTGTGAGAACCAAGATGGAGAGAGACATCCTGGCAGACGTCAACCACCCATTTGTTGTCAAACTGCACTATGGTGAGTCAGCCGGAAGCTTTATTTCAACTTTTATTGGATCTACTGATTTCATTCCTGTCTTATTGCTTCAAATTTACCTCAGTCGTGTTTCCTGATTTACCGTTGAATCAGATTTGAAAAAAACTGTGTATTTGTAGCATTCCAGACTGAAGGGAAGTTGTATTTGATCCTGGACTTCCTCAGAGGAGGAGATCTCTTCACTCGACTCTCCAAAGAGGTGAGAGTGATTCATGGGATTTTGGTGTTTTTGCTGGCCTAGGGTCCAAAAAGTCCAGTCTTTTTTATCTCGCTTGATAAATATTTATACAATTTTCCTCCATTGTCTCGCTCTTGTGATGTTATTCTTTCCCATTGTTTCATTCTCTCTGTTTCTGTGTCTCATGCCTCCCAGGTGATGTTCACAGAGGAGGATGTGAAGTTTTATCTGGCAGAGCTGGCGTTAGGACTGGACCACCTCCATAGCCTGGGCATCATTTACAGGGACCTGAAACCTGAAAAGTAAGAGCAAACGGACATATTGAACACACAGTCACAGAAACAAAAACACATATATAAACACATACTTGATGAGCCATGCATCTTGGTTCCAAAACCATCTGAATATATGCCAGTTACAGTTTGTGCCAGACAACAGCATTGCTGACCTTTCACTTAAATATTTTTAGACCATCAGTGAGAAAATTCCTCAAACACTGGCACAGTTTTACATTTGTAATGCCAAATCTCAGATCTCATCTCATGAATGCTCAAGTGTGGAATTGCACTATGCTGTATGCATACGTTCTTGTAGTCAAGATGTAATCCTTGCTGCAGTGCTCTCTGAAGAGGCTTTTATTTGGAGTAATCTAAGAAGCCATGTAATAGCCAAGAACCTGGAAAACACTTGATTTTTATTCAGTGTTCAATGAATCGATTAGTTGTTTAGTCTATAAAATGTCAGAAAATGGTGAAAAATGTCGATGAGTGTTTCCCGAAGCACAAGATGACGTCCTCAAATGTCTTAATTTTGTCCACAACTCAAAGATACTCAGTTTACTGTCAAAGAGGAATAAATAAACCAGAAAATATTCACATTAAAGAAGCTGGAATCAGAGAATTTTGACTTTTTTTTTCTCTAAAAAATTACTCAAACCAATTAATCAATTATCAAAATAGTTGGCAATTATTTTATAATCAATTAATCTTTGCAGCTCGATAATCTAAGAAGTCATGCAATAGCCAACAACCTGGACAAACAGTGATGGTTTTTTATTCAGTGTTTGGAACTAAAACCAAACCTTTCTCTCATATGAGGAGTTATTCTAGTGTAATGCACTTTAAAGGCACCAAGCTGAGTTTTCAAATTGCACTTTAAACTTTTTAAATTATCATTCATCTTCAAAATGCCTACGGCACAATAAATATTATGAATTCAAACCTGCCTCCATTAATTTGCAAAGCCTTTTAAATGTCGTGCCCTGCATTGTTTGTGTCAGCGTGTGGCCCTCTTCCTCTCCATTTTAACTGGGGCATGGCTATTTTTATGGTACATTACTGCTACCAGTTGTTGATATGCATTTCTCAACCGCCGCAGTTCCTCCATGCTTGTGGCGGGCATGTGCAAAAAAAAAATCGATATAGTACCTTTTAAGTTGTTATGGTTATTATTATATTACAGACTCCCCCAGAATGAGCAGCGTGTGATGTCCTAATGAGTAAAATGTTCACACCTTCTCAGGCACCTAACATTTGTTTTCTTTTTAGCATTCTCCTGGATGAGGAGGGACATATCAAACTCACAGGTGAGTCTCCAGCTCCGTCCACACCTAGTCTCTCTGTCGGCACACACACTTTCCTCTCCTCTACCTTGTTGACCTTCATTACTCACAGTTGGGGTGACAGCCTTATCTTGCTGACTCCAGATACCTGCATAATGGCCTGTACATGTTCTCTAAGTTAATTATTACACTCTATCTTCTCCATCTACCTCTGTCGTCATCCATAATCACCGCCATTTATTTATATCCGGGTCCTGCCATCATTGAACCGAAGGTGACCACAGGAGATTATAGAGAGAAAATTATAACAAGTCTCACAGGGAGACGAATGCTGACAAAGAAAAAGTGCTGTAAAATAGTGGAGGTGAGACGCAATTAGCTGCAGAAAAACAACGTACCGTATCCGTTTGTTTCCCTTCTGGCTCGGCGAGCAATCCTGCTCAGGTGGTGGGACGCTGACTTCCACTCACACACAATGGTTGTCCTGTTTAAAACTTGACAAAATCAGATACTCACTTCAATATTCACATGTGAAATTCCTGAAAGCATGGGCCTCTTTTTTAAGTACATTCCAGATCCTGAAAATACTTGATTATTAAGTGCAGCTTGACTACATCACAAACTGTTCACTCATTCACCGCAAGTCCTTGGTGTGACAGTTAGATTTCAGACATTGGTGCCAGCTACTGTCAATATAGGCTCATACATGTCATTTTTCTTTAATGACTGACTGACTGACTGACTGCGCTGAATTCAATAAATAGGTTTTAAGTATCAAAGTAGGAAGAAGGCCAACGCAGCAACAGAGGCTTTGTTTAGTGGCGCCCATCCTTATGAAACACAAAAATCCCTTCGCCTATGGCTGGGATTGTAACAGAGGTGATAACTTCGGTGGCTGAAACGTTATTAAAGGACCATAAAAGTAAGACAGACTACAGTAGGGTGCTACACTCTGATGCTGTGTAGTGATGTGCTGACTGTGTCTTGTGGTGTGTTTCCCAGATTTCGGCTTGTGTAAAGAAGCCATTGATCATGAGAAGAAAGCGTATTCCTTCTGTGGTACGGTGGAGTACATGGCACCAGAGGTTGTGAACAGGCAGGGACACGACCACAGCGCCGACTGGTGGTCATTTGGAGTACTAATGGTAAGGAACATTTTAGATATTAGATTATTTTCAAGCCAACACTGTAAGAATAATGTAAACAATTTTGTTCCTACATTGTGTTTTTTCTACTGCACTTATTGTACATGCATGTACATATAAATCACAGTTGTATATTCTGTCTCCCAGTTTGAGATGTTGACTGGATCGCTGCCATTTCAAGGGAAGGACCGCAAAGAAACTATGAACCTGATTCTGAAGTGAGTATTCTCAAAGTGGAGGAGCAATCGAACACAGAAGCCTATTGCTGTCACACAATGTTGCTGTTCGAAACTGCCTCTCTTCATATTTTGTGAAATAACTTGAGCTGTGTGCCGTCTGTCTCTCCCCGCAGGGCGCGTCTGGGAATGCCTCAGTTCCTGAGTGCAGAGGCCCAGTCGCTGCTCAGGGCTTTGTTCAAGAGGAACCCCACCAACAGACTGGGTTAGTATCAACTCAAGAACATGACTTCCACAAACGACAACATATTATGCACTCTAGCTGTGCTTCATTGGTTGATATTTTGCGATGTTTCTCTACAGGATCTTGTGCTGATGGTGCAGAGGAGATCAAGCGGCACGGTTTCTTCTCCACCATAGACTGGAATGTGAGTGTCTGATGGTCAAGGATATTTGAATATATGCATAATATAAAATACACTCTGTGGATTTTCATTTAGAATAACTGTCAATCTTTGTGGGAGGAAAACCTTCAACTACATGGTGTGATTAAAAGTCCTTTTATTCCTTTTAGAAACTCTTCAGAAGAGAATTAAAACCTCCGTTCAGGCCGGCGGTGGCGCGTCCAGATGACACCTTCTACTTTGACTCTGAGTTCACCTCCCGCACCCCTAAAGGTCAGAGATCAAATCTGAATGTTCACTCTTAGTTGTCTATTTCCTGCCTGACAGCAGCTCAGTGGAATTATTATTATATTTTTCCTCTCTCAGCTTAAAAAAAAATCAATACAGGGTGTTTTTTGTTTAAAGGAGACACAGTTGTGATTACAGCACCGTCAAGATGCAATAACACTTTATTATAGCAGTGCTCGTAAAAAATACATGAGCTTGAAAGCATTGGTTTACTGCAATGGCGTATTTGAACACGGACATCTCCATCACTTCCAAGACGCACACCTCCCTTCATTCAATACTTTGACTTTCCTCATTATCTCCCAGACTCCCCCGGCGTGCCCCCCAGCGCCGGAGCTCACCAGCTCTTCAGAGGCTTCAGCTTTATCGCGTCGACTCTGTTGGATGAGGAAGGTTCAGCGGAGCCAATCAAGCCCCCGCCGCACCCAGTGGTCCAGGTTAGAATAAGTATTTACTTCACAGTGGGGTTTTTTCATTTGAATGAAATAAAAAAGAGATCCAGTTTAAGGCAAGTCTAAAAATCTAGTGATTTTCTTACTTTTACTCAGGGGCTAGGGTGGAAGAAGTACTCAGATCCTTTACTTAAGTAAAAGTAGAAATACCATAGTCTAAAAATACTCCATTACAAGTAGAAGTCCTGAATTCAAAGTGTTGCTTAAGAAAAAGCACAAACGTATTAGCATCAACATGTACTCAAAGTATCAAAAGTAAAGTACTCATTATGCAGAATGGCTCCTTTCATATTATTATGTTATATATATATATATATATATTATATTATGTCATTTTCAGTTTGGTCATTTTCATGTTTAATAAATTATAATTACCTAAAAAGACTTGGAGCCGAAGTACTTGATATTTTGGAGATGCATGTTTTTCACACAGCAGAGATGACATGCTTGTGTAGCTTGTAGCTTTTCAAATAGTTATAGTTAAATATCGACTAATCAACTAAGAGGGGGCAGCCCTAAATAAATAATGTTTTCTCAATATTTGTTTTTTTTTATGTAAAAATTAACTAGTAACTTAAACTGTCAAATAAATGTAGTGGAGTAAAAAGTACAATATTTACCTCTGAAATGTAGTGGGCTAGAAGTAGGAGTTGCAAAAAATGGAAATACTCAAGTAAAGTAAAAGTAAGTCAAATTTGTACTTGAGTAAATGTACTTAGTTACATTCCACCACTGTTTTTACTGTGTTGGATTCGTCACTGAATACATAAACTACAGATATCTAAAGAAAGAGGGGAAAAAAGACAGATGTGCGAGGTATGTGTCAGGCAGACAGGGAGAAGATGAGGGAATGAAATGACTTAACAGAGGAGGTACATGGCTTCAGATCCTGTTTCACGCATAGCAGGAGCAGTGATTAACTCTGCTGAATTGAGAGAGACAGATTTGCAACAAGCGAGATGAGGAAAAAAATGTTGCAAGTTAAAAATAGATTCAACTCCTTCCGGAAACCCACCATGAACATCCCTCACCTCATCAGCTCTCACATTCCTCCTCACCTTTGCTCATCAGCGCTCTTCTTCCTCTGCAGCAATTACACGGGAAGAACCTGCTGTTCAGCGACGGCTACGTATTGAAGGAAGACATCGGCATGGGCTCCTTCTCTGTCTGTAAACGATGTATTCACAAAGCCACCAACACAGAATACGCTGTCAAGGTACGAACACACAATATTTTAGAGGTGGGAATCGCCACAATACGATATTATCAAGATACGATCCTATTGGGAGTATTGTGATAAGATATATTGCGATTTGTTGCCTTTTTTCAACTTCAAATTATGCAGTTTGTCAACATCTGTTTTATCTAATGAGATACAGTTTCCACTCTGTTCATCTCAGAGGTTTCATTCACATATCTTGAGGTCAGAGGTCAAGGGACCCCTTTTGAAAATGGCCATGCCAGTTTTTCCTCGCCAAAATTTAGCGTAACTTTGGAGCGTTACTTGGCGTTCTTCCTGAAAAGCTAATATGACATGGTTGGTACCAATCGATTCCTTAGGTTTTCTAGTTTCATATGATACCAGTATCGTCACTCTAGCTACAACCAGCCCGCTACAACCCCTTGGATTGTTAAGAGGTTAATAGTTTATATAATAAAAGATTGATACTTGACGTGCGTGTATCAATACTGCCACGCAAAATATTGCGATACTATTCTGTTTACATTTTTTTTCCCACCCTTAACATATAGAAGAAAAAGAGTGACTGTGACACGCACATGAAAGTGCAGCTACAGTACAACAACGCACAACAATCAGGGCGGTATCTTATTAATGTATACTATAACTGAAACATCATCAATATATTGTGATTGACAGATGATTGACAAGACCAGTACAGACCCCTCTGAGGAGATTGAGATTCTACTTCGATATGGACAGCACCCAAACATCATCACACTGAAGGATGTGAGTATAAAAGCACGCACTAAATATCACACTATTGGACATTACAGTGAGTGTGCCGAATGTCACGGTTGGTGATGTGATGATGCATGTGTGTTTCTGTCTCAGGTGTACGACAACGGCAAGCAGGTGTTCATGGTGACGGAGCTGATGCGCGGAGGAGAGCTGCTGGATCGGATCCTCAAACAGAAGTTCTTTTCGGAGAGAGAGGCCAGCGCCGTGCTGCACACCATCACCAAGACTGCAGAGTACCTGCACTCACAGGGGGTGAGGACAAGTAGGAATACGAACAGTGCCTTCTTGGGACAAAACATCTGTGTGATTAAACCACTGTTGGACATCTGCACACTGTTAGGCTCCAAATAAATAGTTTATTTCTCTCTTCGAGGCAACATTTAGATCTACAAGATGTTCCTCAGGCCCTCCCTTGCTCCCTCTTCTTATTAATATCTCATCATACAGTATCCCGTTTTCTGTTGCTTTCCTTTATCGTGCCCCAGTTATCTGCTCTGTACTGTCTATTTACTCCATCCGATTTTCTTTCATCCTCCAGGTGGTGCACAGAGACCTGAAGCCCAGCAACATCCTCTACGTCGATGAGTCGGGGAATCCAGAGTCCATCAGGATCTGCGATTTTGGCTTCGCTAAGCAATTGCGTGCCAACAACGGCCTGCTGATGACCCCGTGCTACACTGCTAACTTTGTAGCTCCTGAGGTGAGCGGAGTCACTTTTACAGTCTCATGCCTCGAATGAAACTTTACAGTGTTAGACGGTGTAATGAGATGTGTGTCATTGCAGGTGTTGAAGCGTCAGGGCTACGATGAAGGATGTGACATCTGGAGTCTGGGAGTCTTACTGTACACCATGCTGGCCGGGTGAATACCAACACTGAAATCTTCTTTCCTTGAAGAGATCTTTCTTTCTCGCTGCTCTTCGTACTCACTTTGTCCTCTATCTCCTTTTCTTCCAACAGTTTTACTCCATTTGCCAACGGACCGGAGGACACCCCAAATGAGATCCTGGTCAGGATAGGCAACGGTCACTTCAGTCTGAAAGGAGGCAACTGGGACACTGTGTCTGACGCTGCCAAGGTAGAGCTATAAATCTGACTGACAGCGCCTTCGCTCATGTTCCTCGGAGATAGCTCTCCTTCTGTCACAATTTCATATTTAACCCTTTAAAAATGGACCTTCCACTGGTTGCGGCAGATCATTGTTTGCAGCATGACCCTGTTTAAATCAATCTAATGTAAAAACCATAATAGCTAGAGCATTCATTCTTTTTTTTGCAGCAGAAAGCTAAGACTTCTGTCTTCTGCGCCATCACGCTGTACGCACTTTACGTGCGAAACGTAAAGTAACTAGGAAAACGCCTAAATCTGCTTATAGAAATGAACATATCTCAAAAAAGTGTGCACAGTTCAAATACCTTATGGAGTGTTAAGAAATATTTTGTTCAGGTTTCTACAATGTGGTGTCCTTTTAGGACCTTGTGTCCAAGATGCTTCATGTGGACCCCCATCAGAGACTGACTGCTAAGCAGGTCCTCAAACATCCCTGGATTGTCCAGAGAGACAAACTACCCAACAGCCAGCTCCCACACCAGGACCCCAAACTGGTCAAGGTAACAGATCTTAAAATTACTGTAAATTGCTGCTGAATTCTTTTTTTTATATCCACATTTTGTATACTTGGTCATTTGGGCTGCAAATCACCATGCTGTTGTTTATGTACAGGGTGCGATGGCGGCCACCTACTCAGCCCTGAAGAGCTCCCAACCCACTCCAGAGCTCAAGCCCATCGAGAGCTCCTTCCTAGCTCAGCGGCGCGTCAAGAAGCTTCCCTCCACCTCCCTGTAGAGACTCACAACAACCAATCGGCTCACTGGAGACTGACCAAAACCGCATCACCTGGCTCCAACCACCCAGTCAGCTTGCACAGGGACACCACCCGCCTCTACCAGCCAAGGAACACTGACTGTGGTCCTGCCCCCATCTTGTGAAATCAGTTGTCCTGCTCTTGCTGTCATCCTCCTTGTTCAGGCTCGTCAGCTGCTGTCAGCCAGTCTCCTCGGACTAGCAAAAAGATCGTGAAGATAGATGGGGGCGATGAGGGCAAAAAAATAAAAATGGCTGCAGGTTTTTGGCAGATGTATTAGTGCTGTATGTGTGTGTGTGTGTGAGTGTGTTTGTGCATGACTGGCCACAGAGTCCATGCAGCCATGTTTCCGATTGTGACAATGAAAGTTTTCTCTCCTCATCATTGCTGTGATTGGTTGTCATCCAGCTTGCTGCACGCCCGACTGTCCGCCTGTTTTGTTGTCCGTCTTTCTTTTGTAAAGTTGATGAGCTTTATATCACCGGGTGTGCTGCCAAATCAACCTGTGCCGACAGCGCAAAAACCACAGTACTGTCCAACTGCTGTTAAATGTTTTTTTTGAAAGAGCATTATTTACATGAATATTAAACATTTCCGCCATAAATGCCTCTCTTTGGCTTTGGTACAGCCAGAACACGTGGATTCTGGGAAATGTCAAATGCTGATGTTTTGATTAATGTCAATCTATGCTTGTGTTTTGTTTTACAGAAAGCGTGCGTGTGTGTGTGTGTGTGTGTGTGTGTGTGTGCGCGTGTGTGTCAGTTGCATGACTTGCAGTATGTGTGCGTGTGTCTGTACTGTCTCGCAGGATGCTGCAGGGTCATGTGCATGGTCCGGTGACGTGATGATGTCATGTGGCTTCCTTGTTTCTCTCTGCTCCCTTTTCTCTGCTGGCAACCATTTGAGATGTCTATTATTATTTTTTATTACTACAAAAACTAGTAAAATAGGTGGCTTTCTGTGAAAGAAAACTTGCCCAAGGAACAATGTGGCATGTTAAAATTCTATATTTGCTTTTTTTTTTTTTCTTATTTTTTCATTTTCTTTCCCACTGTGTTTCTTGAATAATGCATATTGAATGCTGTTTCCTGTGTTGGCTGCTTTTGTTGTTGATTGTTTTGTTTTTTTCTTTTTGTCCAAAGAAAGTGGTGATTAAAAATAGTGAAAGACACGCTGAGGACATCACAGTCTGTGGACTTGAAGCCATATAGGTCTTTCCTTCTGTTTTTTTGGGATGTGAAAGGGAATAAAGACGGAGTTTGTCTTTATTTGAGCACTCCAACACTTAAAAACTGTCAAATCACTGGTTGCTAATATCACACAGGCCTTCAGCTGTCTCGTGTTTAACTCTTTCATGCATGATATTTGAATCATTCCGTTGATTATACAACATGTTTTCATTTTATTGACCCTCAATTTGAGATGTCCTAAAGAAGAGTAAATGTGTCTCACTGTAAGTAGCTTCACATTAAAGGTCCTGCTTTCAGCTCGGTGCCTGGACCTACAGGTGAGGCAGAATGTCTTACTTGATGAACAAACCAAACCGCCTGTATGTGTGCAGAAGGGAAGACCTGTGTGGCTAAATAATCAATGAACCAGCTGTCTTACCTCAAAAGGGATCAAAGTTATGTTATAAATCTTGTTTGGTGGCAAAATTATCCCTCCTTTGACTAAATTTATGGTTAAGATGTTATTGTATGATAAAGATGGAGATTTTTATATCTTACAAATATTAAAAATTCAGTTGCTACGACAAGCTGTCTCGTGTTCTGTTTTAGCTGTGCCTAAAGGTGTTTTGCACTGCCATAAAGTGAGGGGACTCACTATTCACAGATCCAGCAGCAACCAGCTTCCCGACAGAGACTGAGATAACCTGACTATTAACTAATAGGGCTGCACAATTTATCAAAATCGCAATATGGCTTACTGCAATTTTCATATTACAGGAAGCGCTATATTTGTTAAAGAGGACCTATTATGCTTTTACCCCTTTCCTTTAATACGTAATTGGGTTTTTTTGCACATGGAAAAGTTCTGCAAAGTTATAAAGCCCAAAGTCCATGCCAAAGGAAGTTACTCTCTCCAACAGAAACACTTCTTCAGTAACATGGTGATGTCACAAAGTAACACATTTGCATAATGGCTAGTTTTGGCACGCCCTCAAACAAAGCTATAGTTAGAGCGGAGCTGGAGCGAAGTCCCAAGAGTTTGGTTCTGTTCAGCCCAGAGGGAGGGGCAGTAGAGAAAATAAAGTGTTTTTTGAACATATGAGAAAAATTTAAAAAAAATAAAGTGTTTTTTGAACATTAAATTATGTAAACATGTTCTATTAGAAACTCAAAATACAAGTACGTATCATTTTGCACAGGCTGGCCTAGGCTTCAGCCTAGAGGCCCCATATTTGCAAGGGCCCCAGATTCTTTTAAAAAGGAAAACTGGAAGTCGTAATCTTCGTTCTATGGACATTTTGCAATTTGTTGTTCCCAAAGTACAGACTGAATTGGGAAAGAACGCTTTTAGGTTTTCGGCACCTACTGCTTGGAATAATGTACAATCTGATCTTCAACTTCAAAGCTTAGTTACCTTGAATGAGTTTAAAGCTCTGGTGAAAGCGCTGTAGTCAAGGTTGTCTGTGTGCAAGTGTTTTGTATGAGCAAGTTTTAATGTTAATTTATGTGTTGTCTGTTACTTTCACTATACCTGTCTTGCTGCTAACTTGGCCAGGTCTCCCTTGTAAAAAGAGATCTTTGATATCAATGGGACTAACCTGGTTAAATAAAGGACAATAATAAAATTGGCCAGATTATTTTTAATTATTTTAATGTATTCAGAGAGGAAAAAAAAACAACCTTTACCCCTATTAGCCCATAAGAAACATTAAAAAAAATTAAGCAGCAGATTGGGTAGATGTGGGCTTGGGTAAATGTGCTGTTATTTATCATTATTATACAATGGTGTTTTAATTTTAATTGCCCTCAGCTGGAGAGGCCTCTATGTGTGCCCGAGTGTTTGTAAACAACACTGCGCATGCCCAGAGCCTAAAGCGGATGACACGTGCAACTGATTGCCTGTTGCTCAGCTGCAGTTGATTGATTAACTAGGCCTGTTTGCCAGGTCCTGTTGTTGTTTGCCAGGTCCTGTTGTTTTTTGCTCTACTTGGCAGAAGTTTTGGAAGAAAAACTTGATATTAAGCACCTCGGTGCCCACCAACCGTGGGATATGTTATATACCAAACAACTGGTTACAAATAATGAGATTTAATGTGGAGAGGTTCAGGAAAAAAAAGGATCTCAAGCATCTTTCTGAGAGGATCACTGAAAGCAGCATGACAGCACGTTTAAAGTGGGCCAGGTCTGCAGAGCTAACATGGCTAACGTTGCCCAAATTGACTGACACTGAGGAGTATAAAAGCAAATTGAGGAGAACAGGTATGTGTCTGGTTGTATTATCAGCTTTGTTAAACTGTGCACGATTATGTGCGCATTGTGTCAAATGTCATTTTCTGCTTTTGCATCTGTGCAAAGTATTTTTCTCCCCCACCATGTTTCCACCTATAAATGCCACTGATTTGTGCTCCTCCTCATCCACAAACTAACCTTTATGTGTACAATCTGTGGAGCGTGTAAACTACATTTTTACTATTGACCTGAATCAGCTTTATTGGCCAGGTAGTCTATGTGATTGTGTACACAAAAGGAATTAAACAACAATGAACTTTGTAAACAGTAAGGCAATGGTGCAATATGTGCATGTTAAAACAATGTGTATTTAAACTATACAGTAAATCATTTACAGTCTATGTTTAGTGTTACAGGGTTATTGTTGCACTGGGATTGTTCTGACAATATGAGACTGATGTTAACTGTTCATCATAGTGATGGACGGTGGCCTTTGTGTCTGGTTTGAACAGGTCATGTGAAGGGTCTGCTGGGATGTTTCCTGACTCTGGACATGTCTAAGTCCTGAATGGATGGCAGGTTAGTCTGTTCTGGCTTCATGACCTTTCCTCTTGTTAACCAGCTCTTATTATGGCAGAGAAGAAGGAAGAAATTGTTTATGTACCTGGACCACACGATTCAATAAACCGGATCAGTGCTTTGTTACTGACCTTTTTAAGTGGATCGGGTATCGGCCATGACATTAATGATCCATATCAAATGTGAACGTCATTCTATAAAAAGCTGCTGATCGGTTACATTCATTCAGTCATGGTGGGCCACAGACGCCGTGTTTAGTGCCATAGCAATCCCTGACCTCATGTTACATTACATGAAAGATATTCCAAGTAGTTCCGGGCAGTGAGGTATACATATCTAAATTCAGAAAAAAAGAGCACTGGTATCAAATCAATATCTTGGTATCTGCAGATACACTATAGTTGAGGTAGCAAAATTGGTATCAGGAGGGAACAAGCTAGATCAGTGCATCCTTCTTCTTCTGTTGAGTTTAATGACAGTTGTTATCCATGAGTTGCGTTACCACCACCTAACATTTTAACATTGCCCAATCTATAACCCACACCCAGTTGCCTGAGTTGGTACAAATCCTCCCCTCAGTGTATCTAGATATTTTCCAGATATGTCCACAACGTTTAAATATCTCCTGGTAGTGTACAGCATCATTTTAATGCTTTCCGACTTCCCCTGTATTTCAGCGGCACAATTTATAACCATTGCAATAAATCCCAAAGACCCTCTTTTGTCCATGCAGATATTCTCATCAGCTCCGGTTCCTCTTGTACTGCCACCTTTTTGTCGTTACACTCCATTCTCTTAGAAGCATCAGCGTATGACAATCTCTTTCCAGCTCTGATCTTATTCACTTTCAATTCCTTCATTCTCCTAGGACACTGTGCTGATCGCGCATGGTGATTTCCCTCACAGTGCAGGTACTTTGCTTGCTCTTCTTCTTCTGTTTTGCACTCCTCCTCACGGCAATTGTAACTTCCCACATCTTATGACTCCTACGTACTGCTCTGATATATTCCTGACAGCAGAAACATCTGAGAGGAGGAACCCTCTCATATGGCCTCACCCTGTTAGACACATATTCATGGGACACTACTTCCGGCAATTCCCTTTCAAAAGTCAAACACAACAAATGACTGTCCTCCTTCTCCCCGTCTTGCAATCTTGTCAGTCTCCGTGCCTCACAAACGCCAGCAATATCCCGAAAAGACTCGGGTTTTACTGACATCGGCACGCCACTTGCCACTCCCTTCTTCCTTGCTTCTGACCCGAGAGGGAAGCAAGACAAACTGCTGTAATCTCTGTTTTCACTAATCTCACAGGCTCTATCTCTGTGGAGCTTTGAAGCACACTCATTTATAGCCATCCCACTTCTTGTGATCCTGACCAATCGCACAACTCCAAAGTTTTCCTTCAACAAACTTTCCAACCAGGTGTGGATCCTTGAAAATCCTGTCTCTTTGTGTAACAGCAATCATCCCAACAAGATACGTCTCCTCGTTTCTCATTGCCTCACTGGAATCACTTGAATTACTACTCCTCTTTCTTTTATTTAAATCCTCTTGTAATCCTCATTTCCAAATTTCTTTTCTCTGATTTTTCCACCCCCGTCACTTCCATCTAGGTGCCGTGAAGTTCAAGTGCCGGCTGTTACAGATGTCACTTGATCAGTGCGTCCCTATTACGTACCTGTTTATCTGACCCCTCAGCTCCTTCCTTTATTGTGAGCCCACAGCTTGGTGTGTTTCCACAGCTGGTCACTGGAGGGAGATAAAGTGCAAGTTTGTTTTTATGTAAAAGTTGAATGAATCCTGGCCCATCTAGTTAAATGCTTTTCTGTCAAGGCACTCAGCACTGACCATGGCTCTTTATTTAACCACTGTATTACCAGTGTGGTAACATACTGATTGAAAATGAAAATATTTCCTCTTTAAAGGATAGTTTCACATGACTATCTGCCACAATCATGTTAAATGCAAATTGATAATTATATTTATACATGCACAATGCAGACAGCTTACAATATCTGTATGTAAATGACACTCTGCTTCAGCGTCGCTCCATCGGTCTCTTCTTGCCTGCAGCCTTTTAACTGTCATGTTATTCCTCCTCCTCCTCCTCCTCCTCCTCCTGCTCTCTCTTTCCTCCAGCATGCAAACACTGTAACACCATGATGAACCATTGCAGCAAATTCTGCTTTACAGTATCAACTCGTAGTATCACCACATGCCTCTGTATGCACAGCAGCACACGCTTACATAAGTCACACAGTAACAGCTGGTCTGCAGCTGGCCTGTATTCTACTGAAAGGATTTATGCTGTAAAGATGTCCTGTACACGATCATGTCCAAGAGAAAAACAGTCTTAAATTAATGATCTATATGCTGACACACATTCATACTCCCATTGGGTTCTGCTCTCTGTGCTTTGACGTCACCGTACCAGTAATTCACACTGCAGTGAATGATTTCCTGCTGTTTTTTACACACGCACACGCACACACACTCACATACAGACCCACTGACTCAGCCTGCTGCAGCAGAACAAGGCTGCTGATATTGATTACGGAACAGTGGAAAACTAGCATCATCACCATCATCTGTCTCCTGTCTCGAAAGAGAATAAAAGTAGTGCAGGTTTTTATCTGGGGTCTGTCTTCTCAGTTTACTGCAGATGTCAGCTGAAGCTGCTCTGCTCAAATGGAGGCTTGTGTGTTTGTAAGAAGGGTGTGTGTGGGTGTATGTGAGAGTGGATCCTTGTCTGATCTGAGCTGTAACAGGATACTGTCCAAGCAGGGCTGAATATCTGAATAGAAGGTCTTTGTTTGTGTTTTTCTCTCGGCTGATGTGAGTTATAGTTGTGAAGTGCTGCCCATAGCATCCCCGTGGTTCTGTTAAATTGCATAGGCAAGCACTTAAACCTAAGATTGACTTTCTCTCACTCTTGCTCTCTCTACATCATGTCTTCAAGGGTAATGAATCATTTTTATAGTAACCCACTGCTTATTTTGCTACATACAACACACGCCGCACAGTTCATACTGGGAGGAAATCATGCCAGTGTACCTGTCGTCCAGTTACTAGATGCATGTGATATATGACCTTGCACATGCAATGTATATGATATCTGCACCAGCTCTGAAGGTTACCCAACATTAATCAAAAGCACTCTGGCTATAGAGTCCCAGAAGTGACAAACAGAGCAACTAGATACCTAAATGTAAAAGCTTAGCTCCTTTAATGTCTTCTAAATGATGTAGTCTGTACAGTATTTACCACTGATGTTAGACACACGCATCCAATCTTTGAGCGTGTGTATGCGTAGAGCAATCTTTGCCTTGGACACTTCATATCACATATCATACATCAGCAATAAGGAAACAGTGGTTGAGTCTGAAATTCCATACTAACATGCTATTTCGTGAGATATTTTAGTATGTCCGAAACCTTAGTATGAAACCAATAGTACGTGAATTGGATACTATTTCCGGTGAAATATTACAGTATGAAAACGCTGGACACTATGGCGGTATACAGTAAATATCCCACAATGCAATGCGGTAGTAACGACGTTCATAACATGACGTTGACAGACAGCTCTGTAATGACATCAATAATGCTTCAATTTAACTGCAAGTATAAGATTTCACTTTCCTAGGCGTAATATATGTTTATTTATTTAGTTCAGACTTAGATTCTCACAAATCATCATTTTGGTCACATGAGGTTGGCACAGGTTACCATGGTTACACGTCTCCAACCGGCAGTATAACTGCTGCCAAGTTTCAACACTATTAGTTCTATAGACACAACACAACTCTGCTGCTTAAGATGAACAGCTGAAGGAAACTCAAAATACTGAATCACAGTCATTTGAACCAAAAGTAGACTGGACCAGGGAGAGGCACACAGATGCTCTCACTCCTCCACATGCGCATCAAATGCACACAGATTAAAGTAATCTGGAGCAGAGTGTGTGGTATGAGAGATTGAGAGCAGGCTTTCATCACAATTTTAGCTATAAAGAGAGAGAGGAGTAGATGGAAATGGAGTTGGAGATAATTGTATTTTGGAAGGATTAGGCTTTTAAACACTTAAATGAATTCTGCACACTAAATGAAGAGGCCACACAACTTGTTTTGTGTGTTTCTGTGTGTGTGTGTGCTTGTAAATGTAGAAGAATGTGTCCAAGTACATGTGTTTGACTTTGTCATAACAAAACGTTTTTGTTTTTTTTTGGTTAAGCATCTTTGTGTTTGCAGGCAGGCCAAGTCCTGCTGCTCAAGATGTTTGCCAATGATGATGATGGCAATCTGTGTGTGCAGCTCTGCAGGCACCATGTGGGATTAGTTTAGACTGAGTGGTTTTTAACTGCGAGATGTTGCGCAACCACCAGAATCTTCCAAAAATGGGCATCATGTTAATAAAAATACTCCACTGAAGCATCTTGTCTTGATCCCCAAAATCTTTACTCACTCAAGCAGGCACGTTTATTGCACAGCTGTATAAATCTAAGGGAAATTGTGCAATACATGCAAGTAAGGCTGCACGAAGTTACCTGAAATTTCAGTGTGTATTCTAAACATAAAATGTGTTTGTTTCTTAAAGTAGTATCCATATCCAGTGTTTCATATACACAGATAAATACTATGCAAAATCAAAGCTGCTTCATGAACTTTTTGATATTTCAAAATTGTGTAGATTTAACTCTATCAACATGCGTATTCTTTTTTACCTTTGTCATGCTGCTCCACAACAGCACAGTTGTCTTTATATCCTTTTGTAAAGGTCTTTTTTTTGTGTCTTTTTGAATAGCACAGTAGGATAAAGACCTGAAGAACGTCTTTAGGGTTCCCTGTCATTTATTCCTTCTATAGCCACATAAAGTACAACTTTCCCTTGTTCTTGCTTTTGCTTCTCTGTCTTTGTATTCCTCTGCCTTTCTCTCTCTCTCTCTCTCTCTCTCTCAATCTTCTCTCTAGAGATCAGTAAAGCTAAAAGCAGGGAGGAGATCCGTCAGTGCTACTGCTAATGCAATGCCAATCCTGAGATAAAAGCAACGCGCTAAGTGAACACTCAAATATGCATGTGTGTGAGTGCAGAACACAAGCTCTGACCCGCTAAAAGCTTTGTTGTTTTGATTCCCTCTAGCTGAAGGCAGTTATTTAAAACATCACTTCTTGTGCTCCAGCGTTGCCCTTTTCACTTGTGTGTATGTGCAGTGTATTTATCCTGAGTCATACTTCATACTCTTATCATATCACTTCTGCAATGCCACCGCAGAACCAGTCAATATTTGTCTAGACGGAGAGGGAGAGTTTAGCTGCTAATGGAGTGGATAATATTATAGCAAGCAGGGGAAAAGGAAGAAGAAAACATCAAGGTGTTATATCATGATGATGTAACTGCTTTCTATCAGAATTTGTAATGTGGAAACTAGTCATTATTGCTGCAACAATTCAGATGTGAATCGGGAGTTCAGGTTTCATTTTGTTCATGTTGCAGCACTGCTGTAACGATGTGAATGAGAACAAGGTGTACTTCACCTTCAGTAGGGCACAGAACAGGGAACCAGAGCGACATTCAAGGTTTTTAGATTGAGGATTACACATTAACGGCTTTAATTTGGGTTAAATGCTCCTAAAAAATTGGACTCCTGAGATCACGGGACTCTGGGTGTAGAGATTGGCTTTTCAGTTCACCTTTTCCTTTCCACTTAAAAACTGCCTAAAAATAACATTTAAATTGGATACCTTTTGCAAAAGTGTTAGATAGATAGATAGATATTTTGATGCTCACTACATCTGTAGAAATAAGTGCACTTTATGTGTTGTGCCAGAGAATAGTATGAATTCAATTTAACAAATCAAATTTCCGTTTGATTAGAATCTTTTTTTCATCTAAGCCACCAGATTTGCAGCAAATAACAGTTTCTTAGCAAAAGCAAGTCTTTGAGTACTAAAATATGAGAGCATGAATGTCTATAGTAACCTATTGTATAGTGTTTTTGAGAAAATCTAAATCAATGTGCATGTGTCTGTGTGTGCACCACTATGACTTGTGTGTAAAGACGAAGATATAGTTTGCGGGAAGGCTGAGGTGCCAACTGGGTCAATAGAGGGAGGGAATGAGAAAGGGTGATAACGCTGAGCAGCAAGGTGATAAAGGGGAGAGAGAAATTGGAGCATCGCCCCTCCCTCCTGCTCTTGCCATCTGATGTCGAGACAGTGTTGCTAGGGGCAACCATCTGAGCAAGAGTAAGAAGGAAATGAAGAGACCAGCTGGTACAAGAACAGAGTGAGCCAAACTGCATCAGCAAAGAGGAGAGAAACCTGCATGTCTTGCCTCACTCTGCCTTGCTTGACTGAGCAGAGCTGATCAAAGCAGAGCTCCAGATGACGACGACGAAGCAAAACAGTCAAGCAGAGGACACGACAGCCTGCCAGCATCAGCAGCACAGAGGCTGGCTGCCCAATCACCAGCTGACATGCTCATGAGTTCAGCAGCCAATGAGCTGCCAGGAGGCTCCTCCCCAGCACAACCACTCAGATGCCCGGCTCAGATCTCTTATTAATGAATGGAGCAGTTCCCAGGCTGGATCACTGCACATCTCCGCACTCTCTGCTCGGCTGCTCTCCGCTCTGACACAGGAAGACGAGGGGGAAAACATCAACAGCGACGACAAGGACAACAGCAGCAGCACAGGACGAGTTAACAAGTGGCCATGGAGGGACGACAAAGAAACACAGACACCCACGATGAGGACTCAACCGAAGGCATAGCAGAAGCTATTCAAAACAAGGACCCACATCCTGATATCCAGCCACCGGACTCACCTTCTCCATCATCATCTTCTCCCCCTCTTCCTCCATTAGCCATGCCACCTTCCACATCTGCCTCTGCTCTCCTGGCACTGGCCTCTCCAGCCACCAGGCGCTCCATTTCCATGGGAGACTTCCGGCGGGTGACAGGGGCTCTGCGAACCGGTTCCGAACCCCCGTCCACCTCCGCCACGGCCCCCTCCTCCAAACTTGTGACCCCCAGCTCCAGCATGGAGTTCGAGGCGGCTAAACGGCGCCTCCTGGAGGTAGAGGAGCGTCAACGCGTCATCAGAGAGATGGAGCGACGGCTGGAGGAGCTCCGGCAGGTGTTTGTGCATTCGGAGCAGGAGGTGGTGGTTCACGGGGAGGTGGTGTCGCGGATATCTGGTGCAGCCCAGCAGGGGGAGCTGTACGTGGTAGAGAACAGCCAACGGCTGAAGAAAGGCCTGAAGTTCAAGAAACATCGACCCACCATCGTCTTCTCCTCCATGCTGGGACTCCGCACGTGCCTCCCCTGGCCCTCGAAGTTCAAATAGGACAATAGAGACATTTCCACCATCGCTTTAGAAATGTGCTTTTTGGAGGATAGATCTCCATTCTTAAGCTATCACTCATTGACACGGCTGCTCTTGTCTCCACCTCTCTGCTCTTGTATCCTGAGGCTGGTCCTCCAGGTCTTTAGCGTGCCTACAATAATCATAAATGCTACTAAGCAGCTTCCTGTTTGGTGGAGGTACTTCTCTGGTCAGCAAACCAATCAAGCCAGGACCAGTGCAAGGGTGGTATTATGTCTAAAGATTTTTTTGCTGCTTGCAGTTTGGTGTGGTGTTGGACTTGAGGAGAGATTGTGTATTGATATAGAATCGGATGAGTCATTTTTCAGGTGATGTGGGAGGAGAGGTTCAGACTGTCCTGTGAGGTAACAAGAGCTTTGTTGTAATGTCTCTTGACTTATGCAGCAATGAATGAAAAGCCAATGAGGATTACATTATTATGTAATGTTTACCTTTTCAAGGGGGACGGGGGGAGAGATGAATAGACAGAAGAAAGCACTGAAAGAGGTGCTATAATAGGGATTGCTGCACTGTTACATAAAACCAAGGATGCAGCAGTAAATAGGCGGGATAAATGGAAACGAGTCCGGAAAAGAGAAAATGCACAAAGTGTGGAATTCAGATGGCTGAGACAAAACGTGCCTTGGCTTCTCTGTGACCACTCGTCCACTACCACAACCCCTGTTTTCGGCAGCATAATCGAGGGAAAGCACGCAAGCAGGAGAGGAGTTCAAGGTGGGACGGTTCCACCTGTGGCCTCTTTTTATCCAGTCACCTAGCAACCACTCGTCTCTCCATCCTAAATCCGCCTCCACAAACGTACAGAATGTATCCAGCAGAGCACTGTAACTAAAACAATACTAGACAGCTGTAGAGGTCTCCTGGGGGATTTAAAAACATTTATTCAAAATGAATTAGAACTGGCTATGTAGTCAAAAATATTATTGCTAAAAGCTTTTGTTGAACCAGCTCATTTATTTGATGATTAGGAGTTGCACTTAAAGTTAAGCCATGCATGCATTAGCAAGGAAAGCCAACATGGGCCATCACTGTTTGCTGATTGTGTCTTGGCATTGTATGTAACAATGGCAAGCTATTTAGAGTTGTAGTTTTGCCCAATAGAAAGACACAAGTTTAGTGTGCACAATAATAGCTTCATTGATATAATCCGCTTTTTGTGGCATATAAGGAAGTTAGACAATATTTCTTCATTCAGGGTTTGAATGTCAAAGTCGACCGGTTTGTTTGGTTAATATGATATATTAATGAGTAATTCTGCATCGTTGTCCCATATTTAGTGGATGACCTGATTTCTACATATAGATCACTCTCATTTTTGGCCTAATTCTTCTCCTTCACATTTCTCTTCTATTTGGATTAGCAATGACTAAGTATCTCTTGTATTCAGCTACTCCACCAATCCCTTGCTTCAGCTGTGCGTGTGTAGAAAGCGCAGCCAATACACCAGGGATTTCTATTTTTGGCATTCGAAGGTTATGGCAGAGAGGCAGGCATTCAATCTCATTCGTTGGGGAAAAAAGCATGTATAGCGATGTGAGTGCATGTTCTTATCCATCTATGTGTGCTACTTTCTAACTGAATGAAGTGGGATTCCTGCAAATGCAGAATCCCTGATGGTGCTTTGTTTGCTCTCCTATCATTAATGACCTCACTGAAGAAAAAAGCAAGGCTGTTTACAAGAGAGGCACATGGTTTGACTGCGTAATTGCTAAGGTTTCCGTAAAGTCATCATGTGCACTTAGATATTCCAATTTTAATTGCTCCCAAGATACGCATGATTGGTACATGCTACTGCATCATTTGAGATGCATTAGAAATGTCTCTTTGTCTCCGTCAAGGGTGGCAGGAAAGGGTATTGATGTATTGATCTGAGACAAGGAGGCCTGTATCAGGGACCCTGCAGGCAAAGGGAGAAGAAAAAACGCGATGCATGTGAAATTGGATGTGAAGACTAAATGCACAAGTTTAATAATGTAGGTTGATGCAAATCAAATAGAATGAAGACCCAGGTTAGCTTTGGTTCTTTTCTAATATTGACTACAAGGGCTTAAATGATCAGTCTGTCTAAGTTTATTTGGAGCACAGTTAAAGGGGTACTCCACTGATTTTACACATGAAGGTCAGTTTACTCGTCATGGAGCGTACTGCCTGTTGTGAAATATCCTCTGCGGAGTCCTCAGGAGGGGATGTCTAAGGAAAAATTGTATGTTGGCATTTTTTTTAAACAGAAACCCTGCATTACACACTAACAGTACGTAGGGCTGGGCAATATGACGATATATATCGTCAAAACGATATAAAAAATGTTGTATAGATTTTTCTATATCGTTTATACTGCGATATAGGACTATATTTATTTATTTATTTTTTAGTAGTATTTAATTCACACAGGAGTATACAAAAATACGGGGTGATTTCGTATAGACTATTTATTTATTGAATTACCAGAAAACATACTATATCATGATATATATCGAGATATGAAATGACCTGTATTGTGATAGAAGATTTTGGCCATATCACCCAGCTCTAACGGCACGGAGGTCTAATGAAAGATGGTATCTATCTGAAAGTATTATGGGAAATGTAGTATCAAGCATTTCTGGATCCTACATTTAATCCCTCGGGATTAAACTGCATAGAAGTGCAGTTCTAAATTGCTGGTGTACCCCTTTTAAGTAAAGACAATGTTACTGATTCAGTGTCACTGTTGACGTTTTTCAGCTTTCAGATTCCTGATAGCCATGATGACCTTATCATTGAATGTTGACCAACTCTATAAGCATTCCACATGGCCAAGGGTCTGTCTTTGTGCACATCTATACCAAACAATATTCAGCCAAGCCAGTTGCTGGCAGAATAAAAGGGTCTAGTAGGCCTTAAACATGTATTCATGGTCCTATGTATATAGCTAGAGTTATAATTGAATATACAGCTGGCCTATATATTTCTTTTCATATGCCTTATGCAATGTTTGTGCATTTGCAGTGATAACTTGGTGATAATACTGATGCTGAAGGCGATGGTAAACAGCCAAACTCATGACCATCATAAACCTCAACATCATTATCTGGGCAGAAGAAAAAAAACAACAACTCATGCACTGTTGTGCAACTGCACCTTTTGTGTTTTTCTATGAATGAAAAAAAAGACTACGTTTCCCAAAGATCTCTGGGCCCACTTGCAGAATGAATGTAATTGTAACTGAAGTGTTTTTGCCCCTTAACACTGAATATACATTTTAATCACATCTATCTTGTTTGAACCTGTGGTTGGCAATAAATCCTCTTATAGCCTGTTCATTTTTGGGCTCTTGGAGTTACATATAAGCTCACATGGCTTTTGATACAATAGATTTTAACCCCAAACAAATAACTGTTTGAAGAACTGGAAACTACGACCAACTATAAGTAGAGCTTTCACAATCCTGAACTGACACAAATGGCCAAGCACAGGTCCAATAACACTTTTATTGATGTTTATTTATCCTTTGAATGTTTTAATATTTTGTGTTTGTTTATGTGATGTGAGGTGGTATGTATTTCTGTTGTGGTTGAATAAGCACAAACATTTTTTTTTTGTTTTCCTGAAGTCTTTTAGACTGGATGGTTTATTACCTTTATTCACACTTTGATATTTTTGTTGACTGAGAGCTGTATATTCTACTTTATGAATGTTAAGTCAAATTTTACTTATGTGCAAATTGTATATGCGTAACAGTAAACAGCAGGTTTGGAGTCAATTTGGTTGCATAATTAAAAAGCCTTAATTGCAATCATTTCTGACAGATTTATGATTATGAAACCCTGCTCACAGGAAAGAAAATCCACTTTCCAAGTTTAATTGAAAATAAGATGGATTGGATGTTAGTTGTCCTCAAACCTTTCTGATGTACTGCCACTGCTTCTTTAAAGGCTTTTGCTTTCTGCTGCACAGTGAAAGAATGAATGTTCCGCTATGTTTAATGCTTAAATTTGCTACCACTTATATACATTTCTTGACACTGTAATTTACCTAAGCACAGAGCTACAATGTACAAGTACTAGTGAATATTAAACCATAGATTTCATCTTGAATATTATCAGGTTTTGTAAGATAGGCTGACTTATTAGAATAAATGGACAAAATGACTAAATGTTGTTGTTTTTTCATGTCTCAGACTGGACTACAGTCTCTCTTTGGGATGCTGCTGGAACATGAAGTGTTTCAGGTGAGATCTCTAAATATTACATCCTTTGCGGTTGCGTGAGAGGTCTAGGAAGTACTAGGGTCACCTTGCAGCAGCCCACAGCAGTGTAGTGCCTGATCAGCAGAAATCTGCTCACTGACGTAACTAGATGCTGTGTAAAACACAAAACTGTGAGAAAGCTGCATCAGGCACATACATTCAAGTCATTTGCTTGTCCATCAGAGCCTCTTCTCAGCTGATTATTTGGTTAAATGGATGTTAGATAAGCCTGTGTTCAGATGGAAAAGGGCAGAATATACTGGAAATATATCCCACTTCCAAGTGCTCATTATTGCAAGCCAGGATTTGTGCAGTTACATTAAGCTGATGTTCTTACTCACTTAATGAAAAGCATTAACCATGTAGATGGGGTTTTAGACAGGCGGATCTGAATATCCAGGGTATTATAATACAGGATGTTCTAACTTTCTATTTCATTTTCAGAGATTACTGACCCGGATGTATACAAACTTGACGTTCTTATCAGTGTGTTAAAGTATTAAAACTAGCAAAAACAAAAAACTTGTTTGCATGAATGTAATCATTTTGTAGGTGTGTTTAGGGACTCTGTGTAGTTTATTTATGGATTCCTGCTAGATTTGACATCGTCTGAAAAGGACAACTGTGACCGCGGCCACTGACTGCTGCTTGCTAACGTTACGCGAAGGTCCCTTTTACACTCTTGTGTTAAACTACCTACTATAACTCCCTTAAAGATCTGTTTGCATATTGATAGATGTGCCAGCTCCACCAGAGCTCAGACCTGTCGATGAGAAGAGCAGCAAAGATGAAGTGCAAAATACACGAGAACAGCTGTCACTATGCACAGCTGGGGCTATTTATAGCGTCCATACTACTGATTCAACGCATGTACCTGCACTATGACTTGACTTTTTCGACATTTTTATGGTATATTATGACATTTTTTATTGCTATACTATTGCTTTTTTATGACTTTTTTTATGGCATACTACACTGACTTTTTTTTTATATAGTATGCTATGCTTTTTTGCAACAAAAAAAGTCATGGTATCGTATGTCAAAAAATTTCAATAAAGAAAGTCATGTTGAAAAGTTTTATGAAAAAAATCATAATATAATATGCCAAAAGAATTCATGAAAAAAGGTCATAGATTAGTATGTCGACAAATTTCTTCAAAGAAATTCATAAGTTGAAAAATTTCATGAGAAAAAAATCATAGAATAGCATGTCGAAATATTTCATTAAAAAGTCACAGTATAGTATGCCGAAAAAATTCATGAAAAAAGTCATGTTGAAAAGTTTTATGAAAAAAAGTCATGTCGAAACATTTCATGAAAAAAGCTCATAGATTAGTATGTCAACAAATTTCATGAAAAAAATGAATGTCAAAAAAGTCATAGTAGAGTATGTCGACAAATTTCATGAAAAAAATTCATAAGTTGAAAAATTTCATAAGAAAAAGTCATAGAATAGCATGTCGAAATATTTCATTAAAAAAGTCACAGTATAGTATGTCGACAAATTTCATGAAAAAAAAGTCATAGTGGCAATGAGGTCTTAAAATGTATGGAACGGGTCTTAAAAGTTATATTTATGTATTAAAAGTTAATTTAACTTCAGGATTCCAACATATACCCTGCTTATAGAAAAAATGCAAATAATGTATCCTAGCCACACTTCTACCCAGGGGCCATTAAAACCCAGAGATTTGTGCAGACTTTGCTCTGCATTTCATGGATTATTATTATATTCCACAGTGTGAACATTACATTAAATTGTATTTGTGTGAGGGCATTAGTGAATTTAACATATATACACTGTATAGTATACAGTATGTTTAGTAACTTTTTGCTGAAGGTGCTTGTTGTATGCATTTACACTCACGCAGTCCTCATGGTAATGGAGAATTGAGAGTGTGTACGGGCTACTCAGTTAGCTGAGCAAAATAGGCCGTGGCACTATTATCCTGGCTGTTAGCGAGGTGACCGGTTATGTAAGTGACGGGTTGGAATTTCATCATCCTGGCTCTGGTACGGAGGATCAGAAGTAACATCCGGATGGAGACAAAATTAGACTGGAAGGACAGAGACCTGCAGGGAAAACTGCCAAGAAAGATGGAGGGAGAGATTTCGCTTTAGGGATGCATAAAGGGTAGAAGGGGGGAACGCTGTGGGGATGCCAGAAATAGTAGGAAGAAGTGAAAATACAACTGTCAAAATGTATTTATACAGGTTCCATTTGTTCAGTTTTATTCAATATTATTATCCTAGGGTTGTTTCACTGAGAGTAATGCTGGCTTAGACGGGCTTTGTTCACACTTTTATGTTATTGAACTTCATACAGATGACAATTACTCTTTTACTGTAAGCCCGAACTTAGAGGTAATAGCGTTTCTTAAGGAAGGACTATCTTCGGAAGATATTTCAATGGACAATAGCATTAAAATAAAAAGTTTTGTTTCAAAATTAAAGGAGCTCTATATGATATCCAGAACATTAATATAGCAGCAAACAACTATTTGCTATGTAAAGATATAGAGGAGTAATGTCTACCTGAGCAGAGAATGAAGTCACTCTCTCTGTGTATGGTAATCCAAGCTTCTCCTTGCTTTGTTGATATAGCCGGGCCGGCCGCGTGTGCCCTTTCGTCCATGTGAGCATGCCCCACTGGCTCGCTCACGGCTGCTCTGCACTGCTCTCATACGGCAGTTCCAGCTGCTTTGAGCCACATGTCAGCACCTTGTTGTTGTTTGATTGTTTGTTGGTTTGCTTTGTTTCCAGTTGACATCGTTGTTCCAACAAATTTTTACTTGTGGGGCAATATGATTTTTATTTTATTTTATTGATGTTAATGAAATGTAATTAATGTAAATTCTTCATCATTTGAATATGCTGTGGCAATATGTACAGTGTTACGTCATGCCAATAAAGCCATTTGAATTGAGAGAGAAAGAGGTAAATGAAAGGTGAGAGAGAGAAAGGTAAGAGAGAGAGCACATTTTTCCTTTAACAACATTTGATCGCCCAGTTAAGCACGCAGCCCCGCTGTACAGGCGCATCAGCTGTTTTGCATCTGGCGTTTTTGAAGCGGTCCGCCTGCAGAGACGAGTCTGTGATCAGCCCCTAAGTGAGCACAACATTATCATGGCCACTAAACCTCCGTCACAATGAGTTTTAAGCACATTTATACACATTACTAGGAAGTAGGTTTTATGTGTGACCTCACTTGCTGAATAAGTTAAGCAATGCATGCTTGTGTTGAGCAATATTAGTCCACTCATACCAGATACAGAAAAATATCACCTAATTCACACTATAAAAGAATATATGGCACTTTATTTAACATGTTTTATGTGTATTTACAAATATACTGACTAGTATGTGTTAATTTACTGTTTACATATGAGAGTTCCTACCTACAGTTGTACTCTATCTGCTTCACAATTATCTGATAACAAGTCTGTCTCGTGATTTGTTTGCTTAATCCTCAACGCTGTAACAAAACAATAGTGACAGAAACAGTGGCAAGCAAACAGACTTGTTTGTTTAAACTCAGGAATGATTAAATAGAAGTGAACACCTGCTTCCTGCCCACCTTTAGTCATCACTGTCAGTTTTCAGTTTGCTGAGACAGGATCCTCTCTGAGCACTTATTACGCAACCGTGTCTATTCCCTTCTGTTCTCTCTCTCTGACAGCCGTTTAGACAACTAATGAAACAGAACAGAGGACATTAAATCAGAGGACATCAAATTACCAACATGGAATAACACTTTCTGTAATGATACAATCCTTTATAATGCTTAACAGATGAGAAAACAGGTGATATATACTGTACATCAGTGAACATTTTTAGACAAGTATGAACAAAAAATTGTGTGTAATAGCTGTGAAATGTTACATTTGTGTATTAGTATAAAAAGAAAGTGGAGCAGTCTACCTCTACCAGCTACTATGTGTGTACAGTACAGTAAGTGCAAGTGTGCTTGTGTATATCTTGTGTGATGCACACGTGTCCACAGAAAGTGTGTGTGTGTGTGTTCACTGAACAAATTACTGCAGTGGGGTGCTGTTACTAACGAGCTCTCTTTAAGTGCCATTTCCTGGTAGAACAGAGAGTCTTTTCTTTTCTTATAACACACTGTCGTTATTCCAGGTTCTCCAGAGACAGATGCCTGGAGCCAGAAGAAACCGAATCCTCCACTCGCATCGCAGTCAGCGAGCGGTGCCCAGAGTCAAGATGGCTGAGCTAAAGTTTCAGATCTCTGCCCAGACGCCTGCCGTTTGGTTGGAGACAGACTGGCAGGCACAAAGCCACTTTTAGAGTCCCAGGGCAGGCTGCAACAGACACCGGGCAGGTTTGTACCTCAAATCCAAGTCTCGGTATACTGTGATTTAAAAAGATTGAGCAGTTTCCGTTCAAAACAAAAAGCATCTACATCCCAATATAAAGCAGCTGGCTGGGTATTTACAGCTTTCTATTTACATTTACAGCTCTGCCAACTCTTCAGAAGATTACTTCTCAATGAGTTTAAAGTGCCTTAAAAGGGTTTTCCCCGGCAGGTAAGTTTTGCCTCTAGTTACAAATCCTAGATCAGTATAGACAACTTAAACATCTGCAATATAATAGTTAAATGGACATTAGAGCAGTTTCTACCCGCAACCACAAATGCATCTGTACCTATTACTAGTGGTTCATGGTTTTAGACAACTGCATTTAAAAACACAAGGCTAGACCAACAGGGGGAACAATATTGTCCTTGGGATGAGAGGTTTTATGGGGCTCTAAAAGTCAGACAGTTCCCTTGTTGGTTTCCAGAATGAGTGAATGTTAAAAAGGTATAAATCCCTAAAACAGTGCCATTTATATCCTCATGTGGAAATATTCTCAGTTTGAGTTAGATCCAGGTGAATAACACTGTCCTCTCCTGTAGATAAAATCCACTGTGTGATGACGGTAAGTTTCCAGTAAGCATCCCATGCTGGTTCAGCTCCTCCGTTATGTCACCATACAGTAATTTTATATATCCACGGTCCTTCAGTCTGTTAGTTTGTGTACATAGTTGACAGGAAAAGTCCCAACCCTGGATGGGTCCCCATCTATGTGACCAACCTGTTAGGATAAAGATAGAGTACTTTATTAATCCTAACCGGAACTTTCACTGTTACAGAGGCTTAAAGCAAAACTAACTATACAATACTTCAACAATAGGGGTGTCACGATTTCAATTCTAAATCGATCAAAATCAGATCTTGACCGTCAAAGTCAAAAGCAGAATTTGCCTTTCTCACAGTATTTTTTTTCTCTCCACCCCCGCCTACTTGTGTGCGTCCGAAGGAAAAAAAATATGAAGGTAAATATGTTGCAAAATTATTGGGCTTGTAGACTTAATGTGAGAACTTGTATGTTTAAATATTCACATACGTGAGCTGAATTTGAAGTCATCGCCAAAAACAAAGCACAAGAGCTTGTAGAAAAAACAGCTCTGTTCTGAATGCATAGTTACAGAAAAAGATATTCACAAATATTTAGATTGATATTATATATACAATGACAGCTGCAAACTTGTAATCCAACATGGACTCAAGTTAAAAAAAAAATAAAAGGAGTATATTTTCCAATACAATCGAATAGTGGATTTGGAGAGCTGTGACACCCCTAATGAACAATATACAATAATTAACAATGACAGTGTGAGAATTTTGACTGTACATATATATATGTGTGAGGTAGTGCAAAATTAAATGCTAAATATACTGTAAACTTGTATTGCAATTATGGACCAGATAATTGAACAAAAGAGTAATGTAATATTTATGAAGTGAGTACATATGAATAGTCATTTTCTGTTAAATCTTTCACAGATAAATATCCAAAGGATAAAATCAAAAAGTTGTAGTTCACTTACCCACCAGTGGGGGTCATTAGTGGCCGTGACCACAATGATCTCATCTTTGAAAAAGGCCAGCTGCTCAGAGCTGACGGCCCTGCAGTCCACTAAAGCCTTGACACGCTTCTGATGTGGCCTGCTGCCAGAAACCTGAAGAGGACATGCGATATATTTTCTAGTGTTCCACCAGCAAATTTATATTGACTGTGAAATCTAACAGCTTTTTTTTTGCTCTCCACAGAAAAATCCTGTGGAATTGCAGATTGAACTATAGGCTGAATGCAAAAGAAAGATTAATACCATGGCATTCCTGCGGGGTCGTGGGACACAGGTCACAACAGGTGAGGGTGGCGCTACTGGAGCAGGAGCTGGAGCTGGAGCTGGAGCTGGAGCTGGGCTGAGGCGCGGACTAGTCCCCACTAAGCTGCAATACAACTCTTCCTGGCTGCCCACACAGGTTGGAGACATCACGCCACACTTCCCCTGGCTGCCTCCTCCACCGCTTGTCCGACGATACGATGTGGTCTTCTCTGAACTGGAGGGTGGAGAAGACACATGAAATAACACCAATCAAACAAGGCCTCTGTCATATGGAGTTGTTTTTTAACACGTCAAAACTGGAGACAGCTGGATAATCCTTTTCATCTGTGCAGTATTAAAGATAGTCCTATGGATAGGAAATGGTGATTTCAATTTCAGACATGGCATCAACTTGAACTGCATACTTTCAGTGGACCTCTTGGTAACACTTTATAATAACCATAATTTATAAATGGTAATTTGATAGTTAATTAAACGATGTTTACCAATTATTAGTAATGCTATAATTATGTTATTTTATCAGTAGTTTGTGTAATATGAAATAATTTGTTTATAAATTCTATATTGTATCTTAGGTGATAAGAGACTATTACATTCTGATTAATTAGTAAAATATTTATTATCAGTTTATTGTTGCAAACATTTTATTTACTATATTAAGTATTTGTTAATTACCAAATTATTTGAAAACCTTTATAAGAAGTTTTTTTGTAAATCATCTATAAACACACACAGACCAAAACCAATTATTAATTCATTATTATTAACCATTGTCAAAGTATTAACTATCAACCTAAATGTTTATAGATGCTTTACAAAGTATTTATTAACCATTTAACAAGGTATTATAATCATTAGTTGCAACATTATAAATGTTTATAGACGGTTTACAAACTGATTATTAACCATTAACGAAGTGTTACAAATATCTATAATGTTTATAGATGTTTTACAATTTCTGTAAGGTTTACCAATAATATCTTAATCATTAACAAATATTTATAGCATATAAAATGTGTGCAACAATTAACTGTTAAAATAACAAATTATAGAATTACTAATAATCAGTAAACATAATTTCTTTGTTAAAAGTAAAATAACTATTAACTAAGTTTATTTACCATTTATAAAAGATGGTTATTATAAAGTGTAACCGCCCTCTTTTCAGAAATGCGTTAACACATTATAGCAGTGCTGTCTTACCTGACAGGTCCTATGTGACTCTGAGAGGATGTTGGCGTGATACTGCCTTGAGACCCAAAACTAGCGCCAGGTTGGCCGTCCCAGGTCTGCCTCTGTCCTCTGTGCTGAGCTCCCTGTCCGTGGGGAGACCTAGGTGGTCTCGCCCCTTGGCCCTCTGAGTTGGGTGAAGCAGTCCTATGTCTCGCCTGTGCCTGGGGACTGGATGATTGGGAGGCCGGGTTAGAGCAGCGTCGTGGAAGGGGGTTGCCTTCCTGTGTTGTGACTGAAATCTGGGGGTCTGAGCAACCTGTGGAGGGGAAGAAAATTAGAACATGAGCAACACTGTACATTGTATGTGTTTATAAAAACATCCATTTAATTAAGGTATTCATCCACTCAAAAACAAATGACCTAAAATTAAAACTTTACATGTGTTATTTGAACTGGCACCATGCTTCCATGGTTCAAGAAAGAGGTTCTAGCAGGCTCAGTTTTAAAGTTAGAGTGAAGATACTGATATCATGAAAACCTAAGGAATCCATTGGTACCAAACATGTCATACTAGCTTGTCACAAAGGCGGTTAAATAGCGCTCCAAACATGCTAAATTTTGGCGAAGAAAAAGGGGCTCCCTTGACCCATGACCTCAAGATATGTGAATGAAAATGGGTTCTATGGGTACCCACGAGTCTCCCCTTTACAGACATGCCCACTTTATGATAATCACATGCAGTTTGGGGCAAGTCATAGTCAAGTCAGCACACTGACAGCTGTTGTTGCCTGTTGGGCTGCAGTTTGCCATGTTATGATTTGAGCATATTCTTTATGCTAAATGCAGTACCTTTTGAACAGATAACAAATGTGTGATTAATTGCAAATGAATCCCTATTAATTATTTTAATAAATTGACAGCCCTCAATTGAATGCAACCTTATTTACCTTCAGTAAAACAACTTCAATAAAATCAGGAATTGTTAGGGCCTTCTTATCTACCTGCATTATAAATGCAGGTAGATAAGCCATATACTGTACACTGCAGTAACTCACCTCTCTGGATGGATTTAGCTGGCAGTGGTGGTGGCATTAATGCTCCAGAGGGGGCGCTATTGGCTGGAGGATTTCTGTATAAGAAGTCTAAGTTCTCATATGTCTGACAAGGCCTGCTTCCAGCATTACCATTGGCAGCATTACCCACACTCCAGCGGGCAAAGGAAGATCCACTACCTCCATTTGAGGATGGAGGAGAGCGGTTTTTGGGTAATGGGCTCACCTGGAAGAAAGTGGAAAGGAGCATGAGGTTAATTTCTAGTTTCTCCTTAACTTTCTTTGTTTAATTTCATTTCATCGCCATTTTCTCAGTAGTACAGGAGATTACTGTGGAATACCCCTATAATGTTCTTCTCCGAAAAGGCTGTAAAAGGCTTTTTTGGCAGAGAGACAAAGTCAGTAATGAGATTGGCTGTGTGTGTGATGTTTACCCTTTCATCCAGGTCATCCTCGCTGTCATAAAACTCCTGAGATTGTGTCTCCCACATGAACTCCACGTGGATCTGAGAGTTGAACTTCCCACTCTGGGCCAGCTCCAACTAAAACAAACAAACACAGGAGCACAAACACTCAATACTGTCATCCACACATATCCAGAAATACTTTAACACAAACCTAATCAGCTAAATTTCTACTGCTGAAGTAGTAGAAATGAATGAGTAGTGGGTTGTAATTTTGGGGTTTTAAGTACAGACAAGTAGACAGGGCAGGAATACATGTCAACACAATATATCACACATCCAATTTTGGGAAAATATATAAATATAAAACTCCCTCCTGACTGGCAGTGATCAGTCATATCAGTGTGACCTTGGCTTCAACAGATGTTTAAAAAAAATTGGAAAATGAGAAACCATTAGGAAAGAGCAAAGACTCCTGAGTCCAGAGCCACCTCATTGCAGCTTCCATATTAAAAAAAAAGATTATCTCAATGACAAATGTAAATTAATTCAGCCAATAAGTAAACGGGTTGGATTTTAAAGCTGCTTATTTGTGTAACCTTTTTCAATCTCTACACAACAAGCTTGTAAAAGAAGGTTGTGCATAATCAAACAGGATATTACACAAGGCAGGTCGGATTCAGCGGGGCAGATGGCCGGTAAGAAAATAAAACCAGTTTATAAATGAGACACGCTGGGACCTGATGAGGATAAGATTCCTCATCCTGGGAGTGAGTCCTGAGCAGAGCTTTGTTGCACGGGGAGTTATTTCAAGGTAATATTTCCAGCTGTGGAAGTTGTCTTGTTTTGTTTCTGGAGTTGGCTTTCTGGTAGGCATTTTAAAGCTGCAACTTGATTCCTAAGTTAAATGTACCTCCTGACTGTGTGTGTTCTTTGAATTTATGAACTAAAGCTTAAAGTTGAATTTACAAAAGAAAGTGGGTTCTCACCAGCTCGATACACAGCGCATGCTGCAGCCTCCGTGCAACATCAAGGGCCGTCTCTCCTGCAGAGTTCACTATAAGAAATTTGAACAAGAAATGTTTTTAGTATTTATTAATTGCACTGGCTGAAAGAGAAGTAGAGTAAACAGAGTTAAAAGGTACCTGTTTGTAGGGCTGCCTTTGCTTTGAGCAGTAACTTGAGAGACTCAGGCTTGTGATGCAGGACGCTGTAGTGAAGAGCTGTGTTTCCTTCTGCTGTTCTCTTCTCCAGACAGTTGCTGTAGAGTGAACAGACAGTATAGGCAGATGGTGTTAAATATTGCCAAGTAGGGCTGGGCGATATGGCCAACATCTTCTATCATGATATGTCATTGGTAATTCAGTAAATAAATAGTCTATATGAAATAACCACATGGTAAAACCGATTTTTGTATACTCCTTTGTGAATTAAATACCTGACAAATGAAAAGTATTTTCTCATTTTAAGAACATGAGTGCAAAATGAACATAACAGTTTCATACATTTTCATATAGTTTTGATGATACGTATCGTTCTATTGCCCAGCCCTGTTGCCAGAACAATAGATATGAATCATAGGGTGCTTTCGCAAGCCAACATTTAGTCCATTTTAATCAAACTCTGGTGCGGTTTGTTTGGAGGGATTTGCTGAGATAGACACAGGTAAACAATAGGTTAACATGTGTGGTAGAGGACTGACTTGGACTTCTGCAGAAGTTTGATGTGTGCTTGACATCTGTGCCAAAGAGAACATACAGAATATGCTAAATAAAGTCCATAAAAATTCCAGTTAAACTGGAGAAGGGATTTTTTGTGCACAGTAAATCAGTACCGACAAAGTGAAAAAAAACTTTGACAGCAATATTTCAAAGTTTACGATTCCCTGCATAGAAGTGGCAGCTCTTGAGACAAAAAAAGATAAATTTGCTTCTTTGTACATGCCCCTCAGCAAAAAATTTTTTGTTTGGTCCGCTTTAATTTGTGCACTGTGACACCAAACCAGACTAAATAGAAAACAAAGCCAAAAGTATCAATTTCACTCAGATTTGGACGAGCCGAACGGACCACGGCTTGTGAAAGTGCCCATACATGACTACTTGTCAGTGTCTGACCTGTTCTGGCAGAGGAAATCCACCAGCCCCAGAGAGCTTCTTTCCTCCACACGCACAGCAAGATGGAGAGCTGTTTCTTTGATCCCCTGAAACAGGAAGAAAAGAGCACAAATGAGGCCAAATTGTTGAACATCAAAAGAGGTTGTCCAATCTGTACAGAACTTTTTCGCAGAGGTTACTCTCGGTGAATACCTCAAGTGGCTGCATTTTGTTTCTGACAATCAAGACTAAAGATATGCAACTAGAATACCAGAGAAGCTAATGTCAAGAAGGTTGACAGTGAAACAACTCCTTTGTTTGTGTGTTAAAAAGTGAAAACATGCCTACAGCTTTAAGTATTATGTGAAGTGCGAAAGGAGGGGCAGAAGAATGACATAGAAGTGCCTGCGTAATTCAATGAGCTTGTCTCACTTGTTCTCAAGAGACGTGAGCTCTGACCTAAAAGCTGAAATAATAAACCACGACCAACTAACACAAACAAGCACACACATACGCACATGCACAGTGGAGTAAGCAGTGTTACACAGGCGGCTTATGCTGAGCAGGAAGTGTGTGACGGGGAGGGTAGAACATGATTAAAGACAAGAAGACGAGGCGTTGAGGAGAGACAGCAGAGGCGGGGAAAACGAGGAGAGAAAAAAGAGGGGAACGTTTGAATTAGAGGCCAGAAGAGATGGGAGGGTCTCCGATTTATCCACCCACATGAACCATGAACACAAGAGGACAATTAACACATGCTTCACATACTGTATCCATCCACACACCTCCTACATACTGTATGTTGTGGAACTTTTAACACTGGGAGGATTTGATTCTATTTTTAGCCATTTCAGTCACAGTTCTAAAGTGACAGGAACATGTTTTTGAAATATTGCAGAAATGTATGTGTGGCTGTAAACAAGCCGGGTGGGCGGCCTTGTCAGGATGCAGCAGCCATTCATCCTAAATACATGACATCTGTGGGAGTTTAAATTTGTCGGAAGATGATATGGATTTATTACATGCATTCCCACCCGAACAGGACACACTTCAGGAAGAATGCTGGCGTGGAAATTCACTTGTGGCTGTAAATTATCCTCACCTGTCCTTCAGGCACTGTGATCGGCTTGGAGAGGTCCGCTCCCTCAGCGTAGAGCTGTAGAAGAGAAGTGAGGTCACGACTCTTCACGGCGTCATACAGCCGCCCAGGGTCTGCTTCTTCTCTACGCAGGACATACCGACGCTCAGCGTACTTCGCCACAATGTACTCCTTCCTGGCATTCCTGGTTGTTAACACATTTTAATAAAAAAAAATACAATAAATATATGTCACCAAATTCTTGTTTATTCCTTTTGAACAATCAGATTGTTATTTTTTAAATCAGGGACTCACATGTCACTTTGTGGCATTGGTTTGACTGAGTCATTTGGAAGGCCCGCCTCCATGATGTCATTGAATCTGGTGTTGCCAATACTGACAGCCAACTGAAATGACACAAGGCAGCCATTAAGATGTGACATAACACCAATGAAAGGCAGATGGTATCATAATGTCTAATTAGGAAATCTTGACAATACAAACTCCATCTGGACTGTGTCTGTTTTTGTGTGAACGTGTGTTTAATACCAGAAGCTCAGAGGTGCTCAGTAGGTCCAGAGTGAGTGACTGAATCCTGGAGAAGTGGACACCCAGCTCTCTGTGGATGCCAGAGCACTCGATACAGGTCACGATACCCAGATTGGTCGATAGCCATGTTGGATCTGAGATGCACAGAGCAAAAGAAGTCTTTTAGAGACCCATTAACGCTCTAAAAACACAGCTTGAATTGATAAATGTTGATGAATATTATCACACTGGCTAGAAAATATAATATAAAAATATAATTGCTTAAAAGGTACAGTGTGTAGGATTTTAATATTATATTCCATTTCTGCTTATAGATCCCCGAAATGCTACACACTGTTCCTTTAATCTGATGTATTTCCACATTTAATTCTGCAATGATCATCAACAACAACGACTGGCTGACCTGGTGCTCCACAGTCAGCGCAGCCCTCGTTGCCAGGCATGTGTCGAAGCTCGGCGATGATGGATCGGGAGAGTTCCTGAAGCCCGCTGTCCTGGAGGTGGAGCTGGTCTCCTACCAACGCTGTGTTCAGGGCCTCCTCCTTGCTGTTCTGTAGTACTGACACCCAACTAAAGAACATACAGAAAATAATAAGTTAATAAAAGACATGTTATTTGTTTCCAATTTCCACATTTTGTAACAGCTTACAGGGAAAGCCACAGTTTGTGGCACCAAGATCAAAAGTAGGAGATCAAAAGAAGTCGACCATGTGTTTCGCATGTGTTGTTGCTCAGTTGTCTAATGATAAGTCATCATCACTTTCAATTTCATGAGTTCTCTACCACCCTGACTCAAGCTGAACCTCACGGCTTTCATTTCTAAAGCTCTGGTACTTTTCCCTCCAAACCATTTCCATATCCCTCTGTCCCTAAACTCACACAGCACATTCACATCAAAGAATCTGCCCGGAGGCCCACACACAAGGGAAGGGTAAGGGACAGAAAACCCGACATGCCCCCCCTCAATCCCCACATCACAAAACACAAAGTTCCCTTGCTTGCTGTCTGTGGCTGGAAAGAGTAGTCCCACCCAAAACCAGCTGGGCCAGGGGGCTCTGAGAGGACAACCTTTTCTTCCTGCACCATTTAGTTTCTCTCCCTTTTTGGGTATTGTCAGCCCTGCTTGTTTTTCACTGCATACATCATCAGACATATTCTCCTCAGTTTTACTACACACAATCTTTCTATTTCATCATCTTTAGTACACTTCTCTTCATTTCTCATACAGACCTAAGCTCAAATATAGGTGCCTGACATGTAACAACTTGCTTACACAAAGACAAAATACAAGTAAGGTTGGCAAGGTGGTGATTAAAGTTAGCAGCCAATAGTAATGTCAACACTTACATCAGACATTCCTGATCGTCTTCTGCCTGGAAACGGTAAGTCCGATTATCTATGGAGAAGGAGAAGTGGTGGTTAGACATTGTCAGTGCATCTTGAGAAAATAAATGAATCAACAGAACATGGAGTGAAGAGGGTTTAAAAGTTATCAGGATGGTGGAAATAAAAGTTTCATGACCAGAAATGGCATAAAACAAGCACACAATCGCCCCTTTGTCACATCACAGTAGTTTACATTAATCATAAGGAATCTCTGGCATTCATCCCAAGAAAAATGTGTCAGATCCCAGTTTCTATTAATGTGACCAGCTTCCACACAGCTGCACTGCACATTACTCTTTAAAGTCTTTACTAAAGACATGTGGAGGGTAAAGTGTTAAGGGTCAAAATTTAGAAATGAACCTACGAGTGACCAGGTCAAAGGTCCTCCTGTCCTCTGGTTCGGCCGCACCTGACAGGTCAGTAGGTTCAACTTGGCTGGCGGTCGATTGATCTGAAGACAGACACAGATGCTAATTTCAGCATGTATCGGAAAATTTGGACAGATTTCAAATGACACTTTGATCTGAATCTGAATGCTTGGTGGCAGTCTAGCCCATGTGTCCTCACCGTACTGTGGGAAATGGTCAGGCAGCCAAATTTCACTCCACACTTCCTCTTTTGCCAAACCTTCCTGATCCTGCAGGATGAAATGCCAACGGGAAAAAAATCAAATTTGAGAAAAAAATACACAGACTTTATACACAAACTATTGGCATAAATTCATCAACCTGGATGATTTCTATGCAGTGCAGTAAAAGTGTTAACATGTACCCTGGAATTGAGTAATGGTGATCTACACGCTGTGTAGCTCACTCCTGTTCACAGCGTTTCACTCGTTTTCATTATCATGATTTAATCAGTTAAAACGGCTGAGAACGTGTTCTGTTTTGTGTCAGTGGCCTGAGGAAAGTTTGCTCCCCTCCCCCCATCTCCTATTCACCCTACTGAACCACATCCCCTCTCCTTATCACACTGTAATCTAGCTCTGTGTGTATATATATGTGTGTATGTGTACGTGTGTGCATGACGCAAAAAAAGCTGGATCCGTTCAGTTAGCCGGTCTGCCAATAAGTTCCACAAGAGGGGCCCCTGCTTGAATCTTCATCTCACGATAATGAGGACCAGGTGGGGCAGACAAAGTTAGAATCCCCCTTCTCTCTCCAAGCCTTACTTGCTTACTCTTCAGCCAGCTCTGATCGCTACTGCCGTCGACAGCAATATTTATAACTTTAAAAACGTTATTTGTTAAAATATGAACATGAAAGTAAACCCATAACTTTTGCAGTAACACAAATTACTCTTGTTTGTTTGAGTTTGAGCTACGACACATTCAATTACATGATTATTTATTGGCCTTACAGCATGATGATGTTCATATCTGGTGTTTAATTCTAATACAATACTTGTATTATAACTGCTTGACATTTGGACACTGTAACTAATGCATTTACTCACCCATCACTCTTCTTGAGCAGGAAGCCAGATTTCTCTGTCCCATACTTCTTGTTGCCCTGTGGTTGGTGAATGCTATACCCGTTGCCAGAGTTTTTCCTGTTCAGGTACTCCTGGGATACAAACAGAGATTTAGGACTTTACATCACAGGCTTCAAGGCAGCTCTGAAAATTTGGCAAGAGTAATCTGATGACATCAACTAGCAATTAAAGCCGTCTGCCGCTGGACTTTTTAGGGCGCTTTCACAAGCCAACATTTAGTCAGTTTTAAATCGAACACTGCGGTTCAACCCCTGGTGCAGTTCGTTTGGGCGATTGTGAACGCAGTAATCGTACTCTAGTGCGGACCAAAACAACCGGTCCGAGACCGCTTCCAAGCAAACCAAAATGTAAGCTGCCTGTGCGGGCTTTTGTTGAGATGGACACAGGTAAATGACAGGTTAACATGAGTGGGAGAGGACGGACCAGGACTTCTGCAGAAGTACGATGTTTGCGTGACATCTGGGCCGAAGAGAACACACAGATTATGTTAAACAAAGTCCGCAAAAATAGTGACGTTTATAAAGTCATTTGAGATAAACTGGACAAGAACGGATTTGTGTACACAGTAGATCAGTGCCAAGTCAAAGTGAAAACACTTCGACAGTAATAAATCAAAGTCCGCAATTCCCTACATAGAAGCGGCAGCTTTCAAGATGAAAAAGATAAATTTGCTCCATCGTACACGCCCCTCAGCGAATATTTTTTCTATTTGGTCTGCTTTGATTTGTGCACTGTGAAGCGGACTAAATTGAAAACAAACCAAAAGTATCAATTTCACTCCGATTCGGATTAACCAAAGGCTTGTAAAAGCGCCCTTAGAGTCCACATTTTGTTTACATAGTAACACAGTATACCTGAAGATCTAAAGTGTTCCAACTCAAGGTACGTTACATGTAATGAGTATGACAATGATGCAATATGAATAATCATACCTCTTTCCCCTCCACTTGCAGAAGTAATCTGAGAGAATCCCTCAACTGAGTGAGTTGTTTTACCTCCTCGTCCTGGTCCAGACGCACCTAAAACGCACCATAAAAGTCAGTTTATTCAATTACATCAATAGAAAGTTTAATTACTTGGAAGAGCAACATGTTTTTTGTGTTCTCCCATGTTCATTTGATCATATGCAATGTTTTTTTGTATTTGTTCCAAGTATTGGGTGTGGAATGACAATACATCAGAGCTTTGTGTTATGGCCTAAATAATGCAGAACAGAGCTCAGTACTGGGGTGTGCCGTCCTAGGAGGTTGTGCATGTGTTAAAGCAGCAGCAGAGTGACCAGTTTTGCATGCAACAGAAGTCCGTTTAACGGAAATATTTCAGCATTTTTCCTGGGAACCATAACACAGATTCTGTCTGAATTTCCTTCTTGAGGCTGAGGTCTGGCATGTCTGAGCGGGTTTCTGTTCTGCCTATGCAGAACCAGAAAAACCTCTAACGTTCCTAGGATCACAGTTAACAGTCTGTTTCCAGCACTGTCTCCAGAAAGGGGACTGGAAACCAGTCGGTGTGGTAGGAGAAATAGGTGTGCAGCAGGGAAGGAATGAAAATAAGGGATGCTTTCAGTTTCATCTTTTTTGGAAATAGGGGGAAAGCATTTCTGGGAATAGACTGCAATAAGAGCCTCTGCCAGTGGGTTCAGCTGGGGGGGAAGTTTCAGAGGAGGGGGGAGAGACTGAGGTTTTGGCTGTTGTGGAAGAGTAACAGAGAAAAAGTGCTATAGGAGGTAATAAAGCACAATGTGATTTACAGTGAGAGCTTTACTGCCTTCTTGGACACAGTTTTACCTTCTGTGGCTGAGAAAAGGCTGACATGTGAACAAAACAAGTGTGTGGGAGGATTGGGGACATGATAACATCAATATGTATGTGCATGTGTTTTGTGAATTGTGATAACATCAGTTTGAGTCAGTCAGCACAACAGCAGTTACCGCAGACCTTAACCTTGGACCTCTTAATCATGACAAATATTCATCTGAAATCATAACAGTACTGTTTGCAGACGTTAGATGACTAACATTTCCCCTCTATAAACACTGACTGATATAATGCAGGTAGACAGACAAATCAGCAGCAGCTGCTGTGTTTTTACCGTGTGAACAGAAGCAGCAAGCTTCTCTATAAAGGGAGTGAGATTTTCAGCAGCTTTCAGCCCATCCTGAAAGAAACTGAGAACAGAAAGAGAACAAATGCTGAGTCGTGATGGTACTTCAGTTCAAACATCCTAGTTCACACCAACCAAAACATCACATGCTAAAGCTGTATAAGCAACTCCATTCCCACATGAAACCCTCGGTATGATTAAAATGGGTAAATGGTTTACAACAGTAATAATAGCTTGTAAAAGGAAAATGAAAACCAAAGAACCTCAACTATTAAGCAAAATCTCTCACTGAAACCCCGAGGTAGAAATCAAATCCATATGTTTTTTTAGGTCAGGAAAGAGTAAAAAAAAATATATTTCTGCTTCTTATTTCACATCTAGAACAAAATGGAAACAGAAAATAGTAAAGCTGAGACTGACCTGAGTTGGGCCTGGAAATATTTGATGAGGCTCTGGAGAAGATCAGGGCCCTGACGCACCTTGAGCTCCTGGATCTTCAAAAGATACTGAAAGCATAAACACAGACTGTTAAAAACAGCTCCAGAAATGGCAGCTCTCCAAGGAAAGGCCAGATGGATCCACTAAAACATTAAGCCGGAATATGAAAAAGAGACATCAAATAAAGCCACCATTTTTCAGTACCCATAATTTAAGGCTCATCCTAGAATACACATCTTTATTATCCTGTTTGTAATGAGTGGCTCTTTGCTTTCTAGGACACTGCTTCATGTTGTTCCAAAGGTCGTCGCCTTTTTCAACACTCCAGCCAGTCAGTGAACCTTGTAGACTGAAACTGGAAAAAGTCTTTGCTCAAAAAATACAAATAACAGACACATAGTGCAGGCTTTATTGTGAATGATTTCCACCCTGTATAAATCCTGTGTGTGGAAGGAATGACTACACTGTTTTTGCTCCATAAAACCCAAGTCTGAATCCATCTGTGTCTTTGTAGCTGAAGCACAGACCGGCTCAGTGAAGTGTTTCTGTCCAGTGTTTATTTGTGTGAGCTTGTGTGTGTGTTTCAGACTCTTTTTATGTATGCAGCGTGAAAGAAAGAAAGACCAAGAGACGGGGGGGTGGAGCGGTTTGCAACAAGTGGAAATTCCTTTTTCCCTGCCTCTCCTCTTTGTCTCAACAGCTGGTCTCAGTCAGGATTAGACTTTTTTTTTCTCAGGGTTTTCTCCAGCTACATATGCACACTTTGCTGAGACTACAGTCACTTCTATGTTAACAGCACTACCAGAGCATTTCGCAAGAATTACCCCCAATTTGGCTCTCAGGTGTGCGTCATGAAACATTTTTCATCTGCCTTTGAACTGCACTTTCTAATGAGTATGACCAAGCTCTACTGCAGCTCTGCAAGACGCAACCAATTAACCTCATGTTTGGCTTTCTAAAACATATTTTCCATCATAGGAATTACTGGAGGGACACAAAAGGGATGGACTCTGGCATGGAATCCACAAAGCAGACCACCCATACCCCTTCAGGTAGGTGAAAGGTGTCTGCGTCTGGTATTTTGACTGGCACTAATCCCTCACCTCGCACATTTGCAGCTGAAAGGTCCTTCTCTCTCTCTCCATGTCCTCCCCTCCGTCTGATCCCTCCGTCCTGATCAGACCCAGCTGCCTGGTCTTCTCCTTCCTCTCCTTCTCTAGCTTCCCTCTGATGGGGGGAAGGGAAGGATAAAGAGAAAAGAGAAAAAGTAAGAAAGAATCATTGATGTGCACAATGTACTTTACAATTCTTTAATCTTTCTAATCAACTCTTTCTATAATGATTAACTTTTTGACAGTTTGTTTTTTCCTTCCTCATAGGGGGGGAGTTGGATGGAAGACAAAAAGGGAGAGGTGAACTCTACTTACAACGTTATAAAACACTTTGAACCACTGTGCACCGTCAGAATGAGATCAAATCAAGGTTGCAAAGTGCAACGCCTCAGTTTTATTTCACAGCACTGTAATGGAGAAAGGCCATGGGGAATGAACTATTATCCTATTAACCTCTGCTGTTACATCCACGTCTACGACCCAGTAAAACACCAGCAAGAACTGTGAATGTGCAACGTGATTCTCCTTAGGCAATAACATCTGTCTCAGGCATCTGTTACTTTTCTCTCATGAAGCATGAAGGCTAAAAGATGAAGAATCAGACTATAATCCCACAATATGCAAGCCATATAAATGTGAAGTAACAAATTAAGCGTGCGTGTATGGTTAATTACATTTTGATGTCATACTCCTTCCAACTCTTCTCCATCTGTTTCTTGAGCTCCTGTAGAGAAGAGAAGAGAAATAAAAGTGCTTAAATTACATGGTTCAACTTCATTTATATACCACCTTTCATATAATCATGCAGTCCAAAGTGCATCACAGAGCAAGATTAAAACAGCACAGACAGAAAACAAAAACAAAAGATAGACAATATATAGAATTTTATAGACAATAAAAATGTAAAAATAAATAAAAGTCACTAGGATAAACAGGGACAAGAGATAGAAATAGTATGAAAACCGCTGATTAAGACTTAAAAGCTAAAGCAATAAATGACAATAAATGACGAGGCACCTTCAGTAACTCTCCCTGAGTCAAGTGAAGCAGTGTTTTAAAGTACCTGTTATTATCTGCGTAGATCTGAATAGAGCCAGACAGTTCATGCACAGAAGCATGATTACTCACATTATGCTAACTACTCTGCTATCTTGCTGAACAAGATTTCAGTAGCACTTTTCCTTCCTTCACAGTGATAGTGAAGCAATGTTCAGCTGTTGAATCAGCTGTGTCAAAGACAGGGCAGTGACAGCAGCTTACAGAGGCATTAGCCTGCTATTACTCACTCGTCTGTCTGTCTGTGAGGCAAATCAAAAGGACAAATACTAAGCAAGACAGATCGGTTAAGTATGGGAACACAGTTCAGTCTTACTCAATAATCTGCATAAATAGCCTCATTTTATCCAATATCTTAGTAGGCTCAGCTCAGCTGCGTCTACGACAGAGACAGACAGGATTACCTGCTTAAAGAGGAAATCCTCCCTAAAACTGATTTTACATTGCGATGTAATTATTTTGGACAGTAACGTCAACATCTACTAATGCAGACATCCGAGCTGCAAAAAAAGCCTCACATTCAAATAAATTCAGCATGGGTGATATACTGAAAACTGCTTCTTTATTCACTGAAGACCTTGACAATACATTGATATAATACCATTTTAAACAAGACCAGATATGGTTATTTTGCCATAATTCTGGGAGCTACCCCCAATGCAATCTCCTCTCATCCTACAGTCTACATTACAGATGGTTGATCAAATTTGCTTAAATTATTGAGCCGTAGCTGAGTGAAAAGAAAGATGACTTAGAAGCGTTTCTCAAAATGTACATTTGTGTAAATCGGTGACAGCACCAACAATAATCTCCAAAATATTGTCACATTATCAATATCAAAAAAAGCATTTTGTTTCATCAGTATTGTGCAGCCCTGATCAGGATATGTCTCTAGATGACCGCTTCTCTACAGACTGTCTCTCTGCTGTTCAAGTTCACAAATAAAAACTCAGCCATCTCTTCTCTCCGCTGCCATCTGGAAGGCGCTACAGGCCGTTAAAAACCTGCACTTCCAGGCTCAAAAACAGCTTTTATCGCAGAGCCATCATTGAACTGAACTCCACAAAAGTCCCCCCACCACCAACATCACACCGCACACCACAGGACTAAAACTAAAATAGATTTAAATAACGGAATGTGCAATAACTGTATACATGCAGTAATATCTATACAAAGTGCAATAGTATCTGGATATGCCACTTATTATTCTCCATATTCTCTGTTCTAAAACAAGTCAACATCATGTGTATACCAGTTTAGCCAGCAGTTTTATTAATATTTAATACATTTGTAATAAAATATAGACTCACTAGTCTGCTGTCCCGGAGTTCTGACTTCAGCACATTTTCCAAAGGAAACGCCATGATGTTGTTGAGGTTCTGCACCTGAAACATGTAAAAAGCAAATGAGTTAAAAGGTACAGTGTGTAGGATTGGGCGGCATCTAGTCGTGTGGTAGCAGATTGCAAACAACTGAGGACCCCTCCGCTCACTACCTCTCCAAGACTGTGGTAGCGTGAGCCACCGAGTGCAAAACCGTGGTAACGCCGTTCACTTGCTCAGGGGCCATCGTTACCATAATAACACTACTTAGAGCAATGGAAGTCAGACGGCGGATGGTGGTACCACGGTTTTGAACTCTGTGGCTCACTAAAATGTTACACACTGTTCCTTTAATATGTTAAAAATATTCCACGTTACAGGTGGCCCTTATCTCTTGCAGTATGAGCCAACACTCACATGCACACGCCGTTCTACACACTCCCATCACCCTATGGACCCCCATTTCTGGGAATGAGTGTGGATAAATCAAAAACATGGTGATTCAGTCATTATTAACTAGTGATTCATGAAAAGAAAAACACTCGACAACAATCTACACTATGAAGATTTTTGATCCAAGGGGGAAAATGACGCAATGACTTTTATTACTGCTGGTGAACTGAGCTGTGTCTATCGTGGATCTGGGGAGTATGAATCACAAAAACAACCAGCATGACCCCAACAGGTTGCGCTTTACAGTCATACGTAATTACCACAAAGCCCTCCATAGAAATACATCACATCTCTACTTAGGTATGCAGCACGGCTACATACATTATCCATCATTTCCTCTCCACGAGTCTCCAGTTGACCACTGTCGAAATTTACGGAGTCTGTTGTCACTGCAGCCTTTCCATGGATCCTGGTGGATTAGCTGCACCCTGCTCTTAACATAAATAATGTCCAACCACTTCTGTGAGCCGACTGCAGAGCTGACCTTCATATATTGACACAGAGGCCTGGAGACTGGTAAGATTGTTTTGGTTGGCATCCAAAAGCTGAGGTAACTAACAGATAAACGTGGAGTTCTGACACAGGGGAATAACCACTCCTAAAGTGTCAACACATGTACAAATGACATGGATCAATGCATGCATGCCTGTATGAACACTGGGAAAAGCAGACAAACACACACGCATGGCGTTAAGGGACACGCTCAGGTTGATTTTACAGTACAACTCCTTAAATCACCCCCCTGGACCCACTTCCTCTTCACATCTGTATGACCCAGTCTCCCCTGTGAGGTCTTGATTGACACATTGGAGGGAGTTTGTGAGACGGTGTGTGTTGACTCACACATGGAGGCCTGCGATGAATTATCATCGCCATAGAAACTATCAGTGGGAGGGTTCCGGACGACCCCAGATTTTGGAGTCAAGAGGCGCGAGCATGCAGCTGTTGAAAACCCCTTTCCTATTGCGGTTGCACACACTTTTTACTCCAGTGTTAATTTTAGATTTAGCCTTAGTCTTAAAACGAAAATGCTTATTAGTTTTAGTCACATTTTAGTCATTTTTATCCTTCCCAGTTTTAGTCGACGACATCTCAAAAAGTTTTAGTCCAGTTTTAGTCACCGATTTGATTTTAGTCAAAATGTTTTCTCTCAATTTTGTCAGCTATTTTTGTAATTTAATTTTAGTCCTGTTTAGTGCTTTGTAGTTAGTTCGAGTCCTCCTGACTGCGCTCATTAATGATGCGCGGTTCAGTTGCACCCATCGGTCCCAGCCAATACGCCCACCCAGCATGTAAAAATATGCCTTACTCAACCACCCGAACCCGACATGCAAACCGCCAACTTTATGCATTATAGCAGCACAATTGTCAGGATTGAGGTGTGAGACAAGAAGGACCGAGACGGATAGAGCGCCACCGCCGCAGCACGTTGTGTGGGGGGAAGATAAGGTGGAAGGTGACAAAATAAAGAGAGATTGTTTTGAAACTACATTTTAGTTTTGTCTTTTTTCGTCAACCATAATGTCACCGTTATTGTTTAATGATGTTGAGGCCGTCTCGTCATCGTCTCGTTTTAGTCATGGAAAAAAAGGTCGTTGACAAACATATTTCATCATAGTTTTTTAGTCTTTATTTCCATCCATGCTCCCTCAGTCCCCTAGGTTTTGCATGTGTGATTTGAACTCTAAAGACAGTTCGTTTGAGGAAGCCTCTCCTTCCCCTTCCCCTATTCCTCCACACTCTTTTCCTCTTTCCTTACCAGATTTTTGAAGAGGGCCGTGACCTCTCTGGTAAACACAGCCAGGTTGAGGAACCCTGTTGAGACTTCGTTGTTGTCCTGGGTCAGGTGACTATTCCCCAGGTTCTCCAGCACCTCAACATACTGCTCCTTGTTTTCCACGTGGGCTGAAAAACAACACACACGCACATAAAGTTAGTAGAGACATCGACAGTTAAAGGTGACTCAGAGTTGAGTTACATGTCGGGGAAATCTTAGGAAGACATATTGACTTGCTCTGCTGCAGTGAGAGTATTTTAACAAGACAAGCATGTGGGATAAATTAGTACTGGTTTCCAGCCATCCTGGAGCTGGAGACAGACAAACATAGAGAGACCCATGTTTCTCTGGGGCTTATAGGTCACTTTCCCAAGGGTCATGACCTCAGTGGGCTCTTAGTCTGTTGAATTTATGTGGAAAAAGGCTGATGGAAAAGAATCTGAGCTCCGACTGGCACCGCATTGGTTTACATTTCACTAGTTGAGGTTTCACCCTACAGCTATTTTAAAGCAAGGCTTAGATGAAGACATCAAATAACCACAAGTTACAACTCAAGTCCCCTGGAAATAATCATTTTCAAATCAACAAAGATGGGCACCAGATGAAAAATAACAACCAAATGTCTGTTCACAGTCATATAGAAACATCTTGGCTGACTTTGGAAAACCCCAACATTAAGGCAGGCAAAAAATTATAGTTACGGATTAACAATTTCAGGAAGTAGTACAGGGAACATATGGCCCAGACATCTGCAGACGTGTCCAAAGCAGACTAAACAGACGAAAGCAGAAATAAGCAGAAGTACGGTAAGTTAATATCTTCTGCTCTGGTTTTCACCTCAAGACAAATATAAAATGGTAAACTGACTGTAGCTGGGAGACAGGCTGATACAGTTGTACGAACTGGCTGAAAAGCAAAAGTGATATATAACAGCAAAATTGAGATTTTATGGAAAGTATTCAGACACACTGCAGGACGGAGGAGACAACATCATGGGGGAGCTGGAGAGCTGAGCCGTTATGTCTGCATTAAAAGAAGTATTATAACAGAAAGCAACATACATGCAGCTATCAAACAACAAACCGCTGAGTCACAGAGGAGCTAAGAGGATGATTTTACAGTTGACCTTTAACTACCAGATACCAGCAGAGCAACTCAACTCTTTCACTCCTCTGCCAGAACACACACAGACTCGCAGGCCACAGCATCTTGGCAGAAAAGTGGTACTTAGAGGTTTATGGGAATAGAGAACGAAAGAAGAGAACATCTCACCATGTGTGTGTGTTTTTGCATGTGTGACACAGTAACGGACCATCAGATGGGAGGCGTGGGCGTACGACTGCGTCCGTATGCGTGGTGAGTCAGACTGCCGATTAACATCAGGACTGATTAAGGGGTTCAACAACATAATGACAGAGGGGGGGGGGGGCTACCTTGGTCATCTTACTGGAACTAACCCATATGATTCTACTTATATACAGAAGAGGAAATAAAGAAGTAGGGTGAATAATCATGGAGCGCTTCTCTGCAGCTACAACATTACTGCCAACCGTATCTGGTTGCCTAATTCTGGGCAGCTGGCTCTCTGACTCATTTTTTACTAAAAACTATGAGTTGAAGCCTCGATTGGGAAGCAGGCACAGAAAAACAACTTCAGGATATGTTGTGCAGTTCCTCCGTTTCTCCCGCGCATTTTTGAGGTTAACACTCACATCTTGTGCATGCTGATAGATCCATGGCAAGTTATGGTGACGCACTATAGTGATACATACACACTAACAAAACATTCACTTAGTGACCCGGTGGATCTGCAAGGTCACTTTATAGCACCTCGTTGTTGCCGAAACCACACATACCATTTGCTGTGACACAGACACACACACATACACCGCAAAACCATACACTCTGTATGGATATAAACACAATCACCCAACATCCCACGCACACTGGTCCCATAACAAGGGGCCTCACTCATAAACACCACTGCCCACATGAGCTTCATGATGTCATCTCAAGGCTTGTACAATTAATCATGTGGAGGCCCCCCTATGCACTGAACAGCTCATCCTGCCATAATAGAGGCTGACCTTTACTTAAAAATTAGATGCAGAGCTGACATGCTTCATTAGTAGGGACAGACATCCTTCTTCATGGATTTTGTAAGTCGTCAAAAGATGTGTTGTAGTAATGTATTAACACGCTACAACTTTTGTACAATATTACAAGATGAAAGTTCATTCTTGACCTGGTGAATAGTAGTTTGACAGAACAATCCCAACTCAAGGTCTGCTTACTGGGTTTTTTTGTGGAGCTTTCTTCTGTATCACTTGGTCCATGACATGTGATGATGAAAGCTCTGGAAAAGCCAGTAAATAGCCCTTGAGTTGAAATTTGTTTGTAAAACTACAATTTCAAAAGGTCAAGAACGAACATTTTTGCATAACTTTAAGTCAACATGGATAAGGAGTAGGGCTGCAACTAACAATTATTTTCATTGTCGATTAATCTGTCAATTATATTCTTGATTAATCGATTAGTTGTTTGGTCTATACAATGTCAGAAAATTGTGAAAAATGTCGATCAGTGTTTCCCAAAGCCCAAGATGACTTCCTCAAATGTCTTGTTTTGTCCACAACTCAAACATATTCTATTTACCGTCATAGATGAGTAAAGAAACCAGAAAATATTCACATTTAAGAAGCTGGAATCAAAAAATTCCTCTAACCAATTAAACGATTATTAAAATAGTTGGCGATTAATTTAATAGTTGAAAACTAATTGATTAATTGTTGCAGCTCTAATAAGGAGTCCTCAAAGTGCTGTGGATGAAATCCTAACAGCTACTGAGCCAGCTGAGTAAACCCCATCCCCCAATTATGAGTATGTAAAACAGTTCAAAGTTCTGGAAAAAGCTAGTAATTGAGCCCTGAGTTGACATGGTAATGTATTTTGTGAATGAGACTATATAATGTGACCCACTGATACTTACAGAGTCCAGAAGTGTGTATAGCTTTGATCATCTTCTTCATCTTCTGTAGAGTTGTGAGGTCCAACTCCAGAGTCTGCAATAAAACAAATGAGACAATGATAGGTGTGAAAATTCAAAATCATGAATAAAATAAAGATGTTTGCTAATCTTTTACTAAATAACTGAGTTTAAGCAAGATACACATTGATGCAAAAATTCTGTAAAACCAATGTCGCCACACAGTATCCGGCTCGTTGATATGCAACATTAACTGAAATTGAATAATAATATACCCAGAGATATCAATCAAGGGGATAACTACATCAGTATAATCAGTACAGGCAAACCTCTGATTGACAAACTCATGTAGTTTCACAGTATATATCCTCTTATCGCCAAACCCAACGACATTCGAGCCATCTAGGGCTTCAACTATCGATTATTTTCATTATCGATTAATCTGTCGATCATTTTTTCAATTGATTGATAATCGTTTAGTCTATGAAACATCAAAAAATTGTCAAAGAATTGCCATCGCAACTTCACAGAGCCAAACGTCAAATGTCTCGATTTGTTTGACCAAAAGTCCAAATACCCAAAAGTATGTAATTTACATTTTGATACATGACAAACAAACGCAAGAAATCCTCTCATTTGAGAGGCCGGAATTGGAGAATATTGGATTTGTTTCACTATTTCTGCTTGAAAAATGACTGAAATAATTGCCAATTATTTTTCTTTTGATCGACTAATCGTTTCCTCTCTATTATAATCTTTCATAGACGTAAGAATTAAAACTCAAATATGCCAATGTTTGACTTGTGTTTGCTTTACTGCTCTCAAGGTTTACAACAGTAGGTATGTGAGTGTGTGTGTGTGTGTGTGTGTGTGTGTGTGATAGTTATGCTTAATTTTCTCACGCCGTGACTAAAGCGAACAGGTGAGTGAGTCAGCACTTTCCAGTAAGTCTGTGTTGCGTTGTTATCACGTGTAACCCTGAATGATGTCAGTGCTTTTATTTCACTTTTCAGGCTGAAGCAACACTTTCTCACATTGAGACACACGATACATGATGTAGACAAAATGCAGTCAGTTGGATTCATAGCAATTGGACAATCAATCTCTTCCAAACCGAAAAAGTTTGAAACTACATCCTGTTTATTCTCCTCACAGAGGCCCCTTGTTTTACTGAGCTAGACATGCGGCACTCCACCTACGAGCCCCTAGAAATAGCTTTAATGAGCCAGTAATCTAGACTTAACAGAGACTCTGCCTTGTTAGATGGTGTTATTTACATGCCCCAGTCTTTCCCGGTCAAGTTCACTCCCTTAAGTGTTAGTTCGCTAATTAAAAGGCGGTGTCGTGTTGTGTAATGCGACCCTGCAGACAATGAATGGGAAAGTGATTTAGTGGAGACTGGAGATGGGAGTTGCTCATTGCCGATGCAGCAGTTTCCTCTCCTTAGTAAGTTGGTTGGCAGACAGGGGACAAACAGTGGAAACAAGCTGGTGCAAGTTACACAACAGGTTGTTTGTTGAATTTTGTGAAATAAATCAGCAGACCGACAGCCCACTCGTTAGTCGAGACAGACAAACTGACACACACATCCCTCCTGGAGAGAGTAATGAGCTCCACCTGTAAGCGTACTGATGTTGAGAAACCACAGTTTCTTTACAGAGCCTGTTTGTGCCTCTATGCAAGATTGTGTTCACCTGCTGTCAAGGGTGTGTGCGCGACTGTTGTCAGCAGTGCATGACTAACTGATATCTGATGCGTATTTACCACATTAACAAGGTGCGATGACACACTTAGCTGCAGGAGAACCCATAGCATTTCATTTCAAACATGTTAACCATGAGAGAAAACTTACGATCTGTTTTCCTAAAACAAACATTTATGGAAATGACATGTAAAGACAATTATAGCTTTCAGCTGTAGAAAATGAAACCATTCCTTATCTGTCTTTATCGTTGCCTCTAATCAGCAGTAATAAGTAACAAGCAGCCGAGTGTATGTCGGGGTAAATGGTGTCTCTGTCTCCCTGCCTGCCGCCATAAACCGCACACATGCCCACACATTGCCCTAGCCATTAATCAAGCTTGTCCCTGCTGAGAAGATTAAACATAATAACCATAGATCTATCTATAAAGAGACTGTTGCATTTACGTCTGTCTGTCTGTCTGTCTGTGTGCACAGTGCACATGTGTTGGATTCCAACATGTCCCTCCCCAGAGCAGCTATTCCAGTTATGTATTTTCCAGTATGTCATGGCCATAAATAAGGTTATTATCCCAAGATAAATAGACAGCTGTGTAAAACTCTTTATAAACCCTGGACTCTGCTGCGTCCATCTCTTCTCAGTAGTCAGTTTCTAGCCAGGATGAAGACCTTTCATCTCTCACAGACTTTTTAAGACTCTGTGCATTATTGAGTGATGTATACAAACTGGATTACATCAGTTAATATCGACTGAATTACTGCTGTCAAAGAAAAATTGCATAGGAAACTATATCATCTTCCCCCACATGGTGTATATCTAGGCACATTTTAGAAAAAATATCCTTGATTTACAATTTGTAACAGCAAAATCACCGTGATTCAAACTGATGTGAGCTCTAGCTGCAAACACAAATCGATCTTGGGTTACAGTAGAAAAGTGAAACATACTGTTATGTTACAAGGAAGACAGACAAGGAAGGAATTGACTTGTGTGCACACTTGGATTATTTGCTTTATAGCAGAGTTCACCACAGCCACCCTCTGTTTCCTCCTTTGCCGGGGAGTTTTGGGGGAATAGATTTCAAACAAACACAAACGCACACACACCTCAAACAGGCTATGTACCAGGTTAAATAGACAAAATGCACAGACTTGCCTTCACAGACATGCTTGCAAGCAATGACAAACATGCCTGCGCGCTTTAAACAATACCTTACTCTGTGAAAGTGCCACACTGGTCTCTGGCATGTCTGCTGTGCGGTGTGTGTGTTCCGTTTGTGTCACAACACAGTCTGACTTCCTTGAGGTGGAAAACAAGGCCAAGTAAACTATTTGTATGCTACATTACCTCAAGTAACCTTTATTTTTCTACTGAGCCAGGCCAACCTGCACTGAATCACCATGAGTGCCAATATCAAGCCTTTCCTGAAGACAGTACCATGACACAGAACACACACAGACCTTCACAAGCAGTGGCAAATAAGCCAGTTGAGGACTCCAATTTTATGAAAACGGTGCAAAAACTGTCAAATTGTCCAGTTCAGAACCAGAGTCTTAGTCCAATGGGCTCACAGGGATTTAAAGAGCACCTGGTCGCCCCCAAATCAGCATGTCTTCAAAGAAATATGTTGCCCCAAACACCAGTCCGTGCTAAAAAAAACAACACATTGCACCTATCCCATGTAACCTTTACTTTTCTGCTGAACCAGGCCAGCCTGCACTGAATCACCATGAGTGCCAACATTCAAGATTCAAGCCCTTTATTGTCATTGTGTATTACAACGAAATTAGATTGTGACAATCCCATAGGTGCTAATGAAAAGATAATACAATAAAAAAAAGAGAGATAGTGCAATATAAATATTAAAAATATAAAAGATAATACAATATAAAATATAAAAATACAATATGTATATTGATGAGATGACAGTTTTGCCAGATTATTGCACTGGTTCATCAACATCCAGCCTTTCTTGAAGACAATACCACCACACACAGAACTTGACAAGCAGTGAGGGATTAAAAGAGCACCTGGTCGCCCCCAAATCAGCTTGTCTTTACAGAAAAATGTTGCCCAAACACTAGTCTGTGCTCACAAAACCACATTGCACCTATCTCATGTAACCTTTACTTTTGCAAAAACTGTCAAATTGTCCAGTTCAGAACCAGAATCTTATTCCCATGGGCTCACAGGGGTTAAAAGGGCACCTGGTCACCCACAAATCAGTTTGTCTTTACAGAAATGTATTGCCCCAACACACTAGTTTGTGCACATTAAAACACATTGCACCTGTAAATGTATCCTGTTCGCATTAACTAACTTTAGCTATTGCAGCTGTTGAAATGAAATTATACTGTTTAGTCAAAGCTTGAGGCAATAAAGTGCTCACCTGGAAGCAACGTTGAACAACTTCAAAGAAGCTGTTAAACGACATAATTGACCCATTGTCATTGTGTTGTAAACGCCTAAAGCTGTCACCTGGCTAAAACAAAAAAAAAACAAAGTAAGCTAGTGTACAGGTGAGCGTGAAGCGCGTCATCAGCCATACAGGTATGCTAGGCTACATATGGACAGACAGGTAAACAACAGACAACAACGGTGCATGTTTCTCTGCATGTTTCTCACCTCCTCCACGGTGGAAACTGTGTTCCGACAGTCGCTCATTTTAGACTGAAAACTTGAAGTCCCCGGTGAAGACAAATCCTCGTTTGTCAGGACCACGAAGTCCGATATGCTGATTCTCTCCGGCATGTTTCGCGCGAAACGGATCCGACAATCAATCACTGAGAAAAGTGAGCCAAAGTTTTACGCACGGGTGTAAATCCCCATTTGAAGTAAAAAAGAAACACTTCACTCCTCCGTTATGTGCACGAAAGCAGCTGAAAACTGTATTCATCAGAGTGCTGGTGGCTTCTAAAAGCGTCTGTAAGGTGGAAAGTTGCCTTTAAAGCGGACCTGAGTGTCTTCTGAACCGAGCTCACTGTGTGTGTGCGCATGGAGAGGTGCGCCAGCTCGCGCTATTGTCCGCCCAGTGAGGGAGGAGGGAGCAGACTCCATCATCATCATCATCATCACGTGGGAATGTTTGTGCTTTCTGGCACTCTGCAGAGAGAGAGAAGAGAGTGAGTGTGTGTCCTTGCTCTCGTCTCTTTTCATTCTTACTTCTCATTTCTATGCAAACTCCAGAGAGTCTGCAGTGTGGTCGCCATGGATATATGCATAATACCTCATTCATGGACTAAACTGAAGGGGAAGAATTTCAGGGGATGAGGTGATGGTTACATAGAGCATTGCAGTGACCCTTACAAAAAGTTTTTGGCATCATTTGGGCAAAAATTCCATAATAACCTTTCAGCATATTGTAATTGAAGTGTTCTGAGAGAGACTTCTGCACCTCCTCATGGCTCATTCAGTGTTATTGTAGCCATACTCTTACTGGTTTTAGTCCCAGACATATGTGTGAATGCAAAAACGTCGAAAAAACTTGATAAATTAAAATAAATTCATATCAAAGCATACGTTTACAAACCCTCACACACTTTAATAGGCTGCTCTATCCAAAAGTAACTACAAGCCAAGTATACTTAGACTTTTCTGTATACATGTCAGTATAAGGCAAATATACTAAAGTATAATTTTGTTAAGCATATCTCCGATAAGTGCACAAAAAGTAAACTGAACTTTAAGTTTAAACAAAGTATACTAATAGCACAATTGAATAAACTTCTTTTTTGTAAGGGGAGACAGACATATCATATCACAAAAAAATTGCATTACAATTACAATTTAAAGCTCTGATGTTTTACCAAAAGAACTGTGATAGATGACATTTTATGTGTGGTGCTTTTGCACAAAACACTGAAACACATACACATTCATCACATCTCAAGCAGTGCTTTTGCAGCTGTGCAACTGCCCTTTAATCAAGAGTCTGGAGGTATAACGCCCTCTTGGCAATCCCTTTGGCTTCTGCTCCAAAGCCTCTTCTTCCTTTTCATCTCATGAAAAGACATTTTTTCATTGAAGAAGGATGTCTGAAGACCCTCCCCACCGACCTTCTGAAATCATCTGACAGAGTGAACGAAAAGGAAAGAGTTGTGTATAGAGCATAGCTCCTGCATGCCTGGCATTGTCAAGCCTGTCAACTCAAAGAAAAGAGGTGTATCACTGAACCTTGCCTCCGGCAGAGCAGTGATATACAATACACTATGAAGTGCAGATGAGTGATTTTAGGAAGCAGCATCAAATACGGTTTCTCCCATTTGGTTTTACCACAAAACCACATATTTGCCTACATTAGCTTTATAAAAAGGGAAAATTTGTCTCAGCTCTATAGGCAACTTGAGGTTATTTTAACCCTTAAGAAAAGAACTGACTCACTTTGTGGCGAAGGGTTTTTTATGCTCTCTGTAACTACTTACACTGTCGCACAGTGAATAGCGCAGAATGGATGTCGTGTCTTGCATGCGCTCACAGTGGTGCTGTGTAATTATATTCACAAAGACAGACAAACTCCTTTTTTGTGTCCTCGCTTAGCACATAACTCAGATGCACCAAAATGCACATGCACAGCATTTGATATCTGCTACTTGGACACACACACATGCACAGCCTTTGAAGTGGCAGCTTGGAGCCAGTGGAGTGCTTATCAAAGATGTTTCCCCCAGAGGCACAAAGTGAAAATCACTGGAAGACCAAACAAATACCTCTCGTGTTTTCTCATACCAATCAAGGCAAGCCTCCAGAGGAAAAGCTGGGAAAACTCTCACTTCAACCTATTAATCATTAAGAAAAAAATGTCCTCTCTTGCAAGGAAGTGAGGGCACGCGACAAACTCCAAACAATGCAGAGCCACATAAATAGGTTTGCTGACCCAGTTTACCAGGGCCCCATTCACTCATTGTTTCTGTTGCATGCATGTATGTATAGTGATCAGTGAAGGAAAGAGGTGCAGATGGATGAAGACAGTTTGCATGTTGTACATTCTAGTCTATTGTTATAATACATGAGTAACACATGTGTCTGCATGCTCATTTTGCATGCGCACATTTTTTCGCAAGGATGTCGTCTGGGCTGATGTAATGCAGAGGCTCGCTGTGTCCCAACAATACCCTCCTTCAGTTTCTCTTTGCGGGCCCTTGTAAAGAAGCAGAGCCTTTGTGCGTCTGCCAGCCTTCCAGCCTGGGTCCTATTGTAAAACTGAGCAAACCGGTCTGCTCAGGCAATGAATGCACTAACATATATAGTGGAGAACACAAGTCCAAGGACAGGGAAGGGGGGAGGAAGAGAAGAAATACACAGAGGAAAATAGTTTGGGAAGGTGGAGGAAGGAGGGAGATGCTCAGAACAGGGAATTACAGAGGAAAGGAGAGAGATATTAGAAACCTCATTGTCTAAGATCACTTTTCCTCCTTGTCTCCACCCTTTTCCTTCCTAAACACCACATACCTATTCACATTGTCATATCCCATTTTCTCTGCTGCCACTGCTAATTCACTCTTTACTTCTTTCATCAACAACAGCTTTCTTTCTTTCATTTCTCACTTTGGCTGTGAGGAAAAAAGGTACATCAAATGCAGCTTCTCTCTTTCTCTGACGCACACACACACACGCGCGCACACACACACACACACACACACACGCGCACACACGCCGTAGCGACATCTTCCAGTAAAGATTACAGCTGCCAGGATTTCCTTGCTGCTTCCCAGCAGCAGCTCGGTGGAGTTGCAGCACAAGAACCTCCATCCTCCTCCCCCCTCCTGCCCAAAATCTACCTCTCCCCCTCCACTCTGCTTGTTGACTCAGCTCCACTAGTCCTGCTATCAATTTACTACCCCTGTCAAGCCAGGAGGCCCAGGCTTACCGTAAAATACCCCCTCTTCTGGTCGACATGGATGACTGAAAATGGGAGGATATGGAGAGAGAGAGAGGGGTTTGATTCATTGTTTAACACAGTTTCCCACTGGAATAACCATATGAAGTGCCTTCAACGGGGCAATCTGTTTCAAGAATCTGCACACATGCACTATGAAGAAGTACTGAGGAAAACCTCTGACGTAAAAACTGTTGTGACACTTTGGTGACAGCTTCTGCTTTGAAAAGTACATCATCCCTGACTCAATTAACTGAGAATTATCAGTCTCAGCCTCTGTGTCCTCTGTGGCATGGCAGCTGGCGATGTGCTATACCTGCGCAGCCACCACACCCTCAGACAGTCACCCATGCTAGCCTGTCATGTCACCACAGTTTGTATGGCAACAAAAACTTTTCCAGACTGGTAACAAGTAGTCAAACTTGTTTGTGATTCATGATTCTGAATGCAGTATTTCGTCAGTGTCATTCAAGACATTAACTTGGAAGTTTGAGAGAAAATAATGGAAGTTTCCTTACCGGTAACTTCCATTTATCTATTTAATATCCTTTTTATTTATTCATCCATTTAATATCTGTTAAATTGCTAATTACAATACTGATTTCATACCCACCAGGATAAAAAAAAACAGCAATAAGTTCAAGTCTTTTCAAACATCTATGGCCACATGTTGTGCCAGAATCAGTTCAAGGCTTTCAGTAGCTCTAAATGAGATGGTGTGTGGCCTTTAACACACCAACATCACTAAATTGCTCCCACCCTTAATGAAAATAAAACTCCCATTATGTGTCACTGTGACCCTATAAACAATGACATGCCCTGTTTTGGCCTCAGGTTGTTGCTGCTGCTCATTGACGAGCTGCCAGTGCGCAAAGAGTGTTTTTAGTTTTTGGCAATTTAAGCGTTCAGCTAATAATGTTTACTTCAGCCCCTTGGTGTCGCAGCAGTGGGTCTTAAGGTGCAATGTGACAGAACTGAGGCGGTCTGTTGTTTATATAGCATGTAAACCACACAGTCAAAGTGGCTATGTATGTGTACGCGGTGTCTGACATTTCAGTTTATCACCTCTTGTTAAACACACGAGCTGTTGAGCGCAACATCTGTTAATAGACACTTGAGCGCTAATAGACACCTGATGTTGGTTCAGAGGTAAACAGCCACACGAGTTCGCAGAAATCTGGTGCATGAGGAGGCAGTTTCTTTGTGGGGGTTCGAAAAAAAAGCTTGTACAAGCTGTTTTTTGCTCCTCACTTCAGCTGTGTTTGCAACATGTGGCGACCATAATAAATGTGTGTTTGCTGTTGTCAGACACTAATAGTTTGCTATAGTTTTAAGGCCATACACTTTAGGTCCACTATAAAATTACTTCAGGAAGAACTGAGCATGTTGAGCTCCTTTTTTTCAGAGCATTTGGAAAAGGAAATATGAGCTTAGATAGTCATTCCAAAAGAGCAGCCAGTGGAAATTGTACCCTCCTCTTCACAATGTGTAATATTTAACAAAAACATGCAAATCTATATAGATGTATATCTTTTATATTTATTGGTAAATCTGGGATGTGTCTCCTTGCGAAAGTCTCCCCCCCCCCAGCCCCCCAGAACACATTAGCACTTTTCAACAGTGACCCACTGACCTTTGACCTCCTGGGCGTCCACTCCCTTTTGTGAGCTTGTTTCCAAAGCAACCAACTCACAAAGAATGATGGGTGGCTTTTTGTCTACCTGTCTGAATGTGTTTATAGCTCATTCAGTGTTATTGTCGCTCTTCGTGTCGACCTATTCTCTCTCCTCTGGGAATGTCACTTCCTATTAAGTCACTATCCTCAGTGGTCATACCCTTGCTGGTTTCCTATTATGGGTTTCGAAAATGAAAATGAAATCTCTTATGTTAGTGAATTTTCCAGCAAGAGTCAGGTCATATTAAAAGGTAGGGTCGGTAATGCTGAGAAACTAGCAAGAGTACACTAGATTTTAAAGATGATCCAACTGAAACACCGAGCCTAGTGTTGCCAACTCTATTCCAATGAAAGTAGCAGCACAAGCTCCAAAAGTCCCTAAATCTAGCGAGGAACTTGCAATTAGTGTTGTGTCTAGAATGTAGCCCGCAATTTAGTAAACTCTCATGAGATGGTTAAGGTTAAGCATTGTCCTCGAATGGTTAAGGTTAAGATAGGTCGTTGGGCAGTGAGTCTCACAAGAGTTTTGCATGTTTTTTTGCAAGTTTCCGCGATTCTTCTAGACACAACCTGCAATTAGTGCACTGGAAGAGTGAGCGCTGGCAGGCAGGCCGTTCAGTGATTTCATTCGGGCTGAATGAAATGATTTGACGGGTTTATTACAGTCCTGCGACAGCCACAGATGCCAGATTTTCCTCTTTTTTTCTGTCAGAGCATTTGATTTATTGACTGCTGTCGGGATGTAAAAAGAATTTCAACAAATATAACAAAAACTGTCTTTGCACAGCACTACCAACCCTACAGGCTTGGAGAAAAAAATGCATAAAGATTAGATGTATTTCCACGGAAGTTGTGTTGAAAAAATGTTTGCTGGGAAGAACTACATTAAAACATTTCTACAGGAGCTCCAGGTTTCTGACACGACAAGTGAGTAAAATAAAAAATGGAGCACAGTTCCAAGTGTAAACCATGGCTTCGGAATTTATTCAATCATTTCAAACAGACCACACAATATTACAAAATATTAAGTGCCGCATGTCATAGAAAAACAGCCTTCTGTAAAAAAGGCTTTCAAAAAATTCAGAAATAATAGGTATAAATACAAAACAAACTATGTACAAATACCAGAAAAATAATGCTCATTGAAAAAAACAAACCTACAAATTCTGAATTCACATTCTCTAATCTAAATTGTAAAAACTCACACACAAACACACCATGACACCAATTTCCCAAGCTGTCAAATACACACGCAAACACACATTTTCAAGTTTTGTTAGGACAGGACACTTAGCTTATCTCTGCAGTGTAGAGGGAAAGCCAACAAAATACATCAGCATGAAAAATTCAAATTTCCAAATGTCTAGAACGCTTCGAAAAAAGAAAAAACTTTGAACAGATAAAAGTCACACAGCTGCTCTGACCTCGGGTGCATGTCTTTGACATGTGAAACTGTTGCACCAACACGTGGGAAAGCATTCATGGGCTTGAAATTTGAACAGTGAACATATTCTTGTTTCTGTTGCTGCTAGATCAACAGACTTCAGAACAAGAGGAAAAGCAAATCGCTACTCTAATTAAACCTTAATTACATCAATTACCCCCCCCCCCCCCCTTCCGCAACACCTGCAACACAGATCCTGCATTTCATTTATTTTGTGTTATTTCCTCAGAAATACAATAGTTTCACACTACTAAATCAAAAAATCAGCAAATCAGCAAACTCCTATCAACAGAGGAGCACCTGGATTTGAAATAAAGCTGCCAAACAAACAAGAGTGAGTGTGAGCCTCTTGCTCAGTCTGAGATTGTGTGTGTGTTCACTTAATATCAGTCATTAACTCTGGATGTGGGTCGACTATCGGGTGTCAGAAGCTGCCGTTCCCATTTTGGCACACGACGCAGCACCAAACAGGTACAAGCCACATAAAGCTTAAGGCAGGAGAGCGCGAACCTGATCAGATAGAAGCAACATGAGCTCAAAAAATTCTGATTTCACGCGATACTGCGTGTTCAGGCCGTAGATGCTTGTGGATCTACGAGGACCAGGATTATTCACAGCTTAATTTGGTCAGTGTTGAAGATAAGACTTTAAAAACACACCCTGTGTATGGTTCTTGGTGGCTTTAGCTTACTCTCATCCAGTGATTGAATCATGTAAAAGCTGCATGGCAGTTAAAGCTGACATAATACAAGGCTGCCCCCTACGGGCCAAAGAGTGGCACAAAAACATTTAGACTTTGGAAACAAGGAAGCAAAAGAAAATTCCTGAGTTGTCACACTGTAAACACGGCCTGATAACCAAATGCATCAGATTCTGTTCCTGGGGATGCAATATGCATAATAACTCCTGTGTTTGAGTTGATGAGTTCATACATGTTTGCAGCGCAATCTGAAAATGTGACAGAAAATCCAAAACAATCCCTGCTTTTAAAACAGTGTTTCCTAACGGTTGGAGATTACACATCCGTGTGAATCTCAGCCTCAGCCGACCTCCCAGTTTGATCATTTATTATGTACAAATGATTTTCACTTTAATAAAATACAAAAGGAATCACTGACATTAAAACAGGTAAAGAGTTATGGCTTCATAGTGTAATATTTCCAACCTCGTGAAGGCATTCAATTAAATATTTCCCCCTCCTAATCTCCCCCAAATTTTCCTCCCGCCTCCTTCACCCGCACCTCAGCTTTTCAACAGTTCTCCGAGATCATAGGTGTCGAAGAAATCTGACACTCCCTCGCTATCCTCCAGGCTCCACAGGTAGTCGTCGTGGTCCAGAGGCGGAGAGAAACTGACGAAGGGGGTGTTGGGGTCTGGATGGAAAGAGGTACAAGGGAGCTGGTCCTCTGTGATCTGGAGCAGGCTGGGGGGCAAACCCAGAAGACGCTCGACGTCCAGCAGGGTGGTGGTGGAGGCTGCATCTGATGAGGTGGCTGGAGCTGCTGTAGATATGTTAGCTGTGGAAAGGCAAAGGACAAAACACAAGTTCATCTTTTAGCCGGTCTTTTGAATGTTGTAAATGAATGTTTGGAATTATTAATATATTTTAGTTTGTGTCCTCGTAAAAGCTTTCAATTTTACTTTAATCAATTTTAAATACATACACATCTGTGTTTATTATCTACGCCAACCATTTATGTAAGTTGCTATAAGCAACCACAGACGCTTTCGGCCTAAAGTCACCAGTTAATACTCTTAACAGACAGTGGAGTCGCTTCAACTTGCAACCGCATTAATTGCGGCGGTGACCAGTGTATAGGTAATAGATATAGATAGATAATAGGTATAGATAACCCTACATTAAGCCCATCTTACATTCAACAGGCTCATCTTTGATGCTGTAGCTTGGTGGTGCCATTGGGGATGCAGTTGGAGGACCGAGGGGTGGAGGGAACTCCTTCTTGGGGGTGACAGCGCTTTTAACTGGGCTGGCATCTTCAAGACCTTCCTCTGGACACAGGTAGACTTCAATGGGACCATTCTTACTCTTTAAATAGATCTGTAATGAGCCCTGCTGTAAAGGAGAAAGGGAGGAAAAAGATCATTTTTAAATATCTATAATTCTCATAGATTCATTAAATGTATTTTATTTGTCTTTTGGAGAAGTTTTAAATCGGTTTGTTTTTGAAATGTGTTTTTCTCACCCCTGCCGTGTCTGGGACCTCCAGTTTGGTGTCAGCCGGGGCCTTAACGGCAATTACCGTCTGGTCTCTGAGAGTGCCGATGGAGCGGATGTCCTGATATGTCACGTAGCCCAATGTAAAGTGTGTGGTCAAGGGTGATAACAGCAGCAAGTGGATATTTGCATGTGTAACCAAACCAAGAAGACCATCAGAGAACACACTGAACATACACACACACAGCTGGGTGTAAAGGATATCTCTTATTGTCTTCATATTCGGTGAGTTGTTTGAGCTGCGCGGTGCTGGAGTGGATCAGTTCATCCAGAGATCGCTCGACTTTCTCCAGCTCTCCGAGCTCTTTCCTCAGGGCGCAGGCCTTCTCTCCTCCACCTGCACCGCCCTCAAATACATCTCCAACCCTACACATAAACAGAGAAATAAAACAAAACGTGTGATGATGTGATTGCAGCTGTCATAACAACTCAAAGACACATGGCGTAATAGATAGTAAGCAGTCTACATGGTTCAGTGGAGGCTGTTCAATGTTGTCTAGATATGTTGCAATGCCCCCTAACAGTCACCAGGGGGCAGACAAGCTAAGTGTAAGCAGGGATAAATACACTCAGTTGTAGCCACACACAACAGCTTTTCAATTAGGGATGCAATTATTTTCATTGTCGATTAATCCGTTGTTTATTTCATTGATTAATCGATTAGTTGTTTGATCTATAAAATAATGAAAAATGTCGATCAGTGTTTCCCAAAGCCCAAGATGACGTCTTCAAATGTCTTGTTTTGTTCACAACTCAAAGATATTCAGTTTGCTGTCATAGAGGAATAAAGAAACCAGAAAATATTCACATTTTTTTTCTTAATTACTCAAACTGGTTAATCGATTATCAAAATAGTTGCCAATAATTTAATAGTTGACAACTAATCAATCATCATTGCAGCTCGAATTACAAGATACACATTTCTGTGTAAAGCTCTGTTCAGACTTCATCTGTGAAACTTCATCTGTGGGAAACTCTGTGTTGCTTATCCTGCAATTCAAAGTGAGTAAAGATGTTTGGCAGTTGGCTGGACGATATCAAAGCCTCGTCTGAGCTGTTTGACAGGAGCAAATAAACGGTATGTGATTGTGTTGAGAGATGTGTTTATAGGGCTGAACTGTGGCTGTCATGTGGTCAACAACCACAAACCCATTATTATGTGCAGCCCATAGTTTAACCAACACGACTCCGGGGTCTGGAACTCCCACCAAGCATCAACTGTTTGTAAAACTTCTATGTTGGGGGGGACCTGTCTGGTACTTACAGCCACTGGATGTTGTTCTTGGACTTCTTTCGGATGAGCTGGACTCCCTCTAGGACGTTGGTGATGTCATAGATGCGTCTCTTCTGGACCTCCAGAACCTCCGTGGCCCAGTTCAGATCAAGAACTCCATCAGGAGACTCCGCGATCAGACCCACAAATTTCTTGGTCAGCAGGCCCAGGGAGGTGTCGTACCGCGTCCGCTCACCTGGAGACTTTGGAGCTGAGAGCACAGACGAAGGCACGTGAGGAGGGGAGCAGTTAGAAATAAAAGCAGGACCAACAGACAAATGTATTTAACCAAAAATGTAAGCAATCCTGAAAGTAAGTCAAATACAAAGACTATTTACACTGCACTGTATTAGATTTATTTACACTAAACGTTGTTGCAGAGAAATTTAAAATGTTTATAGCTACGTCTCCTCCCAAGAATTTAAAAGGCGTAAGAAGATAAACATAATAAAGCACATTTTTCTCATGGATGTGTCAGTTAGCTTAATTCTCGTGTGAATATGACTCATGTAGCATTCTGTGTTTATGATCCTATTCATGGACTGATACCACATCACAGTGACACATCTCTTTAAGCCCAAAGCACATGTCTTTTGGCCGCGCCGAGTCAAACCACGCCGCGCTGATTTGTGTTTCCATTACCAGTTTTAGCAAGCCTTGTGCCGCGCTGTGCCCGAGATGGACCCTCTCCAGAGTTGGGCCAAAGTGCGCCCGACCCGACGAATCTCTGTGGTTTGAGGTTTAGTGTCTCTCCTGCATCGCTGTTTCTACTTTCAGATATCTGTTTTATTTTACCGCTTTGCTTTCAGATGTACAGGAGTCGTATTAAGTTGCTGCTAATGAAAACCTAACATTTCCTGATTTTGCTGCGTCATAATGAAAGCTTTTAAATAACGAAATAACGGGGGACTTTTATTGTGAAGAATTTATATTTATATTATAGGAAATGAAAATGTTTATCTCCGAATTAGCGATGCTTTGTTAGCGGCCATTCTTAATAAAAAAAACAAGTCTACTAATACTGCGGAGAGAGAAAGAGAACAAGCAGCGGAAATAACGGGTTAGGGGTAGTGTTTTACTGTGAAGAATACAGGAAATGATTTATCTACTGTTTTACAGCCGCTCCTTCGACCACTACACACACACACACACACACACACACACACACACACACACACACACACACACACACACACACACCTTCAAGCTGCTAGCCCTGTTGTAATGGAGACGTAAATCCCTGCTGTGCTGGGCTGAGTCAAACCGAGTTGAGCTTAGCCAGCACAAACTACTCCGTCCACCTATCCTTCCTGCCCCCTTTAGACTCGTACCATTGTAAAGAACTATAATTATACAACTTCCTGAGACGTATCTCTTCGTACTTACAGTATTTTATATTGCTCTGCTTTATAATTAAATTGGACTTAATGTAACTCTAATGTTGAACGTATTCTACTAATGTTTTTTTTTTTTTTGTAATTGCCATTTTCCTGTTTTAGTGTTCCTAGAGCGAGTGCATCCTGCTCTCCATGGAGGAATGGTCTCTCTTTGAATTGCCTCTCCCTTTTCGTTCTGTAAACCTGATTTGACTTAAATACAAGCACTACAAAGATGTTATCAGCACAGATACCACTTCTAGCATTAGAGCAGGTCTAGTATCTACGCACGAAACTCACTACATTACACCACCTCTCTCACATCTATCTCTCCTCTGATCTGTTGTTGGTGTACTCACTTCTTGGACTTGGTATCCTGGCTGCGATGCTTCCTTTGCCTTTTGGTGTGCGGAACTCTGGCAGGTAAAGAGGGTCCTCCAGATCCAGCTTCCTTTTGGCCTAGAGAGGAAAGGAGTTTATGTACATTAGTAAATATAAGAGGGTGTTTCTTATAGCATTCATTATGACCTCATCATTCTGTCATCATAAGGAGATATATATAGTGTGAACATGATCCCCATTTCAATTCTTTCCTAGACTATATAAACCACCTTTCATCCTACTTGACAAGTTGAAAGTTAAATCATGAGAATGACGTGTGTGGGTCACCGCCAGCCAATCCATGAAACAATGCTGGCAAAAGTGCTAAATAGGGGGTTGTTGAAAAGTGTCGTAAATGTGCCAACGGCCCTCAAGTGCAGGAACAAAGCACCCCCGTCACACTTCCCCAAGCACTTCAAGAGGGGCTGATCTTGCGGGGGCGGATGGGGGGGAAAAAAGGGGGTGATCGTTTCTCAACCCACCGCCTGCAAAACGCAAGGAAATCCCTGGATTCACTCAATGACCTCTCCTCCCCCCCTCCCAAGCCTCCCCTACGTCCTCCTTTCCTCCACAGCTTAACACACTGGTCAACCACGCAAACAGATGATTACTTTACTATAACTGCATTGCATCACACACTAAGACCTGCAGTTTCAATCTGAAGCACACACACACACACACACACACACACACAACCTTTGGACCACAATATAAAACTAAGTACCCTCATGTTTCTATGACCTACATAGGCTCATCAGAACAAAAGTGAAAGTCACATGAACCCGGCCTCCCCTCACAGGATTGAGAAATGACCAACTGTCTGGAAAAATGACAAGTGGCGCAAAGTGGCGACACCCTAACATTGTGAATTCCCGGCATTTAAACGTTAACTCAAACACTATGGACGAGAAAGTTTGCGATCAGTCATTCGTCACGCCGTGCGCCCACACAAGACACGCGTGGGATTTCAGCTAGGCGTTTACCGAGGCCTGCTGGGTAATTTGCCGCATCTGTTTAGGACCTCACCTCAGTCATCTATATGACTGTGTCCTCTCTTATCCGTTCAGCTCTGTATTGTCTCACAAACTGGCCTTTCCTCCGCGTCTCTCTTCGCAAACACTCGGCAACAGTAATCCCTTTTGTCAGCGCAGTGCTTTAGCTAATAGGTTTAGACTTTTTTTTCAGAGACGGAAAAAAGTGCTGAATTGACTTGACCATGTGTGGATGCGCCTGTGTGAGTGTGTGGATAATGAAGGCTGCTATTGTCCCAGTGTGCTCCCTGACATGTCCACCTGTTGACTGGCGACATCTGGAGCAAGCACTGCAAGTGCACGTGCTGCTGGCGGGGCAGCTTTTAATCCCGACCTACGGCGTACAGGCGGCCATGCAGTAACTTAGAACACACTCAGGTCAGTGACCAGCCACTCCTGAACAAAATGGTGACTGTTAGCATTTATTTATGGGATTAAAAGCTGTGTTTTTGTTGGCTCACAGTAGCTGCCAAACACCATGGGGTCACAGAGAGGAATGAAATACCGGTTTGAGTGTCTACAAGCAGTGACAGCTGTAGTGAAGACAGAGAGGAGATCTGTCTGGTTTTACTCGATTGCCCAATTCCTCCAGCAGAAGTGAGTACTGTATAAAAAGAGAGCCGCCTTGACGTTAGCATAAAGTAGGGCTGTCAAAGTTAATGTGATAGTAACACGTTTGTGGGCTCAGTTTCAAAGCTAGAGTGATCATATGGTATCACATGAAACTAGAAAACCTAAGGAATCCATTGCTACAAACCATGTCCTACTGGTTTGTCGCAAAGGAGGCTAAATAACGCTCCAAACGTACGCTACATTTTGGTGAGGAAAAACTGGCATGGCCATTTTGAAAGGGGTCCCTTGACCTTTGACCTCAAGATATGTGAACGAAAACAGGTTCTATGGGTACCCACGAGTCTCCCCTTTACAGACATGCCCACTTTATGATAATCACATGCAGTTTGGAGCAGGTCATAGTCAAGTCAGCACACTGACACACTGACAGCTGTTGTTGCCTGTTGGGCTTCAGTTTGCCATGTTGTGATTTGAGCATATTTCTTATGCTACATGCAGTACCTGTGAGGGTTTCTGGACAAAATGTGTCATTGATTTGTGTTGTTTATTGATTTCCAATAATAAATATATACATACACTTGCATAAAGATAGCATATTTTCCCACTGCCATGTTGATAAGAGTGTTAAATACTTGGAAAATCTCCTTTTAAGGTACATTTTGAATAGATAAAAAAGGTGCTATTAATTTGCGATTAATCGTGATTGAATATTTTAATCGATTGACAGTCCTAGAATAAAGTTAACTTCCATGACCTAAATGTACAGATCAAGCTGCACCATGTCAAGAAAATATTGATAAACTTGAGTATTGCAATATTATGTTTTGTGATACTGTATCGATTCTCAAAAACACTGTATTGATTTTTAATTAACAGTTTACATGCAAAGATTCATGGCAGACAGTGACCCAGATTGCACAAAAGTAGTGCTATGATGTTGGATGTTACTTTGATAAATTCAAATGCAGATCCAACTGTTTTGATCACACATATTTTATATGTGGTGTGTGTTCTTATACTATGTCAGTTTTCCTGAGATTAGATTTTAAAAATGGCAATATATCAGCCTTGCTTAAGTATCCCTATATAAATCGCAATATATTGAATCGTAACTCCTGTATCATGACGAGGTTTCGTATCGCAAGATTTCTTGACAATACACAGCCCTAACAGGCCTGGTGACATGTTGTAAGAGGGGAACCAACGGTTTCACCCTGCAGCTGTATGGGTGAGGGTGGGGGCTTGGGTGCTCCCTTTTTTGCATAAGGGATTTCTCTAGTGAGTCAACGGTATTACGCAAACAGCGTCTCATGTAGTGGAAAGACAGGCTGTGGATTTACAGGCAAGCACACAGGTGTGCTGCTCGAGAGCATATCAGGACACACAAAACATCTTGAAAGACTAAATCTGAACATTTGGATCAGTCTTAGACAGAAAGATGGACATTGTGTGCTTCGCAATTATTATATTAAGTATGTTACACAATTTAATATCAGTTCCTGTGCAGCAAGCCACTGTTTAGGCCAACTGCTGTGAGAGGAAATGGGAAAGGCCTGAGCCAAATCATCCACTCCTATTAGCTCTTTATCTCCAACTCGCCTGCCCAGTTACACCCAAAGCACCGCCACACATGGCTTCGTCTGTTTGCTGCACATTCTTCGGCTGATTCCTGCCGCCGCTGTGGTGAAATCTCCACAGCGGCGTTTCACACACATAAAGTCACAGCCACGTGAAGGACTTCTGCAGTCGGGTTTCTCTTCAAACCAACAAACCTGGTCGGTCAGGTTGCATGGGACTCAGATTCCATTCAAGCCAAGGGCAAGTTACAGTACGCCTGCTCCTGTGTACACAAACCCCTCACCACCACACCCTAAGAGAGTCAAAAGAAAAACAATGCCTGCATTGCTGATGAGATTGTCAACGTGGCTCTCAAGAGGTAAAAGAGAAGGGTGGATCTGCCCATTTGGGTTGATGGTGGAGAGACAGAGAGTGGGGGGGAAGCTGCTTTGAAATGCAAAACTTCCCCCTATTGAGGACATTCTGCTCCAGGGCCAGCGCTGGCCTGAAGCCGGGGTAAAACGAGGTGAATGAGAGGGAATGGAGAAGCATACAGTTGGCAGTGTGGCCAATGTCACACCCGAGTGTCAGCAGCCTGAATGGGGGCTCCGAGAAGAATCTCTTGAACCGTAAGGTGATTGATGGCGGCACTGGAAGTCATAAGAAAAGAGGTTTGTTTTCCCACAAAGTGGCAGAAAGAGTAATTCATAAAGCGACGGACATCAATGCTGATGCAGTTTTGGCGGATTGCGCACATTCCAGGAAAATATGGGAACACGCACATGTGACATAAGCAGGGAATAAGTGAGACATTGTTTTCTGGGGGACATTATGCAGATGCATCTCGTTGCCAGACTGACATTTGGCTGTTGTAAATGTGGCTGGTTGTATCTGAAACACGCAAATCCATCTGTTTGCTTTGAGGATGAGGACGCAGCCGTCATAAGGGTCTTCCACACGGCATGTTCAGGGTGGGACTGTTGCGCCGTTATTCCGCCTCGCTGTTCTGTATAGAAGGTACGGAGACGGAATAGGGGGGCAGAGCGTGGATGTATAAAGAGAACTGGATACAGCGTTGGAGACGGGCTCCCGTTCATTCTTATGAGAGTTGCTCAATGAAGCCAAAATGGCTCGACTGCCGAGTAACCGGATCATCCGGTGATCCGGTGATCTTCCGCATCCGTTGGGCCTATAGAGCAGGCGGAGTAGCGTTTCCTTTAACCCTGCCTCCCAGCCCTCAGTCCAGCCTCGGTCTGGGTCTCATTCACATGACCGGAGGAAGGGAAATATCTCTATTAGTGCATTTTACAACTATTAGGATCTAATGATGTAAATACATTCAAGAGTTGATTTACCTAAAAAAAAAAGATCTGACGATTTCCGGACGTCCCTTTCCCAATGTAAGTCTATGGGAAGAAGTCTTTTTGGGCCCAACGGCATCATGTGACCGACATGGAACTACCGCCGTTTGCCCACTACAAAAATGAGTTTCACAGCCTGGCGCACTTCCTGGGGGCTTGGGACAGAGTTATTCTGCCGCTGAAGTATTCACAGAGCAGAGCTGACATCTGTGTAAGCCGGCATGGCGAAACTACACGCACAACGTAGTAGACGCCAACGCTGTTATGTTAAACATCCCTGCTCTTTTGCTCCTGTAATAACGGCATGCTATCTGAAATCACACACCGGGGCTGCATTATTGTTAAAGTATAAAAAAGCAAACCCAGAGTAATAGCGGCCCTTTTTCCCGTCAGTATTGCATACTCTCTGTGTGAAAGGAAGCTACAGAGAGAAAGGGCTTCCCTGGACTTTGGAGGGAGGTCTGAATCCTGTAGCACATTTACACCACTATCAATCCGAAAAGGAAACAAGAGTGACACAACATTATCAGCAGTCTACACACCCTGGTTAAAAGTCACATGACAGTCACTGATACACTGCCTTTTTACTACAGTCAGCATGATTAATAAGTAAAGACGAGAGCTCTGCAGCTCAAGTTAACTTCATTCAAACATTAACTTTTTCGACAGCACGAGCCCCACGAGTAACCTTTTCGAGCGTGGGATCATGCACATATAGATTTGTACTTAAAGGAAACTCAAGTTTTCATGCTGAGCCAAGCATCCTGCTACCAGTGGTTACTGTAGTGTTGTTTAAGCTGAAGGAAGTGAGCTGTACATGAAGAAGCAACACTTCCTGTAAACATAAGACCCATGACTGCACATGCAATGCAGCTGCTGTGTCAGCAAGACTCTCTATAGTCACCTATTTTCCACTTTAAACATAATCATAATAACGGCATCGATTGCATCTATTGTAATGTAACGTACAGCTAATGTAAAGTGACAACAGGTTTTGTGAAACCAGATTATTTATTTTTAGTGCATACCAGGTGCAGGGGTGATGCTCTGTGGCTGAAAACTGAAGCTCGCCTTAATTTGGATGCTGTTCTGCATCTAAATCTCTGTATTTAAAGATTCTGCAGGGGACAATATATTACAGCATTTGGGTCATGACCCTAAAAACACACGGCAGGTGCAGCCGTCGGTAATTTAGAAATACAGGTCAGGTCTGTATCAGAGACTAGAACACTCTCAAAAAACTCCAGAAAAACAATCTAATGACTACTTCTTAGTATTCAAGACAAATGCAAGTCTCCTCACATGAAAAGAAAGAATAAAAAGAGGAAGCTGTGAGATCATCACCTTAGATGTTTTTGAGGCAGGGTCTGAAGGAAGCAAGGAAAAAGCTTAAAGATCCTTCCTTTAGAGGAAGGGAACCAAATGGGATTACTAAGATTAATGTTTCTTTAGTTTTTGTTTTTAATGATATGAACAGGCCCATCACCTTCTTGTAGCATTTGTGTTCTTTTTACCCTCTAGAATTGAAAGTTTACCTAATTTACTGAAATGGGCGGAGGGAAGTTTCATAATCGTGGGAGACTGCGACTTTTGAAACCTGCTGTGCAATTTCAAAAGTGCATCACTAACTCTTTCCCACCTCAACTGAGATCTCTTATGACAATGTGTAACAATAACTAAGAAACACCTTGCTTTTCTTCAAAAACAGATGTTAATGTGGTCGCAAAAAATCCAAACGCACGTACGTACGTAATGCATGTATGGCAGAGAGAAAAAGAAAGAAAGGACAACAGCGTTATCAGTGACTAAACACACTCAGCACTCTGGCTCCCTATCAGCAACATGTCACCATCCTCTGATGATTGCGTAGTAGTATATGTGTAATAAACCCTATCACCACCACATCCAAGACACTCTATATTAGCCTGGGCCAGTCACATTAATTGGTCTTATAATGCTGGATTAAAAGGGGGACAAACACATTTACAAGTCAGAAAACTAAATGGAGAAATCATGTACAAATCCAAGTATACTTGAACCGCAATTAAGTTTACCTTGGCATATGATAAGCCAGGTGGTAGCCTCTTCCTCACTTTACTTATGTCTAATCCTCTTGAAGGGCCTATTAGGAGCACATGCCCCAAGGGCATGGGGTTAACATGAGATTTGGAGGCCCTGTACGCACTCTAACCCCCTAACCCTCTAACCCATTTAGCCTTACTGCAATTCACTAACTCTACAAGACGGCAAGGCTGGCTGGCTAGAAAGAAGAGACCGAATATAACAAGCAACAGCAGGTGTGTGGAGCACTAACACGTCGCCGAGTGCGATCAAATCCTCTCAGATCATAAAGAGTTTCAAATAATCCTTCAGGAATAGGGAAGCATACTGTTTATACATGGCAGGAATACCACATGTACCAATGTTTTTTAGTGTTTCTAAGAGCTCTTTTCAGCTGAGCATACACACATCAGCTCTCAGGAAAGCACACCAGTTGTCCGGTATTGACCTCTGACCTCCACCTCCTTCCTACACTGATATGAACAGGTTATACAGGTCCTGTATCGCCTCAATGACAGGTGCAGTTGGAGCAGATGTCATAGGGGTGTAATCACGAAAAAAGTGTTACTAATGACTCCAACCCATCTTCTGACAGAAACTTTGAGGCGGCAGTCGCTCAGTCTGTAGGGACTTGGCTTGGGAACCGGAGGGTCGCTGGACGGACCAAATACAGACTGTATAGATTCTCAAAAATACTATTGATTTTTAATAAACAGTTTACATGCAAAGATTAACTCAGTCAATACTTTATTTCATTTGCAAGGAGATGCGCCCTCTCAAAGTAGAGCCATGACGTTGGATCTTTACAGGTACTGTGATCAAAGCAAATGCAGATACCACTGCTCTGTTGCTCAGATCTTATGCATATAGTGATGTGTTCTTTATACTATGACAGGTTTCCTAAAATTAGATTTTTTTAAAATCGCAATATATCGTCTTGCTTACAGTATCGCAATGTATATCGCAATATATTGAATCGTAACCCCGGTATCGTGATACATATTGTATCGCCAGATTCTTGCCGATACACAGCCCTATGGACTGGTAGCTGGAGAGGTGCCAGTTCACCTTCTGGGCACTGCTGAGGAGCCCTCGAGCAAAGCACCGGACCTCTAAACTGCTCCTCGGGCGCTATATAGTGGCTGCCCACTGCTAATAATAATAGGATGGGTTAAATGCAGAGAGTAAATTTCACTGTGTACAAAAAACAATGTGTGAAAAGAAAAGAAAAGCTGATTTCAGGTGCATTTCTTCTCCAATTAGAGCTGATTTTTAGCTCGCAAAAGGGTTAATAGGACAGTAAAAATGCTGTGTTTACATTAATGTCTGCCACCAGGCTGGTGGTCATTGTTTGATTGTGTAAAAAGCTGGCTATATCCCACTGTGGAGGCCACTCATCCTTCCTTTTCACAAGCTAGGGGCCCCAAACACTCTCTATCAACTATCCCCCCCCTCCTTTCACCAAAACCATCAAACACACATTTACACACACATCGTCTGGTCTTCTTGCTTGTCTAGCTACAGCTGGACTGCGGGGGAAAAGATGTCACACTTAACATGGTATAAATATATATATATATATGTATGTATACATCCGTTTCTGGACGCATGAGTACATTTATACACATTTATGTATATATATACTGCATATTTTGTTTTATCAACTTGTCCTACCATTTGACCACTTTTATTATTATTGATATGTTCTGTAATGTTCTGTTTTAACAGTTACCATATCTTTGACTTTATTTATCTGCTTTTATTGTCTTGTGAAGCACTTCTTGTAACATCTGTTTTGAGAAGTGCTATATAAATACATTTATTATTATTATTATTATTATTATTAACATGGCTGGCAAAGGGGACACACACCATTCATACACTGTTAAGAATTTCTCAGTAAAATAACAGTAAAGAACTGGCAGCAGGGTTGCCTTTATGTTACTGTAAAATTAACATAATTATACTGAAATTTATTTTTAAAAATTAATTTCACAGTATTTTACAGTTAATTTACTGTTTAAAGATACATTATATAGCTGTTTCTCACCTTTCTTTTACATTATCTTACTGATTTGTTTTAATGCACTAGTTAGGTTGTATTTTTTACATACATTTTAATAAACATTATTTTTTTGCCTAGATGAATAGACTTAGCAGGTTACAGACATAGGAATTGTCACACTAAATACAATTAAAGGCACTTGTTAGGAAAAAGGCTATGATAGACTTGTTGACACTTTTCCCAAAATGTATGTCTCTATAGCTGGCTACAAGCAGATAATGCAAACCATAACAACATGTGAGTGAAGAACAATAAAGCTAATTCACTGATTGTCCAATCATGTACAATGTACAAGCCTCACATGTGCAGATCAGGTCCCAGAATTAAAAAAAATACTGCATGAAACTGTTACTGATGATACTTTAGACAGTTGATCAGCAGTAAAGTGATGTTTTTTTAAGAATGCATTATAGTTCAGTTAAAAAACAGGTTTTCTTTTGTATTAACAGTAAAGCACTGTTTTTAGCAATAACAGGTTAATACTGTTGAAATCCTGCTGTAAATTAACAGCAATTGTTTACAGTGTACGCACATCCAGCATCAGCAGCAGCAGTCACAGTGGCTCCTCTGCGGCTTATCATGTCAAAACATATTTGCAGCTACACATGCATACCAATGGAAATCAATACGCCCACTGTACTGTACTGGACACACTTTTGTATTATGTATTTTATAGTGTGTGTGTGTGTGTGTTTGATGATTCCTTACCGGCAGTCTGCCTGAGGATGATCTGATGGGTTTATTAGCCTCTGGTCCATGGGGGGTTGAGTACAGGCTGTTGTTGGCTCTTTGTTCGGCCACCGCGGTGTTGCAGATCTGGGTGAAGTAGCCGGCCGGTACCGAGCTCATCGGTGGACTGGACAACCCGGTGCTGAAGAACAACTCGGTCTTCACTCCTCCACTGGTGGACAAAACCTTCATCTGCTTCTGCTGCTGGGGAGGGCAAGGAAGTCCCACTACTACCGGCCGACCCGGAGCCGGAGAGACGCCTTTAGGCATCCGCATCATTTTACCTGAGTTAACTAAATATAATATAATATAATATTGGTCAAGCTGCGAGCTATAGCACGAGAAATGCTATGCTAAATTTAAAAAATAAATAAAAATAAACCTTGTTAGTAGCAAGTTGCTGCTGCTGCTATAGGCTTAATATGAACATGTATTTAATAATAACAAAAAGAGGCACTCATGTAGCTGAAATCAACCTATTAAATGCAAAATGCATGTGTTAAATTGTGTATTTTCTAGTAATATTAGTCAGCAGACTAGTTGGTGTTGTTATCCTTTGTCCGGTAACAAAGTGGAGAGGAAACTTACCCTACAAGTTACAAAAAAAACTGCAGGTTTAAATAAATAATCTACTTCAAAAACATCCAGTATTTTAAAGTCCAGTACCAGAAGTGGGTCCAGGACTCACTTGAGATCAGGTTTTACAGGTTTACAGGTTCTTAATGAGTCCTTCTGATGCGGAGTCTGTCTGTGTGTGACTCCTGTCCGTCCACCTCACAGCTCAGCTTCTCCAATACAACAGGACAAGAGCTGGGAAAGGAACAGCTTCTTTTTTTTTTTACCGCCAAACTTCGTCCCGCGAAATTCGGATCTCCCGCGGTTAGAACTCGCCGCTGATTGGCTGCCGGCACGTTCGGCTTGTTTCAGATTTGCATAAAACTGTTGTACGCTGGATGGGGCTGGTTTTTCTTAAAGGGACAGTAGCGTCATTTCGGGACATCATGTTCTTTTATTACCAGGGCTGGAGTTGCAGACAATGACCTCCTGTTATTTTATATTGAATAAGTCCCAGTCTATATAATCAGACATATAATAATACAGTTGTAACTTTGTTGTTACCACATTTTTTTGTGGTTACAGGCTATGAAAAGCATCAATTTCACCCATATTTTGTATCATATTGAGTAAACTAAGCTTCTATTCAATTTCAAATATGGAAAATCACAAGGACATAATGTTCTTTTATTACCAGGGCTGGAGTTGCAGACAATGACCTCCTCTATTATTTTATATTGAATAAGTCCCAGCTTATATAATCAGACATAAAATTAATACAGTTGTAGCTTTGTTGTTACCACACTTTTTGTACAGGTTACAGGCTATGAAAAGCATCAATTTCACCCATATTTTGTGTCATATAGAGTAAACTAAGCTTCTATTCAATTTCAAATATGGAAAATTACAAGAATATTATGTACAAAACATTTAGACTTTCCTATTTGCATCAACAAAATTGTGATATTTGAAAATTAAAAGTGTGTATTAATCAGTGGAATCAAAAGTATAACCTGACCTGAAAACATTGAATGAAAAGGTGAAACACTGGCTGAAACTAAACCAAACCTGTGAACGCTGATTGGGAACATAAATATGTAAATTCATTGTAATGTATGATGTGGTATTATATATTTTTATTTTTTCTAACCATGGACATGGTCTGTAAATTATCTACGGCTAGAAGTTTTATACATTGCATCGGTTGCACTTTAATCAAGCGTAACAATGCCTACATGTATTGTCCCTGTCAAATAAATTATTATTATTATTATTATTATTACTATTATTATTATTAATAATAATAGTAATAATAATAATAATGAGTTAGGTCTAGCCTCAGGGAAGAAATGTATCAATCAGATAACATGCATATATTTTAATAGTGAGTAACTGTTTTTATCTTTGGAGACACTTCAGTTGAAATTGAAGGGAAATGTAATAGATCAATAAAGATAATATGTAATTATGAATAAAACATATTTCCATGGATCATTTCTATAGTAGGAAAGGAACCATTTCATTGTTTACATGGGAACACATACAGTATATCCGTCTTGATGAAAGTGTTTCGTGGCCTGCATGGTGCAAGGTGTTGCTGGGGATGGTTTGTACATGATAATTGGATTCATTCAGCACCACTCTTGCTTATTGGCTCAGAGGAGATATTGAAAGAAAACAACCCCTCCCCCATCCACAGCGACAAGACCCAAGCCATATGACTTGACCCCCATTGGCCAAGGCGACGCAGACTCCCATCCAAAGCGAGCCCTATTGTCATGCCTCGATATGAACTTTTCATCATCATTTCAAATCACGAAAACTAAAAATGTTCTGAATGCAAGACAAGTGCTTTATTTACTCAATACAGCACCAAATTACTTTATATACATAAAGGGTCAAGGATGAGGGGAAAAAGCTGACACAGTTGCTTACTTAGCCTATTACACTGGATTAGATGAGATAATTCCGAATTGTCTGGTGGTTGAGACATTTGCTTTGTACATCACGTGATATTGCAACATTAAACTGATGTCAGAGACTAGAATTACTGGCAGAATTGTAATTGTGACTCCATATAGTGCAACTTGAACCATCTCCACCCTCTGTTCCTTCCTCTTTCATACCAAACTACAAAAAGCAGTGCAACTCATTGGAGATGTGGCATTGTTCACAGTCATGGGAGTCCAGATTAATATTTTGTTCAGATTGTGTGATCCGTTTTTGTAGTTTAATGTGGCCTGAATGGTGAAATATTGATAAAATGTTGAGGTAACTTTTTTATGTTTTTTATGCATTTCTTCTTTCGGCTGATACGACCCTGCAAAGCACAACAATGCATTGGGCTATACACATAAAATGACCTGACCGATAAATACGACACTTTAGGGCCAATGTACACGTACATCAGTGAAGCCATGATGTCATTATCTATATTATTACTTGTCATTGAATACTGTTTTTCTAAATTCCATCAAGTTCAATTTAAAGGAATTTAAATGGTGCAAAGTAAATATGTCGTGTGTGTTTAAAGTCATTGTGAGTATAGTGTGAAATACCTCACACTGGAGGCTCACTGGGGCCAGACCAACAGAAACAGTGCTGTCACGTCACTACCACAAATAACAGCAATGATGGGCTTTTGTTTGACACATGCCAAAACTTGTCCATGACACCGCTGTTCTGATTCAGAGTTGGTTGTATTATTAGATGGACTACATTTAGGTCAGAATTGTTTTTTTTTCACTTTATGCTCAGTAATCTCTGTCTTGTATCAAACCAATCTGGATTTGTTGCAAGGTCAAAGGGTCGCATTTCTATGTCAAAGCAGCACTTGACCTGCAGAAAGTTCATTTTGAGATCCAAAGCAACGAGCTTATCGTGTGTTTAGAGTACTTACATTCCTGGGATGTCATGGGGGGACACAAGTTGTTGCATCCTCATCTGACACCGCCATCGTGTGGTGTGGACTGGGATCTTCAACTTTATTGTCATTGCACAAAGTACAAGCACTGAGACAATGAAATGCAGTTTAGTATCTAACCAGAAGTGCAAAAAGCACTAAAGTGCAGAGAAATGTACATACTCTATGTACAGTAGTAATATAAATAATAAATTATAGTAAACAGTAAGAGGTAGATATGAATATGCCAGATATATTTATATATAGTATATATATAATATTATCATTCTATGATATATGAGTTAATAAAGGAGAAGTGAGAAAGGGGTAGGGAAATATAAGTTTTACTTCTACCTACTCCTTTTCGAACACTATTACTCTTGATTTGTTTGTTATTATTTTGTATCTGTTTTTATTTATTTTTATGTTCGAAAGTCATTCATTCATTCATATATACAATATGAACAGTATTAACAGTATGAACCATGTGAAGGTAATACATTATATACAGTATGAACATGTGCAGCGAGTAGCCAAATATATAGTGCAGAAGTATAATTAGTATAAATATGAATACACTATAGGTTAGATATATATAGTAGAGTGCCTGAAACCTCTGATTTCTGTCCACGAGTACCCTTACTTCTTATTGTGTACTGCCACCTCCTGGTTAGTCTATGTAGACTGCTGCACTACTGGGTGCATATCCTTCAACTATAGGTCTTATATGGCATTCTTCTGCTTCTCTTCAATTTGCATGTCAAAAACTATAACAACAAAGCACTGAAGGCCTGCATGTTTTCTGGCCTAAGCCAATGCAACAATGTAAATAAGTTAAATACTATTCTCATGCTTTCTGTTGTTGCTCTTTGTTCTGTCATGCTTTGTATTCACCATTATTGCAAGAGGGAAATATTGATTTACCAGAAGTTCAAAGGAGGAATTTAAATAATAAGTTTTCAGTTTATATAGATTTGACACACTGCAGCCTACTTAAAGGTGGCATTTGATGTGACTGCATCATTGGAGCTAAATACAGTAAATGCAGTCTTGTCCGTACATTATGGACTCGCATTTAGTATTCCTTTTAATTATCCAATTTAATATGCGGGCCAACAGATATCATATTTTCAGGTTGGTTTTACTGTAGCATTTATGCAATATTTTATTTGTGTACAATTTGATTTGTATAAATAGCTACATAAAACGTTTTGTGGAAATGTAGTATTAAAATGCATACAAAAATACATTTGAAGTGGGATATATTACTAAGAAATGCAAATAAATATAAATGCATCCAAGGCACATGCAATGATCGTGTCATGCAACCATTTTTGGTCCAATTCAGGAACTGGATATATACAGTATGGACAGTAGTATAAATATGTAAAGGTTGTAAGACCTTTTATAGTATAGGTAAGTATGTACGGTAGTAAGTTTAAATTTACCAAAGAGTTCAACACTTCTTTAACAGTTTTAAGAATAAATAAAATAAATAAAATAAATAAAAATAAAATAAATAAAATAAATAAAATAAATAAAATAAATAAAAATAAAATAAAGTTCACAAAGGTAGTATTTATTGCAAAGCGATATGAAATCATGTTCACACATGGTAGCTCATCTTCTAAAAATCTCCTTAATATGTACAGTGTGTCTGAAGTGCTCCACAAGCTTGAACACATTTTTACCACTAGATGAAGCTGTGACCTCATTATTCACAGTATGAAGGTTAGAACTGGGTCAACTTATTCAACTCTTAAACATTTTTGGAGAGTCTGATTGTTTGGTTCTTTTCCTCTTTTTCAAGTTTGGTAAAACTGTAAATAACATGATACTTTTATTGTTGCCAATGATCCAGATGGAGACACTGGTAATACAGTATGTGCCAACACTAAATGCCTGGAATTCCAGATAACTCCACAAGATGGAGTAGTTTGGTCAGCTTTTGAGACCAGCTAAGTACAGTAACATTCATTTACAAAACTGCATGTATCATTAGACAGTTGTATTCTTTCTGTTGGCCTAATTATTATATTATTACATAAGTGGAGCTTCCACTCCTACATCATAGGCCTATAAAAGTGAAGAGTTGATTACATTACACACTATGCTCTTCAGCTTCCAAGGTCAAGGCAACATAAAGATGTTGGTTTTTTGATCACATAACATCCTCTCTTCTTACACCATTTAGGAAGTTCAGTTGCTTTAAACTGGTGGCAACTCATTCTTTGGAAAATTAGAAGCTCTCACAGGAAACTCCCTTCGTTTGATTTCCAACCACTCGACCTCAAGATTCTTCTAAATACATCCTGTTGTATCAGCATTTCATTGTCATCCAAAGCCGAAAAGGCACGTCAGCATCACCTTTATTTTCTGAATAACACGTCTGGAGTTCACATTCATTCAAGTATTCCATAGAGGCCAAACATGTTTCACTTTTGTTTTATTATTTCATTACATAAGAACATACATACATACAAAGCAAACTTTTATAATAACGAGTTTATGAAACTCACAGCACATTGTCTGTAGAAATAACACAATCCCTACAAACATTTACAATTAACTCTAGTATAGAGTTCTGATTATACCTAAGAAAACCCAAACGCCCATTCAGAAAAAATACCAACATCCAAATTGACTCACACCGGACATACCCACAGCAGATATGTACACATTCGTATGAAGTTGTAACAGTCTCCAGATCATTAAAAAATCAGATTAAAGAGGGGAAATAATCATGTGAGATGATGTGAGACTTGGTGTAGAAAGGGTTCAGGTTGGGTTGTGGAGTTTTCACCCACATAAAGTTTGGAATGCAACACAAAAAAAAGAAAAATAATGTACCAATGTTTTCTACTTCTACCTATTGGAGATCCCAGGTTTTTTTTTTGGAGGAGGGCATACAAAGCCGGTCGCTTTCAGTTTCCAATCCAGGCTTCTGCTTTGGTGTGTTGATTTGTCTGTCCAGGGGCCAAAGAATGAGTCTCTGTTTTCTTGCTCATGCACCACTGTTGATCCCCACTCATCTAGGAAACAGTCCACTTTTTTTCGGTCTTTTCTTCTTTTAAACCCTCCACCTCCCTCCTCCTCCTCCTCCTTCTTCTTCTCCTTCTCTCCCAAATACCTATCCCACCCTTTTCTGCCCCTCTTGTCCTCTTGCCCGGAGTGAAGTGGAGACATGTGTTTCCCTGCACCTGCATGGAGAGAAAGGAAGAAAAGTGAAGTCAGATCTCTCCCTCTCAGCCCTCCCCTCCCTCCACTCCCCTCCCTGCAGAGGAGAAGCAGACAGACTGGCGCCTAGCATGGAACTTTCATTAACCCCAGGCAGATAGCAATGAATCCTGCTACACATTCACTGGCCCGTCTAATTGGCAACCGTGGTTAATGTGGAGGGCAAGGAGACCTTCATCTTCAACAATGCCCACACTATTCTCACTGGTATTTAAAGTGTTATTTTGAAATCATTTCCTATTGAAAGTCAAAACAACAACACACTGATGGAATTATGAGCCCCGAAGATATGATGCTTTACGCACATTTATCTTGTGATTTTAAGCGATTTAGATTTTACATTAAGATTGGTTATAAAAAAAAATAAAAAATACATACCATGATGTGTCATCCTCATCTTAATGGCACAACCGTCCTTCTTCTTTGGAGAAATTGCGCGCAAGGTCCGCAGTCTGAATGGAGAGCAAAAAGGAAGCACTGTTAGACATTAGTCTTATTCTAATTGCATATAACCAAATAATAAATGTGTGCAACATGTTAGAGAACATCATCTTGATAGTGCATCACAGTCTAAGATACAATATTAGCACCATGCATGCACATTGTGTGTGCAAGTGGAATAAACTCAACAAAATCCACAGATCATGCACTTAAATGATCTTTTGCAGAGCCATGCAGATGTCTATATAGTGCATCTAGCTACACAAGACTTGCTGCTATAGTGAATGTCTGGTGATGGTTGAAGGACATGCATCAGTCCACCCCTGCAGCCTCACCTTTATTGACAAAACCATCTCCGGCTCCTCCGCCTCCAGCGCGATCTGCAGGTCGAAGATGTAGTCGATGACGTGCTGCAGGATCTCCACCTGGCTGACCGACTTGTTCTGCGGGATGCTCGGCACCAGCTCCTTCAGCTTGGAGTAGCAGTCGTTCATGTCGCACAGGGCGCCCACCGGCTCCTCCAGCAGACACGAGTGGTGTTTATTATTCCGGCTGATGGCGAGACTCTGCTCCGAGATGCAGCACACGGCCTTGTAGCAGCAGCTCCTCACCGAGCGGACGGGACTGATGGCTTTCATGTTGAAAACAATAACAAATACAACAACAACAAGTCTCAGCTCGATGTTTTGAGTATTACGTTTTCTTCCTCTTGCTTGTGGTCTTCCTGTAATGCTGTCCTGGAAAGCTACAGTGCTCTGACAGCGACGTTACAGTTGTTAGCTCTTTATACACAGCGCGCTCGATGACGCCCACTTTTACGCATAGCGCTCTGATTGGTCAGTGTAAAAGAGCAGGCACGTTCCGATTGGCTGATATCACCTTGTGGAAGAGTTGGAAAGAATGAGGAAATTAGGGCTCTGGATGCCTAAAGGGGATTGTCAATCAATTACTCACCTTTTTCAGGTGCTGTTATTTATTTGAAATAGATAGAAAAAAAGTTCTCAAAGTGGAGTGAAGTTTAGAAGAATCTCTAGTAAAAAGAGGAATACTTTTAGTTTACTTAACTCTATAGGAGAGATGTCTGTTTTAATTATAGATCTAACTACAGTTTCTATCTCCCTTTGACTTTTAAACAAGCTATAATACCAGACGAATAAAAGTCTTCTCAAATAGAGACACATGTGAAAGCATATCATAAGCATAGCATGTTTCATTTTAGATAATGTACTTTTAGTTTACTTAACTCTATAGGAGAGATGGCTGTTTTAATTATAGATCTTACTAAAGTTTCTATCTCACTTTTACTTTTAAACAAGCTATAATAGTGGAAGAGTTGGAAAGAATGAGGAAATTAGGTTCTCTGGATGCCTAAAGGGGATTGTAAATCAATTATTCATCTTTTTCAGGTGCTGTTATTTATTTGAAATCGATAGAAAAAAAGTTCTCAAAGTGGGGCACATTACAAGTTTAGAAGAATCTTTAGTAAAAAGAGAAATACTTTTAGTTTACTTAACTCTATAGGAGAGATGGCTGTTTTAATTATAGATCTTACTACAGTTTCTATCTCACTTTTACCTTTAAACAAGCTATAATAGTGGAAAAGTTGGAAAGAATGAGGAAATTAGGGCTCTGGATGACTAAAGGGGGATTGTCAATGAATTAGTCACCTTTTTCAGGTGCTGTTATTTATATGAAATGGATAGAAAAAAGTTCTCAAAGTGGGGTGAAGTTTTGAAGAATCTCTAGTAAAAAGAGGAATACTGTTAGTTTACTTAACTCTATAGGAGAGATGGCTGTTTTAATTATAGTTCTTACTACAGTTTCTATCTCACTTTTACTTTTAAACAAGCTATAATACCAGACGAATAAAAGTCTTCTCAAATAGAGACACACGTGAAAGCATATCATAAGCATAGCATGTTTCATTTTAGATAATGTACTTTTAGTTTACTTAACTTTATAGGAGAGATGGCTGTTTTAATTATAGATCTTACTACAGTTTCTATCTCACTTTTAGCTTTAAACAAGCTATAATATCAGTCGAATAAAAGTCTTCTCAAATAGAGACACACGTGAAAGCATATCATAAGCATACCATGTTCCATTTTAGATAATGAATGCCTTTTGTTATTGATGACTGTAAATCATTTGTGCAGTTTGGTTTTACTGTGTCAATACCTTAAGAATAAACAGAATTTCTTCAAAACTATACAGACAGATATATTATAATATTGTTTGTATGATGGGTAGATATTTAAGCAGTGTATGTGCTTATTTTAAGACACACTACACCCCAAAAATGTGCATTCAAAAATAGAAATGTTGAAAATAGGATATTTATATAATATAGGTAAAAGGTCAGTTGAAGGCCAGGCTATTTTTCTACATTAGTATTTTGCAAAAAAATTGTTTTTCTGATGATGTATCATTGGATATGGATTTATTGACTCATTCTGTATGTTTTGGTAGCTTTTAGTCCTTCTCTAATTGCCCTATTCCATATGTCTGTATGATCAACAACAATTCAAATATGCAAAGAATATTAAAGCTGCGCCTAATCCGTTCAGTCACTTACTGCTATAAAAACCCTCTTTTTGGGTGAACCAAGTTTTGTGAAAATTATATTTTAACAATTCCAAAATGTTGCTCCGTTTTAGTTTACATCAAAGCACGTCCCGTTCTGCTCCTATTTGGGTCTTATTTTCCCCTTTTCTCACAATCCTGTTTTGTGGAGGAATGCAGGCCTGAGCCAGCTGTGTGTCCTATCCCGGCCCAGCTGTGTTGATCTAACGCGCCAGTCCCAGACATGCTGGCGCCAGCCTCCCGACGTCATCCATTCACCCCGACGCGCACTCCCCTCTCTCTGGCAGACGGCCCGCCCTCCAGAGTGGGAGAGAAGCAGAGGCGCTCAGAGATCTGATTGGACGGCCGAGCCTGTCACTCACGAACACTCTCTATAAGCCCCGCCCCCAAAACGCTGCCCTCCTCCTCCTCCAGTCTGCAGTTGTAGAGAAAGTTAAGTTTCCAAATACTCCATAATTGTGTAATGATGAGCACGCCAACATGGCCTGGAGACGAATCTCTTCATGAAAAGTGACAGGAAAGCGGTCAACATGCGATCATTATTTCATATTCATCTTATTTATTGGTGTTATAATGTAATAAGAAATAAACAATATTGCATCTGTAAGGGCACTTGGAGGCCCAGACACAGTTCACTGGCTTGTAGTCAGTGCTTTCCATTTAACAGATGCCTTTGTCCACAGCTATTTACATTTTTCACCCTCTCTACCACCCTCTCTACCGCTGCCTGTTTAACTGATACCAATATTGTCATCCAGTACTAGGGCCAGTTGCATACACTTAGTTTAAGGCTAGTGATGACCTTAGACTGGTGTTAGACTAGTCTAAATAAGCCTGTCTGTTGCATAACTATTAAGACTGACTTAATTTGAGGTAGGAAAGTTAGCCACCTCTCCCCCTGGCTAAGCCTGATGTGAGAGCTTTGTTGCTATGGCATTTCAACTCTCTCTCCATTACTTTTAGCTGACTTCAACCTAACTATTTCAACTATTTATCCATTACTTTTAGCTAACTTCAACATAACTATTTCTACTGTTTACCCATTACATTTAACATGCGATCATTATTAAAGAAAGGACAAGTCTAACTTTACACTGTCAAGTTTTATGTACAGTAGTTAGATAAAGTGGTTGCTCAGCGGTCCGTGGGTGCCAGGATGTTAGCCTGCGATCACCAGACATTTTGCAAAACCACTGTGAAGGCCTCACCAACAATTATCCATTTTAGCTTAAATTGGTAGGCTATTATAATGTTGGCAAATTTGACATTATGTTACCTCACATGCAACAAAAGAAAGTGGATTTAAATATAACACACTATTTTAAAAATGACGAGCAATTAGAAGCAACACTACATTCGCATTTTCATTTTGGACACATTTGTGCGTAATTGCGCACGGCTGGGGAGATATCCTCCCCATTATACAGAGGTTTAAAACAGATGTTGAAGTCACTGCCTTCCTCCTGGCAACCCCACCCCCCCCAAATGATTGACCCCCGTATGACGAGTCACTTTAGAGCGAGTCACACTATTGAACCGTGAGACAGGACTTCAGCCTAGTGCTATTTTAGAGATATATTGTGTGAGCGGTGCACAGTATCCAAACAAGACTTTGACCTTAAATATCTTTCTTAAATATGTCAAGGGGGAGGACAAATATTGCACTAAATTTCCCAGGTCTGGTGGGAAAATAATTGTTCTTATTTGCTGATGTAGCACACATGGGCTGGCTGGGCTTGGGCAAAATAGATTTGGGAGTCGATAAACACATTATGCCATTTGATTTTGATGATCCACAGACAGCACTTCCCCATGAATCCGTGCTTATTTCTAGGAGCTAGGAGCTATTTCTAGGATATCAAAAATGCCAACAGAGTGTTTTCCTCCCATGACAGAGCTTGTCTGCAGATTCCAGAGTTCTCAGTGCGTAAAATCTGTGCAAAACACACACACACACACACACACACACACACACACACACTCTCTCTCTCACACACACACTCACTAGTGTGTCTGGGCAAGGATCAGGTGCTTGTCGGAAAAGCCTCGGACACAATCGGGTCTCTCTTTCAATGGATGGGAGAATTCCGAGCCTGGCGTCAGTGAGTCTGCCTCTCCCCGCCCTCCCTCTCCCTCTCCCCGCTCCTCCGTGCAGCTGGACGCAGACAATCAAGCCATCAACAATCGCCATGCATAATTAGCAGCGCCCCCTCCTCTCTCCTCTTCTCTCCTTCTCTCTCTCTCTCAATTAAATTTCAATCCAGAATATTTTATTAACAGCCAAATACTAAGGTATTAAAAATCATAATAAGCCTTAAACATCTGTTCCACTTCTCTGACTGAATGTGTTTTCCATACCTGCAGGATCTAAATCTCCCCCCTCCACTCCAATCTTTACCTCTCTAAGCACCTTCTCTCAACATAAACAAAGTGTCTCCTTCTACTTCTGGTAACAACAGAACAGAGTGTAGAGAAATGAGGGTCATCTAGTGAGATGAGACAGAAGCAGGGAGGGAAAGCACCACACTGTCATGTGGAGAGGCAGTGTTGTATACAGACGGGTGTCTTTTTCATCCACAAGTGCAGGCCCATCTTGGGGCGGGATAATTAAGTGGCAAGAAACACACTGAAACTTAATTCTTTGTATCCCTGGTGTGTGTGTCGTGCAGGATTCCTCCTCCTCCTCTGCTCCCTGTTTTCACCCTGTCCTTCATCAAAGACGCTACAGTCCTCTCCGTCGGCTTTGAACGGCCTACAGATCCACAGCTTTTGTCCCTAGTGACCCAGGCGGTGACATGACATTTTACGCACATTGTTGATTTGTGCTAGTCACTTGTTATTTATGTTTGAGTCTCTTGTTCAAGCTTGTGCATAATGATTTTTGCTTGGTTTTTAGATGAGAACATACCCGATGTATTAAGAAAGAAACTCGCCCACGTACCGCTCAGCCACTATGTGCCCATTGTGGCTGTTAGGAGGCATGGCAAACTTCGTACACCGGGATCATGCCACTTATTTGTCCCAGACACCGTGGCTGTCTGGTTAAATGTTCTAAATGTGAGATTGGGAGCATTGCTATTGGCTCCACACGGCTCTCAATATGGCACCAGCTAAGCCAGCGGCTCGCAGCTAACGGTGCTAACAGTGCTAACAGTGAAAACAACGGCAACAGTGCTGACAGAGCTAACAGCGTTAACCTGAGGGGGAACCGGAGGGTGGGTGCTATGCTTCCGCAACGGCGCCGTTGGTTGGGGCGGTGTTATCAGCTGGAACCGCTGTATGAGAGCAGTGCAGAGCGGCGGCCGAGAGCTAGCCAATGGGGCACGCTCACATGCACTCACATGCACTAACATGCGCTAAAAGCATGCGCAGCCGACTATGTCAACAAAGCACAGAGGGGCTCAGATTAGAACACACACAGAGGGAGAGTGACTTCATTCTCTGCTCAGGTAGAGATTACTCCTCTATATCTTTACATATCAAATAGTTGTTTGCTGCTATATTAATACTCCGGATATCGTAATACTAAAATATATTGTATCTTGGTTGAGCCAGTTTTAAATACAGGTGTGATTGCATTCAAACACATATTGACCTCTCAGATCAAATCTGGTGGTGGACAAAATGTGAACATTATAAACACAAATTTGCTCTCTAACTTCCAATAACAACCGGATAAAGTAAAATGCTAAACAATCTAGACCTGGTTTTAGTCAGTACCTGCGTGGTTATAAGAACCACTGCATGGCTTTTCTCTGTCATTTGTATGTCATTTGAGAAGAATGAGTTATTTTTTACTTTGCAGCTGTAGCCAACATGTGACACATATAGATCAGTTTACTCATCACAAGGGGGACTACACAGCCGCTAAAGACAGTTGCATAATGTCCTCTGTGGCTGTAGAGGAGCTTTGTGACGTCTGATGAAATAACCCTGCTGATGTCATAGTGATGTCATCAGGGTTGTGACAGAAAGTCTTCATTAGAATCTGGGGTGTTGGAGTTTGAGAGGGAGTATACAACAAATAGAGTTGCATAATGGGAATTGTAGGATCTGGAGCTTGACCCATATACTAAGGAGTACAAATCTGAATGTCTTGGCCTCTGCTGCATCAATTTGGATTATCTTTTAAAATAATTAGTTTATGGTAACTTTTTGTTAGCGGAATACTAAATTACCAGAATATTTATTTAAGATGCTTTTTGATCCCAGGTGTTAACTACTTTCTGTCTTAACTGTATCTAAATACAATTTTGATGTGAACAGAAACAGTGAACAGGGCATCTGTATTTTTGTTTCCCACTGAATAGGAATGACTTGAAAATTTCCAGTAGAGTGAACAAAATCAATTGGTGGCAAAGTAGATATTCCATCAAAGGTGCTTAATTCAAAATTCAGAGCATTTCTATTGCCTCCACACGGCTTTCAACATGGCGACGGCTGAGCCGGCGGCTCACGGCTAACAGCGCCAACAGTGCAAACTACGGCAACAGTGCTGACAGTGCTAACAGTGTTATCAGCTGTAACCGCCGTATGAGCGCAGTGCAGAGTGGCGGCAGTGAGCTAGCCAGGGGTGCACGCTCACAAGCACTAACATGCACTAGACAGAACGTTCGACCAGCCCGGCTATGTCAACAAAGCATGGAGAAGCTCGGATTACTACACACACAGAGGGAGAGCGACTTCATTGTCTACTCAGGTAGACATTACTCCTCTATATCTTTACATAGCTAATAGTTGTTTGCCTGCTATAATAATGTTCTGGATATTGTATAGAGCATCTGTAAACATACCAAAATAATAGCAGGAGTCTAAATTTAGAACTTGGAGATAAACGCAACGTAAACCACAGTAGCAGAAGTCAGTAAGTAGGTAGTATTTTCACTTTACTGTGACTGCTCATTGTAGGAACTTTGCTGTTGTCATTATCATGATGTGGTCAGGTGGCCCTGTTTATGTCCTTGGGTGTGAATATTTTACATTTGCATGACGTCTATCTATTTCTGCATGGAGGCCATACAACTGTATTGCAGGTGGGACACCAGCCACAGAAGGCCATAAAGCCCATGGTCACCACCACCACATAGGGCCAAAACAAGCTGACTGTAACGTTCAGTGTGACTGGGCGGGCGGAGAGACTGCCAGCTGTTGGTCACACTATTGTTTTGGCGTTTTCATCGTCCCTGACTGGAACAGTCCGTTTACTCTGCAGCCGCCCAATGAAGATAAACATCTGGCTTTGTGTAAGCATAGTTAAGGCCAGACTTGGTGATCATGGTTGGGGCCAGTTGGTGTAGGCGACAGTGATCTGATTAGTCATAATCATCCCTCTCAAACAACTTGGACCAGGTTTAGAATCTGAATTGCATATGATCATTTTTGATTAATACATTTTTCGGAATAGACATCACCACAGTCTCCAGCCTGCCCAACAGACTGTCAAACAGGCAGACACAAAATGATTATTTACAGCCACTCAAGAGCTGACAGTCTTCCACTGGATGACCATTAATGGAAGCACTGCAGAGCCTAATCTTCTCTAAAACCATTCCTCTGTTTTCAAAACCAGCAAATAAACACCAGAATGAGTGTCTGCAGACAGCACAGAGACAAAGTGTCTCCACATTGCCAGGGAAGAATTACTCTAATCCACATCCAGTCTCAGGCTCTTTCTCTCTGTCACTGTGGAGCTACTTCTTTAATCGTTAACCCAAATAAAGACCTATGCAACAATTTGCAGATGACTACCAGATGATGACCATAATACTTACAAAATACTCTTGTGTAATTGCTGTTCCCACTGTTGCAAGTGGGACATTTGTGGTAAATACCCTTTAAACTCGCTTGAACTAGAATTTTGACCTTGTAATTACGGACTGTCTGGGTCCATATTTTGTGAGACCCCACACAGAGCGTGGCCTATACATGAAGACGCCAAAAGGGTTTGAGAGCGAGATCCAAATCCATTCTTACACTTTCATGCTTCCAGTATACCTCAAACAAAATCCATTTTGGCTGCTAAACTGCTCTTGCTGGGAGAAAATATAAGTACTCGGACTGTAGCTTGATCTGTTGGTTTAAAGACAACCAAGCGAGATGGAAGAGAGGCCTGCAGTGGAAGGAGACGACTGAAATGAAAATAAAGCAATCCCAACATTTTTGACCAATTAGCCTACAATTGTGTATTATTAAGTTGCAGTGATGGGTTCAGCCGGCCAGCCTGTGCACGTCGAGGTGATCGAGGAGTAATTCAATTTGTTTGCAGACCCCACACAACGCAAGTTCACGCATGTGTTTTTTTGTGACGAGACGACGTGGGCCGGGGGAGCAAGATGGAGAGATACAAACAGGAAATTTGTGCGGGTGATCAGGAAACGCAATGAAGAGAGCAAGCTGAGAAAGGCATGAGAGAACATTAGCGTGGAAAATGACTGCAGGATAAACTTGAGGGCGAGTAACAAAGGAGAAAGGGACAGAAAGAGGCTGTGTTCCAAATCGAAAGTATGATGTAAAATTGAGTATGTAATGTAGTGCGTTCCAAATGCAGTATTTGGGTTTGCGAGAAATGCCTAGATGTATACTAGATTAACAAAAATTTCTGAGTATGAGACGCGAGCTTACTGGACATACTTAAACGCCTCGAAATGCATTGCGGCTCTTCAGACTTTGCAATGGCGGACTGTGAGACAGACGATTTAAATAATTAACTGGCTGGATGAAAAAATTGCGAATGATGGCAAGTGACATTAGGGTACAGTTAAGAGGAAAAATGTGGGAGCTCATATATATAATGTACTGTTGAGAAAACATATTTAACACTAACGTATTTAATAATTTTTATTTCCCTTAAAATAATACTGGAAACTATTTAACTGAGTGGAAGAGGTAATGTTGATTTACATTTGTGACAAACAATTTTCATTCAAGTATGCAGTAAGTTAGTATACAGTACGTTAGTATGCAGTAAGGTAGTATGCAGTAAGGTAGTATACAGTATGTTAGTATGCAGTAAGGTAGTATACAGTATGTTAGTATGCAGTAAGGTAGTATGCAGAACGTTAGTATGCAGTATGTTAGTATACAGTATGTTAGTATGCAGTAAGGTAGTATGCAGTAAGGTAGTATACAGTATGTTAGTATGCAGTAAGGTAGTATGCAGAACGTTAGTATGCAGTATGTTAGTATGCAGTACGTTAGTATGCAGTAAGTTAGTTTATAGTACGTTAGTATGCAGTAAGGTAGTATGCAGTAAGGTAGTATACAGTATGTTAGTATGCAGTAAGGTAGTATGCAGAACGTTAGTATGCAGTACGTTAGTATGCAGTAAGTTAGTATGCAGTACGTTAGTATGCAGTAAGGTAGTATGCAGTAAGGTAGTATACAGTATGTTAGTATGCAGTAAGGTAGTATGCAGAACGTTAGTATGCAGTATGTTAGTATGCAGTACGTTAGTATGCAGTAAGTTAGTTTACAGTACGTTAGTATGCAGTAAGGTAGTATGCAGAACGTTAGTATGCAGTATGTTAGTATACAGTACGTTACAATGCAGTAAGGTAGTATACAGTATGTTAGTATGCAGTACGTTTTTGTGCAGTACGGTAGTATGCTGTACGTTAGTAATCCGTATGTTAGTATGCCATTTCGAACACAGCCAGAGAGGGATTGAGAGAAAGAAAGACATAGAGGAGCCTGACTATGGCTGCTGCTGCAGGGGTTCAGCTGGTCAGGCTTCACAGAGACACACAGACAGAGGCCATGAGGTCCCTGGTGGGTAACTCTGCACCTGTGTGTGTGTGTGTATGTGTGTGTGTGTGTGTGTGTGTGTGTGTCATATGTTTCTAGGTCAAGTGGGTCCCTGACATCTAAGATGCTCCGCAGCAGTGACTTTCTCCTTCTGTCACTGGCTTTGTATTCTTTAACACTTTGTATTTCGTCTGTTCCCCACCCCCTACACACACACATACACACACGTACACATACACACACACACGCACACGCACACGCACGCACACACACACACACACACACACACACACACACACACACACACACACACACACGCACACGTACACACTCTTGCATGTACAAATGGATAATGTAAGTGGATGTAAGCACACATGCATGAGCACACACACACACACTTGCCACCCCTCCTCATCTCTCTTGTCTCTTCCTTGTGCTGCTAATGAATTGAAACAGTGGGGACTGAGACATGATACACAGCTGATTCCCACCCCCCCCCCCCCCCCCTCTCCCCCCTCCACACACACACACACACCCAACCCGACACACACCCTTACCCTCTCCTAATCTGGGTCAGTGGTGCCCCTCTTGGTCACCCCTGTCGAGCCCTCCAGACGGAGGGAGCAGAGTGGGAGCAGAGAGGTCTGGGCTCTCAGTGACCTGATTAAAAGCTCTTACACAGACTACTGAGCTCCGTAACCAATCAAACACAACACACACCCTGGGCCTTGCTGCTGGACTGTCTCTCACTCTGTCTGGCTGTCATATACTTGTCTACTTGTATGCTTTCTCTGCTTTAGAGTGATTTATATTCTCTTATGATATGTTTTCTTCACCCCCAGCCCCCCTTCAAAACACTAACATACCCTCTTCCTCCGAAGTGGCTTTAATCATGTATGGTGTGACGTGCACCGATCATGGGATGGACATAAGGGCTCAGGGAAAATGGACACTCTGCCAGCTGGTCAGCTATGCATCGCCATATTCAGCTGGGCATTATGGAGCGAACCTAAATTGGGTTTTGTGAGTGAAACCATCAAAAACACATCAAGCCGTAATGGTCCAGTGTGTTTGTATTTCGCTGTGGGAGTTTTTAAAACTTATTGCTGTTCTTGTTGTGTCCGTGATAGGCCATGACTCAGAGTTAAAGAGCACACCGTCCCACTCTGTGACCCACTGCACTTGAGTCACCGTTGTTGTTGCTGCATATGAACAGCAATAAAAAAAAATGCTTGAAAATCTATGTATTGTTTCTGAGATTAGAAGCTGAAGTAATACAACCATGAGTCAGTCCCCAAGAGAGAGTAACACTACCAGGAAATGCCCATATCTGTTTAGCCATGTTTGGTCTGTGTGTATTGTTTTATGGACACTTCCTGCTAACATTCTCTGGCTACTCTGTAATTTACTGAAAATATCCTTGCACCACTAAGTTAAGAGTCTGGCCAAAGTGGAGGGTCAAAGCCACTCAAGATTTCTAAAAATGTTGCTTCCTCCAATTCCCCAGAATGGCCAAAAGAGGAATATGGTTTGTAGAAGCCAGTTCTCACAAACTGGAAGCACTTAGGCTTAAAAAAGACAATAATTATAATTATATGGCAAAAAAAAGAAAAAAATATTAAAGATTCAAATTCAAACAAAACTAATATGGAGGTAAATAAATAAAAAAATATAAAATAAAAGAATATATAATATAAAAAATATAAAAGGTTGCTTCACCCAAGTGATAAAAAACAAAACAATCCCACAAACAAAATTCTATCCTCCGCTGTATTGAGTTGAATGCAGTAATCGGAGAGAGGGTGTCCTGGTAGTTGAGCGGCCTGAGGCCATGTTCAGACCAACATTTAAGGACCAATATGTAATATATTTACTGTAATAAATCATAAAATGACCATGATATGTCATCAGAGATTAAGGAAGGTATAATAACGAGTATAGCAAGCGAGAAAGTCCACTAAAGGCAGGTAGGAAAGGTGGTGGATGGGTCAAACGAACACAGGATTTTCACCCAGGAGACCGCTGTTCGTGTCCTATGTGAAACCAAAAGTAGGCCTAAACATTGAGTTTTACGTAACGTTATATAACAAAGTCTGTTAAGGGGGGTTGTTATTTATTCACGCTAGTTACGTCGTTACGATTACGGTTGTTATGTTTGTTACGTTACGTTGTTAATTTTATTATTTCAACACAAACCATGAACTTTTTTCTAACTTTAATCGAGTAGTTTGTTGCCTAATCCAATCATTTCACAACATTAAGCAGCGTTTCTGTAAGCGTGATATGAGGCTGATATGAAACGTATTTATAAAACATATTTTTGGTTCAGAAATATTGACAACGTATCCTGTGGTTTGCAGAAACATACAATGCCAACATTTTTTTCGACGACTGGCTTTGGCCAGTCAAAGACCTACAAGTACACATTTCTGGGTAGTGTTTTGACGTCTTATAAGCCGTCAAACTCATACATGTATTACTCAATCTGGCTGTCCTGGATCACATTTTCCTTTCTAACTTGTGCCTTTAGCAACACAGACATTTGTTTTTCTTTTTTTAATCGCAGTGCTATTTTCGGTCTGAACGCCCGCTCAAACACCTACAAGGTTCCCAGTTCGAGGCAGGAAACTTTGATACATCATCAACATCTCTCTTTGTTTACCGTCTCTGTACGTATACTGTCATACTATCAAATAAAAGGCAAGAACACCATAAACATCCTTTAAAAAAATCTGTGAAAATATCTCAAAATCTGGGCAAATAATAGCAAAAGTATCTATAGAAGGATACATTTAGGGTTTAAAGTGAGAATATATATATATATATTTTTGGATGAATCACCTTCTAAAAGCAGAAGGGGCAGAGAAATAGTGTAGGCAGAGACCACTGGGTCAGGCTGATGACCTCAACACAGTGAGCTCAGATAAAGACGAGCACTTCAAACACGGCTGATAAGCTTCACAGTGAAGGACGCAGAGCAGCTCCTTTTGGCCAAAACAAGAGATAGGCCTGACAAAGCCCAGCTTATGAGAGGTGAGAATTACTGTTAAACTGATAGAAATCACGGCGTCTCTGCATTGTATTCACAAAAGTGTAAAGATGTTTTTCCCTCTGTGGGTTTTATGTTGTGTGGAGGATTCGGTTAGATGTGACATCACCTTTATCTAATCAGCGTTAATACAGTCAACAGTGGCATTCTGTAAATGAATAGGCTTCAGCCTGACGTGACAGACTATGACAATGTCAGTGGTCAATCAAATGTGTGTGTATGTGTTCATTCACATCACAGCAGCCCTATAATGACTGTTTAACAACCCGAGTAGTGCTCACCTGTGTCAACGCGTTGAGTGACTGAGTTAATTATTGTCCTCCAGACGTCTGTAAGGCCTCAGAGAGATTACTGAGGACAAACTGACGATCAGATAAGCAGAGAAGCTACCTTTCTATTCAGCTGCAAGACTGATCGGTCTCGAGATTTGAAGTTAAACCCTGCTGTTTAAATATCACAGATAAGCAGAAGCATCGGCGCTGTTGTTCACGCTCGTTTAAGATAATGCTCATAAATGACTTTTCTGCGCACGCCAGATGTGTGCCCCCCGCTTGTTATAGGGAGGCAGATGATTCCACCCTTCCCCGACCAACAACAACACTCCAATGTTAGGCTAACCTCCTGGTGACTTTATCGCAGCATCTGGCAAACGTTAGGCTTCACCTGAACCCACCGTTTATGCTGTAATCTGAGCAGCGTTCTTACAGATGCGGCTTCAGTTGGCAAGGCTGAGTGTGTGTGTGTGTGTGTGTGTGTGTGTGTGCGATCATGTATGTATACTCTTGCATCTGTGTGCTCGGCTCCCCTCGGTTTTAAAAAGACAATCGCTCGGTTCAGGATGGGAACCAAATAAGCCGGTGCAGGCACAGCAGGGGAGCCCTTTTCACAGCACGCACAATAACCACCCCAGCCCCAGAGAAACACAGTGCCTGGCTTGCCTTGTGAGCGCACAAGCGGCGGCAGTGTGCCGCGCACGTGGTCGAGACGGGTCTATGCGTCCTTTTGTTAGCAGCGACTGATAAGTGAAAAAAACAGACAAGACCTACGAGACAATAATACCACACTCCCTGCACAGCTGGCATATTTTCTGAGAAGCTATTTCCTGTAAAAATTCTGACACGGGAATAATGATGGCTTTGATTGGGCCCCAGTTAACGGGAGGCACTTCCTGTTCCTTTGTATTGGTTTCATTGTGAGGCGATGGGGTGGGAGGGGGAAGGAGGGGGCGAGGCAGGGTTTGAGGGAAACAGCTGCTGGAGATGACACAGTCAAGAACATCCCTGTGACCCCCCACCCCTGCACACACACACACATTCACACACTATCACACACCATCACCTCTTGCATTGGTAGGCCGGTAAGGTCGGTTTAACTGCTGACCCAGTTAAATCCTCTGTGACTCGAACCAGTTAAAACATCATTCTCACAAAGTCAGGACGTGACCGTAAAACATTTACTCTAAAATGTTACTTAGAGATCAGCTTTCAGGCCACCGCCGCATCTTAAAGTAAAAAAACAAGACACTTACTCTATATCAGTCACTGATGCCTATCTTCTGTGGTCCAGAGTCCTAATTCTGAGAATTATTGAAACCTGCTAGGAAAAAAACAGAGGGGTTTATTTCAGCACCATCCAGATGATTTGTCAAACGGTTGATTGTTACACTAAGTATTTCCTGTGATTGTCTTAACATCCATGCACATGCTTTATTGCCATATGTGTCACCAATTTGCCAGCAAAATAGCATTTTGTGAGCACAATATAACCCAGGTTTGAATGAATTATTGCCACAACAAAACTGCGTACAGTTGAGCGGCGAACGCAGCTTCAACAGCAGTGATGAATTTTTTAAATCTTCTATAAAATCAGCAGTTAAGCTCAACCAGAGTTTTCTGGTTTAAAAGAAGCTGTTACCAAATGTCGTGAAAAGGCTGTCTTGACTGTTCTGTTTGCACATTTCTAAGGGAAGTCACACTTGTTATCTCTAAAGGAAAGTCTGTGGTTCTCGAGCTAATTGCTGCAAAAGCAGGTGTGCGTTGCATTTATTCATCTTTAAGATGCGTGTACCTTGGCTTATTCGAATGCACGCACACATAAACACATACACACACACTTGTGCCTTTATGCATACACACCCACATCTGAGTGAGATTTTCCATTAGTGTTTTTGCAGAGATCACAAGTTCTTCTATTTCCTGCCACACAGAGTGTTTCGCCACAGAAGTTAACCAGTGTTCATGCTCTCACTGCTCTGCATCGACAATGATCACTGGAAAATCATCAGCATAACACACACACACACACACTCTCACACACCTACCACAAACACAGATGTATGAACACAAACACAGTTACTGTTCAGCTCTCATTTTTTTTTTCTCTCCTCAACTTATTTTTCTCTTAATTTTTTTTTAATCTTTCTCATCTCATTTATTAGCTTTCTCTCACCTCCTTTCCTCTCTATCATCCTGTTTTCATTTTAATTTATTTTCTCTGTCCCTCCTCTCATCCCCCTCTACAGCAGTGCCAGTCTCTGAGGAGGGCTGATGTGAGCTCCAGATGTTGAAGTAGACTGGCTGGAGTCAGAGAGGGCAGAGGGCTTCCCCATACCTCCTTCTCCTCTCCTCCCCTCAAGCTTACATTACCTGAGATCTTTGTGTTTTATTGGATCCTTTTGGCTTCTGTGCCTTCACACAGCTTTTTATTTTTGCTGAATTTCAAGTACACCTCTGTTTATGAGGATATAAATATGTTTAAATACCAAAGTATACTGGAGCACATGGATTTAAGGCAACAAAACAACAGTCTTTGACTGATGAAGACAAACTTGGCGTCGAAACATTAGACCTTAAACCCGTGTGCTCCAGTATACTTTGGACCAAATCTCTGAAGTGTCTCCTAATACAAGATCGCCCTACTCTGAGAGCAGCGGACAGGCCTGTAATTCCTTGTGTGGCGGTTGAAGCGCGTTAAATCTCTTCTTTCATGTTTAAATACCAATCATTAGCAAATCCATGCTTTTATTTGTGTTCATATTAACTCTATGTGAGCTAAACTGATGATTATCTCACTACAACTTTGCTACAGAATGCCAATGACATTATCGTCATTTGCTATGGAAATACATACATATAGTAGGGGTGGCGGAAAAAATCGATACAGCATATCACGTTATTTTGTGTGGCAAAATACACAGACGTCAGCTATTGATCTTTTATTATAAAAGCTTTTAACTTCTCAATAATCTTGACACTATTCTGTTTTTCAGAGGTTGTAGCAGGCTCAGTCTTAAAGCTAGAGTGAACTGGTATCATATGAAACTACTACTATCATTGTTACAAACCATGTCATGTTAGCTTGTCGGGAAGGAGGCTAAATAAAGCACCAAAGTTACACTAAATTTTGGCGAGGAAAAACTGGCATGGCCTTTTTCAAAGGGGTCCCTTGACCTCTGACCTCAAGATATGTGAATGAAAACTCTGAGATGAACAGAGTGAAAACTGTATCTTATTAGATAAAACAGATGTTGACAAACTGCATAATTTGCAGTTGAAAAACGGTAATAAATCGCAATATATCTTATCGCAATAGTCAGCATATCGCAAAATGTTTAAAATTGCTATAAGATCGTATCAAGACTATTGTGATCATATCGAAGTATCGTGATAATATTGTGTCGTGGGGCCTAGCTACTCTTCCAGGGGTCCTTAGAAAAACAAGTACAACCACATCATGTGATAATGTAAAGAAAAGTATGTGAAAGTCTACAAATACAATATAGAACAACACACTTCACCACTATGCTTGTCAGTATATATCAGTCAGAACAGATTCTGTGGAACAATAAAGATCTGAACTTAACTGAACAGTAAATATATTCTGTATACAGCAACAGACATTTCTATAGAAACATAGGTTAGGAAAGATCAGAAAGGTCAGACTGCTGGTGGTGTCTCTCTTTAGTTGTTGTTGAGACTAATCTCTTCTCCTTCACAAACACGTCTCTGACTCATGACCTCGCTCCGTTTCAAAACAAATGTTGAAGTTGTTGTCTTCACATAAGGCCTTATGGGTTGGGGTCAGAGGTCATCCAGCCTCTAAAGATACTATCTCTCTGTATGTGAACATCCATCCATCACCGTGGATACAATGTCACCTTCCTCACCTCTCGTCCCACACTGCATCTCTCCTCCTCCTCACCCCCGCTCTTCGGGTCCTGCGTTCGCTCACCCGGTCCCCTCCCTCGACCGCCTCGCCGCTTCTTCCCTTCAAAGCACGCATTGATCACCGGCGGACGCAGATAGACATTTAAGGGAGTCGTACTCTATGTGTGAGTGTGTCTGTGCAGCAGCAGCAGGGGTCACACTGTGAAATCAGGCTGCATGCCGGGGCTAATTGAACTCAGGGGTCACTAACGCGCATCGTTGACCATGCACGTTAATTAGCATATCTTAATGTGCTGATAACATCGTGTGTGTGTGTGTGTTACAGGTAATTTGAAGTAAAAATAACAAGGTAGCTGTTAGATAAGAGGAGGAAAGATGTGTTATTGCTTTACGCTACGGGAAAAGAGTGCAACTTTCGCAGTTTGCTGCCATAAAAAAACATGTTGATTCTATTTAATTAGACGAAAGCACGATTGTTTGTGAGGGAACAGGAGGTTTGGAATTGGATGCAAAAACTCTTATAGCTTATAAAAGTGCAGTATACACAGACATGCAAATATATAAAAAGGATCTGGCACGTGTTAATAAGTCCTTGTTACATAGGAATAAACATAAAACCCACATGAGAACAGACACAGATCTCTCAGGCAACGTCCCCCCTTGATGTCTTGGCTGTTCTCCTCATATAAGTGACCACAAACCATCTGTAACTCAATTGCATACACTTGTCACTCTCAAAATAGACACACATGAAGAAACATAACCAAGGCCACTCTGCGCTCACACACACACACACACAAATGCTATTCTATTCAAAGGTCGCATTAGGTAGCTATGGGGCATTTTGAAATAGCTGCTAAATCCACTTTGCTGTAATTAGAGCACTTACCAGCACACCAATGCGTAATGCATTACTCCGGCCACTTCGAGGAAATTAAGACTTGTCTCATTTCACCTGCTGTGACCCGACATCTCCTGAATATTATTAAGAAGCAGCTATTCTGGATTTCCTGTGAGAATAGGAAACACAGAATAAGGCCACATTTAGTAGTTCATACAGTTCTTCAAAATAAGACTGTATGTAACTTTTGCTAAACAGCAGTCATGGTGGCTAAGTGACGATTGCAGGAGAACGGTAAATGCAAAAACAGTTTCACAGTAGCACAAGTAAAGTAAATAAATAAAACAAATTAAGTTTAAGTAAAAGTCACAGAGTCAGCAAAGGGACTTCAAGTGATGTCAGTCATACAGATATATCGAAAGTTACACACAACATTAGCCACCATAAGCTACTGGTCACATTAGATCACATTAGGCTACACAAAAACATTAGAATCTATAGTACATTTAAAACTTAAAGGTGCTCTCAGTGGCGTTATCAGCTATAACCGCAATATGCAGAGCGGGGTGGGGCACAATCACATGCATTGACATGCACTAAAAGGCACGCGTGGCCGGCCAGGCTTTGTCAATAAAGCACAGAGAAGCTCCGATTACAACACACAGAGAGACAGAGTGACTTCATTCTCTGCTCAGGTAGACATTACTCCTCTATATCTTTACATGGATATCGTATAGAGAACCTTTAAGGAGCGATCAAACAGATAATCAGAGAACTATCTCATCCTAAAACACGCTACAGGAATTAGTCCTAAAACTCACCGGTTCCCTCGTCTGGAAGACGATGGGTTTTTAGTTAGATGCCTGAAATACGGTCTGTGGTTAACACAAGTTTAATAGATTTTTATGTTTTGTTCTATGATATAAAATCTTTGACGCGTCTTATAAAAGAGTGGTTAAATGAGGCTACTAAAAGTCATCACGCCAACTCGTCCATGTTTACAGCCTCATTGTGTATACTCACGTCCGTAGTGTAGTTCGTTTACAGCCTAATGTTAGCTTTTTATTCTAGTAATTGCACTTATGCTTCAAAAATCATAAAAGTGATTATCTTGCTGAACAAAACGTGTAAGTATCAGAGTTTATTTTGTGCAATAATGAGCTTTTTGTCGAGGGAACCAGTGCGATGCTAACTTCCTGGTTGGCCTACAAAAATACGTCATCCCTGCACCACTCTATTATAAGTAAAATACAATAAGCTTTTTTTTTGACATTATATACTATATACTATGGCAAAAGTTAGGTTTTAAATCTATAACCTCCAGAATGAAGGGAAGCGTTTTGGGAATTGACGTACTAATTTCCTGCTTTGATGTTGACCCATGTTGTCCTGCCTGGCTTCTTATCAAATGACCACAACTCTGACCAACATGCTGATGGAGGGTCGGAGTGTGTGTGCGCGTGTGTGTGTGTGTGTGTCCAGCCTTTTACTACAGCCCAAACTGCCTCTACATGCAGACAGACAAACGTTCTCTGCCTCCTTTGCGCATCTGGAGCAAAGGCTCAGGAGTTGCAACAGTATTGATGATGTCTTTAATAAATGTGTGTGCTTGATGCCCTCGTGCCCCCCTTCACCCTCCCCCCTCCCTTTCCTCTATTGCAATTCTCTGTGGCTTGACCTTTGACCTGGTCATCTGACCTTCCCGGTGCTGACCGCTCCTCGGTCGTCCAGCTGTGAAATAAGACTCTGTGTGTGTGTTAGCACATCTGTGCTCCCCTCGCTACATCCTGGAGGAGCTCTGAGCACTTTGAATGAAAACGCGTGACAGACACAACTTGTTTGTTTCCTCATAGTGCGGGTTCCTATACGTGGTTTCCTCTTATCATTGGCCTATTTGCTCACACTTAAATATGCACTGTGAAAATCTTTCTATCACTGCTCTTCCATTATCTTTTCCCCCAGATTCCTTGCCCCCTCTGCAGAAGGACAGAGGAACTGCATCCTGGTATGGACTGACACAATTTCCAGTTATGGATTTGGGACTCAGGCGACAAATATGATGTAAATCAGCTGCATTTAAACCACAATACTTTCATTTGACGTGCAATATTTTGAAACTAATTGTTTGAAGCATTGCGCAGGTAAAGCTTACCATTTTACGTGCACTTCATTTCCGTTCTCGTGAGAGATGAATATTAACATTTGACCGGGTCTTTAATAATAACATTATAAACACAGGGTTGATTTATTAGACTGAGAGGAATGTTTAAGATTATTATCAAACCTTCACCGGGGAAAAGAAACAGAGCACACGGATTTCCGCCACATGTGGCTGATGCAGAAACGTTAGCAGAATAAAACAGATATATCTGCACACCAAATAGCTTCCGTTAGAAGGATTTCTAAAATGCTGTAACGTTTCGAGCACATGGCTCTTCCTCAGACTTCTGGTAAATGCAGAGAGCCGCCATCTGAGATATTCATACTGCATACAAAAACGCACACGTGTTTCACATAATCAATCAAATATTAACAAGGAAATACCTCATACAGTATATTAGACATATGCATTGACAGTATCTCAAGGCTAAAGAGAGGCTGTACATAAAAAGATGATGGTATAGAAACATCAGTATATAGACACAGTATAAATATATAAATAAGTACTCCAAAAATACAGGCCTCCAGCTGCATCACCATCATATTCAACACATGTGATATACCACCCCTGTTGCAAGTAAGAATATACACTGCTATATAAATCTAGGTCATATGTACAAAACTAAAACGTTACCTTACAAATCTGTCTTTCACAGACTGATTCTCATAACCAGAATTTTTAAAGGGCAGTTCCAGCAACTTTGTGGATACAGTGTAAGCCCATGCATGCTAAGCTACTGTGCCTAGAAATCCCTCCATTTCTCCCCACATCTTTCTTTCCATTTGAACTCGTCGGGTCCCCAGTACAGCACACAGGGCCCCCTTTTCGTCTCCTCCCATCCCTCTCTCTTTCTCTCCTTCCTCTATCTCTCTCTCTCTCCCCCCTGCTAGGATCCCCACAGCTGCGCGGACCAGGTGCGTTCCGCCCCGACACACACACACGCACACTGACACACACATACACATATATATGGACACACACACACACACACACACACACCCTAACACCCGCCAACGGACGCAGCAGGAAATGCCTAATACCAGTTTTAGAATGATGCCACTATGCCAGCTTGACAGGGAGGCTGCAGGATCTGTCACCAAGAGAGAAAGTGAGACCGAGACGGAGATCTCGCAGCTGATTGGAGAAAAAACTAGTGGAAACTGAAAGAAAGAAACAGTTACTTTATGTCTGAACATTATGTTCTAGTTTTAAGTCCAGACAGTTGACAAAACTAAGAATTTCTCAGCTCATAAACAGCATCTACACGTGGCCTACTTCACTCTCCGTGGAGGTCCATTTCCAGCACTGGATATCAACACTCTCAATCTCTCCTGGCACAGCCAAAATGTATCCAGCTATACCTCTCTCCAGGGATCCTCAAGTAAAAAGGGACCTCTGTCTGTGCGAGTGTGTGCGTGCACGCATGTGTGACTTTATGTGTGGGTGGATGCACATGTGTTTTTATAAAAAAAAGTACCAGTTATTTTGGTCTGTGGCTCACCACAGCTCACACTCTCCCCTGTCTTGTACTCATCTCACACGGCCCCAAGAGAAGAAGGGGGAAAAGAGTGTGACAGACGGAGAAGCAGGTGAGCGAGACAAAGACAGATAAATAAAAGTAGAGAAGAAGAGGAGGCTGAAGAGGCATTTGTCATCAAAGGTTATGGCCATATATGACTTGTGTAATGAGTCAGTAGCCATCACAGAGTGCTTCATTCATGCTTCTTCTCAAACATAGATGTCTCAAAATTAACTTTTATTCTCATATCTGAATGTCGGGGAAGTTCAGAAGTACTTAAACCTGCAGAAGGCAGAATGTTTTTGGCATCATTGGGCAAAAATTCCATAATAACCTTCCAGCATATTGTAATTCAAGTGTTCTGAGAGAAAACTAGACTTCTGCACCTCCTCGTGGCTCTGTTCTCAGGCTTTAAAAAAGCTAGCCCGTGACGGGAGACTTTGACCAATCACAGGTCATTTCAGAGAGAGCGTTCTTATTGGCTGTGCTCTGGCTAGTGAGCGGTGCTTGGTATTTCCTCAACTGATCTCAACATGGCTGCCGGGTCTCAAACTTTCTCATTTTACAGCTAAACAGTACACTACAAGATGTTTCTGAAAACATTTGAGGCGAGTAATAGGCATGACAGTAACAGAATATTGATTCATATTTGATCAGCGCTGCCTAGTTTGACCGTTTGATCGGAGTTCGCGAGTGATTGACAGCTGCTCAGAGAGAAGACAGAATCCAGCTCGGCTCTGATTGGTGCCTTCCTCCATTAGGAGCACCGGAGGACACCGGAGGACACCGGAGGACACCGGAGGACACCAGAGGACACCGAGGCACATGATTTTTTTCAGATTCAGCGAGGCAGCCGCCAACGCACTGCTGACGTGCCTGGCGTTGGGCAACAAAGTACATTGTTAGGCTTAGGAAAAGATTGCGGTTTGGGTTAAAATAACACAGAGAGTGCCGTAACTTAAGTACAGAAGTTACGTGACAAATAAATCAATGTTGACTTCTGGTATCAAATGTGGTACGAATACAGGTCTCCTGCCCCGACCTTTGACGCCGCCAATCCCACCTAACCTAGCCTCCTCCCTACGCGGCATTTGCTGCTCTTTATACTTCCAATTTCACAATTACGTGGATTACATAAGAATTGATTTTGTGCTGACCGTCATGAAAAAAAATGGAAATTCGTGTCTATATACACAAATCAGAACATTCAATTTTGTGACTATTTCACAAACTGCTGTGTGACTGGGCTGGTACATCTGCCAAAAAACTCTAATTTCCTTCAATAATAGCAATCCACTTTGAACTGGCACCACTGTAGTGTAATAGTGTATCACACAGTTTTGGTGCTGAGCACGTGCTGTTCCCCCCATCATTATGGAGCGTGGAGCAGATGTACTGTATCCTGCCTCAGTACTCAGCACCAGCAGCACTCACACATGAGGAACAACACAAAGACATCACAGATCCAATGTGATATCTCAATAGTTGGGCAACATTTGATCAACTGACACGCTGGCTACGGTTTCTACATATTTGGATACGCTGTAACAGCTGAGCTGACGATGTTATCTTAATGACAAATGTGTGTTTAATTTAGTTCAATTAAATTTGTTGGCTTTATGTTGATTTGACTATCAAGCAAGTTTGCTGTTGGCCTGTTCGCAGAAATCACATCACTGATAAAACAAATCCAATTTAAACTGTTTGTTTATTGGTTAATATCATTACATTATATTGGCAAAATGTAATGTCATTAACATCCACAACATTTTATTTTCTAAATGCATTTGCTCAGGAATGTCATATGGTTGATATTTATTATTACGCAACTGCTTATTTCTTAAATATAAAGCATTTAATTTCTAGCATTAGAAATAGAAGTTACTAATGGAAGTTAAGCTAAAAAGGCAGTGGTGCTATGTGTGGAGGACAAATATGTCAAAGGTCAACCTGAAAGGATATAAAGGTGCATCTGATGAAAAGCCCTCAGCATTTCATTGTGATGGAAACTTAAGAAAGGCCGCCACTTACACATAAATGCATGCACATACACACACATGTACGATCACACACCACGCTGACACCTCAGTGTGGCCACATTCTCACCGCAAACCTTTCCATTCACTGACTGTCAGGCCAGTGTTTCCACCAGCGGATGTTTTTTGAGGCCAGTGTTTCTTTGAAAAGACACAGAAGGCCTCAGCCAGGCAGGAGGAACCTACATCAGCTATTTTAGACTGCGTCTTCTGCAGGATACCTGAAGTTCTACTTCTCAACAGCTTTCAAGCTGCACCGCTCAACTCTTTTTGTTCTACGCCAGTTTTCTGTTTGATCAGGGATGATTGATCTGTCGTCACAGCGCAAGGTTATAATAGTTCTGAATTTTCAATTAGTTTTTATTTTATTTAATGTTTTGACTTTTGGATTTCATTTTAGTTTAGTTTTAGTTAGTTTTCAGAGTGTGTTTGCTAGTTTTAGTTTAGTTTCAGTTTTTCAGAAAGGTTTAGTTTTAGTTTTTATACATTTAGTTTTAGTTTGTTTTTGTTAAAAGTAGTTTGTTCTCAGAAGTATGTAGCTACATATACATACAACATACATGGTCAGAACACTGTGTAGGAATGGACAAAATGTTTTGACAAAAAGGTCATATTGATAACTATTTTATGTAGATGAATATATAAAAATGCATATAAATAAATACATCCACAGAGCTAATAAAAAGTATGGCTTTTCCTGAAAAAAATTATTATGATTGTAAAAATGTTGGCGGGTCCAAAATGAATGTTTTGTTTATGTCTGTGGAAGATATCTGACATTTGGTTTCCACTTCTAACAAGGCTTGTGAGCCCATAGTAAAACGACGTTGGTATCACGTGGTACCTCTGGGTCGTCAGTTAAGCTGGGTTTCCACCAAAAGTTCCCGGGACTTTTTTAGTCCCTGGAATTACTTTTCAAGGAACTAGAAGCACATTGTTGTCTGTGTTTTCACCGTGGTTCTAAAAGTTCCCCGGAACTTAATGTAGACCCTGGTCCTTGCGGTCGAAATGCAAAGAGTTCCTCAAAAGGTTCTTAGTTCCGGGGGAAAGTTCCTGCGGTGGAAAAGGGGCTTTAGTGTGGAAAAAAACCCGGATAAATGGCTGAGGTTGATGGTAAGTGCCTGGCAACGACTTGTTGTGAAGTAAATGCAAAGGAGCGGCGACATCTAGTGGCTGAATTTTATCAGTGTTATCAATAGCACCTTTAATGTTTAATCTTCACGCTACTTAAGTGTCCGATGTGACGCATTTGCGGCATAGTGCCATCTCCTAGAGGGCCAAGTCCGTTCATTTTCTGTGGTTCAATGTCACGAGAGTTGCTGTCTATATCATATCATATATCATATTATAGCTAAAAAACTAAAACTGAAATGAATTTATATAAATTTTTTACTTATTTTAATTTTATTTTTTTTAACCAGGCCATATTGTTTCAGTTTAGTTTTAGTTTTTATTTTGTTTCGGTTTACTAAAAATACTTTTTATTGCTTATTTTCGTTTTAGTTTCTGTTTTAGTTTACTATAATAACCCTGCTTCACAGCGCAAGGTTTATTACAATGTGTTCTATTTTTCTTCAGAAATGCTTAAAGAGAAAGACCACTGGCATAATATGGACAAACTTAAATACTGTTACATATATATTTAGTAAAAAGTAAATAAAGTTAGTAAAAAGTCTGAATATACTAGATGCCTCTTTCCTTACATTGGAAGTAAGACACTAAATCTATACACAAAAAGTAAACGCGCACACACACACACACACACACACACACACACACACACACACTCCAACAGGAAGAGTGTGGGTGTTTGGGAGCAGCTGCATGGAGAAGCATCAGACCCAGCTTCCTCCTGGTGCCGCCAGCATCTCTTCTCTTTCTCTCTCTCCCTCTATTTACTCATTTCCTTCACATCTCTAACACAGACTGAAACATACATCCAGTCAGAAACCACCATCATGCACCATCTCGCACCGGCTCTTACCCAAAAACACTTAACAAGATTCAAACTGCCCAGTTTCTGTCCTCTTTCCACAGAATGGTGACGCACTGGCATCATCACCACCTGAAAGCCCAACATGTTGCACAACACTTTCCAGCGTTGAGCTCTAATCGAGGGCTTGTTGGCGTTGGTACCGTTAAAACTTCCCACACCTGTGCGAGGTGAGGCTCAGATAACTCGATGCGCAGATGGACAGCAGATAAAGCCAGACAAATTAACACAAGAAAGAGATGTTTTGGAAATTTAACTGTTGCATCAGAGCTATAAAATGTCAATCTTCCATTGTTGCGCAATCATCTTGATTATAAAAATGATAAACAGGATATGCTGCATCTGTCAGTGGATATGTAAATGCACCATATAGTATCTGAATCAAGGCTTCCTCTGACACGAGACTGCACAGGTGCAAAGCGCCTTTCCTTTCCTTTCCAGTATTTCTATTCTCACACCATAACGCTATCAAACCGTCCCATTCCAACCAGTATCCCTCTGTCTTCTCCTCTCCTTTTAACCCCTCTCCTCAACCCCTTTCTGTCAGCAGCACACCCCCAGTTAAGTGGTTGCTGCGCTGAAGACACTAAGCAGTTATTTCTGTGTTTCCTGTGTGTCATGTGGTGGTAGCTCGAGCTATCGCTAGCATGGCTGACAACACACAGGCTCCCAGGTGCAGAGTGTCACAGCGTGGGCCGTCAGCCAGAAAGCCAGTGGGCCAGTTAGCAAGCCAACTAGGCCCTGCAGCACGTGCTGCCCTCCACCCCCACCCTTAACCCATTGCTATTCCCAGTGGAAAGGAGGAGCAGGCTTGTGACATTTCCTCTATGGCACGCTTGTGCGTGTGTGTGTGAGCATGTGTGAGCTTGCCTTTTTTTGTTTTTTATTTTTACACCAAACTAACCTGTTTGAGGATACAGTTGGACTAAAGGTGTCAACAACCTGTCAAATTGATATACTGTATTTGGAATAAGCTTGTGCTTCTCCTCCCCGGAGTTCAGGGGTCAGGCTGCCGACGCCGACGGAGAAGATCGCGAGTGAAACCGGCATGCAGGGGCACCAGGGTTTCGCCCTCTCTTCCCCCAGCTCGCCCCCAAGGCTGCAGATGCACTGACCCCAGACAAGGCTGCACTTCTCTGGGCAGCACAGAGACACTGCTGTGCTCCGGTTCCTGGAGCCCTGATGCTCTGATTGAGACCCTGCGCCCATGCAGGAACCAGAGGGAGGGGAAGGGGAGGGGACGCAAACACATCTGGCATCTGCAAACAAAAAAAAACCTGCATACGACTCACTCGATATCATCACCATGAGAAAAATGTACAGGCCATATAGAAAAGCGAGCTCTGTTTTCCCCCCTCTGCTATCACACATGCAACAGAAGATACAAACACCCACACACAATTGTGGTGCCTACTACCTCTACAATCTAGAAAAGCAATTATGTGAGGGAACAGGACAAGAAGTCACAACAATTCTCCAGCTGGTAGGACAGCACCAGAATACACCACGCTCTGCTATTGTTCTATTTATATAGCTCGCCAAACAATGCCGCGGTGGTGTCTAAAGAAACAAATTATTTAGCGGCGTGGAGGAAACAGTATAAAACAATGCTATTTCCAATGATGTATATATACACGGCGCCTCATATACATAGATCTATTAAAGCTGCCTAGGGGAAGATAAATGAAAAGCTGTGAAAAGGAGGACACAATAGAGAGCGTATCAGAGCGCAAGAAAATTCTGTGTGGGTGCACGTCTCTGCAAGGTGTCTTTTTGCGTGGGCGATGCCTTTTGCATTAGGCGGCGGTACAGGACGGAGTTAGAGGTAGTGGTTGGGACGTGTGTTTATGTGTGTGTGTACATGTGTGGGTAAGAGTGCAGAGTACTTCTCATAAACAACCTCTCCGTTTCAGACGACTATTCTTTCTTTCAAAATGGTTTGGTGGGGATTTCTCTTTATGAGTTTTAAAACGGAGAGAGTTTGACAAGACGGGAAATGCATGCTTGTAAGGGTAGAATAGAATACGATATCAAATGCATTTACAGAGCGGCGTTGCCTGTGTTAGCTGCCTCCTCTCTTCAGGGTGACCGAGTATAGGCCAGTGAGAGGCATAGCGGCGAGCTGGAGCGGTATGCTCTTTGTGGCCAGCTGTGGGGCCATTAAAGGCCCATCTGCAGACAATAGGCTCTGTCTGAAGGGCACACACAGCCTGGTTCCTGTCCTGCCCTGCCTCACTGTGTTTGTGTATGGATGCGTATATGAGAGTACCATGCATTTCCATGCCCCATTTTAATCTACTACAAAAGGAATACACAGAAAACATGCACTTACCCATGCAGCTACTTTTAAATGTAATCTTTAAAGATTCTGCATTAGGGCTGTCAAAGTTAACGCGATAATAACATGTTAACGCAAATTTGTTTTAACGCCACTTTTCTTTAATGCATTAGCGCAACTTGCGATTTTTAGGTTGTAGCGGGCCTAGTTTTAAGTTAGTTTTAGCTAAAGTGAAGATAGGCATCATATGAAACTAGAAAACCTAAGAAATCCATTGATATCAACCATGTCATATTAGTTCAAGTAAACTTGAGCTAAATTTTGGCGAGGATAAACTGGCATTGCCATTTTCAAAGGGGTCCCTTGACCTCTGACCTCAAGATAAGTGAATGAAAATGGGTTCTATGGGTACCCACGAGTCTCCCCTTTACAGACATGACCACTTTACGATATCACAAGCAGTTTGGGGCAAGTCATAGTCAAGTCAGCACACTGACAGCTGTTGTTGCCTGTTGGGCTGCAGTTTGCCATGTTATGATTTGAGCATATTTCTTATGCTAAATGCAGTACCTGTGAGGGTTTCTGGACATTATTCATCATTGTTTTATGTTGTTAATTGATTTCCAATAGTTAATATATTCATACATTTGCATAAAGCAGCATATTTGCCCACTCCCATGTTGAGAAGAGTATTAAATACTTGACAAATCTCCCTTTAAGGTACATTTTGAACAGATAAAATATGTGTGATAAATTTGCGATTGAATATTTGAATCGATTGACAGCCCCGGTCTGAGTCATATCCTTAGTTTGTGATAATGCCTTCTCTGCGATGTGGCAGAAATAAACAGAATCATGCCGTGGTTCACTGAGACATCATCGCAGATGGCGGAAAAACTGATTTCACCGTGCGATTGGCGCTTTCATGTCATCCTCCTCTTCAAGCTGAGGAAATGAAGATCACTTTATTAAAAGGTTATCTCCCCTCGCACACTCGACAGAACACAACAGCATGCAAAAATATAGGCGGGCGCTGGAAAACAGCTAGCTGGCCCAACCACATACCACTCAGCGCGGTTCGATCAAGCAAGCCACAGCTTCACATGCCCTGACACACACACACACACACACATACACACACACACGCGGCTGCTGCATGCAGACACATGCAAAAAATATCTGTCCCAATACTAAAATAGGCCCTGAGAGGTTGCACCTGCACCTGTGCCCTGGTCCACACCTACACACAGGTGTCAGGATGTGACACATACACACAGACAGAGAAAGAGAGATAGCAGAGAGGGAGGGGGAAAAACGAGAGCGGGGTGAATCACACTGCTGCGGTCGACCAAAAAGCTTTTTCTAGATATCATCTCTGTATTTTGGAGTTTTAACGATGAGTGATTTTCTTTTTTTAAATAGACTTTCAGGTGTTTAATAAAAAAAAGTACTGCACCCAATTCCTCAGTTCTCTCTGATATGTAATTATATAATGTATAGTAGGACTTTTACACATAATTATGGGTTTGCAGAGAGTGGAGTGAGGGTTTAAGCAAAGTGTGTATCATATCGCACACATGAGTACCTCAAGTGTATCATTCTGCGATCCAGAATGAGTGCATCTGTGTGTCACACTGAGTCATACCCATTTGTCACTCGTTGGTATTGTCCCTTCTCAAACGGGGCAAAAATAGGGGGAGAAATAATCTAAACAGTAGCTATTTTTAAAATATATATAGACAAGCACATGCATGGTACATAAACAAAAGGTTGGATGAGGTATCCTTTATTATTTCCAAAGTGACACATTAAGAAAATAAAAGCAGTCTTGATTGAGGTACATTCATTCACATTGGTTATCATAGTAAAATCTAAATAATAAAGCTGCATTAAATTCTACTTTCACTAAAGCTACTGATTAGTATTAAAAGCTGCATTTAAAAAATCGGAAGAACCGTTACTCTTGCAGTGAAGTCTGAGCTCTGTCACAGTGTTCTGGCTTTAAGATGGATGTGAAAAGGTTTCTGGACGGTAAAACCATTAAGGTTGGTTGGTTTTCTTCCAATAAACCAACTTTGGAGGACACATTGTATTCACATTGTTTCTTGGCTACCATATGTCACATTACATGAGATGCAATAAAAACACTCTGCTATGGGCTCTACTGTGTTCTTTGAGAAACGCTGCCACCTTGTGGAAGCTGACTGTGACTGCAGTCCAACAGGACACTGCTACAGCTGCACTACAACTTCAATTTCATTTTCATATTTCATTTTCCTTCTCTTTTTCTTTTAAATACTGCAATGCATTTTGTTTTTTATGCAAAGTACTTTGAATTGCTTTTTATATTTTAAGTGCTATTGTGTATATGGAGGACCACAAGTGTCACAGATATAGTAATCAAAGATTTAATTAATTCATAATTAATTGCACAATAAAAGATGTTTAAATAAAAAATAAAAAATGTAAATGTATAAAATACATGTAACAATCTTAATGTTAAAAATAAAATAAATATATGTATGAATTAATTAATGCATTTTTAAAATGTCTTTTTTATGTTGTTTTTGTAAATTCCTTTTTAAATATTGAATTAATATTGAATTTGTAAATTATTATATAATGCCTCTTTTTATTGCCCATTAAAATGACAAAAAATAAATTACTTTGTAATTTAGTGTATTTATTTATAGATTAACAAACACATTTTTAAACAAATGTATTAATTCCTATTTTATTGTACAATTAATAAGTAATTAATAAAATACTATCTCCACGGCTCTTGTGGTCCTCCATAGATAAACAGAGAAAGTTGTCTTATAGTACAGACTATTGTCTTATGGTTTACAAATTTCATTGTTTTTATATATATATATACTTTTTTATATATATTTATATACAGCATGTACATAGTAATTAAATGTTTTATCATTGTCCAGCTTGTCGTCTTTGTTTTGAGCTGTATGTCTATTTCTGTTTACATTGAGAGCAACGACAAACTGGAGTCAAATTATTTTCATGTGTACACACACTTAGCCAATAAAGCTGATTCTGATTCATTCTCCAGAGCTGACAGACAGCAAAAACATATATTGAAACTTTGATTGAAAAATTCCCAGAGTATTAATAAAGTATTTGCAAGCTTATTGATATCAGGGTTCCCACTCATTTCTAAAGATCATTTTCCAGGACATTTCCAGTAATGATCTAGCACGAATGACACCATACACTAATATATTCCTCTATGCGGAAGACTGATTTAAAAGATGTGCAGTCAATGGCTATAAGTTATCTATGAAATAATCTCTTACATGCTTAGAAATAACACGTCACCTTTAGCAAATGAACCAAACATGTTAACAAATTTAACAGTATTCAAACGTTTACAACAAGTTGGGAACGTTACTGTTGTCATCCAACCTGCATGTGACATGACACCAAGTGTAGCCTATTCAAAAAAATCTCTCTAAACCACCATTTGAACGTTAATATGATCCTGAACATAACATTCAGATGGCAATGTTATCCGTTTTAGGTAGGTCTGATAGATACCCTACATTGCAGTTAATTATCAGCTAAAGGAAAATAGGAGAATGTTGAAGTAATTTGCCAGGACACGCATGATTTTTTCTCATTTTCCATATGTTTTCAATGACTGGAAAATTGGTCACCTGTTTTCTAGGTTTCTCAGGACGCTTGGGAACCCTGTAATATGTTACTATGTTTGTAAGTGCTAATACGTACACTGGAAGTGCATATATTTAACCAGTGTATCAAATATTTTTAAAAAGGCCAGAAAAAGGCAAGATAAAAGGACAATAAATGACGAAATAACACCCTTCATAAATCCTCATCCTTTTCTCCCAGTCTGTGAGGGATGTGTGGTGAGAAAGGATCAACTGTGATTCACAGTTCATCCTTCCCGCCTCCGATGGGACACGAGACTCCGGTGCCTTTGAGGCCACAGTAGCCTTTAGGTACCTTCTTCAGGTACTGCTGGTGATAGTCCTCGGCGTAGTAGAACATCTGGCCCTCCCGGATCTCTGTGGTGATGGGACCGAAGCTTTTTTTATCCAGCTCCTATAAGGATAAAACACAAACATAACCCACAATAGTTACTGTACGGTTACAGTTATTCCACAAGTAAAGACGAGCAGCAGAAAAATAAAACTGCATAGTTAGTTAGTTAATCTTTATTGACAGACTCAAAGTCCAAAAAAACCCATACAACACAAACAATACATACATTAAAATAGAAACTTCATATAAAAGACATTTATACCAATGTCTCCGCAGAGGTGACTTCACTGATCAAACACTTTTAAACCTATTTTTCTATGCATATCATACACAGTGAAATGACAAAGATGATGAGGTTAGATTTAAATCAAATTTGGAGATGCAGACCTACTGGCCTCCTTGATTAACAACAGTGCTGTTAAACGTTAAAATCACTAAAACCTCACCTATCTGTGAGGCAAACATTCCTAGTGGGGCTGTGTACTGGCAAGAATCTGCCGATACGATACGTATCATGATACAGGTGTTACGATTCAATATATTGTGATATATTGCGATACTGTAAGCAAGGTGATATATTGCATTTTTTAAAATCAAATTTTAGGTAACACTGTCTTAGTATAAAGAACACCATCTGGCCTGTTCGCACGAAAAGGCGTATAAATGCCACGATAATGGGAAAGGCGTTTAGTGTCCAATAAGTATGCCTTTCTTGATTTCCGCGTGTCATTTGTACACCATGTATCCTTTACTGACAGCACTATAAACGCAACCGTGTATATACGCTATGGTAAGAGTTAGTGACGTAGTATTTTTGCTAGAAAGGCTAATTATTTGGGGCAGGTAGGGAGGTGGATGGGTCCAACAAACACCGGACTGTTATGTTTTGTAGGTTACGTCAGTGACGTTTGTCACGGGACTGCCACATGTTTTTAATTGACGTTTGTGATGTGTTTTCTGTAGTTGTGTAACGTTGTTTCCGTACGTGTTTTATTGAGTTTACTTATTTAAGCCGAACCATGACATTTTCCCTTACCTTAAAGTGTGGTTTTCTTGTTGAACCTTACTTTTCTGCGTACAAATGACAATGTCTGTGTAATGTCGTGCTATTTATACGCCTTCCCGTGAGACCGGGTTGCATCACCATATGCATAAAATGTGAGTAAAAGAAGTTTACTTTTTTCGTGCAATCAGAACAATGGGATCTGTATTTGCATTTATCACAGTCCCTGTAACATCAAACATCATAGCGCTACTTTTCGTGCAATCTGAACCACTGTCTAACTAAACTATTAATTAAAAATCAATAGTGTTTTTGAGAATCGATACAGTATCACAAAACCTAATATCGCAATACTCAAATGTTTTTCTTAACACCCCTAATTCCTAGTATGCAGCGTCTCCATGTAGCCCGTTTCCATCATGACATACTTCAGTACTTTCTCCGTTTTCAGCAACTTCCCCAAAAATGAACACGCCTCTTTAAATGGTTGTTTTATTCTGTAGTGTATTGGATGTGAACTTTCAATACCTCTCACTAATACAGTAAAGAGTTTTTTGCTCCTCGGCTAGAAAGCGGGGTGTAGTGATTGAGTGACAGAAGAAAGGAGCATCTTTTTTCTTTCAGTGGTGCAGCTTCGCCTCTGTGGCTCTCTCTGTGGGACAAAGCATCAAAGAGTATCCGCTCTCTTTGAGAACTCCTTAAGACACTTTCATACTTACACTTTTCTAAACACCTTGAGAAAAGGCTTCAAACACACTACAAAGAGCACACTCGCTCACATAGACACACGTACAAGCACACACACACACACACACACACACACACACACACACACACACACACACACACACACACACACACACATACGGATATATCAAATACCTGCTGAGCTGAGTGTTTTTCTCTATCTGATAATACAAGCACTCAGTCCTCTCTAGATCAGTGCTCCTGAGAGCTGACAAAACAACAAGTTCGAGGTGCACTGCGAGCGACTGAGGGCAACAAGTAGCTTGCATGTAGCGCGCTACACCTCAGAACCGTGTGCAGCACGGAGGAGCTTTGCTTTATGGGGGCGTCAACTGGCAGCAAGCACCACGAAACAGGAGCTGAATGTATCCAATCCTGGCTCAACCTGTTCTTATCAGCTTCTGCTGCATACGTCCCGTCTCTCTGCGTGATACTGTCATGGATACTGTTGGAGAATTTAAGGATTCTTCTTAAGGTGATACATCTTTAAAATTGTCTGTTAAGGCGGAGGATGTGGTCAGCTTCCTGGAGGTTATGATAGATTCCAAGTTTTCAAGGCAGGGTATCAAAAAGTCTTCTTAAAGCTTTTCAAAATCCACATTTGCATTGTTGAACTGTAATGCTCTTTGTGTTCAAAACCATAGACTGTATATACAGATGGACGACATGACAGCTCCCCAAAAGTGAAGCCAAAACATCTCAATTGCCCCCTGGTGGCTGGCTGCAGTATAGGTCATGAGTTCCAGCAGGTGGGCCAAACTAAAAAGTACACGTCAAATATATTTTTTCCAAAGATGGTTAATTTCATTTTAAGTAGTTCTCATCACGCTGATGTAGGTTTATAAGTTTGGTTTTAATTAGTTATTTGATGCTATAAAAAGGGGGTGAGACATCATGATTGACAGCTGGTCCGAGTGAAGTAGTCGCAGCCCGAGGCTCGGGAATTGTACGAGAGAGGAGATGTAGCTTTAACTTTCCATAACCGTCATCAGTCCTCATAATAGAACATGTGTCGATTTGATCATACATGTAGTTATAGAGATATTATGGTTAGTTGTTGTGTCTTTCTAGTCAAACAGCTACCGTGGTTCAAACGTAGCGGCTAGTTGGCTCAAGCTAACAGGCTGCAGCCGTGCTTGGCTTGTAATTGGCTCGGGCAGGTGTGTGGGCGGGACCTCGATAACACGGCTCCATCGCCCCGATCACTACTGCACAGACTCTGGATCCAAATGACATCAAAATCTCAAGATGCCAGCTCCCGTATCTGGGATATTTTGGCTTCACTTTTGTACAGTGGGAGGAAGTGGAGACATGTCGTCCATCTATACATACAGTCTATGTTCATAACGGTCATATTTCTGCAGGAATATAGTGAAAGACAGCTTTCATTGTTCCCCCTCGGGCACGGCAATGCAGAGCTTGTGAGACGGCACATGTTCCAGTATGGAGTTGTCAGTTGTTTGAAGCAGCATTTATGAATATTATTATATATCCAATGGCTCTAATGGTGTGTGATGTGAAATGTGTTGCATGTAGTGATGAACCCACGGAGTTATCACCCAACTTTGCCATCCTGCTGTGCAGGTTTTAGCTCATTGTTTTGGTTTTATGGACCGCAATGTCACCGTTTTGGTTCACTGTCGCTGCTCTCATTAACCTTGTTTCCAGCAGCAGCAGGCAGCTATTTTCAGTGAAAAAGCTCTGATAAACCCACTGCATGCTACCTGCCCAGCACCAGATGGCAGACGGACAAAGTTGTTGAAGACAGTGGAACAGTTAGCGTCTAAAAAGCCAATTTTTTCCTTAAAAGGAGTGTAAATATAGGACTTACATTTGCCAGCTGGCCAGGAAACATGACTCCTAATTAATCCAAATGTTCTGCGTCTGCTGCTTTGCTAACATGTTCTCAATTTAATAGACTGATAACAAGTCACTGTTGTGTTTACAGGTTGTTATGCTTTCAGAAAGTGGCCCAAAAAAATTAATTAATGAAGCTTTAAGGAAAAACGACATATATTGTTTGACATTTTAGAGGAAAGAAACTGTCTTTGTAACGGATTGGATCAACACGACGAGCCTCCGTAAACCCCCATTGGTGTTTACCTGTGTTGAGATCTGATGACTGAAAGACCTGAGTGTATTATTCACACCACTTTCATACTCATCAAACAATTCAGTGACCCCTTGTGGCCTTTATGGGAGCATCTGCATTTGTTATGATTCCCCATCATTTATTCAGGCTTTTACTTTAATTTGTTGCCCACCTGTGAATAATTAACTGTGACCCTTCCCATTCTTTAAATCTCAACTGTTGGTCAACCATCTTGGGCTGCAACTAATGATCATTTTCATTATCTATTAATCTACCGGTCAATTTTAATGGATTGGAGTTGATTATTGTCAATTAGTCCAGTGAGTCCCAACCTTTTACATTAAGGGACACTTTTCTATCATCGAGTAAACTAACGGCCCCTGACTAAGTGATATTTTATGGATATTTCATATTATATTCAATGCATAACAATAACAGTACAGAACAACTGATAAACCGTACAATTAGTCCCGATTAGTAAATAACTACAGGAAGTTATTGGGATGAATTTTGAGCAGCTTATTTCCTGTGAATATTGCATTACAGATTGGTTTTCCTGATATTATTAGAAACTTTTAATACAATTCTTTGTCTTTATTAGGATTTTTTTCAAAAATGATTTTTAACAACCATTCATATTTAATAGGCTTCTTTTTTTTTTTTTTTACAAAATCTGTATTTTCTTCTCCGTGATGGACAGTACTTTTCTAATTCTTAAGTTAAAATTTTAAATAATAATTCTTTAAAAATAACAATTTCATTTAGTTTTTCTTCACTGAAATGAATGAAATTTTGAGATATAGGCCAACTGTATATATATATATATATATATATTTTGAAAAGTTGTCTTACACCACTTAAAATCAAGAAGGCCTTGTGACCCCTTGTGAAGCTTTGGCGACCCCTTGTGGGTGTCGGGACCCCCAGGTTGGGAAACAGTGAATTAGTCTATAAAAATATTATAAAATAGTGAGAACTGCCTACCATATGTTCCTCACATTTGAGATGCTGTAACCAGAGAATGGCTGGCATTTTTGCTTGATAAATGACTTCATTGATTAATCCATCAACAAAATTGTTGGAGATTATTTTTCCAATTAATGGACTAACCTTTTACGCACTTAAATGTGCTACAGTACATGTGTGAATACACATCTTTTGCTGATGCTGTAACTGGGCTGAATTAAAGTATGGAAATTATTATTTTGGCCAGGACAGAACAAGTTGGACATCTGGAATTGTGCATGTTAAGAGGACGGAAGTATCACCACTAATTTCTATAAGGGAATAATAATGTCAGTGAAGGGCAGCAGGGTAGTGTGTAATTTTGTCCACATGGAGGCAGTGTGGTACTAGCTGTATGTGTGTGTGTGTGTGTGTGTGTGTGTGTGTGTGTGTGTGTGTGTGTGTGTGTGTGTGTGTGTGTGTGTGTGTGTGCTGGAGGTGATGCAGTGGAGTCAGTAAATCAAAGCTCTGCGCCCCACAGAGAGGCTGAGGCAGCGGCTGACCTCTAAGTCCTCAGCGGCTGCCGCTACAATGTGAGGGCTCTAATCTCCCTGCAGGAAGGACCCAACGTCCACAAAACCAGACTGCAACCAGAACACCGACCTCACATCACAAGCACGGACGTATCTACCTACGCTGTGTGGAAAGCCTGACACAGAGGAACCCATTATTTCCCCGCCTATATCCAACAGCATCGTAGTAAACCAGCCGGACACGAGCGTGGCAGCTTTGTACATCGTGGCCTAATTAATCAGTCATCATCACCAAACCGCTGTAGTAGTGAAGCCTCCGGGGCAGAGGACGCATCATGTGAGGAGAACACAATGTCCAAGAAAAAGGTCTGCTATTCCGAGCGAACGTACACCCCCGCCCCGACGCCCCCGCACGACTCCCTCGCTCTCCATCCAGCCCTCTACAGCAGTCACAACACGGCGGCCATTTTAGATCTATAAATCAGAATGCATGGCGTCACGCCACTGTGTATAACCTTATGTGGCTTCGCGCGCTCGCTCTCTCTCTCTCTCTCTCTCTCTCTCTCTCTCACTGCAGCAGCAGCAGCAGAGGAATGGAGGGAAGGATGTGGAGTGTAGAAACCGCCAAAGATGGAGGAGAGGAAAATTGTAGACAGGAAGAGGAAACGAGATCCTCAAGTTGAGCATTTTGATGATGACGACGGCTAAATGATGGCTATATAGAAGGAGGGAAATCTGCATTCGTGTATGCATGCGAGTGTGTGAGGATTGAAACATGAATACAGGATGTATTTTGTGTATATTTGTACAACCGTGGGGACACAAATCACGTCACAAAGCCACATTATGGAGAAAAAACCTTTACATTTTGGGGTTAAGTCTTGGTTTTTGGTTACGGTTAGGGTTACGGTTGGGATTAGGCGTGTACTGCTTATGGTTAAATCGCCAAGAAATGAATGTAAGTCAATGCAATGTCCTCCTAAGTGACAAAAACCTGTTTGTGCGTGTGTGTGTGTGTGTCTTGAGCTCACTCAGCCCAGTCAGCCCTTCCTTTCTTCACGCCTGTCGGAAAGACTCCCCTGTCAAAGGCATGGCTGAACGGGTGCATCTCTCTCTCTTTCTCTCTCTCTCTCTCTCTCTCTCCCATGTGAGCACCGACCACCGCTTCGTGCTACCAAGTCCTCCCTGCTCTCCAGCCAAGCGAGAGAGCCCCCTCTTGCCATCACCATCGCCAGAGAGACGGCCTCGGGACACAAATAGGACGTGACACCCCGAGAGAGGGTGGAGGTGGAGGTGGAGGAGCAAGAGGAGGAGGAAAATGTACTCTCTCCTCTCGTCCTACCCCTACTGTCTTGTCTCTCTCCGGTTTTTTTTTCCCCTCGGAAGGCCTACGGCTGCAGAGTGGTGGGGAAGAGACGCGCATTGACATAGAGTTTGTGACACCCGATGACTCATGGTGAAGACATTTGAAGAGGGATATGACCTCAATTCGGTGATTTATGTAATCATCCCATAGTCCACTCCTGTTACTGGTGCGTTTTCCCATTTCCCCCGACTCTCTCCCCTATCATTTTAATAATTTTTCTAGGTGTCCTCATCTCAGTCAAATTAAAATGTTCTTTATTGGCATTACTTTAAGTACAGTAGCGCCAAAGCATGTTTTAAAAGGTTGACAATGTAAATATAATAATTTAGCAGCGGTGGAAGAAGTATTGAAATCTTTTATTGCAAGCAAAATAGCAAAGCGTCCATGTAAAAATGATAAATCACAAGCATTAAGTCCTACATCCATAATTTTACTTAAGCAGAAGTACAAAATGACTCATAAAGGAATCGAATGATGCCTGTAAAGGTGTTATGTTACTGATTTATCATGGGAACATCAAGGTTGATGCATTACTGTGTAAGCAGCATTTAAAGTTGTATCTGGTCTAGATGAAGCTAATTTTCTGCATCTAATATTTTCTAATATTTCATAGGCTGATCATGTTTTGTATGTAAATTATTGAAATATTGAGTAAGAGTAAAAAGACCATCTTAAATAAAAATGCTTCAGAAAAGACCAAGTACCTCTAAGTTGTACTTAAATGTACTTATTTATGTCATTTTCAGAGTGTAAAGACAACAAATGTTTTGTACGTTACTTCAAACTCTTGATCTCATTCGCAACGACCTAAAACCGATGTAACGTTCACTGCGGCTGCACACCTGCACGCTGGAGCACCGAAAGCCCCTTCAACATCTTAAAAATGTAAATACACTCCGAGTACTGCCGAAAAAGCGAAGCTGCGCCGCGGTACAACGCTGCGGCTCTGCCTGAAAACACATGAAGTAGGCTGACATGATACTTATCGACTAGTCCGCGGCACCACGCTTGCCCTCGATGACCTCGGGGAGAGAGACGGAGCGGGGAGTGATGGAAGAGAGGACGGAGGAGGAAGACAGACGGGGAGAGAAAGAGACACAGAGATGGTGCAGAGACACGCAGGGAAGTAAAGGAGGAGAGCACGGGAGATTATCCAGAGGCTGACAGAATGAAAACAGACTGTAGTGGTAGAGGTGGTGAAAAAATAGTCTGAAAGAGAGAGAAGATAATGAAAGAGCAGTACATCACGCTTCTTGTTCCTATAAGATGTCATATATGTAAAACACTCACGTACATCACTGCGTGTGTGTGTGAGCTAAAAGGATGTGTGCGTCCGTCTACACAGAGGATGAAGAGGTTTTTTTTTCCTCTGCCCTGCTCTGTTCATCTCTCTTTCTCTTCCTCAACGCGGGTCAGGCATCCATTTTAGCTGGGCTCTAATCTTCAGCGAGCGCTCCTACATTTTGAGAGGGTGAGAGGATGCACACACTTCAGTCTCGGAAGCGAGGCGGTTGCGAGCTCCTACGTTGTTTTTTTGTTGTTGTGTTTTTTTTCTTCCCAGGGCAGACAACAAGTAGCTCAACATCTGAAGACTGAAAAACGCAGAAGCGATTTCAGCTGCAGTGTTATATCTCAAACATCCTCTCACTGAGGGATGCATTCACCTTCTGGCAATTAAAAAGTTATTTGTGAACAATACATCTCTTACAGTTTTCTATTAAACGGTTATACGTTAGCCAATACTGCCTCGTGGTTAGACGGTCTCGTTGCGATCGATCCGTTCGGGCGCGCGGCAAACAGATTTTCATGTAAAAGTACACAGACACAGTGTAAAAATGCGGGAGCTGGGGAATAGCTGGAAGCGTAAATCTGACTTTTTGAAGACTTTCCAAAATGAGACACGCGAGCTTGTGTGACTTGAAGCCCGATTACGAAACCTGCTGATGCTGTGCCCCGATTTTAACAACCCCCGGGCTCCTCCTCGAGACTTCTAGCCCCGAACGATCCCCCTTCTTTTTTTCCAGCCATCATCTGAACCCCTGTGCACCCCCCTCCTGCTTCCCCCCTTTCAAGCTCATTAAGTTAGGATGCCTTATCAGAGGGCACACTCACCCCTCCAAGGCCCAACACACACACGCAATATTCAAGCTGGCTTGATAAAACCTATTGTTCATACATGCACACACTCATCTCTCTCACACACACACACACATATATATATATATATATATATATATATATATATAGAACCCCCGTTCGTTCCTCCATTTCTCTCTCCAAACCCTAACCCATCTCTAACCCACCCCCACCCCCACCACCGCCCCACACTCTCCTCCTAATCAACTCTTCCCATCCCTTCTCTCTCACCCCCCCTCACCCAGCTCTGGGGAGACACATTTTAGCAGAGAGGGAGGGATAGCGAGAAAGAGAGAGAGAGAGAGACGGGGGAGACAGAGGGAGAGAAAGAGATGCACTCCTCCTCTCTGCTCTGCTGCCACAGCGGCTTGGCTACAGAAGCCTTTGATGTTCTGCAAATTTCAAATTTCATTATAGAGAACCCCCTTCTCCTCTCCCCTTCCCCCTCTCTGCTCTCGCGCTTAAACAAGCTTTTCTGCCTCACTCTCCCTCACCCCCCAACCCTCTCCCCCACCCCCCCAATGCTGAAGTTAAGAAACTGAAAGCCCTGCAGAAGAGACTCTTCGTATGGGTTAATTATTCATTGGGCTCTGCGTGAATGTGCCAAATGTATGTCTCCGTGTGTGCCTGTACGTACATGCGAGTGTGTGTGAGTCATGGGCTGGCAGTGGGGTGGAATCTGGAGTTTTGTGATGCCTGTCTTATCTCCGATCGTCTTGGATCGCCTCCACCCACTCGCTCTTGTCACTCTACCGAACATGCACTCACTTCTACCCGATAACGGAGCATTGGCCTTTTAGGATAGAACACACACACACACACAACGTTGCGCGTGCACACACACACACACACACACACACACACACACACACACACACACACAGAGCAAGCCCTTCCTCTGTAGAGATGCCATTTTCAAGCCAGGGCGTTCTTGAGATTCAGCATCAATGCGGCAAGGCAACCATTTCAGGGCAGGAAGCTGCCATTTTGGTTCAGAGCGTTGTCAGCTGCTTTGAGAAGATATGTGTCCCAGTGGCTCTCAGATGAAACCGGGGTGCCACTGAAGTGGTTGACAGATCGGTGGTGTCAGCAGCGTCGGTGGCGAGAGAGAAGGGGAGAACGAGAGGGAAGGAGGGAAGAGTCGGAGTGCTGTTTCTGCTCTGGATGTTCGTAAACGGGTGTGTTTTTTGGAGTGTCTGCTGTAAACTGGGTTAAGGTTCTCAGCCTTTCCTTGGCATGGAGCTGACAAGAAGATACTGCTTGGTATAATAGCCTTTTTTTGCGTTGCAACCCCTGTGAACCCGTTGAACCCATGGCTGCTTCTGCTTGGTTTTCACACAGTTTATTCACAAGCTTATGGTGTATATGTACACGTGATGTATATTGCTATTTACAGAAAAACTTAGGCTACAGTGGTTTCATATTCTAGGACATTTTTTTGTGAATTTCTCAAGAGAAAATATTGAGACAAAATTAGATTTTTTTGGGGAGGTTTTGCTTGAATATTCAAATGTTTTCAACACACAGCATATATTTGTATACTGCATGAATCAATAGATACAAGAAAAAGTGTACCAGCTTAAATATCATTGATGAGCTAATGAAAACATGACAGCATGTATTCAAATGGATTTTGTTACTACTATTGTTTCTATTTTTCTTCTGGGGCCTTCTAGGGTCTGTTCTGGAGCTTTCGGCCACATCACATAATCTTCATCAGCAGATTGTGTTTGCTTGATTTTTTTTAGGGGATTTTATGGACTTTGAGTTTCAAAGTTCATGAAATGATTATTATATCAACATTTAATAATTAACAATTATAACAATATCATATTACAACACATTATTACATATAGATTCCAAGGTAAAGAAACAACTTCGAAATAGAGCTGCATCAATTAATCAATTAGTTATCATTAAATTAATCGGCAACTATTTTGATAATCGATTAATTGGTTAATGAGTAATTTTTAAGAAAAAAAAAGTCAATTCTCGGATTCCAGCTTCTTAAATGTGAATATTTTCTGGTTTATTTACTCCTCTATGACAGTAAACTGAATATCTTTGAATTGTGGACAATACCAGACATTTGAGGACGTCATCTTGGGTTTTGGGAAACACTGATCAACATTTTTCACCATTTTCTGACATTTTACAGACCAAACAACTAATCCATTAATCGAGAATATAACTTTAGGCGATGCATATATGAAGTCTTTAATTCACACACCTTATATATTAAAACTCCTCCACTCCTGTTGTGGTTTTATGTTTGTAAAGACTGCGATGCTGCATGGCTTATAAACCTGGGTGCTGTGTTTGTGTGTTTGTGTGTGTGTGTGTGTGTGTGTGTGGGGTCACCGTCAGTTGATAGCCTGTCAGTCAGTCATGGCCCGCTGATCTGATTGCCTCCCTCTTTTTCTTTTCCCCCTATTCACCACCTTCCTGGTCTCAGCTGACACTCCTCTTTCACCTCTGACCCCAGCCCAAGGCCAAGGTTGGGAGGTTGTCGCCATGGAAACATGAACAGGCCTGTGGCCCGTGACTGCTGACCCCGGGACCCCTAAGTAACCATGACGATCATAATTTGCTCCCCTCTGCCTCCCTGCCAGCTTGTCCATGAATACCATTTAGAGAGGGGGGAAACAAACAAACCAGAAGTGAAGCAGGGATAGGTGGACTAATGGACGGATGGATGGATGGACAGATGGACGAAAGAACAAAAGGGGGACGCGTGTGCCATTGAAAGGACGAGCTTTAGAAATTAGTTTTGATGACCTATCGACCCTCTTCCTCTCTTTCAGTTCAAGAAAGGGGGTGTCACCAATTGGATGTAGATGGAGATCAACTTAACAGAGGTGGCTTTGCTTGACTAAACAGCATCAAACTCTAAGAGGTCACCACTCCAGAGACTGGCTTTTGATTCTTATTAAAATAACTGGGTCAACTCCAAACTACAGCTCAGCCCTGCATTAACTGCAAAATGATGTTTTGCTCATTCTGATCATTCTCATTTTGTTACCGACATAATGCAAAATGCAAACATCTACTATTGAAAGTTACGGCACAACTGTAGACCTGTAAAATGTGTGAAGTTTGGGCAATGTGTCTTATGTTGCACCCACAGACTGTATATAAAAAGTAGACAGTCACTGTGACGTCATCCACTGGTTTGTGGACTACCATTTTGAACCCTCGAGTTCGGCATTTTGGCCGTCGCCTTCTTGGCTTTTTAGAACCAGAAGTGACACGAGAGGGTGGAGCTAAGTACAACCGAATGCTGAGAAAGACATTTTCAGGCGACCAAAATGTTACAATTAACTTTCATGAAGTGAAAACACACTGTGAAAGGGATAAAATTGTAAGACAATAACACAGACAACACCCAGACCAGACAAGGCCGTGGAAGCGGCCTGTCAATCATAAGGCAGCCACGCCCTAAAGCATACCTTACTTCATCGTCTATTCTACTCTATATGGGACCATAATTTACTAAATGAACATCATGCTGTATTGAAGAAGACTTAAAACTAACGATTGAGATCATAAACTCTAGGGATGGGGGGAAAAAATCAATACAGCATAGTAGTTTTGCGTGGAAATATTGTATTGATACACAGACCTCCAGTATATATTTTTTTAATAGAAACTATTAACCTCTTAACAATCTACCGGCCTGCAGGCAGGCTTTTCTGTCTTTCAGAGGTTGTAGCGGGCTCAGTCTTAAAGCTAGAGTGAAGACACTGGTATATGAAACTGGAAAACCTAAGAAATCAATTGGTACCATGTCATGTTATCTTGGAGGGAAGAACATAAATAACGCTCAAATGTTATGCTAAATTTTGGTGAGGAAAAACTGACATGGCCCAAGGGGTCCCTTGACCTCTGACCTCAAGATATGTGAATGAAAACTCTGAGATGAACAGAGTGAAAACTGTATCTTATTAGATAAAACAGATGTTGACAAAGTGCATAATTTGTAGTTGAAAAAAGGTAAGAAATTGTAATATATCTTAGCGCAATACTCCGCATATTGCAAAAAAGATTGTATCGTGACTTAAGTATCGTGATAATATATCGTGGAGCCTGTGGTGATTCCCAACACTAATAAACTGATGTTTACAATGTTTACTGAGGTAATAAATCAAGTGAGAAGTAGGCTCATTTTCTCATAGACTTCTATACAATCAGACTTCTTTTTGCAACCAGAGGAGTCGCCCCCTGCTGGCTATTAGAGAGAATGCAAGTTTAAGCCACTTCCGCATTGGCTTCACTTTTCAGACCCGGAGATTGCTACCTGGTTACACCTCACCACTGAAGAGTAAATTACAAAATTTTCAATTAACATTAATAAAATAGTTTAATTAATTTAGTTCGTAATAATATGAAATCAATAAGTAATTTAACCATTATTCAAACTTTGTCAACAGATGCTCTACCTTACTTCACGCATGGTTTGGTTATATGCAACACCACGCTTGAGTATAGTGTCATAATGAAACTTTGTGATGTGTGTGTGGGTATTATACCTGCTGGTAGGCCACTTTGCTCTTCAATACAAGCTCCTGTTGAGCGGGGTTGGATGCGTAAATGGCTGAGCGATACTGAGTACCATGGTCATTCTGCTGCTTCATACCTGCGTAAAAACACACAAACAAAAGGGGAAAATAAGACACCCCACAAATAAGCACAAGTACCACAATCACCACCAACACAATGCCATTTGCATGTAAAAGGTTTTCATGTCATCATCCTGCATCTTGAATTCATGAAGCCAAACGAATTCAAAGATCACAACAGATTTGGGCTTTCATTAGGGAGGCCTGCGGTGTGTAGGTGTATGGACTCATGTAGGTGGGTGTGTTTTCTTCTTCTTTGTCATCTATGTGGCTCTGTCAAAATTTCCATCAGCTTTACATCAGTGTGTTTGGAGGAGGCCCAGGCCTAGTGTACCTTGATTAGGAGGCCAAACAGCTGCCATCTTTATTATGCTTTTCAGAGGCTACAATCCTGAGCAGCTCTGGCACCCGTGGACCGCTCCATGGCAGGCTTCTGTCGGTCTTAATCTCTTACCCTCTCTCCCACTCAGCCTTTGTTTCTTCTCTTTACTGAAGAGTGCCATTCTTTTCTTCATCTATCCCTCTAAATCCTTGTCTCTCTCAATCTTTGGCCTCCTGTTATGGGCTGGGGAGAGTGGCATGTGTGTGTGTTCTTTATCAAGGCTTTTACAGATTTGCCTTTCAGCCTGCAGACAGCAACAGTTGATCAAACTTTGCTTATTGTTCAGTGATCGCCGAAGATCAGTGGTATATATATATATATCACAGGCTAGAACAATGAAGGAGCTGATTCTGCTCGTCTTTGTCAGGTAACAGTATTACTGTGTTTATGTGTTTTTGAAGCTTAGATGACATGATGACAGATGAAGAAAACAACAAAAAACTATACGATTAATCGGCGCCGATAGATCATTGTACAAACCATCGTTATCGGCGGAATGGTCTCTGTTAGTGGCCGATGGCTGCACAGCCGGCACCAGTCACACAGGGACGTACAACACTGTTTTGCATGGAGGCTCCACAGACAAAGTTAAGGTAAAGGGGAAAAAAGACTTTTCTCTCTAATACATAACGCAACACTATCAGCTCTTTGTCCCAGATTCAAGAAAAGAAATCATTCACTGTTACTTTAACTTGCTTACTGTACCAATTTGGCATTTTCTCTTCAAAATAATCCAGCTACGCAACTATTCATTCATGAAATTAAATGACACATTTTAGGACCCTCCTTTCCGTGGAAATATGCAACGTTAATGGTTTATAAGAGTGGCATTTAACAATGCAAAGGGATGAGCAACAGAAGTGATCCTGGCCAGTTATAAGCCACAGAACAACGCATCGGCCAGTGTAAATAAATAGAACATATTCCAACAACATAATCCACCAAATCACACTTCAGGATATTCTCTTCTCGCAAAAATTTGATTTATTAAAGACGGCGTATACAACAGTAGCCGATTAGCTTGCTGCAGAAGTAAAGAAGATATAGGTGATCGGCTATTGGCTTTTTCCAGCTCGGCCTTTAAAAATCCACTGTTGGTCGACCCCTACGAAAAGCAGTAACCAATCAGATGTGGCCACTGCCATGCCACAGTGTTCTCCTGACACATTTGTAGTGCTCTTCCCTATAGGATTTTCTTAGGAGGAGATAAGGTCTGTTGCCCATATAAGCTTGTCAAACATACTGTAAGTGACACCTATTAATATCGCTACATGTTGTTTTCTATTTATATTGTGGGACAAAACAGATTTTCCCTGAATGTGCTGACAAGCCGGAGCCACGGGATGCTGGCATCTCCCTGACAAAGTCATCTGCATATCTTTAGAATAAATGCTACCTTACATCATAGAGTGTCACAATCTATCTGTGACACAGTCTGTTCAGATATAATGGCTATAAGTATTCATCTGGCCTTCATTCAAATCCGAGGAGACAAGCAGACGTCGCCCTCTCTCCGACACGCACTGAATGCCTCGGAGAATTTGCTTCACCGGAAATCTCCTCAACAATATTAAATGCTTGAGTTGTTGAAATATGATAAAACAATGTGTTGTGGAGGTTACCCTGTTGAACAATCTGTTCAGAGGTTATTCCATTTAATATCTTCTCTATCAAAAATACAATGAATTTTACATAAGCATATTTTTTATAGCAGTCCTGAAGCTATTGGATACCTGTATATCACCTTAAAGTGAAAGACACTTTTAGGAAAAACAAAGAGAGAATGTGTACCTTCCTCTTTGCAGATACATTAAGTAGTTTACAGCCAAACACCTCAACACAATCTCTGTCTTTTGTTTTTCCCTCCTGTCAACAGATCTGAACTAGAATATAAACAAGACTAAGAGTCTACATCCATGATGGATGGCTCAACGAGGCTCTATTTAAGCACAGAGGGTCTTGGCGCTAAATGCCAACATGCTCACGACTGTCATGGTCCGAGGTTGTCACTTGTCATTTTTGATCGGTTGCCAAGCTTCAACAAGGAGGGCCTTATTTAATAAGGGCCTGTCAGAAGTCAGATGCCAGTAGAGGAAGGAGAGAGGAGAGTGGCCTGCTAGCCGCAACTCCTCGTCGAGACCATAATAGACCATGAAAGATAACCCTCAATCCTGAAGTATTTAGGTTTAATTGTCTGCAATTTGTTAACCTAAATGAAACTGGAACCAACACCAAGCTCAAGAGGACTAGAGTGGGCTGGCCCAACAACACGGCAAGCGCGAGCGATGAGAGGAGCAACTCAAACTGGTTGAGCTCCCCGGGGTTCATGTAAGGTCTGCACCTTTCCTTGTTGTTGGCAAGCGCAGGTATTAAGTGCATGTTGTTGGCTTAGTTTTAATTAAATCCCCTTGACCTAACAATAAATCCTTTTACCAGTTACCATGACACAATCACTAACATGCCATCGCCATCTTAGTTTAGTGTGTTAGTATGCTAACACTTACTATTGTATTGTATTAAGTATGGCAAAATACAGTGCACTATGAGTATCCAGATGGTTTACTGTACTGATGCACTTCTCACCCTCAATGGTCACCATCTTGGCTACGTAGCAGAAGGGGAGGGACCACTGAATTTGTGAAAATGGTGGCATGTTTTCCACCTTGCGTGAAACAGGGGGCACAAGTAAAATAACATTCATTTTTATTCAGTTTTAATATTCAAGTGCGGAAACAAGCCGGCAAATATTGTGGCGAGCGATAATTGCAATCCAATGTTGCCGGTAATGCTCGGCCCGAAGTGAAGCGGTCAAATGTTGCGATCGTCATGTCCTTTAAGTGCAAAACAGCTGTGTTTGATTTGAGACAACATAACCCTGTCGAAATTCACGCACTACACAAGTAAGTACATAGTGTAGAACATGGAAGTGTACTTTTGGAAGTATCCGAATTGCGAAACACAGCATAACAGCTGAGGCCGGTGGGAATGTCATTAGTTTTGCAGGTGTTTGGTCATAAACCAGTAACAAAAATATTGAACAAAATTAAGATTTGGTGAGCCCATTAGATGAGGAGTCAGCACCACCAGAATTATTCAAATTCATCATGAATGTCTGCACCAAATTTCATGACGATCCATCCGATAACTGTTGAGATATTTCCGTCTGGACCAAAGTGGTGGACCAACCTACAGACCACCATAGTGCCATCCTGCTAGAGCGGCTAAAAACAACATCCCTGATTTCATATTCTACTATTTCATAAACACACATTTTCTAATTCAGCTTCCTTCCATTTATTTTGCCTTTATTGTACCATTAACAATCCAACCCACTCTCTCATTTGTCTCCCTCCGTCTCTGCATCCATCTCTACCCTCACCCTCTTTCTCTCTCCATCTCTGCAGTGTTGGATGTCGGCCATCTTGCCCCCAGCGCTGTTGTTCAGTGACGAGGCTAATGGTGGCCCCTCCATCAAAGGCCACTGAGCCACTCCGCCATTGGCTGCCCACCAGAGCCTTTACTCTGATTGGCTGGCTGGCAGGGGTCTTGTAGCTTTGCTACTCCCTGTGACCTTCGTTGCTGACCCCGAGCTTCTGACCAGCTCATACACACACACAGGCAGCTATGCTTGTGTATACATGTGCGAGATCATGCATGGATAAAACATGCATATTAATCATGAGAGGAAAACCTATGCTATAAACCTCATATATCATGAAACTGCTGGTTTGACTGCTGCAATTTGATTAAAGCTATTTTACACCAGAACTAGAAGAATTGATTTCCTACTTTGCAGGAAAGGTATTTAACATCTCATATAATAAAGTAAAGACGGCGATGGCTTTTCATCACAAAAAGAAATGGTTAATGATATGGAATATCAAAGAAAAGTCAAGAGACAAATACCCTTGTGTGGTAGTAACTGCTTCCAACACAAAGACAATTAAGATTCATCACATCTTGAGAGATCCCTCCACCATCAGACGAGGAGTTACTCCCTAATCAAAATATTAACAACAGCCAAAACATCCGCCTAGGTTTTGATTATACTAAGTCCAAATCCATCCCCATAAGAGTCCTCAAAGAACTACAACGGTAACAAATACCACCCAACAAAAACTCAGATTCCCCCCCTCCCGCCTCCGTCTCTCTCTTGCTCTCTCCATTTTTAACAGCCCCCTTCGTTATTTTCTCCATCCATCAAAGGCGGCAGTAATTATTAATGAGAGCCTCCCTGTTCTCTCTGCATTATTCATGAGAGCCGTGCCTCTGAAAGCAGAGGGTAATGGGGGGTGGACAGAAGGGGAGGGGCTACGGGTGACACACGCGCACACACACGTACACACACCGCCTCTCAGGGTCACTGACCTACGCCCACAAAGCCAAAAATATTAATTAATATACCCCCCCCCCTCCTAAATAAGAACATTTTAAAGTAGCCCCCTCAACACAAAAGACAAAATCAGACAAAATGGGAGGGAGGTGGGGTATTTCAAGTCTCATAGCGAGTCGCTGCTCCCTCCAACAGACATTCATGCACAAACCTGCGTACACTTTTTTGGGCTTGTTGTGTATAAACCCGCTGAGATTTCTTGCAACTCTGTAAAATCTCTTCTAGTGTTTACCCTTGCACGCAAAAAGTGTCAGCTTGTCCCTGCTGGCTGTTTGAGGATAAAAGCCTTCTTCCACTTCCAACTTCACCTTCACTCCTTTCCTTCTGCAAATTGTGCTCATTCACTTTTTTGTCTTTGGCTCCTCCACCTCCTCCATTCCCTTTTTCTCTGTAGCCAAGTGCATATATCTTGTGTGTTCATACTGTACATTGTGGTCGAGGAGTGAGGTTGCACAAAGCACAGCCAGGCTTGTGATTTTAAGTTGTAAAAAAAAGGAGATGAAACAGTAAGGAGGAAACGCAATCAGATTAAAAGGGACGCTGGTGAAGAACTGGTAAGAAAGGAGGAGAAGATGAAGATACAGAGGTAGAAATGACTGTACCGATGCGTGTAACGGCCCTCTACAGAACCAGGGCCTGACCCCGGCTCATTCTCCCCCTGGCGTCTTCTTACACGACGATCCTTCGTCCGTTAACCACTACACCTCTCCATCTTTTCCCTATGTCTTTCAGCTCACTCCCTCTGTATTTCTGGAGCACTCAAATGGATGTAAAACAAGAAAAGATTGCAAATGAGGCAACAAAAAAAAACCCATTTAATTAGAGAGACGAAAGAATAAACATTTCAGCATTCAAGCTATTGTCAGTGTCCGCAATTAAGAAATGTTTCTGCGTAATTGGTGACTTTTTGCATCCTTCTGAGCGTGGAGGAAAAAACATTTGAAGTGAATTCGGAAATTATTGCACTTGGCAGTGCGAGCCAATTAGACTGCAGCAAGAGTGAGCGCTAATGAACAATGTGATGTTGTTTCTTCCTCTTTTACCACTTCGTGCCTATACCCACTACCCTACCTGCATTTCCCCTACACTGTCACACGATGTAACACCCACTTCAGGTCTAAAAGAGAGAGAACCCTAACAATGATTTGCGCCCAAGCTGGAGCACCATCGAGGATTATTTGGCGTTTTTCACACTGATGGAGTCTGACCAGCTATCGTTATTTCTACTATTCTGTCAAAAGAAAGTACACAAAAATAAAGAAGTATACCGCCTGATAACTGCAGTCTTCCCTCTATGTGTGTGTGTGTGCGCGCGTGATAGTACTCGGAGTTGTGCCGTGCCCCGCGGTCCCGTTACGACTGTGTGCGTGCCAGCAGAGCCCTCTCCTCCTCTCTCCTCCTCTCCCCTCTCAGCTGCTATTTTTGCCCTGTTCTTATGTAAGCCGCTCCTGACGCGCTGGAGACAGAGGCAGAGTACGGAGTTGGGATGGTGAGAGCATCCCCAGCGGACACACACATACACTCTCCTGCACGTGCAAACACACACAGAATATATGCACTAAAGGGAGTGAGTGTGTGACATATGCAAACATACAGAGCCAAACAGAGAGCGATGCTCTGCTGGCTGTCAGATGGTGACACTACACATACGGAGGCGTCCTTAAACCAACAGTGTGTGCCTTGGCAATCGTACCGTGCATGTGTGTGTGTGTGTGTGTGTGTACATGGCTCTAAGGTGCACATGCACATCATGTAGATTACTGCAGTAACTATCGTCATTTTTTTTTTTTTAAAATCTGCTTCCATTTTATTTCCTCTACCGGAGCAGTGCTCTCTAACATGATCACTTCATGGTTCTGGGCATGTTGTCAGAGGCACTGTGACTTCGGCCCTTACGCTGTTTATTTTTAGCTGCATCTAAATCTAACAAGTAGAGCTTGTTCTACTGTTGTGCTCAAAATCAGTCCAGATGAGAGCTGCAAAGTTAAATTCCCCGTATTTTAAATCTGTGATATTGTATGACATTAAAGTTTGGCCATAAAAAATATACATTCAGGTTAGGACTGTGTATTGGCAAGAATCTGGCGATACGATACGTATCATGATACTGGGGTTACGATTGATTATATTTAGATGTATTGAAAAACTGTAAGCAAGGCGATATATTGCGATTTTTTTCATTTAATTTTAGGAAAACTGTCATAGTGTAAAGAACACACCAGAAATACACCATTTTTAGAATAGGCAAAAACAACAAATGTTTACTGCATGCAAAAATCTACATGTTTTTTGCCCCAAACTGCATGTGATTATCATAAAGGGGGCATGTCTGTAAAGGGGAGACTAGTGGGTACCCATAGAACCCATTTTCATTCACACATCTTGAGGTCAGTCGTCAAAGGACCCCTTTGAAAATGACCATGACAGTTTTCCTCGCCAAAATTTAGCATAACTTCGGAGCGTTATTTGGCCTCCTTCCCGACAAGCGATGGATCCCTTAGTTTCATATCATGGTAGTAACTTCAGTCTAGCTTTAAAACTGAGCCCGCTAAAAACTCAGAAAGATCGAATAGTGGTCGGGCCTGATGGCGGGACGTCAGATTTTTAAGAGGTTAATAAAAAATCGATAGTGTTTTGGAGAATGGATACAGTATTCGCACATCATAATATCGCGATACTTATGAGTATCGATAATTTCTTACACCCCTAGTTCAGGCTAGTTATATCACAATATTATCACGATACTTAAGTCACGATATGATTACTTACTGCAATTTTAATCATTTTGAAATATGCTGTGATAACATATAATGCAATTTATTACCTTTTTTCAACTGCAAATTATGCAATTTGTCAACAGCTGTTTTATCTAATAAGATATAGTTCTCACTCTGTTCATTTCAGAGTTTTCATTCACATATCTTGAGGTCAGAGGTCAAGGGACCCCTTTTGAAAATGGCCATACCTCTTTTTTTAAGAGGTTAATAGTTTGTATGATAAAAGATCGATACTTGACGTCCGTGTATCGATACAATATTGCCACGCAAATTATCGTGATACTGTGCTGTATCGATTATTTCTCCCACCCCTAGTTCAGGTCAGCAGTTTCAGCAAATATATGTAGAACATTTCTATCATAACCTTCTATCACTCTCATAACTAACACATAGCTTTGGGATCAGAGTTCAATTTGTATCTATCCATCTATCATTTAACAATTTAAAAATGAAGTAAACTAAAAATATTATGATGATGATTATTGCTCAAAATGTAATTATATCACTATAACTTCTTCAATTTTGGGTCAAGGCAGTTTCACTTCCCTGTAGGCAACATATTTGTAAAAGAGTCGGCTATTGATTTTTTTATTTCAGAGCAAAATCTTTTAATTACAGTTGGTATGATTTTGGGTGATGCTTAATTTTCCAGCACTCAAATGACAATCTTGACAGCCTGAAATTAATGCTGCAAATATTTAGGCTCTGCGTGCGTCTCTGTGTTTGTGTGTGTTATCTAGTGTCAGCCATTATTATGCATAACACTGATGTTGAGGTCTCTGTCTTTAATCAACAATTATAGCTCAGGTTGGGATCTGATGCTTTTTCTTTTTGAAGTTGTAACCATCTTTGTTTTTTGCTCTCTTTATTCCTCATCACTACTCCCACCCCCCCGCCTCCTTTTCAATTTTATTTCTCCAGCATTGTTTCAATTATGTTCTTATCTGTGAGAGTATTTTTTATTTCCGTGCGAGGTGAACAAGTGCACAAAAAATACTGAGAATTGTGTCGAACAAAACTAAACTGACTTTATAAAAAACGTACAACTTGAACATAATCAAACGGACACACATAACTCAACCCCCACAGCGTGCACACACGTGCCGCAATCTCCATAAATTAGGCCTGTCAGCGTGTGTGAGGGTGTAATAACTGACACCTGGTAATGAGCCCGCCATTTTCAGCCAACCAGCGGAGGGGGAAGGGGGTTGGGTTAGGAGTGTGGGGGGTGGCAGAGGTCACAGGTCAGGGGGTCAAGGTCACCTCCTGCGGGGTTTGGCTTTAGATGGCTGGGGGCATCCCTAAATTGAGGGATGTGGTGACACTGGGGGACACGGGGGTACCCCAACAGGGAATTGGCGTGTGTCGCAGCCAGCTGGGGTGAAGATATTATATAAGGGAATATTCATGCTCATTTTAATTGTCAGAAAGTAACTGCCAACAGCGTGACTAGGCAGATGGAAGACAGCTTGATTTATGTCTATATTGTGATCTGACCCTATCTATGCCTGTGTTGTATGTGTGATAAGCCCTTTTTAAGGCAGACTATATACCCTACATGCAGCGCAGCTTATAAGGTAAAGAAAAGAAAAAGCTCAAATGGATAAAAATGGTCACCATCACTGATTTTTGAATAGCACTTACCTATCGAAAAGACCTGTGATATATCTCTTTTCTACCGTGTGACTCCACCGTCTACCTACAGCGGTGAGCGTGCGCGCACGTGCAGACGTTATCAAATGAGGACAGCCGCCTCGGCCATCTTAGCTGTGCATTTCGTGTTTTTGTGTCTACCGCTGTTCACTGACGCAGCACCAGCAGCCCACACCATAAATACTGCATGGCCTAAAAAAAACATAGAGAGGATGGAGGGAACGAGGCGAGAGGAAGGAAAGGAGAGGAAAAGAGATGAGGAGGAAACAAAGAGGAGGGGAAAAGCCTCGGTTGTTAAGAAGAAGAAGAAGGGGCGGCGGGGAGGGGAACGGAGGAAGAGATGGGAGAACGGGGGGCGAGGAGGGTTGGGGGAGGGAGGAGAGAGTGACTAAGAGATAAAAGTGGAGTGAGTGGATGCGAGTGTGTTTGTGTGATGAGCGGATGGCCTCGGGGAGCGGTCGACTCACTGCGCTGCTCTGCGGATGTGCTGACGGGCTCCAGGCCGTTTGCTCACTCACTCGCCCCTCCGCTCTGCTCGCTGCAAAGAGGAGAGGGGTGGGGGGGGGGGTGCAGGTGAGACGGTGAGGTGGTGGTGGTGGTGGTGGGGGGGGGGAGATGAGACAGGAGGAGAGCGGAAAACTGGGAAAAGAATGTGGAAAATGGATGGGGGAAAGAACTGAAAGGTGGAAGAGAAAAGAGGCATAAGAAATCACAGAAAAAGGAAGGGCGACCTTATGTTTGAATAGGTTAAGGAGCAAAAAAGTGTGGTGGTGCGACTATGGAAGTAGCAGTAGAGTAAAAAAGAGGGATGAGTTGACAGGTTGGCAGGGTAAAGATAAGATGCTTCTACCCTCTACTGGGAGCTAAGTGGACGGGGGGATACAGGGAGTGAAACGGGGCCTATGATCTGCAACAAGGAAGTTTCCAATAAACCAACTGACATGCCATTGGTGCAGCTGTGTGCACCCTCTGCATGCACAGTACGTGTGTGCTGCCTATTCGCATGTACGCACAAATGGAGTAAAGCCGTCTATGAGTAGGCATAATGAGCACTTGTGCATAATGTGAAGTGAACAGTATGCTCGTGTATGGAAATGTGTGCGCAATTGATCCGCAGTGTGTGAAAGAACAGCGAGATGTGTTTGCATCTCACCAGTGATCCTTCTAAATACATCAAATCATGTTTTTCAACCCCCACAACGACACGGAGCTGCCGTTGCCCTCCGACGTGCAGATGTCACTTTGACTGTCGAGAGTTCATCCGCGCTCGAGTGTCTCCATGCACACGCACACACACACACACACACACACACACACACACACACACACACACACACACACACACACACACACACACACTCTTTATGGTACGTTACTGAAGAGTTGCAGACGTAAGAAACTTATAATATGGGAGCGTGTTGAATGGGGGGTCTTTATGCAACATCCCAGGGAAGCCAGCAGATTGAGACTAGTGTTGCTGAATATGGAAAGAGGGCACACAGCAAAGGCTGCTGGGAGTTTCTGATTGGCTGCTAATGTTGCTATCCAGGCTGGGATTGGTGGAGCTGACGCAGCCCGACATCACGTTGTCGGGACTAAACCCTTTTGAACTGAGGCAAAGCAGAGAGGCACAGATCTCCAAACACATACACACACATATGTGCATGCACACTTTCAGACACACACCCACGCATTAAAAAGGAAGCATGGCATGCAACTGCATCTGTACGTGATAGTTCCACATGCACACCAACATAGAGTGTACATATATATATATATATATATATATAAACCAGGATGGGCTGGGTTGATCGTGTCGGGAGAAAACAGAATCCGTAATGTTTCTGGGCTCGTCTCCATATGTGATGATCTCTAGCGAGTCTGTGCAGTTGAAAGGGATAAAGAGCGAACTTCCCTTAATTTCTCCATTCTCTTTTAAGCCCGGCTCGAAGGTGGACAGAATAAATTGGAGCTTAAGCATGCGTGAAGGCACAGCCAGCGGGCCCCTTTCCACCACTCCATGCCACATTTGTCAAATCAGAGGAATTTCTGCTACACGTGAACCCAGAATTGAGAAAACGGCAGGGATTCACATTTAAGTCACGCACAAGGAGTAACACTCCTAGAAAAAAAAAAGAAAGTATACTTGAGTTTGTGGTTATTTCGAAATATGTCGCCCGGTCTTAACTGTAACAAAAAAAATATTCATAGTCGTTCATAGTCAATAAGCTGCATGCTATTAATAAAACATGAGATGAGACAAGGCAGTGAGTCAGGGGAAATGCATGACTACTCTTCTGGCCTCACTGCCTTTGCCCCGTGGCGTGTCGGCTCGACTCTGCCTGTGCCCTCGCCCGTAGTAAGATGTGTCTTTGCCCTTGGCTACGGCGAACGGAAGAATCTCTTCTGATCGGGATGATGTGCTTCTCTCACTTCCGCCTCTGCCTCTTTTTTTTATTGTCAACCCACTTCTACTTGAACAGGTGAAGTGAAGAATGAAAACATACGGCCGTTCTGTCAGCTTTTTGTGGTAGATGCACAAACATGGCCGACGTTTTAGTGTATTTAGGTCACGCGGCGTGTGAGAAAACAACCATGACAGATGCAAAAGAGATGACAGAGACTGATGTGGGCAACGTCATTGAGTACGTGTGAGCCTGTTTTAAGGCTGAAGGTCGGGCCTATGAATCTTTGATCCATTTCTTCCCAACTTGTCATGCCCCTCCCTACATTCAATATGAGTGAACAGAGTACCTTTTTGCCTGTCCTTTCACTCTCTCACTCTCTCTCACACACACACACACACACACACACACACACACACACACACACACACACACACACACACACACACACACACACACACACACACACACACCATCCCTGTGGCCTCTCGGTGCATTAATGTTCTTACATCACCTCCTCCAGTGAGCAGAGAAAACAAGAGAGCAAGAGACCTCGAAGAGATGGAGAGAGATGGGTTATGGGGGATGGGGTTCTTGTTGCCGCTGGAGGTGGGGGGTTGAGAAACGGGTGGGGAAGAGACGTGTGTCATTAAAAAAGGAGACCAGGATTCAAATGCTATAGCATATTCTGAGTGTGCGGTGCAGGAATATGGATCAGAACCCAACCTGAGTCAAAAAAGTATTTGCAAATAACTCATCATTTGGGGGAAATGTCACCGTCACAGCACCAGTTTCCCTTGATTAACAACTTCCCAATTGCCGTCAAGGGATTAAAACCCACCCATGAAACGCACTATGCACAATAAAACAAAAATTCACAAACATTATTCAACCCAGAAAAGACCAAATGTAGTATCATAAAAGGCTTGTTTGCATTTGATAAAATACATGCCATGCACATGCTCTAACACAGAGAGGGGTTTTTATTTTTTAGGGCTTGAACATGCACCACACTGGTGTGCCTCTCCATGGATGGCTGGATCTCAGACACATTAACACTGTCTGGCATTGACTTACACCCACGAGACCCCTTCCCCCCCCATCACAACGCACACGCAGGCACACGTCTGGGCATCATCCTTCTGCTCTAATACACCCCGTGACCCTCGGGACGAGTCTTATTTTAGGGCGACTTTTTTGGGTTTGTGTGTGTCATGCGCGTGTTGCTACCTTGTGTGGGATCGTGGCGTTCCCAAAAGCGCTTGAGCAGCTCCTCGAGGCTGACATCTTTAGGGGAGAAGACCACCCTCACCACCTCAGCGTGACCTGTCTGACCTAAAAGGAGAATCACAAACGTGCATTAAATCAAAATCAAGTTGTGTGGCGTTTACAGTCCTCCTCCTTGGACACAACAATCGACACCAAAATCAAGATGTCTGCACGTCTCAAACTGGAAAAACTGCGTGTTGAGAATTGCAGAGGAGAGATTTTGATCTTGTGTGTTCGGTGTAGGCGTCATTGAGTGCATGTGCTACGGGTAGAAGACATTCAGGTTGACTCCACATTTACGGCACAAACGGAGAGAAAGAGATAGAGTGATAAAGAGACGTGCAGATACAGAGAGAGAGAAGGCACAGGAAAGGTTAAAGCTTATGGTGAAAGTTGCCAAAAGCACACAGACACTCGCTCTTGTGTGCAGCTGCCAGGACCCCAAAGCTTCAACAAGCTGCCTGCAGGCATCCTCAAACTGGGGGAGGCTTTAGGTCTCACATGCAGGTGCACATGCACACACGCACACATTCACAGCAGAAAAAAGGTGTACTAACACACCTCAACGCAAACGTATACCTTTGCTAAACGTAAATACAGACGTGTTAGCACAGGATTGTATCAATAGTAGCCGTTCCCCTTCTCTCACACATTATACAGACACGTGCACAGGTGTACACACACACAGACGTGCCCACACAGATAGATGCATCAGGTGCATTGCAGACAATAGGAGAAAGGCTGCCAAATTCATGCATCTGGCCTGAGACCCACTTTCTGTCTCTAAATGACACTTGGCACAAACAAAGGATCATCTCACGCCAAATGAGCATGCCAGACTTCACCTGTTTAAACAGTTGCTACCTAAAAATAAGAACGGGCATGCTTTTCAGTGGATACGAGCAGACTGTCACAAGTATCTGACAACGAATAGTCGGTGTTTGCTTGAGCCACCTTTTTTTAATAATAAAATGCCGACATATAATAAAGGACATATTAGTTTTACTATGTACACAATGTCACAATCTGGCTCAAAGAATGTGACAAGAAGGGTGTCCACACACACACAGTGTTTAGAGTGGAAGTCAGCGATGTTAGCCATGAAAGTAATGCATGGATGTGTGACACGTGTGCTGTGGAGGTGTTGAAAGTGCAGAAACAAAAGAGGAGGCTGCAGGGCGGACATCAGCTGTAGGGAGAGGAGAGGCAAGAGGAAGCACATGTGCCAGTTTACACAGCCAAAGGCCCAGGTGAGCTATCAACCAATTGTCTACCGAGGTTGGCAAGGACAGCCTTTACAATACAGTAACACTCACCGTATGCATACATATGCAGTGAGTTGGGTTCACGGCTAGCAGCCATGGTGCAGGAATATTAACAAGACTGATAGGAAGCAGTACAAAAGGGAAAATGCGGCAAAACTAGCTGTCAAAACCTAAAAAAAAAAGTGAATATGCACCCTGATTTTCCAACGCTTGTCCCATCTGAAGGGGGTGAAAGGCGAGAAGAAGTGATGCCACTAAAGCCACTAGAGAATCTGTTTTGCTGAAGGGCACTTCAGCAGGGTGAAAGGCCTTCTAGGTGAGGACGGCCTCCAAAATCATCATGACATCCTGTTGCCCTTTTTTTTGTTTAATTGTTCTCCGCTTGTTGGATACAGAAAAACTTCATGAAGAGAATGTCCTCGCCACAAAAACGACAGCACTGGTTCAAACACTTAAAATGACCTATGTTTGTTTTCCTTACACGCCTCCTCTTGTGGTTGTTGAGAGTAGTTATTCTATCTCTAAGCAGGAAAGACAGGACCAGTATGGTGTTGTTATACCGTCTGTTGACTCAACAAAACAGGTGACATTAGGCTCGTTCGGGATGAATTGTGCCTCGCCTAGAAAGTGGATGAGATCAGGCGGCAGCAGCAGCAGCAGGGGGCGGGGACAAAAAACTGCGGTCAAGTCGGACAGTTTCCAGCAGCGTTCAAAGAATTTACAGAAAGTCACAGAAGTAGTTACATCCTGTTTGAGCTTAACTGAAGACTACTTGTAGTTTGTAGACCACATTCGGATAGTTTTCAATTATATATATGTGGAAATATGTGTGTATTTGACATTGTATTCTATCCCCTGTTCTCTTTAGATCTGCCTTGTAAAGCACTTTGTAATTGCTCTTATATAAATGCTATATATATATAAATAACTTTATTATTATTATTATCATCAACCACACAAGATGTGCTCGTAAACAGATTAAACCTTCATTGCACAACATGAGACTAATATACTACAATCTAGCATTAAATATTACAATAAAGTATTTTCTACAACATGTTGTGTTTGATGTCAAAACTAAGAGCCAATCAGCTCTTTGATCAGGCGACAGCCAGGCGTTTCCCATAATGCCCTGGGTCTTGCAGTCGGTGGAAAGCAACTGCGGCGCCCGGCTCTAAAAAATGCAGCCGCCTCGATCTCGTGAGGTTATCGTTGCCCACGCAAGTCGGCATCAAGTCGAACACAAATCTAACCGGCATGCATTGTGCGGCGATCGCCAGCGATCGATTCTGCGCAAGCTTTGCTCATCTCGAACAAGCTTATTGACAAATTCATGCTTAGTTCCGTACTAACAGGCAACACTGGTTTCTTTTAACCATGACCACAATATTTTCCTAACCTTAACCAATAGTTTTAGTTGCCAAGACTTTGGCAGAGTTTTGGATTGTGTTGGAAGGAGCTGACGACCTCAGCAACCTATCTTTATCAATTAGAGTATGAGGATTGTTGGATTTGCAACACTGTAGAGCTAACGCACAAAAGGTTACAGCTTGATTCTGTATTGCAAACACACTGCACTGAATTAGTCAAGATAAAATAATATCTCTTTCTATCCCTTCTCTCAGCTGTCTGTCCTCCCATGACAAATTTGACTGCACCTCAATCTCTCCCTATTTCTGTCTGTCAGACCGTCCCCCTATCCATCCACCTGTCCTTCCATCCTTCCCTGGCTCTGCTGACAGTTCCATCAGCCCCTTCTTTCTGTCCGTCTGTCTGTCTGTCCTGCCCTGGCTGTGTTGACAGCTCCTCGGTCTCATGCCGTCGCAGTGTTCTGCTCCGTCATGGCCACTGGAGCGACACCTGCACTCTCTCAGCCGATGGACAGGCAACCGTTCTCTCTTACACTTTTTCCCTCAAATTTCCTTTCCCCCCTCAAAAGTTTATTTTGCCCATTCCCTCACTTGCTGCAGTCTCTCTTTTTCTGTCATCTGTCTCCATCTCCATCCTCCTCCTCCTCCATAGCTGACCATCTTGTTGCTGGGAAGCTGACAGATAGGAAACACACAATCCCTTGAAGGGCTCCGCTCAGAAAGTCTGCCAGCCAAGCCCAAAGCGTCTTTCCCTTCCTCTCCATGTCCCCCCCATGCTGCGCCTGCACCTAGACTCCATGCCTGCCTGTAATGATGCGCCCTCGGAAATGGACCAGCCCCAAACTATCAGCTCACGACTCCTAAAACTCAAGAGAGGCACACGGAATGAGCTAGACATCTTCATTTGAATTATATATCGCCCTACATTAATCCATTTGAATCTGAGGAAAAACGTAGACGGACGTAGACAGGTAGCCAAACATTTTCAAGGGGCTTTGATAGTAAATACACAGAATTCAAGCGTGTATCTCCGACGTCGTGTTCAAAATCACAGCCTCCGGAAAAGAAGCCCATTTATGGCGCTTCATACACAGTAACCTCTGCTGGCAAAAAACGCCGCAGTACAGCACAGTACAGAGCCCAATCCTTACAAGTAGGTCATGGGGGGGTGGGGACGGTGGGTGCAGCCCATCTGGAGCAGTGCATTCTGAGTAGTTGACTGCAGATGAAGGGAAGGCGGCGAGAGGATGAGAGCGCTGTACTTAAAAACGCCCTTTACGACTCGGTATCTTTTTCTTCTCCCTTTGCATTTTGAACCCTGACTGATTTCACAGAGAAATGTCCTGCCAACATGCCTCACCTCCTCCCAGGGGGGGAGGGGGAGCACGATCAGGTAACATATATCAAAGTGTGGAGGGCGTGCATATGTGAAAATGTGCAAATACGCACACTAGGTGCCGAGTGTATTACCTGTGCTGACCTCGTGGTAAGTAGGGTTGGGGGTGAAGCCGCCGGCGTAGCCCACCTGTGTGGAGAAGACTCCTGGAAGCTGCCAGAAAAGTCTCTCAGCTCCCCAGAAACAGCCTAAACCTGGACATAAAAGACAGCAGTATTAGTGTTTCTGTGCTACAATACCATCCACACAGTTGATGGTATGTGTGTGTCAATAACTACAAACTGGTGACAACAGAGGATTCCATATTGGGTTCAAAATGTGCGATTGTGCCGTCTCACCAAACATGATTGTCTCCATGCCTTCTGGAAAAGGCTCCACAGTGGGATTCCCATTGACTGCGTGCTTGTCTGTAAAGCGAAACAAATGTGTGCAAATGTGAAAATCAATTCATAACACTGTGTTTCAACAGCGCAAATTACAGTATGTGTGTAAAGGGGCCCATTAGCGGCCTCATAGGGCTGCACTTCGTTATAGGCCGAGTCGACCGGGCCAGCGGATCAGAGCCAGAGGCTTCAGTGCTGGAAGACATTTAAGAGATTACACGGCTTTGACCGCCATCCTATCCCTGCTGTCCTCTCCTCAATACCCACAATTAAACACTATCACACATTTATTTCCTGACCTCTCTCTTACTCTACTATATGCCTTTGAATGTGAGAGTATTAAGTACAAGGCTTGGCGCCATTGGGTGCCCACAAAGCGAACCAATGCGGCACGCGCCTGCATAACCTCATGAGCAGGGGAGTAGACCCGATGCCGTACTAATCTGCACTATGTTAAAAATACCCGATAAGTAAAACAAACTGGAGTGCTGAGAGGTGGTGGGGGTGGGGGGGGAGGTGGCACTCTACTGCCAACTGTGCTGCATGGAATTAGAGCGCTAAAAAGGAAGTGTGTGTGTGTGTGTGTGTGTAGCCCACAGATGTGTGAGGAGGATTAGGGTTTAAGAAGACTGAGGTGACTTAGCGTGCAAATCTCCACTAAGCAAGGCTGGTTTGTACTGCAACCACTAATATTAGTCCACAGATAAACAGGCCACAGGGTACACTAAGAGCTTAGGCACATACTTATAATGGATGCTTGCTCTAAGTTCAATGTGTGATTGCTCTCTGGCCGCTCAGAGACGTGTGATGTGTGACATTGACCTGAATAAAAACAATCTCTAATCTGATAGAGCCACAATAGTTCATTTCCTAGATAGGCCCGGGATGAGACAGGCCAAATAGCAAATACCTGCAGTTTATTTCACACTGTAAAGTCAGATAGTACAGAAGCATTGACAAGAAATAGCCTTGACATTAGGGCAATACACCTATCTCCCGATTCAATACTATCACGATACCACTTCGATATGTATTGCGATTTGATATCATGATTTCTTTTTTTTTTTTTTTACAATTTTTGTAACACTAGACCATGGGAAAAAGTTGAAACATACACTTTTAGGGACTTTTAATTTGAAAAATATTTAAATTAATACATTAAAATGTTTGATTTTCAGCGTAAGTATGTAGTCAGAGATGTCCTGAAGTCAAATGTTTCAGTCATTGTCAGGCATTACTTATTAATACATTTCCCTCACAAATTAGTGATATTTTCTTTTTAATTTATAATGTTTGATACTTCTGGTTAATATAATCCAACCAATCTTATTTCCATATATGTATTTTGTATACACAGTTCCCTTTATTAACATCTTATTACACTACTCTTATATACATGCAGCTTTAGCCGTGATGTCTAGCTCTGCTATTCCTGGCAATGTGTGAAACCCAAAGTGTTTCCATACTTTACTGTATGTGTAGTGTTTACCACTTTGCATTTAAAATGTGAGGGTGCAGGTCGTATCCACGCCGACCATCCACTGTTTTGTACTTCCTCGTTTCGCTCGGCTGCGGTTTGTTTTGATGACGGATACAGAAAGGATGTAATGTCACGTTACTCAGACTACAACAATAAAGGCGGTAACTTCCTTCTACATCCGCATAGACTCAAATGAAGCAAATATATTGATTCTGGCATTAGAAATCAATTTCAAACTTGTAAGAAAAAAAACAAAAATCGTGATAGATAGGTGAATCGTTTTTTTTCCCACCCCTACTGGACATTAAAGATTAACAAGTGTTATGAAGAATACAGGAAGCAAAACAGCACTTGAGCAGATATCACCTGTCTTGGTGGGCCACCTTAAGGGCACTTTTTTGATATTATACAAAACGGTTTGGTTTTTCTGTGCAGTAACAGATTGCAGAAGCATCAAGGACTCCTGAAATGTCACCGTGGCCTGAAGGCAGTCCCTTCCTGCCCTCCTGTTGTGCGACAGTTCTGTCTTTTAGCAGCAGGTTGTTCGGCGCTGCCAGGTCATGTTCACGGGCACAGTCAGCTGCAATCAAAGTTTATCTGTGTCAGCGACTGTACGGGCTAAATATTCTCAGTCCACAGGGGTGACTTGAGGTGGAGGACAGAAGAAATCTTCTGTGAATTTGGTTAGTCTCTCCATCCTCACTCTCACCCTCTTGTCCTGCATTTTCTGGCCACGGAGATAGAAAAGTACAGAAGTTGCCAAATGACGGAGAGAGAGAGAAAAATGTGAGAGTGAGAGAGAGACGAGTGTGCGATAGAGGAGGAGGAGTGGGAGGAGGAGAGATCAGCCTGCCAAAACAATAAAAGGAGTAAATAGCCAGTGAGAAGCAACAGATGAGGGTAGCAGAAAGAGGCAGTGAAGGATTCTTTTGGCTTTCAGACCACCATGCCTTTGGGCGCTATATAAAAAGACCAGGCACTTCATCCAAGAAGGGAAAACAAACAAGCAAACAAATAAACAAACAACCAAAAAAGAGAGGTAAAAAATGAAGACAGCCAAGAACACGCCGACACAGCACTGTCCAGAGAAGCCAACTCCGAGCCAACCCCGACCCCACCCCTCTCCCGACGCCCTCTCGTCTATCTCAGCTGCTCTCCATCTTCACACCACCTTCCCAACATCCCTCACTCTCCACTTACAAACACGTGCACACCCTCCTGCACGCACACAGGCACGCAATCGCTCGCACGCCGACCTCTGCTGTGGGTATTTCTCCCATGGAGCAGCTGGCAGAGGTCCAGGTGGTGCCAGGCTGGCTCCTTTCACTGTGCCTAGCCCAGCGTTCCCCCCTGCCAGCCCAGCGCCCACACCCCATTCTGCCAGAATTACCCCACCTAACAGCAAAAGAACTGGCTGAATACCCTCACTACGCTGCCTCACTACGCCAGCAAAAAGAAAGAACAGAGGACGACAAAAAAAAACACAAGCAGGGAGGGTGACTGAGTGAGTTTACAAAAGAAGAAAAACAGGCTGAATATGGGGGGAAGGATTCGTGAAAAGGATTTTTTCCCCCAACTTGGATGAGATATGGGCGTAATTTCTTTTGTGCGCCTTTGTTTTTGAGGATATCTGGAAAAGCGCAGTACAGCGGAATACTTTGGTCACCTTTTGTTGCTTTTAGCATGGTGGTTTGTAGGCGGCTGGACCAGAACCGAAACATCGGACCCTGCCGCTCTGCTTGTATCATGGTTACCATCAGTCAAGGGCACAACAATCTATCTGTGGCTCGGCGGATAATAATGTCCAGTTTCGGATGGTATTTAGTCTTTGTTTACCCTTCGATTCTACCCGTGGTCCTGTGTTTCTCACCCGTCAAACTGGAGTCCAAGCGCTGCTGCCCCCTCATGCAGAGAAGCGGGAGAGGTGCTATCGCTGGATGCCAAAACTGGTGACGGAAAGGTCGATTTCCAGGCTGCTCTGTTTATTTCCTTCCAAAAAAATCCATTCTCTCTCTTTCCCTCTCTCTTCCTCTTCCCTCCCTCTCTCTCTCTCGCTATTCCTCTTTCTAGCTTCACACAGGTTGGCAGGGAGTCAGGCACGAGTCGTCGGAGGAGGCTGAAGCTTTATACTGGTGCCAACTACCCTCTGCTGTATGGGAGGATGGGTAGGGGGCGAGAAAGAGTGGGGCAAAGGAGGGGTGGGGAGGAAAGAGGCAAGGCTGGTGGGAGGTGGTCCATTTTTTAAAAACAGTGAGAGGTAAGTAGAAGAAATGATTCTGCTGCTGTGGCCTAAAAAACAATCGGCCCAACTCGGTAATGAGACACTGAAAGCTGCCACAGCTCAGGGTGGGAAGGCTGTCTAGACTCTGAAGAGTACAACTTTGAAGCCATCCATGCATTCCATACATACTGTATCCTAGCAACGGAAACAGTTGCTATGGAGAAGACTACCTACTATAGCACAGGCTGCATTATACCCTTCCAGCAAGATGGAGGCACCACTGTTGGGGCCTGTATGAATATCTTTACTCAAACAGCGATCTGACGAGGAAGGAAGGGGACGACACCCACCTGGTCAGCGCAAATGAATAAATGCATCTTATTTTTAACCTCTTTGTAAAGGGAAAAAAACAAAATGTACCTTTACACTCTCCCTCGGCAGATATACCGGAGCAAATCTAATTTTCTTATACTCTTCAGTGTCACAGGGGGCTTGAGTCAATCCCAAAATGCATTGGGCAAGATGCAGGATACACTATTCAGAGGCTGTGTCTGAAATCATTCACTCATTCACTACTCCCTACTCAGTCAACTACTCAGGTCGTTTTCTCTGCAACGTTGATAACGTCATTGCTGTCACACAATTAAAATGTGCCAGATAAATATCTGCTGGTAGACCAACCATAATAAATACTGACATGTACTTTTGTGTGTGATAAATACATATGTAGGCTATTTTGTTGAGTTGTCTCTTCGCGAAATGCTCTGAGTAAATTTAAGTTCATAATTTTTACAAAATTATTCTCATTTTCACTGAAAAACATTAAAATGATTATGGTGTGAGGTTTGCGGGGATCTGTACCAAACAAAGATGCTTTCTTAAGTCTGTAGAGTATGATGTGTGGGCCATGACATCTCTGCAGCACGACGATATTTAATTAAAAATGGTATTTTGACACACATTTCGCCTTTAACAAATACTGCCATTTGAAATTCGCAATAGGCCATATTACGATTTCGATAAAATTTCGATTAATTGTGCATCCCTAGTAAGCAGTGATGCAGCGTTTATGTCTAGGGCTTTTATGTGAAAGGTAAGAATTAACGGCCGTTGTGAAGGTGGGGGTAATAAACATATTTGGCCAAATTTTGAGTCAGGTGGTGTTGTGATGCGCTGCTCTACTATAATACATTATTTTCGCGCCACCACTCATGGATTTGTCTCTGTCCTATCGTCCTTCTGCCATTTTTCCTTCAGCGCAATGCATGATGGTATATAGTGCTCGGTTAGTGACCATCGTTATCCGCTACTTTTCACGATGCATTGTGGGGTAGTTTGATTCCACTATAGAGTGCTGCAGGAATGAGTCCTAAAACCTGGAAATGAGTTAGCATTTTAGCACTTCTGATTCCCTCGTCTGGAAGTCAATGGGTCTTTGATTAGATGCCTGAAATAAGGTCTGTGGTTAACACAAGCTTAAGAGATTTTAACGTTTTGTTCTACGACATAAAATTCGTCAATAAATATCCCACTTGTGAATTTTGAAGCCTTTATATGTCTTAAAAAAGGAGGTTGTTAACAAGTGGCTACATGAGACTACTAGACGCCATCACGCCTACTCGTCCGCCTTTACAGCCTCGTTGTGTATACTCGCACTCATGCGACTGTGATGTAGTTCGTTTATAGCTTTTTACTTCTGGCGATTGCATTCAGACTTCAAAAATCATAAAAGTGGTGTTCATTTGAGAAGATTATCTTGCTGAACAAAACCTGTAAGTGTCATAAACATGTGTTTGCCACAGAGCTTTTTTCCTGCAATAATCCAAAACCCAATGGAAAAATCCCATTGGCTTTTTGTCGAGGGAACCCAGTGTAATGCTAACTTCCTGGTTGGTCTACAAAAATACGCCATCCCTGGAGAACTCTATATAGGGTATAATAATTCCCACTATAGCCCACATTCGGACAGCACTACAAAATGGCAAACTAACGATAGTGAGTAGTGAATGATTTCGGACACAGCCAGTGTCTCCAATTCACCTAACTGACTGCAATGTGGAAAGCGGAGCTCCTGAAGGAAACCCATACCGACATACAAGCGCCACATTTCAGGTTGGGACACAACACAGTCCTAATCAGTGAGCCACAGTGCTGCCCATCTCATTTTATTTATCTACCGTTTGTATACTTAACTTGCATGCTTTCCAAATTACCTACATATTTTTTTCTTCCCCTCTGAGCATATTGCAAAAGCCAAAAAAAAAGCAAGGGCATCCGGAGACAGCAGAGATGGGAAAACAACGGAGCAATAATGCCAGAAATATATCTTCACCATGAACCTGCTTTGAAGAGTTATAGTGAGGCATGTAACAGAGATTGATTTTGGTCAGCTGACCTCCCCCATCCTGTTTGGAAGAAATATTGGCAGTCTATCCTGCACTGACTCAAAATAATAGCTACTGTGCCCCTACCATGTAGCAATCTGCCACTGGATCATTCTCGCCAAGGTCACAGAGTACATTATACAGAGAGGAGCGAGGGAGGGAGCGCAGGACACCGGGATGTCTGAACAAGGAGCTTCTTCAAAGAGGATGGAAGCAACTTTCAAAATTAGTGATCTTCATTGTAGAGAGAGGACAAATGTGTGCACTCACTGACACACACGAGGCTGGGACAGCACAGGGCATATGTGGAGACAGTCCTCGCAATCCCTAAATTACTCATGCTTACTCCAACACACACACACACACACACACCAGAACAACCCCATCCCCACCTAAGCTGCCCCCCACGGTGAAAGGGGAGGAACAGATTTCTGCCATGCGGTGTCTCCGAGCTGCTCCGACAGACGGAGCAGGAACTTACGACGGGGCGGAGCCTTCATGCGCATAATGCCCAGATGGGCCCCTGGACGCTGCGGCAACGCTTTCCTCCTATGCACTCACACCCAGCTCCCACAATGCACTTTGCGGACACCTCAGTCTGACTTGGTGAAAATGACAGGTTCAAATTGCACCACGTTTCGCCTTTGTCATGTACGCCGACGTGCCCTCCTGTCTGAAAATAGGACGGTGAAAAGCTGAATGAAAAGGATAAAAGCAGAAAGGACTCGGTACTACATCGCAAGAATGTGGAGGTGTAAGGACGCAAAAGAAGGCGTACATGTTCGCATGCACTGAAACCAGGAAAACGGCAATACAATCTTCACTTTCGACAACATTTTAAATTTAATCATCAACTCTACGAAACACAATCCCACCATACATCCATCCCAACAGGCTTTTGCTGCCACTTCACTCAAATATTTCATTATTGTCCACATCACAAAACACCAAACAGACTAAAAAGTTTTGCAGCAAGTACCTTGGGCATACTCCTTTTAAAAAGGTTCCCATGGCCATAACTCAAAGGGAAAAATTGCTGTTCACAAGGGAAGTGTGTGAAAATGTGCACTATTTAATCCAAAGTCTGGTAATAATATCAAGTTTTTCATATTTAAAGACACATTTTTATAATAACAGACATACAGTGGCTTGCAAAAGAATTAGTAGGTGTGAAAATGAAGACCAAAGAGCATTCTCAGGAAGAAGTGTTTGGATCAATAGTGAGGAAATGGAAGCTGCATCATACCACCCAAGCACTGCCAAGACTAGGCCGTACTTTAGCTCAAAGGGAGCAAGAGGGAGACTTGTGACGGACGGTAAGATGTGGGACAAGGTGTTGTGGTCAGATGAGACCAAGATAGAGGATTTTGGACCAAAATTCAAAGCACTATGTGTGGTGCCGCAAACCTAACACTGCCCATGCCTCAACAAACAAACACCATCCCGATAGTGAGGTATGGTGGTGGCAACATCAAAGCTGCGGGGATGCTGTTCCTCAGCAGGAACTGCTGGGCATGTTTTTACAACTGAAGGAAGAATGGATGAAGCAAAAATACAGAGATACTGCAAGAGAACCTGCGTCAGTCCGCTAGAAAACTGAAGCTTGGGAGAAAGTTCACCTTTCAGCAGGATGGTGTGCCCAACCAAAGCAACACAGGACTAGTTAAATAATGGGGAATGTTCTACTATGGCCAAGTCATAGTCCAGATCTCAATCCGATTTGCAATTAAAATACTGAATGGAAAACTTTCATGTCAAGGACTCCCTATTAAAATCCCTTTAAACCAGACACACACTTGAAAAAAGTATTATGACCCTGTAATTTATTAAGATTATTATTTACTTGTTTTGTTGAGTGTCTTTTCTGCAGGATGGAAACGCACAAAAAAGTTCAAATCTGTGGTAAAAATGAGCCGTATCCATCGGCGTCGCTAGGCCATTTTGCCGGGTCTTAAGCCCCAAATGTTTTGATTGTAGCCGCGAATGTAATTTTCAATTCATGCCTATGTGAAGCTTGACAGAAAAAGTGTGCTAATGTGCAATAGTCTTAGTAACACAACAGCCTGTCAACATAAATGCAGGTCTCTAACAACTCTGACAGTCAGCGCTGAGTGGGGAGAAATGGAAGAGCGTCCAGGTGTTGATTTATATTATGAAGAAGCCGACATTTGTTTTCATCATGATGGTCATATATGTTACAGTTACAGGCTCCGAAATGAACTACACTGGTAAAATGACTCATTCATTTTCCTATGAAAACAATGCAAACGCACTTCCTTAAAGTCACAGTAGAGAGAAAGATAGACAGAGACAGTAGCCTAGCAGATATAGATATAGCCTACTGTATTTTTGTATTTTTAAAAATCCTTTATTTTTCAATAATTAAAGACAATCTCAACATGGCACAGTTGCCAGATTAAACAGGGATAAGAAAAAATTAAAGAGGTCTCCTAGAAACACAGCGTTAAAGCACCACACCCTCCAACAACAACTCCACGGAAGCATAAAAAAACAATATTTTCCATGAGTTAGTGAAACCTGAAGTACCGGTTTGTCAACAGATAAGCATCGACTGTTTTGATTGCAGACGTCCATTTTGTCGAGAGCAACCATCATAACATTCCTATTAAAAATTGAATTTCAAATGAATTGCAATGTTTGCAGTAGTCATACAGTGCATTCAAATTTTATTCAGGCAGTAGTATTCCAGGCAGAGCAGCAGGGACCACCCAAAGAAATAATTCACCTCTCACACCCTCACCTCTGCCACTAACAGTCTGGGCTCAACCTTAAATTAAGGATAGATGCATTCAACCCATGAGGCCATGCACAATGTGGTCAGCCTGAAAGGTTTTTGGCTTGGAAACATGTTTGGAAGAAAGTCTAATCTAAATTAGCTGCAATCAACGTTCAAGGTTCACTTATTTGTCATTTTACAACATAGGATTGCACTATGAGATATAAGTTGTGGCTCCTTCACACTACACACACACACATAGAACATAGGCCTATATACGCTACACATATTTAAATTACAATAGAATAAAACAGTTACAAACATATACTTATATACATGTAAATACACATATACAGTGTACATAAACGTTAGTTATTTTACAGATTCATATGAATAAAACAAATTATATAATCAACTAATAAATGATTAGGTATTATATAGGGCTGACCCGAATGCTTCGACGCTTTGAAGCTTCGACCATTGCCATGGTAATACACCTCCAAATCAGTATTCGAATGCTTCGTTTTTTGTTTGTTTTTTTAATATAAGTACGTAATAATAAAGTGTAAATCTCAAAATAGCCCATAACATTAATTATTATTAGTTATTCTCAGATGGATATAACTGTTTGTTGTGTGTAGAGGTGCGTATGTGTTGAGTAATCCAGGAAGTTTCCCGCGATGCGCGTATCGAGGCTTGTATCGTTTTAGACCAATGTCGTCATTGATGACGTCCGAAGCCTCGCTGCCCGGCCGTACCGCGTGACTGGTTCAGGAAGTGGTTCAGATCTTCACTGGTTTAACCAATGCCACTTTCCAGAAGTGACACGGACACTAATATTACCCCTCCTGCCATTATTATATTATATTACACTACACTACAATACAATTATTGACCAAAGGATTGGTTTACACACATAAGATGCATTCCTCACAAAACAATTACAGTTAATTATACATGTATGTTATAAACTCATAATATACTTACTAGAAAAGTCGTTATATTATGTATTATATAGATATAAATGGATTACATGGTAACATATTTTTTTTCATTGTTTCCAGTTCTTCCCAACAGCCTTTACTGGCGCAAAATACAGTATATCACAGATCACATGTTTAACATCATATCTGCCTTTTGTACACTCTCTGGCCCCCAGGTGTTTTCGTATAATAAGCTACACACACAGAGAGTATGCAGGCCACAGTTAGTATGTGCAATGCTGAGTGTATTCCAAATACCTCTGTCTTTAAACCAAGAGTTGAACCATATAATGTAAAATCCACCAGCTATTGCAGTTATTATATTCCTGAAGGATTGAAATAGCAGTTGATGGCAATTTTTTTTTTTTTTGCCAAGTTGCTGGAGTACGATTTATTATTTTAATAATAAATAATTCACTTCATTTATATCTTCATATTTATATGTTACATTTTGTTTTACAAAGTTAGGAAAGCAAGGTTGAAGTCAAGTCTGATGTGTCCGTGCACAAAAACGAATGATCCCCGTCACGTCCACACAGTGAGGCATACAACTTATTAATTAAACACTGGTATCGGATCGGGTATCGGCCGATACCAAAAGCCAAGGTATCGCTATCGGGACTGAAAAAGTCGGATTGGTGCATCCCTAATAATTATAATATAGATTATTCTGCATAATGAGTACTTTTGGTACTTTAAGTATATTTTGATGCTAATGCTTTGGTATTTTTTTTTACATAAGTAACATTTTGAATGCAGGACTTTTCCTTGTAACAGAGTAGTTCTACAATGTAGTATTACTACTTTTAGTTAAATTGAGTATACATCTTCCACCACTGCACATAATAACCTATACACACACAGTTAGTATGTGCAATGCTGAGTGTATTAACTGTCTTAAATCAAGATGCTGAACAATATAATGTAGTTAGTTATTACAGTTATACAGTTATTGCAGTTATTATTATATTCCTGAAGCAATGAAATAGCAGGATTATTTTTGGGTGAACTCCTGTGAGGTCACTCACGCGCCTGCAGTTGATGGCACGTGGCCCAGTCTACCATATGTCAGCTGGGGACAACTCCATCAGTGTGGAGGAGATGGAGACTAGTTGTCACCGCTGTGTTATTTATTTACCTGCCACGACCATTTTCTCCTCCCTTCCCTTCAGAGCTCGGTCTCTGCTCGGCAGCCCCGCCATTGAGTCAGCAGCAGCAGAGAGAGACACAACAGAAAACAGCAGCAGCAACCAAACGGTCTGTGTTTGTGAGGAGGACAGCTGTGGAGGAGGCTCAGTCTTCCGGGATAGCCTCCATAGCGACATGCTGAAGGGTTTTACGGCTGGGACGTGAGGAGGAGGAGGAGGAGGAAGAGGAGGAGAGACGGCGGCAGTGAAAACGCCACTAATATGAATATTCATTGTGCGTGGGCAACGTCGTGCACTGCATATTAACTAATCAAGGGGTTAATACGACTTTGGCACAAAAGCCTACAGTGCACGGTGTGCGGGAAAACGAAATTAAATTGAAATAAATATCCACGCACGTTCCGCATGCAAATGAGCTCGCGCCAATTATCAGCTCTCTCGTGTGTGGTGGGAGGTGCTTCCGGTGTAGATGAGGTTGGAGTATATATGGATGTATGGATGTATGGATGGATGGCTAGGTCTGCCTTTGTGGTTCATTTTACATCAAGGAATGCCTGTGTGGGTTAATATCCTGAAGAGTAACAGCTTCAAAAGTCCACTGTTAATAAGAGTCCACTGTAAATAAGAGTCCACTGTTAATAAGAGTCCACTGTTAATAAGAGTCCACTGTTAATAAGAGTCCACTGTAAATAAGAGTCCACTGTTAATAAGAGTCCACTGTTAATAAGAGTCCACTGTAAATAAGAGTCCACTGTAAATAAGAGTCCACTGTTAATAAGAGTCCACTGTAAATAAGAGTCCACTGTTAATAAGAGTCCACTGTAAATAAGAGTCCACTGTTAATAAGAGTCCACTGTAAATAAGAGTCCACTGTAAATAAGAGTCCACTGTAAATAAGAGTCCACTGTTAATAAGAGTCCACTGTAAATAAGAGTCCACTGTTAATAAGAGTCCACTGTAAATAAGAGTCCACTGTTAATAAGAGTCCACTGTTAATAAGAGTCCACTGTAAATAAGAGTCCACTGTAAATAAGAGTCCACTGTTAATAAGAGTCCACTGTAAATAAGAGTCCACTGTTAATAAGAGTCCACTGTAAATAAGAGTCCACTGTTAATAAGAGTCCACTGTAAATAAGAGTCCACTGTAAATAAGAGTCCACTGTAAATAAGAGTCCACTGTTAATAAGAGTCCACTGTTAATAAGAGTCCACACTCAAAGAAATAAATCTGTAGAAAAACAGGCAGAAAATTACCAGGACATTTTCCGTTAAGTTTACGGACATTTCCTTCAACCCTAAAACGGAAATTTCTGTTGAGTATATATGGATGTATGGATGGATGGATGGGTAGGTCTGCCTTTGTGGTTCATTTGAATTAATGCCAAATTACCCCAATATCTACCTCAAAAATGGATGGATGGATGGGGTGGTCTTTTATCCATCATTCTCTTTTAAAACATCTTTTTATCCATCACCCTATTAAACACCATCCTTTTAGCCATTATTCTTTTACTTCTATCTATATACTTATTTATATTTATTTTACTTTATTTTATCTTATTCTTTTTAATCTCGCCTTAATTTGATGTAATTTGACTGACAGCCAGCCACCTTTTTAATCTCGCCTTAATTTGATGTAATTTGACTGACAGCCAGCCACCCCCACTACCCCTCTCAGGCGCACACACTGTACACAGTCACATGATATTGATCTTGCCCAGTTATGTTGGCTTTTTTAAAGTTTTCCTTCTTTCTTTCTTTATTTATTTTTTTTCTTTTTCTTTTCTTTTTTTATCCATATTTCATTTTCTTTTATTTTTTTATGAGGAAAAGGAAGAAAAGAAAAAAAAACAAAAAAAAAAACTCCTCAACTGGCCGGGCATGGGCCATGATGCCTCAACACCAACTAGGCTCCTCCTCCATTTCCTCTCTCCTCCCTCTAATGATTTCCTGTGGATAGAAAAGGGCATATGCCCTGAGCTATCAAAACAAGCTCACGAATTTACAAGAGTTTTTACGGGTAGGCCTGCCTTTGTGGTTCATTTTACATCAAGGAATGCGTGTGTCTGTTAATATCCTGATGAGTAACAGCTTCAAAAGTCCACTGTTAATGAGAACAGTCTGCAGAAAAACGGATAATGTCCTGGCAGAAAATTTGCACGACATTTTCCGTCAAGTTTACGGACATTTCCTTCAACCCTAAAACGGAAATTTCTGTTGATTTACAGGATGTCCTCCGTACCATTCACGGACACTTCTGTAAATCCTAAAGAAGACATTTCTGTAAAATTACAGCACATCCCATATAATACAATAATGACTGGTATCCATCACAATGTACTGTTCTGTGATAAACAGCTTTAAATACAAATTGAACATGTTTATTTTTTCTTCACGTCATTTATTTTTTCCCCTCTTGTATACATGAATTCATTAAAGGGCAGTAATTTACTTTTTGCTCATGTTAACATTCATAGTTCATAGTTTATAGTTTTTGTTCCTGCAATGCAATGCGTCATTTAAAAATACGGGTAAAAAACCTGTAAAAAATTGATACAGAAAATTCCTTCATATGAACACGGTACATTTGCCTGTATTTTTATGGACTTTTCTTAGAGTGCACTGTTAATAAGAGTCCACTGCTAATGGCCTACAAAATGGCTTAAACCCTGCATGTGTTATTAAAATGTAAAAAAAAAAAAAAAGTTGGTAACACTTAATTTTACAGGTCAGCAAAGTTCTTTGGTAATTATATAACCTATTTGAAATTTATTTGAAATTACTGCCAAATTACCCCAATATCTACCTCAAAATGTATCAAAAAATTACATTATTATAAACATTATTCAATAATTATATTCCACTATTTCCCAATAGCTGTTCATTTATTTAATACATTTCCAGGAAAAGAATACAAAGTTAATTGATATGCTTTTTTCCCATGTGATGCTGATAAATATATAATAATTAGCAATTATTTGAAATTCTTTAAAAAAAACTCCCTGAATCATGACATTAGCTACCAGGTTACATTTGTGTAGACAATAAGTCACACAATGGTGAGATTTGTGCCTGATCAGAAGTGTCTTCTATTAGTTTTGGGTTTCCACCTCCGATGAAGAGCAGCGCACAACCGCTTCTCAAGCCTAAGGGCCCTATTTTAATGATTATATGCTATTTTAGCATATAATTATGAAATACAGTTTATAATAAAGTAATTTTTGATACATTTTGAGGTAAATATTGGTTTTGTTTGTCTGTCTTTCTGCAGGATGGAAACGCACAAAAAAGCTATTTACTACATTTTATTGTTCAACACAGGCCGTTTCGGTAGAGACATTAAATATGACAATAGGCGGATTGTAGGTGGATGTTTTACTGGCGTCCGGTAGTCGCTTTCAATCCAAAATGGCGGAAGCGTAGCTCTGCTGCTGGGCGCTGATGTTGCAATGGAACAAACAACTGACTTTCACGTCTTGGCAGTAGACGTTCTTTGAGCGAGTCCTCTTCACGGAGTCCGCCATGTTGCTCCGGCATGTTTCTACAGTAGCCCAGAATGGACAAACCAAACCCTGGCTCTAGAGAGAGCCTTTCACATGTTTACGTTTCCTGAAGACCACCGTAGTTCTCCGACACACTTGTGAAACTGCGGTGACTTGAGCCGCAGAGTGCAAAACCGCACATGCTTGGAGATGCTCTCTTTTTTCTACTCTTTACAAATGATTATCAGGTTGGCTGTGTCGTATCTGGCGACAAATGCCAAAGTCCAAAAAACTTTACACTTTAATAAGTAACAGGCCTATATTTGCCTGCGAGTTACCTGGTCAGTCATGTTCAAAACCACAACACTACATGCTACGTCATCTTCGCTGTATAGATGTGCAGAAAGTTGCAAATTGCAGTCTTCAAGCGAGTCATATCAATCATCTGGACAACTGTGCAGCTGCTGAATGCTGATGTCCAGGATGTGTCTCAGTCATCAAAAGCGTTACATTCTGTTATAGACGGAGCCAGACCAGTAGTGTGATAGTAATGAGGCCGATTATTTACGTGTGGTAACTTCTTGTGCATGCTTTTGAACCAGCCAATTTAACCAGTAACAAAGAATCCAGGGCATTGTTCCTATATCCTGCAAGCCGGAATAACATCACACCCTGCTGCAATACCCGCTTTCCCCCTCTCTCTCTCTCTCACTCTCTCTCTTATCTGCTGGGGGAAATGAAGCTCAATCACCTGCGGAGGAGCTGAGGGCGGCACAGGGGACTTTGCAATGCAAATGCCAGGTAATTACCTGAAAGCTAGGAGAGTGGAAGCACACAGATGAAAATAGAGCAGACAGAGAGAGAGAGAGAAAGAGATGAACCGAACACTGGGTTCACATGCCTGTTGATGCAGGATGATTGGGGTGTTTTGGGGATGTGTGGGGATGTAGGAAGAGGAAAGGGGGCAGGGGAGGAGGGGAACAAAAAGGTGATGAGAGGCACATGGATGGATGGGAACCACGTACACACATACACAGAGCCCACGGTGTGTGTGTTAATTTCCTCCCTGTGCGTGCATCTGTGAATGTATGTGTACGTTCCTTTAAAAAAAAAAAAAATCAATACATTTAGTCTCTGCATGCTGTGATGGAGGACTTTTAATTTAGAAGAATATCTGCACTGAATAAAACCATTTTTTTTGCATGAGTGCGGTGGCAGTTTGAGTAGAAGTGTGTGTACACTTGCATGCATAAGTGTTTGCGCCTGGGTGCTTGTGCGCACGTAGGCATTGTGGGTATATGTGCACCATTGTCTGCGTGCTCTCTAATGGGCACTTGTGTACGTGTATGTGTGTGTGCATGCGGTGGGTGATTGCATATGTGTGTGTGTTTGTGTGTGTGTTGTAGCGGAGGATTTAGTGAGTGTGCCAGCTTGCAGCTGTTTGATTGTCAGTGAGTGAGAGCGAAGAGATGTGCAGATGTGAGTGAGTATCAAAGAGATTATGAAATGACCTGGAATTAAACGCCGCGGTAGATTTTAACCGGGCATCGTGGCACGTTAAGCCCCTCTGTGTGATTGAGAGGTGGTTGGAGAGCTGCATGTTTATGTTGGTTTAGACAGCTAAAAAGCTATTTTATTTAATAAGCCAAAATGCTTATTTGTAATTCAATACAGGACTCTAGTGTTTGTTTGTTTGTGGAAGACATTACCAAGCAATAGTGTGACTCACAAGCAGTTTGCACCTTGACTCAGAAGCTGCCTCTGATTAACATCTGAACAAAACAGGAGCCAGCCAACCAGAAAACTGTTTTGGCGATTTAGTGTAATTGTGGCTTTGCTAAAGTCTCACTTCGCCTAATTAGAATAATAAATCATGCCGCCTCGTTGTTTTCAAAGGGCCCTCCATCGTCTCGCCGAAGCAGGTGGGATTGTGGGATGGTGTGAAAAAACAAAGGGTTTGATTGCTCGGCTGAAGCTACACAGTCAGTTAAAAGCAACGTGGCGCTCTCTCCGGGGATTCATATTCAAAACGGAGCCGTATCAATTCATGGGCCTGAGTAGCGAAAGCCAACTTGACAAATTTTGATTCATACGCCGGCCCATGCTTGACTTCACTTGACATAAATCACTTGGCTCATTGGGAAATGGAGAGAGGAGATGGGGGTTTGTTTGAATGACATGAAAGGCTGAGGGGAAACTGCGTGGTGGTTCCTTTCCAAGATGGTTGTTGTGTCTTTCAGTTGCTAAATACACATTCTGCTTAGGCCATCACAATCAGCTTCAATGGCTGTAAGTGTGTAGCCTGTACAAGGAATTTGACTCAGGCGTTTTGATGCTCTCAATGTACACAGAAATACACATACGGCTAAAACAAGGACAACAAAGCTGAACAAAGGTAAAGCAAACCTTAGTATGAAACCAATAGTACGCTATTTGCATACTATTTCCGGTGGAAATATTAGAGTATGCAACGCTGAACACTACATCAGCATAAATATCCCACAATACAATGCGGTAGTGACGACAACGTTCATAACAGACATTAACATCAACTCTGTAACATCAATAACGCTTCAATTTAACTGTAAGCACAAGATTTCACTTTGCTTGGTGTAATATATATATTTTAAATTAATTCAGACTTTGATTCTCACAAACCGTTGTTTTGATCAGATGTTGACATGGGTTACCATGGTTACACGTCTCCAACCGGCAAGGAGGCTCTCAGGAAGTGACGACGTAAATTACTGCTCAGTGCATCCGAAAAGATGCATACTACTGTTTATTCACACTAAAGTATGTTGAACGATAGTATACATATTGAGTAAATAGCACATAGTATGTGATTTCGGATGAAGTGTACATATACAAGAGGTAGGTGGATATGACAGTACATACAGTATATACACTAATTGTATGCAGTGATGCATGATATGTCATAGCAGGTGACCATGCAATGGAACATCCTCTCTTTCATTTCAATGAACTTTACTGACACAAAGTACAAAATCGATAGCAATAAATTAAAAGTGATAGTTCGGGTCTATCGAAGTTGTCTTATCCGTAGTCAGTGTATTACCTCCAGTAGATGACAGTCGGCACGCCCCCCAGTTTGGAGAAGCAGACAGGAGCACCGTCACCGGAGCAAAGCAATGTACTGCTGTGGACGGGGGACGTCAGAAAAACACATAGCCACCTAAAAGAAAGGCTTGCCTAAAAATGTATATTAGTTAAAGTGTACGCTATATTTAGAATATTTTCCGATGGGGAACTGAACTGAAAGTGAAACATATCTATACTGTTTTTGTCATTTGAGGCTAAAGTATGTTTTTCTGCCGTCCCCGACCACAGCAGTACATTGCTTTGCTCCAGTGTACTCCTGTCTGTTTGTCCAAGCTGGGGGCGTGCCGACTGTCATGTAATTTGAGTAATACACCTACTATCTATAAGTACCTCATACAAACCCACTTCAAAACACCCGAACTATCACTTTAAGAGAAGTCATGAAGTAAACTAGACAAAGCATATACAATAATTAATAACAGTAGTAACAACTAGGGCTGCGATTTATAATTATTTTCATTATCGATTAATCTGCAGATTATTTTCTTGATTAATTGGTGAATTTTGTCAATTACATGCCAGAAAATAACGAAAAATGTCCTTTACAGTTTCCCAGAGCCCAAGGTTTTGTCTGGCCAACTGAGATATTAAGTTTCCTCTCTAGAAGACCAAAGAAATCCACAAATATTCACATTTGTGAAGCTGGAACTGATGAAGTTTTGAACTTTTTGCTTTAAAACTGACTTCTAGACCAAGCGATTATTAAAATAGTTGCAGATTAATTTTGTGTCAATCAACTAATCGATTAATCTTTTAAACTAGTAGCCTCAATATCTGTCTTATTTTATAATCACAGAAGCGTATACAAAGTGGTAGCAAAACAGAAAATATTTCCTCAGTCATGACTGTCAATTATGTTCTTTCAACCGTGACAACTTTCCACAGTAAAGGAGGAAATGCATCTCTGTCTCAACCATTTCCTGTTCAGCAGTGATTACAAACTGTGTGCACTCCTGTTTCTTTTTGTGAATTCCTCTCATTTGATGGTCGCTGCGTCTATACCCGGGTGGGATGCGCCTCTTCTTCTACCAATTTCTAGTCTCTCTTTAGAGCCGTGTAGCATATCGTTTTCTGTGAGTTTTGGATTTGTTATTTCAGTGGTTCAAATAATTACATTTAATTTGTTCAGTGATTTTGGTTCATTGTGCAATGTTTGCAGTGTGAGGGCTGCTTATGTTGTAAATCTGGAGAGCTCCTGCAACTGAGGGCTTTATACAGTATTATTGAAGATTTTGTTAGGGACTAGATTTTAAGTTTAATACCTCTTTTTCAATAGAAGAATAATAGAAGCTATGCTTTACATCAATTGTTTGGGACTCTTTCTCGTGAACCCGGCACTCTTCAGACTGTATTACACTGGATCTCTAGGGTGTTTGTCCCTTCAATAAAATGTAATAAACTCATTGAGTCCCACGTTTCAGCTGCGTTTACAGTTACGTTGTTGGGGAAATTGCACAATTTTTGTATTACCCAATTTGGTCTAATTTAGTCAAATGTCAGGCACATTTTCTTTGGGTGCATTTTCACTTTCAGGCCATTTGTTTTTCTACAGAAGAGCAGGCAGAGGCGTAAGAAGCATATTTAGATCATTTACTGAGGTGAAAGAAGCAACGCCATACTGTGAAATTACTCCATTACAAGTAGAATTAAAATCAAGTAATAGTACACAATTATTTGCAACAAAATGTACTTACGTAAAGTAAAAAACACTCATTATCCAGAATTGCCCCTATCAGTGTTATAGTATTATATTAAAATATCATTATTATTGACTCATTAACATGTAAGAATTCAATTCAAGTTTTATTTGGTCAAGGTGGGGCACATTTTAACAGCTTTTGTAGGGAGGTTTAACCTATAACAATGCGATATATTTTATTAACTGATTAACTATGTTTTGCATGTAAAATCTTACTTGAACTAACTAGTAACTATATAGCTGTCAAATGAAGTATTTCCCTCAGAAATGTAGTGGAATAGAAGTACAAAGTCACATAAGAGGACTGCACAGTACTTGAGTAAATGTAGTTACTTCCCACTACTGACATAAGGTCGTATTCATTGCACATATTCGTTGAATAGGATGTATACTACAATCTACTCCTACAATGCCTCTTTGACAGATTAGTACAAATGAATATTACAGAATTACTCTCAGTCACTCAAACTTTTAAGTAATTTAACCTTTCTGTGACTTTTCTCTCTTTCCAAATCATCATTTCTCATTTGCACATCAGATGTTGCATTTTTAATAAATTTCAGAACAGCATGCAGAACTTTTTAAATCACCGGATGCCACAGATACAAGTAGCGGGAGAGTAAAGCTAGAGATAGACATAGAGAAAAAACAAGAAGTGATTCGAGCGTGCTGAGTGCAGCTATATAACGCCGGTCCACTTCCTCTCCCTCTCGCTCTGGCGCTCCACCCGTGCTAAGAGTGGCTGGGCTAAGCCACTCTTGCCCTACATACAGCCTAAACAGCAGATTACTGACTGTCCCTCTAATCCCATGCACCAGGGCATGTGCCACTGTCACCATGCACCAACCACCCAATCACCCTGCAGCCACCGTCACTGCGCCTGCTGTGCAACCACCCCCCAACCCCCCCCCCTCGTCCCGACCCCTAACATCTTCCCTGCTTCTGTTTCTGGTTGGCCATTTTTTGATTTTTATTTCTATCCGAATAAAACACGCTGGAAGCATATCGAAATGCATCATTCTCCTCGCATCTCTGTCTTCCCTAGCAACATCCTGTCGCGTCCTCATCCTCCCAGTGCCCCCTCCACCCCCACCCCTCTCACAGTTTTAACCTCCTCCTGACCACCTGGCATGGGATAGCTTCCTACAGTCCCTTAGCCTCACCTAAACCACCAGGCCTGAGATTAGGGTTAATCTGGACCTTGTGTCATCCTGTATCTATCCACCACCCCCACAGCCCCATTCTTTCCTCCCTCCCTCCCTTCCTCCTCTTTACCAAAGAGGCTTTGGTTTAAAATCCTTTATTGTGAACCCCCGCTCCCCTTGCAGTGTCTTTCCGCCTGCTGCCAACTGCAACTTTTCCTCCCGCACCACATCCTCAGCCAATCCTTAAACAGATACTGGTAGAAACCTGTCCCCGAGCTATGTTGGTTAAAAGATGTGAGAGACGGATTTCTGCATTGTCTTTCTCTTTAGAATAAATTTAAATCATGCACTACGCTAAGACGAAATGCGTGTGTGCATATACGAGCATGCTGTAATACATGACTATACTTGCAAAGTGTGCATACATTGTGAGGATTTTGCCATAATGGTGTGCATGCAATGGTGTATGTGTGCATTTTTGTCTAGAAAAATCATCCTCCACTCCGCTGTCCCGATCACCCAACCCCCAGTGCATTTAGCCAGCCACGCTCACCCCGAGGACACAGTGAAGGCACGGAGGCCCGAGTTGGATGAAGAGACTACACAATGGTGCAGAGAGCAAAGACGCGTAGAGAATGAAGACAAAAAAAGGGGAAAAAGATACAAAGTGCTAAAGCCCCTTTTCATTTTTTTTGTCTCTGGAAATAAATGGCAAATTCTCCCTCAAGCAAAGTCTCCTTTCTTGGTTTTGAAAAGCCAGCAAAAAGCACCTGGCAGACAGAAACCAGTAGAATGGAGAGCGAGAGATGGAGAGGCAGCGAGGGATGTAGGCCAGCAGTAAAGTGTCTTATCGTAAGGGGCAGAGAGAAAGACCCTTGAGCAGGAGAACCTGCAGGAGTCGGGCGCTTTAATGAGAAAGCGGCATGGAGGATCCGTCGAAATGATCACAAGATGCTGAGCTTATAATGTTAATGTCAAATTCCTCGCGCAATCATAGTGGGCCAATTTGTTGAGCACTGTTTAATTTGTCCCGATTACACAGATAGTCTGTTCGCTTATTAAAAAGTCGGAATACATGTAACATAATGATTATTTATGGGGTTCACTCGTATGATTCCCAGCCAGCCGGAGGTTCCTCAAGCCTCCAAGAGACGCGCACACACACATACTCGTAATACGAACTTGATGACATTATCGTTTATGCACTAGGCCTTAATGCACAGAAGTAGGACGGGATGCTAAAGATCTCCTAAATGGATTAGGAACATGGAATCCCAGTCGCACAAAAAGAGCAGCGAGATGCAGGAGTGACTGGCGGAGCGAGAGTGACTGATTAAAGGCGAGAGAGCGACAGAACATGCTGAGAAGGGGAAAAAGTCGGAGAGTGAGGAGAGAAACGAAGAATGTTCAAAGTGATTGTGCAAGAGTGCAAAATGTCCACAGAGAGCAGGAAAGAGAGAGCGAGCCATGTAGTTAATGGATGTAAATTAATTGCTGTCATGTGGATTCTGATCCCAATAAATCAGGGTCAGTGTGGTCTCCGGTGCCATCGCTGCATGGTTGGGAAAAAAGGCAAGAGGGAGCCTCGATCTGATCCATACACACTCACACAACTCACATTTTCACTGTATAAATGCAGTCATTTTAAACCCAACTGTTGTTTTTTCCTAAACCTAACTCAGTGGTTTTGTTGCCTAAAACTAACTAAGTGTTTTTGTTGAATTCACAACATTAAGCACGTGTTTACTGTGAGCGAAAAAGGACGCCGAGGGGTCTGACAAAGCGTCAGTATGTGACGAGTTCGGGTGAGAATGTTGCACAAATAAACACACATACTGTTATTCACACGTAAATGCTGAACAAGAAATATAAAAAAAATGTGATGTGCAGTTTTTGATCAGATAAAACTCTGTGCATGAAAATGCACTAAATTTTTAAATCAAATCAAATCTGTAGAACCAGAAAAAAAGTTGTGTAATACATGAATTGACATGTAAATAAATGAACAGTAATATAAAATAAAAGTCATCGCAACACTCCCCAACACCGCCGTATAATCTGCCTACATGTGATATTTGGGATCCAGCGTGCCGCGCCATAAGATCCCCTTCATCACGAGGAGCTTTTTTAAAAATGCACCTTCAAGTCCAAACAGAATAGTGGATGCCAACTAGTGCAGACCTAACTGGGTTATAAATGCAATGTGGTCCAATGAATTAGCCATGCTTATTACGGAAAATTACCACCGCGCTTTCTGCTTAACTAGGCTGCAAAATTGATTTACCTTATTTCCCCAGTCTATGACCATCACAAAGACATCCTGTTATTGTGAGGGCTGTGAGTATTATTGTATGTGTTAATCAGAAAATACGTGAACCATGTATTTTAATTACAAATCATACAAGGGCAATTTTAAAAAACAAAAGCCTTTATAAAAAAAAAACACACATTAAAAGAAGAAGCTGCCGCGCTGCAACAACACCAAATCGGGGGGGGGGGGGACTGTCAATGCGGATGTTAACGCTCCCATATTTTTAAAAACACATTTCATTCATTACACTTTACAGTACAGTATGCCCCATATTATATACACCGTGTTTTCTTTGATACTGTATGCCCCAAAGCAAATCACTCATGTTCAAACAATAATATCTGAACATGACAGAAATGGTGCAAAATGGGAAGTAGGTCACATAGCAATTTATTTGACAAAAAGGGATGGGGGTGGGGAACTGGGGCATGGTGTATGCAGAGGCAGCAGCGAAAAGGGAAGGTTTTTTGGGAACGCAGATCAGATAGTGTGTGTGTGAGCGCGCTTTGGTTTCGACCTGGAAGTAAAGTTACAAGCTCATTCAAGAACTGCTTGGTCAGTGAGGAATTGTGAATGACTTCTTGCTGACACATTATCATGTACAGCTACATTTTTTGGTAAATATTACAAACCACACACACACACACACACACACACACACACACACACTCATCAGAGGCTCCATTGGCCACTCTGGTGAAACTGAAACTGATATTGCGGTCACTGGACCATATCAGCACATCTGACACAGAGAGTGTGAGCAGCATTGATCAGCTGTCAATGAGCTGCCCAGCTACCCCCCAACCCAACTACACACACACACATACACAGACACAGTTGAGCTGTGTGTATCGCCACTGATATTTACAGAGCAAATACCCAAAATCCATACTGTAAATACATGCATTCCTCTGCACAGACATGCACACACTCGTAAGCTCGCTGGCTTCCTCCGGATCCTGTTTAAATCCCGTCATCACTGAACATCACAGCTGTATGAATTGCAAGTGCACGAAGGCCACGTATCACTGTATTCTCCACTGACCTACAGCGCTAAACACTGTCTAGCTATACAGTTAGACATAGTGCTGATGCACAGACTCCTTCGTTTGTCTTCAGGTTCACCTGTACCTCTAGGCCAGAATTTGTATGTGTGACTGCTGGAAACTCAGGTGATGTTATTCTTTGGGTAAAAAAAAAAAGAAAAAATCAATAAAAATGCTAAGTAGTGTTTTACATAAAAATAAATGTGGATGATAGGTGGTGAATTGCAAATTCTAGGATCAAAAATCTAAATAAAATAAAATAAAAAATAGCACTTCTCCCAGAATAAACATGAAAATTCAACTGATGCAAAAATAATAATAAAAAAAGATTTATACTGATTAGTCTCACTGACATTTCTGTTTGATACACTTCCAATCTGCAGCATTGCAATGTGGAGGTTCCTCACCAAATTTCTTTTTAATTTAATTTAATATTAAATTAAAAATTGCAATTACTTTCCTCTTTTTTAAAATGAAATGCTAATAAGTAAAAAAAAAAAAATAGAACATCATTCGTAAAGATTGGTGTATTTCATATGACACCTAAATAATGCACATATACATACAAACAAATCAATCAATCTGTGGGGCATTAGGTTTATGTGGCCCTATTTCCATATTGACACACTATCTACTAACTGTATATACTCTCAACACAATCTAGACAATCTGCGCAGACTGCACTGAGGATCTGTAAAGCCACATTAACACATGAGAGAGGCTCTGGAGCACCAGTCTTTTCTAATGACTCGATAATCCGACCCAAATGCTGCCTGCTTGCTAATCTCTCCATCAGATTACCGAACTAGGGACGAGCACTGTCTATTTGTCCCGGCCTGTCTCTCTGCCTGCCTGTCTGTCTCTCCCGGCTTGTCTCTTTGTATAACTGCTTGCGTCTCCTCGCTTGTATTTCTCTGTATGATAAAAAATTCCTTGCTTGCCTCTCTGTGATCTCCCTAGCTGTCTGCTGGTTGGGGTTGCATGCCCGTTCGCCCCGCTCTCATCCTCACATGTACTACGAGCTTTTTTAAAATGGAGAACGGGGAAGAAGGACATCAAAACGCACTCGCAAATCTCCTTCCTCTCTTCGTGCCAACATGTGCAACGGTAAACATGACCCAACCTAAACATGTAAACATATACAGGACAGAATGAAATTTATGGCATGTAATTTATGCCCATAAATATTCCAGCATTCTCCAAGAAATAGACCAAAAAATATTTCACACAAATTTGAAAGAGTCGACTTCCTTAAATACAAATAAAGGAAATTAATTTTCCATCCATTCAAACTGCCTCCATCTCTCCATCCCTCAGAAATGGAAGGCCAAGCTGCCTTTATTGTTCCACCTCAGAGCTCTGCTGCAACGTTATTGTGCATTTCATGTAAACCTATCTAAACTAATGTCCTATTTGTCACACATCAACCATGTCTGATTCTATATATTAAATATAAAACACTGCCGCTGTTTTATGCCTGCGAGGCCCTACAAAATGTCTCTTTGATTTTACAGAAATCACTCTATGTCTGCCTCTCTGTGTGTGTGTGTGTGTGTGTGGGGCGTGTTTTCATGTGTATGCATGATTTTGTATGTTTGAACTGAGCCGCATCTCTGTCTTATATAGTGTAGCTCAAACTGCTGTTGACAGTCTGCAAAAACTTTCTGACATTTAGCTTTTTCACAAAATAACAATTTGACGCAACTAATACTAAGCGAACGTGTCTCTGAATTTATCCTGCCATACCTGGCAGTTTCTGCAGATTCGGGTGACAGACGAGAGACAGATCGTATATCCCATGAAAAATAATATACCAAATTCTGGGACATTTTATCCCATCAAGGTATGTAATTCCTGCATGATATCGAAATAGATATTTTACGCTTTGACTAAAAATGGAGATCAAAGGGTGTGAAGTAAATGTGTGTCAAATCGCTACTGGGCAGACGTGCAGCCGTTTAAAGCCTGCCTGGTTTTGGTAATTCCTGACAAGTATCGTACGACCAGCAGCGTCTGAACCACACGACTCAAACTTCCAACATTGCTGCACTATTACAGATAATCTGAACATGAAAAAATGATCCCAATCAGTCTGCACGGAAGAGAAAAAACAGAAATACTAGTCGATTTGACATCATTAAAAAAAAGGTTAACAGCTGGTATATTTGCCTTTAAAATATGCTTTTTCATAAAACAATTACTGCACTCATTTTCAAGCACTTAAATGCATTCGAAATATTGACGAAGAGAGTGTTTCATTTGATTTAATTTGCTCAAACTCCTACATGTAGGACTGCAGATGTAATATGGAAGCGCTGCTGTGGCATACTGGAGGTCTAAATAGTTCTAGAAAAAAAGGTAAAACTAAAGACTGACAGCCAATATAAGCAGAAAGTCTTGAATACAATGGGATCAGTCACAACATGAACATGTAAAAAATAATATATACCCATACAGAATGGATCTCTTTCTGCACAGATATGACAGTTGAAGATGTCGACACATTTCAAAATAATGAGAAAGGTTAGGAGCGGGGATATCGGGGACGAGCTAAGTGGTGAAGTGAGGCATGAGACGGGAAAGAGCAATGGAGGGCTGCAGGGAACGGGAGATGGAAAAGGATTGGTGAAAAAATAAAAACAGGTGAGTTGGGCCCTGGTTTGTGGACGACTGTGTGTGTGTATGAGAGGGAAAAAGGGAAGAGGAGGGGGGTGTTACTGCGGCTGTCCATTTCCCGGGATCAGCTGATGGAGAGGGGTCAAGGGTCAAAGCCTTGCATTGTCAGCCTGGCCCCGCTCTCCCGTGGGGGCTCCCCTCCGCTCCCTCCCCTCTCCATCTCGCCCCCTTCCTCCTCCATCCATCCATCCCCCCGCTGCCTCTTGCGCATTTACATACATTTATCAACAGCGTGCGTCGCCGCGGCTCGCCGGGGCGAGAGGATGCACCGCATGCATTACTGCCTGGCTACCCCTGCAGTCTGCGCCGCAAAGCATTTTATATTGTGGCACCCGGTGCATGACACATATGTGTATGTGTCATACATGTGAACAAATTTGTGTCTACATGCACATCTGTGTGTGTGTGTGTGTGTGTGCAGGACAAGACAGGGCCTCCCATCCCCTCCCCCCCCCGCCACACTCCCCAGTATTAGGCCTACCCTCCTCACCCCTCGTCCCCCCTCCCATTCCCACCACCCCCCACACTCACCTCCCCCACTTTGCCTGTGTAATCCCTGCCAGCTGGCCCCGTTGGCTAATCCCTCTGCACTGATCAGCTGGGCCACGCATCCAGTACGGGACAGGACAGGGACAGGGGCAGATAGGGGCGGGACGCTCCCTGTGTGTGTGTGTGTGTGTCTGCATGTGTGTGTGCGTGCGTGTGAGGTGGGGGGTGGTGTCGACCAGAAAGCATAAATTGAAGCCCGTGCCTTCGTCTCGGCGCAGTGTGTCTGTGTGTGAGCCAGTTGCCTGTTCCTCCTCGTCCGTCCATCCCTTATCTCTGTCCTCCTTCTTCCTCCTCCCTTGGATCCTTATACATATATACCTTACCGGCTTATATATGTATATTTTACATCTTGGGCTTTTTTTGTCTTCCTTTTTGGTTTTGTCTTGATCCAAATGGATTTTTCTAATGGTGGTGACTGGGTAGAATTTAGTTTTTTTTCCTGCTTCCTCTTCCCCCCTGACTGCATGCGTGACACCTGCCTGCCTCCCGTCCCTTCAGCCCCCTTGTCCGCCATCCCACCACCACCACCACCACCCCCCGTGTGCCTGCTCCCCTGCTCTTCCCGACCCACAAGGACCTTCACAGGATGGAGCTGCGCAAGCTACAACTACAGCAACAATAACAAAACCAGGACCAAAGGACCTGAAAGGAGGAAATACTCTGCAGCTCCTCTGCTATTTTTCGCCTCGTCTTTAGGGATGTATTTGATCTGAGAAAACCCTATTCTGCTTGTGCTATATGGTAGTATTCTATAGGCAAAAAAATATAGACGCAGCGGTCAAGAGTTTGAAAAGAAAGGGATTTTTAAATGTAACTGGATGTGAGTCTTTGCTTTTTTGCCATACATCACTATTTGCTAAATTATTTGTGTATGTAATCAGAGGATGGAGACTGTTGTTATTTAGATTCCTGTATTCCAGTCTGTACATGGCTATGGTTACATGCGCAGAGTGCACACACAGAGAGAGAGAGAGAGCGAGAGAGAGAGAGAACAGTAGAGATGGAGAGTAGGAGGGAGGGAGAGAGGGAGGGTAAAGGGGGAGATAACGACACAGCTTTACCAACTGTAATGAAGAACTGCTTGGTCTGATTAAACCGAACCAAGTTCTTAACCAGGAGCAGCGGAGGCAGCGCTATCTATGGCGAGGACGAAGCATAGCGGCGCATCGCAGTGTGCACTCATAAATATCTAGTCGTCATCCTTTGTTTTGCTCTGAGGGGGAAGATGGTCTGCAGGAATGGTAGCAATCAGGTAGCTGGGCTGCTGCTCTCTTTATGGTGCAACAAAGGTAGCGTTGCTCGCTCGCTCTCTCTCACTCCCTGTCTCTCTCTCTGTGCTCTCTCCTCTCTGTGGTGCTTTTTTAATGATGTATACAGGAGAATGCCTTAATGGTGCGAATGCTGCTTTGATGATGTATTTTTCTTTATTTGTTCACATTTTGTTGCTGCTTTTCTTGCACATGCATGCATTTACACACTCTGGGCTGAGGAATCACAATGTCATTGGCTTGTATCATGTATGTTTTTTCCCCCCTCTACTGTATTGTCTGTATAGAAAACCTGTTTTCATTGCAAACGGAGCTGGCGTGGGATTAGCATGCAATGTACTTTGACGTGTGAAAAAGGACCGCATAGCCGCCTCTGAGCCCACAGGGAGGAGAGATCACAGGTGAGGAGAGAGGAAAGTCAAACAGGGATGGACTGACGAAATGTACAACGTTAGAGATGCACTTTTTAAAGATTGAGACAGTGTTTAGCAGTCTCAATTTCTATAGTGTTCATGTTGAAAATTGCTGTATAGGACGTGAATACAAAGGAGGGAAAGTGTTGCTAAACGTGCGGTAAGCCACAGAGGAGAACAGGATGTGATGAGGAGGAACATTGTGGGAAGTTTGGGTTTGAGCTCTTTGTGTTCACAGTGGACCTTGATTTAATTTCAATACAATTAAGGCACGCGGTGAATGCCAAGAGAGAAGCCACAGTCCTCGCTCACCTGAGAGACCAGCACACAGGACAGGAGTGTGGCGCTGATAACCACACAGATGGATGGTCGCTATACAATCCTATGAGATTAACAAGCAACGGCATTAGAGAAACGGAAGGAGAAGCGTTAGCCAAAGAGGTAACAGAGCCGTGACCTAAGGCATGTGCACAGATCATTTAGAGAGAGACATACAGGAAACATAGAAGGCACCAGTGTAAGTAATATACTGGTTTCCATAATGACAGAACAGACAAGAGCCGTAGGCAACCTACCGGTGTCGGTCCTGCGGCCAAATGGACAGAGGGATCACACCAGGGGGATTCGCCATGTGGTGACAGAGGGCCACTTCAAAGGTCTCTGTGTTTACGCATGAGCGTGCACTTGTCCTGTCTGAGAGGAAGATGGAAAAACAGGATGAGAATGCTAGAAGAGCATCATGTGCTGCTGTAGGAGAAAAGGCAATAATGTCCTAAATCATTCTCATGCATGCTGATTATATTTCCATCACCATGCACACTCTGAAAAAAAAAAACGGCTTTGCACTTTATTTTAAATTATAAATTAAATTTTTTGTTTGTGGGTTTCAATACTACGCCTTTGTTTGTGTTTTTGTTCTGCAAAAAAAAAGTCTCAATAAAGAAGTCTATTTGTATTTGTATCTTTAAGTGGTGTTTCTTTTCAAAGTAAAAAAAGGCCCAAAGCACATCATGTGTGATTTAAATAATGAGCTTCTACTCCTATAATCACAGAGCTGCATCAAATGCTTCAAGCTGTAAATCGCTGTAGGCGATCAAGAGATGTGAGTTGACCTACATCTCAGATGATGGAGGCGGAATATGCAAAAAAAAAGAAAAGAAAAAAGAAATCGGGGATTTTTTGGTCAGATTTCTTTTGGTGTATTTTACTTACTGTTGTAGATTTAATTCTACATTTTTTTCAGTCTTTTCAAAATATAACTAAATATGTGTGATTGTTGTAGGAAGAATTGGTAAATTAATCACAAAAACAATATCATAGCATCATAGTAAATACAAGATTTAGAGATTTTAAGATAAACGCAAAAGGCAGCATCGATATTAAGTCTGTACGATTCTTTATAGTTTCGTATACCAACATTTCATTATTGCCTGTCATCTCACAAAATTAGAGCGTGCAGAGGGCAAGTGTGCCACATATGTTGAGACAGAGGTCATCGAGGCCCCTTCGCCTCGTGTCTACACATTATGCATGTTCAAAACTCTCAATAGAATTGGGACACTGGGAGAAATGAGGGGGTCATACTCAATATGTCAACAGTGCGGGACCCCTGGTGATGGTGAGCAGGTGACCGCCATCCCCAACCCCCCTCTTCACGTGCTAAAAACACTCATCATCATGACATATTCTTTTTCTTAAATTGCCTGTTTTTTTTATACTGGTTTTAGTTATGTTGCAAAATTGTGCTGATAAATTGGTGACAGGTGTGGAATAGGAAGGGCATTTTGTCCATGTTAAAAAAATAAATAAATAAAAAAAATTGTGACATATAAGAAACTTACAATAGCCAAGGCCTAGTATTTGTAAAATACAAATAAAATATGATGAATTGACTTATATGTTTTTTTCTATTAATATAAAGCAGTCAAAAGCTATTGTCCTATACATATATTTTTCTTTTGAATATTAGAGGCAGGATTTCCGAAACAAAACGGCCGAGAAGAAATCTAATTTAGTCATGTAAATAGAGGTCGGGTTGGCGACATGGTGAAGCGTCACTAATGGAAGAAAGAGATGGATGCCTTATGATAATGAGGGGGAAAATAAAGCAGAACCATGACCTTGCAGTGCGATATGAACCTGCACAGACACCTAATGTGTATAGCTGAACAATACATCCTATACAGAACAAAATGCAATAGGCAAATATTGCAAATATATATCCTTATATATGATTACAGAAATGCAAGGTCGCAGAGTGTAATATTTGAAATGTTGTGCAAGTAATATAGCTCTTAAATTAATCAGTGCAAAAATAGGATATACCCAGTGGATTGTTATAAAGCCATTTTATATTGTTTTTATGTATATATTCTGTCTAATTTGAGAGCTGGTCACACTGAACATCTTTAAAGTGCTTCTAAAAGATTTGGAAGCATCTGGCTGTAGGTGTTTTGAATGTTGATGAATGTTTTTTTTTTTTTTGATACCTTATGATTTGGAAATTTGCTCTTTGTCTTCGTTTTCAATTGTTATGTTTGTTTTATGTCTGCAACTGTGTAACTGTGGTGCTGCCTATCTTGGCCATGCAGGACACTCTTGGAAAAGAGATTTCTAATTTACTTCTGGTTAAATAAAGGTTAAATAAAAAAATATTATGTGGGAATTACAGCCTATACCACACACACACACACACACACACTCACACTAAGAGGGAGGAATTTCTCCTCTCACCACTGCAGGGCAACTTATTCTGTTTCTCCATCTCCTCTTTAGCTCTGAGATGTGAGTGCTGCTGACCTCCTCTTCCTCGCATTCAACCCCCTCCACCGCCTCCTCCTCCTCCACTTTCTCCCCATGGTCCCATTTCCCTTTCTTCTCCTCCCTCCATCGCCTCGGTGGCTGTATGTATGCGTCCTCTCTCTCTCTTTTATGGCCGTTCATTTGCATCCCAGGAGGGGTTAAAAGGCGTCCCCAGAGAGACGCGCAGATAAGGGTCACAGGAGATCCCCTCGAGGCAGCGTGTTTGCCACGCACCCTCTACGCAGACACGACACGTGCCGTCCAACCCCCCCCTCTAGATACTCCCCCCCCCCCCACACACACGCACTTCTTCAACCCCAAAAAGCTGAGTGATGCTCGCCCTTTATCCCCTCAGTATAGCCCACATCACCATGAGCCAAAGTTTGGCAGCTCTAGTCTTTCTTTCTTTGTTATAGGCTCCATTCTGTCATGACATTATTATATTAGGGGGTCATCGTTGAGTACAGGCTCTGGTTATATGTAGGCCTTAGACTCCATCCGTTTTATATATAGAGAAGGGAAGTCATAACAAACCACTTTATGGGACAGTGCGTAATATGCCGCAATTTCGAGTGAATTTAAGTTATTATTTGATAATAAATTCAGAGTTTATTGAATCCCCAAATCTTTGAAATGCAGATTAAAAGCATGGATTGGATTTTTTTATTGATTTATAGGCTTGAATATTATATTTAATGTTTGTACACGCTGGGTAAACAAACCTAACAGCTTTACTTATTGTCGATTGTAAGTTATTGAAAATAAATAAATAAAAGGTTTTATTTGGGCAGGAGGTTGTTATTAATTTCTTATTTATAGGCTGTGATTTTATGGCTCAGGTAAATCCGAAATTTAGTAAATTCCATCCGTGTTTTAATAGCCTACCTCCTCCTGCACTTAAAGGCCACACAGACCCATCAAATAGCAATAATGTAAAACCACACAGCCGAATAATTATGCTTTTATACCTTTGACTGATAAGAGGCAGATTTTAGGGTTATTTAAAAACAACCAATAAAACACATTCTACTCGCCGGATGTACAGAAGGCCTTAATGCAGCATGGACCAGTTTAGGAGCCCCCATGGACCGCCGGCTGAAGGGCTGAAGAGCTGAAGAGCGTCTCTCCTCTAGTCCGGATAGAAGATGAGCTGCAGTAAAGAGTGCTGTGTCTCTCTCTAGTGGACAATACCTTCATTACAACCACACTGACGACGAGAGAAAATGGCGGATTGCAGATCATTTCCTGAAGTCATTAGTAGGCCTACACACACACACACACGCACACACACACACGCACACAGGTACACATGATGGGATAGGCATTTAAACATTTTCCACTTTAAAAGTGTGCTATAGCCTAGATATTACTGTCAAATACATATTAAAGTCTCTCATGCAAAACTAAGGTGGATTTTTCAGAGGTGTTGTACTGCAACAAAACAAATGAAGTACAGCATGGTTAAACAGTTTTTATGTTCTGAGTGCTTTAAAGGGACTGTATGCAAGTTTTCACACGTAGTTTTATTAAATCATTATTGCCAATGTGTGAACAGGTTGTAAGTTAAAAAATGAGAGCTTCCATGACTTTCCTCCATCAGCCGTTTAATGTGAAGAATGCAGGATGTTTTTTTTCTGGGAAAATCCAACGGATGCGACATCGTGCGAACTTGCGAGTGCCTTTTACTCTCTTCAGCTCCAATTCAGGGCTAACGGTGTGCAATGATAGCCACTACCACAACTCAGACTCCGACACAAACTCCAAGGAAGCACAAAAAAACAGTTATGTCTGTTACACAGGAATGTGATTGACGTCTGGGGGGGGGGGGGGGAAACTAGGATTAACATCGGTGGGTCCTTCGACTCATGGAGGGACCTTCATTTGGTTTTGGGCATCAAAACGAGCCCTGAGCTGGCATTGGACAGGTACGCTCACTTTACTGCCAAGCATGTGAAACATATAGTGATATATTGTGGTTTTAGCTGTCGATCAGTCTCATGTGTGTCGCCGCACTGTTTTGACCGATGCTCGCTCACGTCAGGACGCTGACTTTCGTTGACTTGACTGCCACAGGTGAAAACAGTTAACAAGCTCTTTCTGATTCTTACATACAGCCCCTTTAAGGAAAGTAGACAGGTACAACAAGCCACCCATGTGACTAAAAGAAAACAAAAATCTAATGAGAACAACCCACACACCACTTTGTGGAGCATCTTTATTATGCCACAAATAAAAGCCAGTAGTTCTGAAAGAGGACTTGCGTTTTTTTTTTTTGTTTGTTTTGTTTTTTTAAACTCACCAACAATGACATTCTGAAAATGGTGGAAGCTGATTGTGATATCATAGTACGTATGGTTGGCTGAGCAGTCAGAAATAGGAGTGTGGGGGGGACGGGGGACAAGGTGGGTTAGGAAAAATAGAGAGAGGTAAGAAATGCAGGTGAAAGTCAGGATGGGGAGTGGACGGGTTGAGTGTGAAGGTTAGCAGAAAAAAAACATTCATATACCCATCTGGGAAAAAGAAAAAGAGTGCACAGATGCGCTGCATGACAAAATTGCATTACACAGTCAAACAAGGGGAATGCACACCAGTTCTGCTGAATATACCACATTTATTACTTTTGAACTGATTAATAGAAAGAGTGGGGGCAAAGCCACTCGCATCACTGTCTTTAGAAAACGGAGGAAGGAGAGAAAACAAAAAAAAAGAAAGCAGCCCATAGCAACGATGAATTAACTTGTCCAAGAGAAAACGAGGGTAAACTAAGTCCAATGAAGACTGTTAACAGAGGGCCCCAATTTTTTTTTTTTTAGACCATAAAATTATACACTGAGCAATGCTCATCAACTTAACATTTCTTCTGCTTTCAAACTCTTGACCCACCCTTCCCTACTCTTCCTCTCCAGATCCTCCATGCCCTACCTTCCCCACACACGCCGTCCAACACATGCGAAAACAAAATCAGAGGGCCATTCTGAACATCTGCAGTCCTCTCAAACAAAACATGGCGAGCATGTAGGAAACAGACTGAGCGTCGTTCACCCGATGAAAATCCACTGAGGAGGAAACTCCACTGGGTCCTGGTTGAAGATGCGAGCATCCTCAGAAGACGAGGGTGTGAGAGGAGGGGGTGGGTTTACAAAGAAAATGAGACAAACGCCGATTCTTGACTTTGGGACACTAATATAAGCCAACACTACAAACTTCTATTTGATTTGTGTGTTTGTTTTGAGAATTACAGACTTGCTCTTGGACCATAAAAACAGAGGATGATCCTTTCATTAAAAAAAAAAGAAGGAAAAAGCAGCATACAAGGGGGGAAAGCATATGTAGTGGAATGGGGTGGGGCAAAAAAAAGATTTCACCTAAGGATGCTATGCATTTAGTTGTAGTCCTATGAATAATCGTTTCCTTTTCTTTTTACTACAAGTTCGAAGTAAGTCTTTAAAGTCAAAAGAAATCAAGAAAGTCTTCATTTAGTTTTTTTGTCCTTGGTTAATTCTTCACCCCTATTAGAATTTCTTAGAGATCTGGATGTAATGATGTAATGGGGTGGACAGGGCTTTAGGGGGGCCATTGCAGTCTTTTGACCAAAGCACCAACTGTTACTTGACTCGTCCTTGGCGCTCCTAGAACAAATGAAAAGACAGGAAGTTACACACAACATACAAAAAAAATGTTTTTTTAAACTACAGTTGACCCAGATCCCAACACGTTTTTCAAGTTCATTATGTGATGAAGCATAACGCACACATCCCCTCCTAACTTCCCTTTTACTTACATTTGCTCATTATGAAAAGGGAAAAACGTGGCCCACAATAACAGACAGTTCAGATATACTGTAGTAACAGATACATGATCAACATTTATGAACTCTACTAACTTAATATGAATCTGAAAAGATTCCAAGCAGTATCCATCAAGTATCACAGTAACATGTAAACTGCTTCAGCATATTAGTGACAGATGAAGCCAGTTACCTGCAGCCTGTAATGACTCCTGTTGCTTGGGTTGCTGGGATATGGCTCACTGCCTTGGACCTCCACCTGTCACACAGAAGAGGAGGGAAAACTCAGTGTAACTGGGACAGACAAGTTACTTTACTTTAAATCAGATCTTCTTGTCACAAAATTTGACTAAAAAGATTACTTAGAAACCAGTCTTATCAAAATCCTCTGGAACAGCAGATACAAGTGTTGATAAAAGTCTGGCAAACTTTGCATTAACCACACCACGTCATGATAAAAACCCTAAAATACAGATTACAACTCTGCCTACAGACACGCACGCATTCGGTACAAACATGCCAAATCTAAAACCTTTTCACATTATATATTAACCAAGTCTAACTTGAATTAACAATATGTGCTCTGGAAGAGTCATTTGAAGTTTCATATACTGAAAGATCTAATCTCTTTTAACCATCACTATGTTGTCAATAACATGGTCACAAGTCACTTAAGGTTCTCATGTGTGGTTGTCGAGAATACAACACCTCTTAAGATACATTATTCATTAGTTTTGGAGAACTGCTGGTCAGGCTTAAGATTTTGTGCATACATAAGCCTCTAAAATGTGATGAAAATCACAGTTTCCTCACATTTCTTAAATGAATACCTGAAGAGAACATAGAGCTGTACAAATGCAAAATAATGAAAATACTTCTATGAATAAGTTATTATATAAATTATAGCTGCTTTATGTACATATGTCATGCTTAAGTTTGAGAAAGCAAGCAGCGTTCCTAACAATCTGTAATGTGAACAAAATATTTTAAAACTCATTTGTTTGTTAAAGCCAGCACATATGAGAATATGTGCTGGCTTTTAAGCGCCAAACAGAAACCTTTAACCAACACATTTTGTGGCTTTCACACTATGCTTTCAAAAGCAAACCTCAAATATACAAAGATACAGTGGAGTAAATATAAAGATCCAACTAAAACAGCTCTTGGCATGAACCCACTAAAATCAACAGACTGGAAGATAAATGTTTATATATCTACAGAATAAAACAAGCTTTTCTATATCTAATAGCAAGTAGGCAAAAAAATGGCAATTAAGTTTAACGAGCTGTTGTGTTCAGGAAGGTAAGTCAATATTATGTTGTGTTACATGCTTTGCCCTTAATTTGTAGAATGTGTAATACAGCGCTGCAGGACACCAAAGCCCAGTATTAAACAGTACCCTTTTCACAATAAGAAATGCGATAAAGCATTACTACAATATAGGGCTGGGCAATATATCAATAGTGATATGAGACTAGATGTCATCTAATATTTTGGATATTGTAATATGGTATAAGTGTTGTCTTCTCCTGGTTTTAAAGGGATGAATTACAGTAAAGTGATGTCATTTTCTGAAGTTAACAGACCGTTCTAGCTGTTCTATTATTTGCCTTTACACACATTACTGATAGTCTTATCAAAAATCTCATAGTCTAAATATTTAGTGAAAGCATCAATAGTCAACCCTACAATATCAATGGAGGTATTTGGAAAAATAAATATATATATTTTTATATTTTCTCCATATCGCCCAGCCCTACTACATCATATGAGCTGCAATACACATTTGCTCTATTTTTGTTCCTCATGTTGATGCTGACAGTTCAACACCAAATAAGCTAAACAGATTTCATTGAATACCACAATGTGTGTTCAGACATAAGGTATAAAAAATACATTTCACATATCTACAGGAAGCTGCATAACGAGTATGTGTTGAAGATAGGAACAGATACACGATAAGACTATCAATATTAATAGGGCTGCCCTTGACCAAAGAAGTTCTTATTCGACTAACACTCATACAATTTTGTCGACTTATCGATTAGTTGATATAATCGTCAGATCTGTAAAACTGAGTTTCTCCACAAAGAATCACACAAAAGCACCAGTTTAAATCTAGTGATTCCCAGAGATGTGCTCATAAGTTTCTTGGAAATAAGTCATCCAGGATTAAAAGGCAATAAAAAAGACTAATCGACTAAAGAAATCTTAGTTGAATAAGCTAAACAATCTATTAGTCGACTAAGAAATTAAACTAAACCATAATACAAACCAATTGATTCAATTTTCAGATATATTCTCATATAATCCTCTGACTATTTCCATTTCATGTTACTTTTGAGTGCATATCACCAGGTAAAATTAATTCTGGTGTTCATTCTTCTGTGTCTGTTATTCTGTTTTAAAGCAGAGCAATACACGAGTGATAAAACAGGTAAAACAATGCCACAGTGAAAAACTGAAGAGAAAGAAAAATCACAAAATATCCTGTGTATAATCACACTGAATTCTGATACTCCAGTTGTAAATCCTTGAGATGTTCCTGAATTCCTTTGTAATGCAAAACGAAAGGTTGTACATGCACACGCACATCCAAACCGGCTTCATATCGCACCTTTTTCAATAGAAGTTAAAGCAGAGCACTCTTTTTCATTCATCCGTTTTATCATTCACTTTATTCAACAGTGACGTCGTTACCTTTTTCACACACTCTTCCTCTTCCTGACGCTTCTCGTAGTGAGAAAAGTCATCGAAGATGGAAGTGGTGTGTTTATATCCAGCGATGATCTTTAGCACCTGCCTGGCCTTGTCCAGTGGTACCTCCTGTGTGTCCCGAGAGTTGGTCACTGGCTTGTTTTCGTTGTTCTCAAGTCGAATGTGCCGTAGCTGACTGTTGGGAACGTCCTTAACAAAGATCCAGCGCACATCAAAACGACCCTTCCACTTGTCCTGTGACCACACGCCAGCAGACGTGTTGTAGTCCACGGGTGAGCGCATCTCTGCTACGCCACAGAAGTGACCACTCCCATTGACACTGAACAGAAGATAGAGCGGCCCTTTGCCACCCAATGAGCGGTAAGCTGCATCAAGCCTCTTGTTGCCGTGCTCCGTGCTGCACCAGATGTTGTACTTGATGGAGCGATGGATGTCATCCTCGGAGTAACTCTTGATGATAAACACCCTGCCCTGCTTGGGATTCCAGTCAAAGTCCTTGGGGTTATAATTGTTGACCATGCGCAACTTCTCTAAGACTGGGTGAGGCTCAGAGGGGACCCCAGGAACCGCACCCACACCAGAGGAAGTGGGAGGAGACTGGCCTGTACCACTCCCACTGCCATCCCCAAATCCATTGGCCCGGTTCCGTGGAGGGACCCAACGAGTAGGTTGAGAAGGTTGCTGTTGTTGGCTTGGAGGAGGAGGACCCTGGGAGAGAGGAGGCTGGGGCATCTGAGCCATACCTGGTTGCCCACCGGGTGGAAGCTGATGCTGCCCCATCTGGGAAACGGGGGCTACCAGCTGTCCATTGCTGAGGGGCATTTGTGGGTTCCCTCCAGCGGTAGCTCCGGGCTGTGGAGAAGCCTGATTGGGCGGCTGCCCGTTGCTGGGAATAGAGGGGACCTGCTGAGGGGTGGCGGCTTTAGGCATGGTGCCCTTGTTGTCCCAAGTGCCGATGTCCATGTTGTGTTTAATGGGCGGAGGAGGCAAATTGGCACCGGCCATGCCACCCTTGGTTTTCAGCTTGGGTTGAGGCTTGGCTGGCTTGCTGGCAATATCGGCCCAGGAGGCGGGCTTGGCAGGGGCAATTGAGACAGGAGGCATGATGGGAGGTCCTACAGATGATACAGGGCCAAGGGGACCCCCACCAGGTAAGCCAGAGCCAACCACCTTAGGAGCCATGTCCCCGTTACCACCAGGAGCGGCACCACCGATCTTAAGCCCCGCCATGCCCTGGTCAAGGCTGTTCATACCAGGTGCCTTGTTCAGGGGCTCGTTGGCAGCAGGTGCAAACGGGGACTGTCCATCGATCATGGCACCCCCAAGTGAGCTGGGAGCATAGGCATAGCTGCTGCTGTAGCCAGAGCTCTGCGGTGTCGCCGACTGTCCCTGAGAGCTGTTATTGCCCCATGCCGAGAAGTCGATGCCACTGGGGAAGAAGTTGAATCCATGCTGACCCAGGAAAGGGTTGTTCCCCAGGGGACCTGGCTGGCCAAACATAGCGTCCGGGAGGTAGTGGGGCTCCCCATTGCTCAACTGTCCATAGGAGGCCAGGTAAGGCATAGGAGGGTCCCCACCTGTGGACCATGCTGCCTCGTTTAAGGAGTAGGAAAATCCTATGGAGGGGCTGTAGTAGCTGGGCATGTACGAGTCCGACATGGCCGTATAGGCATTGCTCTAAATAGAAAAAGAATTTGTTTTAGTGACAAGAGGTAAAAAAAACAAAAATCAATTCTTTGCAACAACATACTCAAACTTAATAGATAAAAGATTATTATATAAATATATTGTTAACATAATCTTCTGTTTGATATGTTTTATACCTTGTTCTTGCAGATCCAAAAAGTCAGACCAAGATAAAATGAGCAAATATATTGAATTATTGTCATAAACCAAAGATTCACCACACTAATGATGCTTCCTGAGTATCCCTCCTCCGACCTGATCTGTAAATGCACAGCACTGAACTACTTCCACAGCAAGTCTCTTTAACACAAGAATGGTGCATTCTTCTGAGTGGAGGAAAATACAGGCTCCATTCTCTTCCTCTACAGCCCACTTCACAGACAAGTGTGTTACTACACAAAATCCATCTAATGAATAGAAATAAAATCCAGAGCCACTGAAAACTTGACAATCAACAAAAGTGCTAATTCCTGCTGCACATCATTAAGGTCTTCCTGTATTCCCTCAGTAATGCAAAAGGCATGGATGTGCACACATAAAAAAAGAGGCCCAGAGGCCACTAAAACAAGTGTGCATACATTATTAATCTTCTGGTAGAGAAATATCTTGAAGTTGTTACCAAACAGCCACATCAATAAAACTTGTCTCTCTTAACCTCCCAGGCTTATTTAATAATAACCTGGATAATGACACATCTCAAACATATCAACCAAAAATACATTAAACCAAGGTAACATGAAACGTCAATATTAGGGATGTCAGTATCAGGATCAATCAAGGCATTTATAAATTGACCCAGGCGATACAGGCCATCATTACAGTTGACTCTGGATATGTGCTACTTATTCTAGGAATTAAACTACCTTTTTCTCTGATATACTTAAATGTCTGTACAAAGACAAAATAAATCAACGCACTCTTAAAAATAACAAGCCAAATACTTAAGTCCAGGTTGAAGTTACAACCTGTTGATTTTATCTCTGAATTCCATTTCAATCATTAGAGACATAAATTAAAAGATGTATGATTAATCAAGAACAAAAAAAATCTAACTTGAGGCTACTTCAGTGTTTGATAATAAAAAGTGGTTCAACTGAAAAGCAGCACCTGTCGGCAAAAACGCCGGTCAATAAAAGCTTACCTGTCTGGCCTGAGTATTCAGGTAAGGCTCAAACTCATCGTCATTCAAAGTATCCTTTTGGGTCACAGCTCCGTTTTGCACTGAAAAGAACAAAAAACACTGATGTAAACAGACGATACATACAGGTTTGTGCGATCTACAGAGATGCGAGTCGTCAGATGTGTCGTATTGTCTGGTAACTTTGTCAGACTCATCACCACTTGTTACATAACGAAACCACTCCTTGCTATTATTGATGAGTGACACAGGAAATGCCACTAGGATGAGAATGATAAGACATCCCGTACTATAATAATAATAATAATAATAATAATAATAATAATAATAATAATAAAAGGCTTCAGATTACACAACGTAATCTTGCACATAAGGATGAATCAGCCACAGTGAAGAATTTAATGCACTGGTTATATATATATATATATATATATATATATATATATATATATATATATATATATATATATATATATATATAGATAGATATATAGAGGACATTCAGATTCTCTCATCAAAATATGCAAATTTAGGATAGGTTATGCCATTAGTGGCATTTTTCCAGAGCAGATTTAATGCATGTTTTAATGCAGTTCCACTAGTGGTTTGTCTTCACAAGTTTTGGAGTGATCCGTTATAGCTGATGTTGGCTGTGTTGGGCGACTCTTTGAGAGCAATTCAGGACATAAAAATGAATCAGCCCCAGTGAAGAATTGAATGCACAGGTTATATATTGGCACACTTAAGACATTCAGATTCTCTCATCAAAATATGCAAATTTAGGATTTAGGTTATGCCCATTTCCAGAACAGATTTAATGCATGTTTAATGCAGTTGCACCAGTGTTTCTGTGGTTTGTTTTCACAAGTTTTGGAGTGATCTGTTATAGCTGATGTTGCCGTTTTGGGTGACACAGGACTCCTTGAGAGCAATTCAGGACATGGAAAATGAATCAGCCCCAGTGAAGAATTGAATGCACTGGTTATATATTGGCACACTTAAGTCATTCAGATCATCAAAATAAGCAAATTTAGGATTTAGGCTTTGCTATTAGTGGCATTTTCCCAGAGCAGATTTAATGCATGTTTAAATGCAGTTGCACTAGTGTTTCTGTGGTTTGTTTTCACAAGTTTTGGAGTGATCCCTTATAGCTGATGTTGGGCGACTCTTTTGAGAGCAATTCAGCACATAAAAATTAATCAGCCCCAGTGAAGAATTGAGTGTTATATATTGGCACACTTTTTCTGATTCTCTCATCAAAATATGCAAATGTAGGATTTAGGTTATGCCATTCGTGACATTTTTCCAGAGCAGATTTAATGCAGTTGCACCAATGTGTTCTGTGGTTTGTTTTCACAAGTTTTGCAGTGAACTGTTATAGCTGATGTTGGCTGTGTTGGGCGACTCTTTTGAGAGCAATTCAGCACATACAAATGAATCAGCCCCAGTGAAGAATTGAATGCACTGGTTACACATATATATATAAAATGTAGGACAGGTTATGCCATTAGTGGCATTTCCAGAGCAGATTTAATGCATGTTTAGTGCATGTTTAATGCAGTTGCACCTGTGGTTTGTTTTCACAAGTTTTGGAGTGATCCGTTATAGCTGATGTTGCTGTGTTGGGCGACATAGGACTCTTTGAGAGCAATTCAGGACATGGAAGAATTGAATGCACAGGTTATATATTGGCACACTTATTCTGATTCTCTCATCAAAATATGCAAATTTAGGATTTAGGTTATGCCATTAGTGGCAGATTTAATGCAGTTGCACCAGTGTATTCTGTGGTTTGTTTTCACAAGTTTTGCAGTGATCCGTTATAGCTGATGTTGGCTGTGTTGGGCGACTCTTTGAGAGCAATTCAGGACATGGAAAATGAATCAGCCCCAGTGAAGAATTGAATGCACAGGTTATATATATATATTGGCACACTTAAGTCATTCAGATCATCAAAATAAGCAAATTTAGGATTTAGGTTATGCCATTAGTGGCATTTTTCCAGAGCAGATTTAATGCATGTTTAAATGCAGTTGCACTAGTGTTTCGTTTTCACAAGTTTTGGAGTGATCCCTTATAGCTGATGTTGGGCGACTCTTTTGAGAGCAATTCAGCACATAAAAATGAATCAGCCCCAGTGAAGAATTGAATGCACTGGTTATATTAATGGCATTTCCAGAGCAGATTTAATGCATGTTTAATGCAGTTGCACCAGTGGTTTGTTTTCACAAGTTTTGCAGTGATCCGTTATAGCTGATGTTGGCTGTGTTGGGCGACTCTTTTGAGAGCAATTCAGGAACATGGAAAAGTAAAAATTATAACACACACATGTTATTAAACACATGTTAAGATACATTACAATATGAACAAGCATGATGATGTCAAAAGCGCATAATATAGGCCCATTTGTACACAGGAAGACGTGTCATTCTGTGGGTTAACTTAGCTGAGCAAGCTAACGTTAGCTAGCTGCATGCAGGCAGTCAGTACGCAGCGTCTCCATGTTAACGAGCGCCAAGAGTCCTTTCAACATGACGGACAGACTTTGGCTAACATTAGCCGTGAAAGGGATGTCAACCTGTAGCGTAACACTTGAACATACATGTTGTAAAGACAGAGTAGTGAAGAGTGTATGTTATAAAAACAGCGTCGCAAGTTGAACCAGGAAAAGGATGCTTGATGTGTGTATCATGTTTTAGCTTCAATGCTAACCCCTTACCTCATATCAGAGGATGTCAAAGGAAAGGCCGAAGAACAATCTTATGAAATCTTATTAAAGTGGTGAATAAAAAAGCTTAAAATCTTTATAAAACACACAGCAAGGCCCATATTTTTTGAGATGAGCTATCACATCCTGTAAGATGAAGAAAAACAGATTCACGCTCTCAAGTCGATTTGTTCCTTCTTACCTTTATTAGCTTGGCCTTTCGGTCTCTGGATTGGGTCCAGGTGATTCATGAAGGTTTGATTTATGAGAAGAGAGGAAGGGGAAAAATAGATGAAGCGATATATTTTTGCTCAGCCAGTCAGTTTCCCTTTTTTTTTTTTTTAGCAGGTGGTCCGGGCCTACTGAGAGCCACAGCCGCGGAGAGCCTCGGAGCTAGCTGAAGCTATCCGTCGCGATGCTGCTGCTGCTTTGCTGACAAAATGTGGCCTCTCTCGTTAAATTCAGAAAATAATACCTCCTTTTACCTGTTCAAGAAGGCTGCTGGCTGACATGTCTCTTTTCCCCCCCTCGGAGCCTGTGTAAACTGTATTTTTTACTCCTAAATAAAAGCTATTAGGAAGAGTTTCAACCCAATGCGCCCCTATCTTCTCTCTCTATATAGAGCCTGGTTTCTACACAATGGCGGGCTGCAGTTTGCTTGACAGACTCCTCAACATGGCTCTGCTCTGGGCGGCCCTCGACAACCACACCATGGACTTTATTTACTAAGGACAGGCGCCACCCAACGGCGCGGAGGAGCGAGGGTTTAACCGGGGAGCAGACTTCAACACAACACCACCGGTCAATTATATAATAATATAATATTGTATTATTACCAAAATAATAAAAAACATTTAGATTTTATTTTTTCCCTTTTTTTAAGGTTGTTTTACGCAATTTACAGTTCGTAATTAAAGTTTATAAACTAATTTTTAAGTAGATGAACTTATAGACAAACTCATTAAGTACACTAGAGAAAACTTCAACATTCAAAATTGAAATAAAATTAAGAAAAGAAATAATAATAATAATAATAATAATAATAATAATAATAATAATAATAAAAAGGTTTTTGCACATTTTGTGTGCACATTTCTATTTTTTTTTTCATTAACTGGATTTTGTGCAGTTTTATATATGTGCAAATAAATATAATATAATATAATATAATATAATATAATTTAATATCTACTCAGAGCAGCAAGGTAATATGGAATATTAAATAGATAATAAATAACTCACATCTACTTAAACATTGGTTTATAAACTATTGTAATTACGGACTGTAAATTATGTAAATTACCAAATTATTACCAAAATAATAAAAAACATTTATACTTTTTTAAGGTTGTTTTACGCAATTTACAGTTCGTAATTACAATAGTTTATAAACTAATTTTTAAGTAGATGAACTTATAGACAAACTCATTAAGTACACTAGGGACAACAACTTCAACATTCAAAATTGAAATAAAATTAAGAAAATAAATAATAATAATAATAATAATAAAAAGTTTTTTTGCACATTTTGTGTGCTCATTTCTTTTTTATTCATTAACTGGATTTTGTGCAGTTTTATATATGTGCAAATAAATATAATATAATATAATATAATATAATATAATTTAATATCTACTCAGAGCAGCAAGGTAATATGGAATATTAAATAGATAATAAATAACTCACATCTACTTAAACATTGGTTTATAAACTATTGTAATTACGGACTGTAAATTATGTAAATTACCAAATTATTACCAAAATAATAAAAAACATTTATACTTTTTTAAGGTTGTTTTACGCAATTTACAGTTCGTAATTACAATAGTTTATAAACTAATTTTTAAGTAGATGAACTTATAGACAACTCATTAAGTACACTAGGGACAACAACTTCAACATTCAAAATTGAAATAAAATTAAGAAAATAATAATAATAATAATAATAAAAAGTTTTTTTGCACATTTTGTCTGCTCATTTCTTTTTTATTCATTAACTGGATTTTGTGCAGTTTTATATATGTGCAAATAAATATAATATAATATAATATAATATAATTTAATATCTACTCAGAGCAGCAAGGTAATATGGAATATTAAATAGATAATAAATAACACATCTACTTAAACATTGGTTTATAAACTATTTTAATTACGGACTGTAAATTATGTAAATTACCAAATTATTACCAAAATAATAAAAAACATTTAGATTTTATTTTTTCCCTTTTTTAAGGTTGTTTTACGCAATTTACAGTTCGTAATTTTTAAGTAGATGAACTTATAGACAAACTCATTAAGTACACTAGAGAAAACAACTTCAACATTCAAAATTGAAATAAAATTAAGAAAAGAAATAATAATAATAATAATAATAATAAAAAGTTTTCACATTTTGTATGCACATTTCTTTTTTTTTTTCATTAACTGGATTTTGTGCAGTTTTATATATGTGCAAATAAATAAAATATAATATAATAATAATATAACATCTACTCAGAGCAAGGTGATATAGGAACCCGCTGTGTTTCATATTCAGATAATAAATACATTTGTAAATTATGTAAATTAACCAATAGACCAAATGGCTCGTTATCCTTAGAACATTTTAAAAGGAAATTATCATCACATTCATGATGTCTAATTATTTTTTGATATGTTTAGATATATTTTCTTTTTTTTCTGTACTGTTTTTCGTGTGTATTTAATTGTTTTCATTGGATTGTTTTCCACTGTTTGGTTACGTTTTACATTTCTTTTCTTTTTTTCCATTAACTGGATTTTGTGCAGTTTCATATATGTGCAAATAAATAAAAAAAAAAAATAATTTGATAACTTATTAGAATAACGTTTTTGTTTTTGTTTTTGTTTTTTTATATACAAGGAATTTGACTCCTGCTTTATGCATCTCTCTAAGCGTACTTACACAGAAATAGAAATAACAGCTAAGGACAAGGACAACAAAGCTGGACAGCAATAACAATAAAGGTGAGGAATAGACGGTTATGTACAAAAGTAGTGGAAAAAAATAGGTGTTCACCTTAATATTATATAAATACATACATTATTAAATAAATACCAATGACCAACAATAAAATAAGAATAAAAATAAAAAATGTCTATATGAAGTCAAGTGTTCTTTAAGTGTAAACAATACAAATATTGCAACTACTGAATGGATATACATGGACTAGATGATTATGTACAGTATGCACAGCATGTATAGGATTTATATTGACATTGACAGATGATATGTACATATTTAAAAGTTATCAAAACTCATTATTATGATAAGTTATTTCATATTCTCATAAAACCTGAGTTTTATTGGAGGGATTATGTTGAATTATATTGAACAGTTAAATAAAACATCTCATTGTATCTTCAGAAGTTAAGGCAGATACATGTATATAGCTTAATAGCCGAGTCATGTATGGGCCTATGACAATAATAGGTAGTCTACATCATAAAACTTGTTCAAAAAGCTATTTATCCTGTAGGCCTTCTTGAATTTAAAAGGACCCAATGGGGGCTAAGCATAATATTAAATAACCAATAGACTCTTTACCATATAGCCAAAAGTTTCTGATGGACTTTTGTTGAATTTGGCTTCCTCAAACAGACCTGAAGTTGTCAACCTGGAGGTCAGGATACCACCAGGGGTCATGATACAAATTGATGGAATCACAAGGTAATTGAAAATGAAACTCAATTGTATTCTAGTAAATTGCTCCAGTATTTAATGTAAACAGAATATATTTCATCCTGATTTTACAAGAATACTTCTAAGAAAAGTGGTTGAACACCATATATGCGTACCATGATGACATGGAGCCAAGTGGGCGTCGCTTAACTTTAAAGGACACAAGCACTCTAGACTATACACTTTTATATGAATTCTTAAATTGGCTGGTATTCCCTCTCAAATTTAATCAGCCTCTTCTCAGTACACTTAAATTAGAAAAATACCAATCTTTAGAATTGAATTCAAAAATACTGTTCACAAAAGAGTTAAATTGTGATTTTGATCAACTTTCTTCTTAATTGGGTACCTAGAGAGAGTCTAGATTCCTATTTATTTGACCAAGATAGACTTTCTGCTTCACAGACTGAATTTATTGACTGATATAATTGTTGTAGAAATAATAGGTCTACTGTTAACAGCTCCTAACCAGAAAAGGCAAAACTTTATTTTTTTCTTAGGGTGAACCAGCTCCTGCGGGAAAAACAGTTCATAATTTATAGTTCACCAGCTTAAGGTCTTAAGGTATATAAAACAATATTGATAACCACAATATGAAAGCATTTCCCATTCGACAAAGAACAGCAATTTCAGCATTTTGGCTTTATTAGCATTTGCTTTCTCTTTTAAACCTTTACTGTAGCACCCACTAGTGTTGTTTCACAGAATAAGGTTCTCTTTTTCAGGTCTTTTTCAGTACGAGGCCTACTTGCCATTTCATGCCCACCCCACAAGGTGGACTCCTAGTCACTGTCTTGAATTTGTGATTTAAGTACGGCTGTAAGGTCAAGATTAGTTTCTGTGGTGTGCAATTATCACACATGTACATTCGGGACTAGTCCTCTATTTCTCTTCCTATGAATCACACTGAAAGGTTTTCTACTCACATATGCATCCTTTGTGTGTTGAATTAAAGGGTTACATTTATGGTTTACAGGCTATTGATTTGTGAAGTGCTCTTGTTGGTGTACATCCAAGCTCTAATGAGAAGTGTCTGTATATGATATTGTCTCCGTTTGGGAATCATCCTTTATAAATGCACCAAGTCTGTACCTGCTCATTAAAAAAATCCTTACATATATCAAAATAGAATACATTATGCTCTATGAGTCTCATTCATTTTTGATATTGAGACCTTTTTATGGTTCAGTAATCAGGCAATAATTACATTTTCTTTAACCCCTTTGTGCCCTAAGATTATATTTAGTACAGTATGATAAGGAAAAATGCCACAACAGTTGCTCTGAGTGGTCAAAAGTCTTGATTTCTTTGTATTGAATTTGGTACAGACATACTTTAGGCAAGTATCTAACGGTACAAATGACATTTTTAGATCACATGAAAAATCACACTTTTAAAAGACAAATCAGTTTTTTTTAAAAATGAGAAAAAACGCTTTTATTGTGTTTATTAAATGTTTTCCATGTGAAATATTATTTGTATACTGCACATGTGCATATCTTTGATATTTAACTTATTATGAGTTCATAGATACCAAATACTTGATTGTGCTCCCTGTAGTTTCTGAGATACAGCCATTTTCTTATCATACTATATATCTAGTCTTTGGGCACATGGGACAACTGTTTTTCCTAAAATATAGTCTATTGCAAAATCAATAGTCCCATGTGGTCAAATACTATATAGTGTGATAACAAAAACTCACTTTTCAGCCAAATGGTTTGACAGATTTTGAAAATGTATTCACAGTTGTGCTTAAGAAAGCCCAGAAAACACTTCCAGCAAAGGAAATTAAAAATTTCAGTTGTGGGCACAAATGCATTAATAGTCTTTTGATAGCTTCTTTTTTATCACTTGACATTTTCATACATTTCAATGTGTTTTTTAATCAACACTGTCTTCTCATATACGTGTTATTATCCACAGTCATTCTTTACCTTTAGTATCAATTTATATAACTTCCTAAAAGTTAGCTAAAAGTTGACATCATGCAGGGGCAGCGGGGGTTACGTGATGACCACCACCCCCCCACCTCTAGTGTACTTATCATTTTTCAGGGCCAAGGGTTGGTCAGATGGCATGTGACTAAATTGCCCCTCAGAACACACAACACATGGCCAGGAATAACCCCACCCTTGGAGTCACACAAACACACACACGTCTGAAGCCTGCAGGGGAGAACAAGGGGTGCAGAACATGGTGTAGAACACAAGGCCTGCTAAACAGGAGAGCAGTGTTTTATTTTAAATTCACGTGCAAAAGCTGTGTGTATGAGTGTTTAATTTGGAAACTCAGTGTATGACTATGGATAGCAAACCAGTAGCAGTGACAAGACGTTTGACTTGTGAAACATGCCTAGGACAGTAGCACGGCATGCATGTATCATATTCTGCCTTTCAACTCTCAATCATTTTTTGGGTACTTGACTTTTTTTTCCCAGGGGCTTGTTGACTGCTGCGGATTGGACAGGTGGCATAGCATGGAGAAGAGCTGGCCGTTTACCAGCCAATAAAAATAGCTGTGGTCTCCATGATGTCACCGGTGAGTAAATCATAGCTCCTGTCTGCAGAGAGAGGAAAATAAAATGATAGAAAGAAGAGAAGGGGTTGATTATTTTTTAACAGTTTCGTGTTTCTCCTTTGGTTAAATTAATTTCGCACTGCACTGCTTTTTGTGTTCTTGCTTTCACTCCAAACCTGCATCGGTTTTCTGCACGTCTTTCCCTGCCACCTATTGTCGCTACGTCTAATCTATACAAGCAGGAAGATGTAAAAGGCCAGACAACGAGGGACCACGTTCCCCACGCCAAACCCCAATAACACTGCCATCTTCAGCCGGTCACACCGGCTGCAGTTGCCAGAAAGGGTGTACAGTCTAAAGCCGGAGTCTGATCTCACTCCCATACCTGGCATTCTGAAGCCACAACACCATGCTGCCGATGTGGAACCTGATCAGTCATAAATCTTCTCTGTTTGACCATGTGACATGCCAAATTTGTGATTCCGCCCTCTCGTCCACCCTCCGCATCTCTTTCCCTCCAGTGCCCTTCTAACTCCAGCCCCCTCTGGCACACTGGTACGTCAGGCAGAAAGGTGACAATCCCACATGTCCAGATTAGTGTCTCTGTGTGCATCTTTCGTGCGTTTGTACGTGTTCCTTTGGCTTAGTGTTTGTATGTGTCTGTATGCGAGTATGTGAATTTGTGATTGTGTGTGCATAACTCCAGTGACCCAGTGGCAGCAGGGTACTCTCGGTAATAGGACGTTAGGAATGTGGCACTTGTCAACCTCTCTGAGGATGCTGTTAATTCACATTCTGTCCGTTTCAGAGGGTTAGCCTTTAATAAACAGTCAACATCAGTGTATTTACCTGTGTGCAAGCTCTGTCTGTGCAGAAATTGAAGGGTTCAAACGGCTTCCGTATGTTAATGACATTTGAGGTTCTGTTGATGTGCTGCCACGCTGTTTATTACACATTTTCTCAGACAACTTGCATCTCCGAAAGCTGCCACACAAGAATCAACCAACAGAACAGTAAAAGCAGAACCAAAGCCAATTCATTACAAACCACATATTATAACCTCTTTTCAAAGCATTTTAGATTTATGAAAATGTTCACTATCGTCTACAGCAGACCTATTCAATTACTGTTTTAGAAGGGCCAGATTTGAAAACAGTGAAGGGGCCAAGGGGCCAGGCATTTACATTTCCTATCTGAACAATACACCTTTTTAATCTTAGTAGATTATTGTTTTAATAAACACAATGTTGAATTTAACATTTTTTTTATTCAGTTTGACTCTCCCTCTGGGTTAAAACTTTTTATTAAAATAAGGAGTGGGCTAATTAGACTACTAATAAAATAATGATCTTCTGGTAATCAAACAATGTAAACACCCATAAACCTGGTGTTATGTTAGCAGGTAATTTAAATAAAAACACAATGATATTGCTTTCAATAGACTGTAACAGCATCAATAATGTGAGTAGTAACGTTGATAAACGGGAATAAACTCTCTTATTGGAAGAATTATCAAAGGGCTGGTTTGAGGATGTTAAAGGGCCCACGGAAAAATTAGTTAGGGTTAAAGGCAAATCAATCAACAATGATATCATACAACAATCAATTAGGGCTGGGTGATATTGACATAATCAAACATTAGAATTAGGGCTGTCAAAGTTAACGCGATAATGCATTTTAATGTGTTTTTATTTGTTTTAATGCCACTAATTCTTTAACACATTAATGCAACTTGCGATTTTTAAGTTGCTCTGACACACTGACAGCTGTTGCTGTCTGTTGGGCTTGGCATGATTTGAGCATATTTGTTATGCTAAATGCAGTACCTGCGAGGGTTTCTGGACAATTTTTGTCATTGTTTTCTGTTGTTAATTGATTTCCAATAATAAATATATACATACATTAACAATCATGTGATTAATCGCGATTAAATATTTTAAATTGATTGACAGCCCTAATTAGAATACTACTCCTAAAAAATTTATATGATGAGGCAATATGTTGGGGACGACTTTAGGTACTTTCTGAATATATTACAAGAAATATTTGAGAAAAGAAAAATTGCTGCATTAACTGAACTGTAATTTAACATTTAAGAGCCGGAAAAGACCAATCACAATGTTTTCATCACCCGAAATCCCGGATTCTTCACAATAAAATATAGATCTCAAACAGGTTTCATATTGTTTCCAAACGGTGCTGCCATGAACTGAAACTGATGACTGCCGATTCAGAAGGGAGTAAAAATGCATTAATCAATGTAAAAATTTAGGCCTAAGGAAAATGGTTGTCAGTAATGTAAAGTGTACTCCATTTGTAATGCGTGGGCTAAAACAAAATGATCCTTAAAATCCTTTAATCATAATTAACTGACTTCTAGGCTCAAGTTTCTGGGTCATGGTGGTCTGAGTGGACACAATGAGGGAGTTGTTTTAGGAAGAAAATAGCTGCACACTTGCACATTCTATCACAGAAGATTTATCACCAACATTTGTGTAGAAGGATGAATGAGCCAGACCTGTCCATATGTGGCCCTTTGTGTGTGTGCGTGTGTGTGTGCGTGTGTGTGTGCGTGTGCCAATGTGTCTGTGTTTCCGATGACACTTGGTGATGATTTTAAACAGCTGAGATGAGTTTGTGTGGAACTGGACAACGGGGCAGCTGTACATCTCTGTCTTGGACATACACACACACACACACATACACACAGACACACACACATACACATACACACATTGAGGCATATAAAACAACAGTGGAATCCTGAGGTCCGACCCCCTTGGGACCGAGCCAGACTGGGACCTTAATAAAGGCCTTGTTGTTTCAGGAGGTAGCTTGTGTGGTTTCAGGTTCTCAACAAGCCCCATTCTACAGACCACCACCATAAGCTTACTGACCACAGTGTTCTGAATGGCATTTACATAGATGATTGTTAATTGTTTTACATTTTGATCGTTTTACTTTAATGATAATGCAAAGGGTTGATACAAGCAAACCTATATGTGTGCACTCTTTTCTTTAAAGGTGTATTGTGTAAGGTCTGGCCAGAATTTTAGTTTAAAAAAATGAACTTACATTATCAACAGAATGTAAAGAGTTACAGTGTTACAGTGTTGTTGTGTTGCAGAGATATCTACTGAAAGACAGCTAGCCTCGGCCCTTGCTGTCTTGATCTACCACTTATACCTTAAGAGGCGATAGTGAGTCACTGTAGCGTCCAGTCGGACGAAGAAGTAGAGCTGCCCCGAGGGCTTGTCACGTTGAGGGTCCAGGTTCTCTGTGTGTGTGTGTTTATTGGATTAAATCCAGTAGCAGAAAGAAGAAAATTGCTTGTATTTTCGTATAGTCCTCGCCTTCACGAGGAGACCACTTCGCCGGGAGGAGGGTGGGTGGTGGCTCCGGGAGACTGGCCTTCAGTTAGCGGTTAGCTGTAGCAACTAGCATTCAGCCAGCACAAACCCCAGCACCGGGAGTCACAGTGGGGTCAAACCTGTGCGCCCTTTAGCATCCCCTGCTTTATGGTCTATTTGACTCTAAACGGGACCAAAATTAACTAAATGAACATCATGCAGAAGACTTGAAACTAGCGATTGAGACCATGAACTCATGTTTACAATGTTTACTGAGGTGATAAATCAAATGAGGAGTAGGGTCATTTTCTCATAGACTTCTATACAATCAGACTTCTTGTTGCAACCAGAGGAGTCGCCCCCTGCTGGCTATTAGAAACAATGCAAGTTTAAGGCACTTCCTCATTGGCTTCACTTCTCAGACCCGGAGGTTGCCGCCTGGTTACTACAGCACTGCTAACTGAAGGTCTGTCTCCTGCCCCTCCTCTACTCCTGGCGAAGTAAGTCTTCTGGTGGCGAGGAGGACAAAACGAAAATGTAAGTCGTTTTCTCGTTTCTGCCACTTTGGGTTTAATCCAATAAACAAACTATCAAGACGTACACAAACCGTACAGCCCCCGGTTAGCACAGTAAACACAAGACAGTCAGACGCCACACATAATGATTATAAGATAGCGTGTAGTGTTATTTTGACTGTCTCTTGGAGTTTCAGCAATTTTGCACATTCTTGCCCTGCTGTTAGTTAGTAGCCGATGACCGTAAATTTAGATAGTATGGCCCCAGTATGGAGGTGAAATGCTGCCTCCTATTTCTTTGGGGCATGCGGCTACATCTTACATATTACACCTTTAATGTACTCAAGGTATTTGTAGTGCAGAGTGTATAAACTATTAACGGTGGTGTTGCAATGTGAATAGTGGTCTAAATAAAACCAGGTTGCCATTACTACCTCAACAGGCCCTGCAACATCTCAGCCAATGAGAGCCGTTGCTTGGTCAGACCTCTTTTGAGAAAGGCGGGGCCTGGATGTGCTGCAGGGTCACAAGGAGTGATGTAACCTGTGTTTATTTTCAGCATATACATGTAAATGTAGACAGACACACACACACACACACAACAGCAACTGTAGACGCTTGCACATACTGTTCTTTACATGCAAAGATTTTCGCATGCACAGTCCAGTATCGTTGAATGTGTACCGACTGACTTAGTTATGGATCTCTGCCACATTTCTGCAAGCTGGTTGTCTCTCTAGCTTCTCGCTTCCTAGTTTGGTCAGTCGATGACAACTGTTGCGGCATGTATGTGCACACACACACACACACTCAGGGTGTCTGTTCCAGGGGGAACACAGGGGGTGATTAAATAGAGAAAAGGTGTGTGTATCACTAGGGAAGACAAGTAGGAGGGAGAGGCAGAGACAGAAACAGACAGAGACACAGAGAGAAATTTAGTCATGGCCATTAATACTAATAGTGGCCTGCCTTTCCTTCCGTCAGCTGCAGCTGTTGATCACGCTGGTGCAACAGTGAGCTTTCTAGCATTGCATCACTCTCTTTCCCCCCTGACTCCAACGCTGTCCTGCATTACCCTGCAGCATGTCCAGTAGGTCATATTGCACATCATGCAGCGAGGGAAATGGACTCAAGCAGGACTAGCGCCCCGTTAATATTAAGACTGAGCTGTTCGAAAAGATGATTTATGAATTTCAATCTAGTCATTACTCTGTTGACAGTCTACTGACGCTATATGCAATACAACACGGTCCAGTTTACAGTATTACATTGCAGTACCATGCTGTGAAATCATTTAATCAAAACAGTGATGCAAGAGGGTCAAAGTGAGAACTACAGTGTTGTATGTCAGCTTTATCCGGCGCTATTTAAGAGCAGGTTCAATTCATTAACACGCCAATAACCTGCCACTAGTTATTCATACTATGTGTGATGTATGCATAGCAAGATGTTGGTCATGTTCCCCATCTCGAGAACGCAGCACAGGGACGATGTAACTTCCCGAGGAGCTCGTCCACTCGCATACATCAGAGACATTCCACCTCATCTGACACTCGTCCATGGAATTCTGCAAATTTTCCGCACTATTCTCCCAGGCGTTCTGAAGTGCTCGTCAAAAAGACTGGCATGCCCAAACATCAGGCACCTGTAAACCCTTAAAACAAGAGAAATAAGACTACTCTTTTTCTGGAGAATGTATCAAACCTGTTATTTATGTTTTCAAGATGCATTTTAGTCATTTTGTACACGGATGCATGATGAATTCTTCGCTCCTGGCTCTGCTTGTGATTGTTATCGGGTACGTTTGTGTGTGTGTGTGAAAATATCTTTTTGTTTGCTCTGCTGATAGGTGATAATTTGTCATAGATTTGTGCAGAGTCCCTTTCTCCTCTATGTTGGTATGGCCAGTGTATGCAACCTATAGTTGACACCTATGTGTCATTCTGGGAACACACTAAATACTTCAGATGTCTTGGAGGTTTACTTGGCAACCGGATGGCTGTTTTAAGACCACGGATACGCTTTCAGCTTGGACGGAGCACAAAGTTTTCAAGTACCCACAGTACATAAAACGTCACTTAATCGCATGTATCATGTGCTCATTGTCGTGCGGCTGGTTTTTTAAAGCTCAGTGACTTCATGCAGCTCTATTTGTGTAACTGGATGACATTCTATTTAACCTTTTATTTTACACCAGGATTAAGATGTTGTGGAGCCATAATTAGTCACAGCAGCTTTTCTAGAAAACACTTTTGCTTTTTTAAAGGGACTGTTTGTAACTTTTTACACATATAAATCTACCGGGTCGGGATCCAATGCGCGCTTGTCGCATATGCGCGCTCGCGTGTGGTCGGAGCCTCTGCTCCGCTGCCTGCTTGCCTTCACTCACACACCGCGCGTGTTCTCACTGTCTCGCTCCACCTCTACATGTGCATGCGCACTCACTACACACTGCAAAATAGTTAGTTTAGCTCTGGGAATATCTAGTGAATGTACAGTGGACGTTTGTGCAGAAATAACTGCTGCAGCTCCTCCAGACCAACAGAGGTTTCCCATGTCTTGTGAAGTGACGGAGCTCCGCAGCGAGAAACGGTATCGTCTCCGACCAAAACTCCGGTGTCTCCCTGCGGGCGCAGTCGGGAGACGATGACGTTTCTCTTCCTGCTTCAGCCCCGGCACCAACCCGCTTTTTTAAAAGCCAACACTAGGATCAGCAGTGATTCATGGAGAGATCTTCGTCTGGTCAGCTAACATTACTGCCAAGCAGGTGAAATATAGAGTGATATTGAGGTTTTAGCTGACGTGTGTCGCCTCACTGTTTTGACCGATGCTCGTTCATGTCTATTTAGAGCGAGCACAAGCGCGAGCCCGACGCTGACTTTCGTTGATTTAATGGCCACAGGTGTCGCTGTTAACAAGCATTTCTGAAAGTTACAAATAGTCCCTTTAATGTTTGAATGGAAATGTTGCAATCCCTGTTGACACTATTTGCACCTATACTTTTGGCACCTATCATAATATTTTTATATGATTACAGATTTTAGCCAATTAATTCTTAATATCAAAGGAAACAATCACTTTACACGTGTGCAATCTGCTTGTGTGGTGGTGGGAGTGTTAGTGTGGGTGGTGGAGGGCTGGTAAAGGTGGGAGGGGTTGACACAGAGATGTACAGGACGGGACCCCCTCTCATGCTTGCTCCATAAACCTCACTGCATTTCGCTGCTGCAGCTGTCGTTGCGCACACAGTGAGCGGAGAGGTGAGGTGCGCTCCTTCTGGTGGGGTGACTATGTCGAGACTGGAAACGGCTTTTTCACACTGATCAGCGATCACCGAGCCCAGAGCTTCTCTTCGGCAAAAAAATAAAAAACGTTATGTTGTCACTCTGTCGCTCAACAAGGTCGGTTTCCACAGAGCAGTGAAGACACCGCTCATCTACCATGAGCTGTTTGGATGTTATGTACCCAACCTATGGACATTACGCACCATACGCACCGACTGTTCCTGCTTTTATCAACAGCTTACAGGTAAGAAATGAGCACATATTTTAAACGTTGTCGTGATAATTATTTTATTTTCAGTGTTAGGATGGAGATGGGGTGTGTAGGGAACAACTAATAATGTCTAAAGCTTGTGCGTAAAAGCAAAAAAGGATCGTTAAAAGTGTTTTCAATGTGTGCATTATTGGTATTTGTTTGATTTAATTAGTAAATTTAGATTAGCAGTAATGTTTGTGTCTTATAATAAAGCAAAGAAGCTGTTCTGCACCTACAAAACTCATATCTTGACGCACACACATGCCAGTGCTGCCACACACAAAGAAAAACATTATGTCAAAATGTGTCATAGGCAGCTCCAGAAGCGTCCTCTGCAACACCTGTCTTAACCCTTTCTCTCCCCACCCCACCCCCCTCACTGCAGGCTCCCACAGGTCTGAGCAGCACTTCTCCTCTCTGCCGGGATTTTATGGACACTCCCAGGGGCCCCGAGGGGATGTCTGGGGGCCCAGCAGGCACTGGAGGATCAGCTTCCTCTTCATCTTCAACCAGCTCTACTTCTTCCTCCTACACGCCTGCGGCTCTAAGGCCAGAGGAGGGCCCCAAGGAGAAGCAGGAGGCCCCTGAGGCAGAGTACCTGACTTCTCGCTGTGTCCTGTTCAGCTACTACCAGGGAGACATCAGCAGCGTGGTGGACGAGCACTTCTCCCGGGCCCTCAGCTCCTACATGGACGGGGAGGGCAAGCGGCGGGCGCCAGACCAACGGGGCACAGGTTTGTAAAGACTAGTTGCATAAGACAAATGAAAGGCGCACACCTGTCCTTTTGGGAGTAGTGCAAACTTACTTCCGTGTTGTGATTTTGGACATGTAAAGTACTCTTCATGTCAGTGATTACAGAACAGTATGGTATCCTTTAATTGGAATGGAGAGATTCAACAAAACAACAGAATTGAGTTGGCTACTCCATGGAAAACACGATCCATTAAATTCTATGCCCAGAATATGAAGAAGACAACCACCTTTGTAGTCCGCAAAACAATTAAATTAATTAGGGACTCAATCAGTTAAGCTGACTCACTATGATGTTTACAACAAATTCATTTTTTGAGGATTCACGCAAGCCTAAAAAAAGTTGGGTAAACTGAGTTTCGGTTGGTCTTGCCCTCCACTACATCCCTGCGGTTTCATCCATTTATTTATGTCAGCACCGGTGCCACAGTTGTCTTGTGTTTGCCTTTGAGGCCACACAGGGTGAGTTGACAGTTCTGCAGAGCACAGCAGAGCGTCCGACAGGTGACGCGATCAGGTGACAGGACTGAAAAGCTGCTTGTTGGGACTGTTGTCCCTGGAGAGGTCGGGGAGTAGGGGTTCAGAGGTCACCAAGGTCAGGAGCTGTTGAGAGTCTAAAGGAACTTCTTTGGCTCTAGGGCAAAGATTTAAAGAAGAGCTGTAGACACTGCTGGGATTCATAACCTATGAAGCATTTAGTTTTTTACATTTTCTTAAAAGGAAAAAAACTTACACATATTCCATAATCACTACTCTGAAAGGCATAACATATATATATACTGTATATATATATTTTTTAATTAGCAACATTATTAGATTTTTTTGTTTTGTTTTCTGCTTTCATGTGGATTGCACCAAAATGCAAAGTACAAACTTTTCAAATCTGGAGACACATAAGTCCCTTTCAGCCTGCAGATGTCCTTTGAATATCCATATAGGGCCTATAGCCTCTACTCTCTCTTTCCTAGTTCAGTCGGACGTCTTCATTTCGGCACCAACACACGCTTCCTGCCTCACAACAGATGCTATGTTTATACATGGCCGTAAGCGCACAGCCTCGCCGGCGTATCCCCTTCAAACGTCTCTGCGGCTGCCATTCTGACTATCGCTCCAGCTCTCGCCCCACAATGGTCGCTCAGTCAGTTGCCTGCCTGCCTGCCTGCCTGCTGGTCAGATTTATATATGCTGTGGCCCGTGTGATAGGGGCAGAGGGAAACACTACCTCTCAGGGTGCCGCATGGTGTCTTTTTTCAGAGGAATATCTCTCTCTATATATATATAAGTATACTGCTAAAAACATATAATGGCTCGCTGACATTCTGTCAAGGGCGAGGAGGGATGGGGGGGGGGAGCAGAGAAAACAACAGGTGGGGGTGCAGGAGACAGAAGAGAGGGGCGGCGGGTGCAAGCATAGGGCCAGTTTTGCGTGTCTGAGTGTGTGTGTGTGTGTGTGTGCCGGAGTGTGTTGTGAGACTTTCATAAGTGCTCGGCTGACATGAGAGTGAGAGATGTCACCACAGCGAGTGATTTAAGGCTCCGGGAGCCTTGGGCTCCCTCCAGGTCAGAGCGTCTACCTTATATAGAATTCGAGGATATAGGGACGTCTCTCTTTCTACGTTTCTCTCTGTCACTCTCTGTCTGTCTGCTAGAACGTGGTTGTGTTTATTTCTGTGTCTTGTTGGGGCTAGGGCTGTGTGACAGTATGATCCAATGGGGAAGATATCTGGGCCAGAGGGTGTAGCAGTCATGTGAGTGACATCTACGTTTTAGCACGGGTTGCTCCTGTTGCACAGCTCCAGCCTTTTTCCATTTGTCTCTATAAATCAAGTGATTCACTACGCAGTTGTGCAACGATTCGTGCCTTGGCCTGAATGTAATGTTGTTTATCCTCCTTCCCCTCCTCTCCCATTAGATGCTCCTTCACCCAGCAGTCGACGAAGCTTCCCCCCATCCTTCTGGGACAGTAACTACTCCTCGCCTCAGAGCCGCTCCCACTGCGAGACGCCTTCCTATTCCATGGAGTCATACGCATCAGCGTTGCACCCAGGCCTGCCTCACCCACACGCTCATCCGCACCCGCACGCTCACGCTCACCCTCACCCAGCAGAGAGCTGGGGGTATCCCCAGGCCCAAGCCTACGGCCACCCACGGCCTCTCCACGAACTGTATTCACCGTCAGCTCTGGAGCCCCACTACGGGCCCCTGCTCATGCCCACAGTGAGGGCACCTCACCCCCTCTCCTTGCCAAGCCACTATGAGGTGAGCAAGCTGGAGCCCAGTGCCTCCTGGCCCGGCCTGCTGCCACCGGGAGACGTAAGCCAGACACTGGCGCTCAACATGGATGCAGGTAACCACTCAACCGTGTCAGGCTGTTACAAACACTGCCTGGACAAAGAGTTCCTTTCAGGGCTGTCAATCGATTAAAATATTTAATCAGGATTAATTGCATGATTGTCCATAGTTAATCGCAAATGAATCACACATTATTTATCTGTTCAAAATGTACCTTAAAGGGAGATTTGTCAAGTATTTAATACTCTTGACAACAAGGGAGTGGACAAATATTCTTGTTTATGCAAATGTATGTATATGTTTATCATTGTAACTCAATTAACGACACAAAACAATGACAAATATTGTCCAGACACCCTCACAGGTACTGCATTTAGCATAAAAAATGGCAGCCCGTCGCATTTTTAAGAGGTTAAAGAAATTAGTGGCGTTAAAACAAATTTGCGTGCTATTGTCATGTTAATATTGACAGCCCTAGTTCTATTGTTTACAGTTTATAAAATGTCTCTATTCAGACTGGATAGGAGTATGAGGAAGTGCAAAGACTGACATTGGTGTAGACAAATGCAAATGGAAAGCTCAGATTATTTATGGCTACAAAAATATGTATTTTTTTACGTGTCAAATTGAGCGTAATGAGAGCACGCTTGAAATTCCGCTGTGCATCGATTCCGCTTTTTTTGTGCCATTAATTGCTAAAAACATTTTACCTTTAGTATTGATTTCACTTCATCAAACACAGAAGAACACGCTCATTCTAACAATTCACACAAAGACACTCATGCACACACACACATCAACTTTCAACCCCTGTGATACCGTCTGTAGGGAAACACATTCGCAGATGCATACATTTGTGATGTTGAATACACTAGGCCCTGCCATAGACACTCCCACGCGTGCTAACACACACACTACATCATAATCATCACAGAAGCTCTCTTTCCCCTTTCTAAAACAGGATGTTTGGCAAAAGTGTGCTCCATGACAACCTGTGTTCTGTTGTTTCGCCGTCGTCCTCCTCATTGTTCCCTTGTCCTTTTTTTCCTCAGGTCTCCAGCAGCATAAGAAAGGCAAGGAGCTGTACTGGTTCTAACGAGCCCTTCAGTCACATTGACCAGCCATTACCAGATCCAATTAGTCCCTGGACCTGCTCCGCTATTGAAGCAGCGTGTCCCTTTATCCCCCCCCTCCGCCAACACACACACTCCATCCCCATCTATCCACCCCCTTCTCTCTTCGCTCCTGGCCTCCCCTGCCAGTATACAGCCTTGCTCCAGGTCGACGTGTGTGCACCATGGAGATAAAGCAGGGAGAGGGAGAGAGAGAGAGAGACTGTCTATAATCTGTGCTGTTGCTCTCTCTCTTCCTCTCGCTCTCTCTCCTGACGCTGCCGGTGCAGCACAGACCTTGGCGAGGTGTGAGCCACAGTGACCTGTTTGGACTGAGGAAGACAGGATCACAACAGACTTTAGCGGAGGACAGGAGAGATAGAGGGATGAATGCAGGGACAGGGGGATGAATAGCGGCGAACAGGGATTCCCTCCAACGTCCCTGGTTATCTCTGTCTCATGCTCTTTGTTGGTACAGTGGTCGTCATCATCCACTTATCTGCATCACGCAGCGATAAACAGGAGCAGCAATTATGGCGGTTTATGCTTTGTGACTGTCATCATGACGCCTTATTTTTGGTTGTTATTATATGATTTTGGTCTCTGAAATAAAGTGTTTCTATTTATTGGTGTTTATGTGCATTTCTAAAATGTTTGGTTAGGCCAGTGTTCTGAAATGATTGTGATTTTATTATAAAGAGAGAGGCGACGGAGATGACCATACCATGTGTTTTTTTTGGTGGACTTTCTCATCCATCTACAAAGGAATCTTTTTGTGGAGAATAAAGGTCATTTTTTTTCACAAAATGTGTTCAGTTCAACAAGTATTTGTTTGCTCTTATCCGACTCAAAACTTGTGTTCTTTCAATTTGATTTCCATTTTAGTTCTTTTATTTCTCTGTTGTCATTCTTGGATGTTTTGAATTTGGTCTTTCTAAATATTTCTGGGTTGGTCTTGTGTCCAAGAAGATTGTGATGTCAATAAATATTTTTATGGTAAACTGCCGCATCTCCTAAATGTTCACCTTGCATGGCATTATGAGTAATACTATCTGAGCTACATTTTTTTTTAAATTGAATTTTCCTTTTTTGTCAATAACATAACTTTGCTATCCATTCAGTGTGAAATACCAAATACAGAAGTGTGCATTTTGTCAATTTTTATACCCCCCAGAAAACAAAAAAAGATAAATTTTTCAAAACAAATAAAGAATAAAAAATAAAAATAATAAATTATCACCTGAGCTACTAATTTAAAGGATCATTGTAAGTGTAGCTGGGGAGATAGAAATAAATATGTCCAGAAGATAAATTAGCTTCAAAATAATGTGTCTCAGTATTATTGGGGGAGAACAATTAAGGCTTAATGGAGGCATTTAGTTTCTGATTTTACACCCTAATATATAGAGTGTGTTGGTATTGTAGTAGGTAACTGTGTGAATCCTAGAGACAGTAGCACAGCCAGATGTGATCAAGGTTACGCTACGCGACTCGTCTCATTTAAAAGGCCTTCCATTTGAATTCCTGCTTGCATTCACACTTTGTCACCTATAAAGTGGGAACGAGTGGTGAATGCCAGCAATGTGTAACCAGAGGAGAAGCCAGCCATCCCAGCTATGCACCAAATGTTGCTGCGTTATTGATCCGATAATCAGATTATGTGCTAAGGTATGCCAGTCTGGGCCACTGTCACAATTTAACGGCTGTTATGTGTGACCCCCCGTCAGAGAGCAGCCAACTATGTGATTGGCTCTAAGCTGAGGATTCATGTAGAGTAATGAAATTAGAAGAGTTTACTGGGGATAGCGTTCCTCTTAGTTTCCCATGCCAAGCATCTTACTGCCTTTTCACACTAGTATTGTCACTGGGGCCGAGGGTTTCCTTTTCACACCGGGTCCTCCAGGATCGACTCCATAGTCAGCATGCACCCACAGCTATTGTCACATTATGTTACTTAGAGGTCAATAAGCTCTTCATAGCATTAATAATTACCATGTTAACCATCATACTGTGACTGTTTATGTTATATTTAGTCATTATGGATGCTGACTGTTACAGTAATATCAATTGATTCTGAATTTTCAGAAGAATTAGCAGAAAAAACTACTGTGGATTAATTTTATTATTGATATACAATTAAATGTGTGGGAGCTGTGTTTACTTACTGAACGGAAATACTGTGTAAGCAAAGCCTGAGGAAATACTACCCTCTCCTGGAGGGTTTCTAACACTGCAACAACCAGCTACCAAATGACACTTGGATCTGTGTGAGGTTTACTGCTCTACAAAGATTACGTTTCCAGGCTGTCTGGCAAACTGCAAAACACTTAGAAAGGTGGTCATGCCTTTATTTTTATACCCTTTTAGGTTGATTATTTTACCCAGAAAAATTATTACTAAAGAACCCACATAATCGCTAAAAAATGTAAATACTGCACTCTGCTTTTGGATTGTGTTCAGCTCAGATAAACTGTATCTACAACCAAAATGTGTTCGTTCACTTTTTCCTGTTCATTTGAACTAATTTAAGAAAATGTACTTTTATTAATTACGGTAGAGCTAAAGCGATTAGTCAATTAGTCGATTTGTGGATCGTCAGAAAAATTAATTGACAACTTTTTTGATAATCAATTAATCATTTGTCATTTTTTTTCATGTAAAAATGCTAAACATTTGCAGGTTCCAGCTTCTAAAATGTGTAAATTTAATGCTGTTCTTTGTTGTATAGCATTGTAAACTGAATATCTTTGGGTTTTGGATTGTTGATTGAACAATACAAGACGTGTGAATTGTGATTTGATTTACTGCCGCATTTTATGTGTAGGCCTAATAACTAATTTAATTATCAAGATATCAGTTCATCAAAATGGATTTTGTTCATTTACAAATAACAGCTATGGAAAAATATACTTTGCTGTTTGTCTGTAGCAGCTAAGAGCAGCAAGTGCGACCGGTGTACCACCAGTTTAGTTACCAGACACATTATAGGCTACATTTCTATTGCATAATCATTTTTCTAGTAGAACCAACATGTTCTCATAACTCGTCACACACTGACGGTTTGTCAGACCCCTCGGCATCACTTTTTGGTCACAGTAAACGTGCTTAATGTTGTGAATTAAACAAAAACAGTTGCTTAGGCTTAGGCAACAAAAACACTTAGTTTTAGGAAGAAACAACATGGTTGGGCTTAAAATCAATATGTTTTACAATGAAAACGTGACTTGACGTTGCTTTCTGAGTGTTTATTGTTGCTGCGGATGGGTATACATTGTAGTTAATGGAAGCCCGGTGCATTGCATACCGGTGCTAGAGAGTGACTAGTGCGTCGGCATCAAATGCCAACAGCCGTGACAAAGCGTCGATCTTTCAATTTTGGCCAAATATCTAGTTTTGGCTTTGTCGAGCCGTAGGCCTATAGTTTAAAATCAAATGGACCAACCTCTAACAACAAGAATGTTGCAGTTTTAAGATGTAAAATGATGATAATAATGGGATTATTAATAGTCAGTGTGTGTTGTATTCCTCCCAAAACAACAGCAAACCAATGCAAATAGCTTGTGTTTGCCTCAGTTACGTATCATCAGAGCAAAATCTGTAAAATGTAAGTGTAAGAATTATAATCGTGAGTGTTTAATTTAATTTTTTACCAAAAGTAGTTTTGGAAAAGCCAGATTTCTCCGATTTACTGTACCCGGGTAGATTTCAATAAAGGGAAGTGGTCAGTTCCGACCATTAACCAACACTTTCTGAGAACAGCTGATTCACTCAGCTGTTGTGTCCAGGCATTGAGTCACCTTTACAGTAAGACAAACCCTAAGATGACCCACTTCACCTCAGAGACTGTGGGTCATATGACGGGTCATCGCTGACAGTCACATGATACAGGATGCAGACTCACATTCAGTTTTAGAAATATCAAATTCTTACATTTCCTATATCTGAGATGAATGTGTCTTTTAAATGATTTAATCAACGTTGAAATCATAAACTGTTTATTGATCTTCCATCTTCACTAAATACTGTGAAATGTATGGTAATCTGTTTACAACCGGACACTCAACCCGTTAACTGACTGTATAAAGCAGTAAACAAAGGCCTTCATTTACTTGCATAACGGTGTGTCTCTGTCCTGCATGTCAGATAGTTAATGTGTGATTTAGAGCTATAACAAAACTGTCATAACTGTCATGTGCAAGCTGAAGGAGACAAATAAAACGCAATGACATGCAACCAAAACAAGTGGTGTACTATATGTGGAAGTGGTGGTGGAAATCACAGAAAACTTTTTTTTTCCTGTGCAGTTAGTGGGTTTCTGTTTTGTCAACAATGTATCAGCCCTACACACAGAACAGCACATTATCTAGGTGTGTATCCGTATAGAAAAGCATCTTCACTTTACTCTAACCTCGTTCTCAAGGCCATGCAGACAAGCACACAAAAACCTTGATCTATGAACTTACAGAAAGTTTTCCAATTGTATTTGTAGTGTGCTGACTCATGGACCCGTTCTTGTCACTTGACTGTTGTTGTAAATGCTTTATAGTACGCGAGGTACATCACAAACTTTATGCCTGTATAAAGTTAGACTGGACTTCACAATAAAACCCACTATTAGCGGCTCTTTTCTTTTTCACACACACACTCAGCTGATTTAAAAGTACAGAATAACTTAGTTTCAGTGGGACTAACTTAAACTCAGTGAACTTAAAAGTTGCTGACAAGCATGCACATAGCTCCTGGTTGACTGCAGTGATGGAAAGTAACTAACTACATTTATTTAAGTACTTTAAAATGTGAGGTACTCATCTCTGTTCTATCCATTTTATACTACTTTGTACTTCCACTGTACTACATTTCAGTTTAAGATGTTGTGACCCCATAAAAAAACAGTGTCTATTTGGGGCCCTTCCTCACGTTTAAGATGAGTTGTTAGTATTTCCACCAAAGACTGATTTACCCTTCAAACTCAACTTGGATAAAAGTATTCAATATTTCACAAATCATTGTGTTTTCGTTACCTTAAAGTGAGCCGCTTATATCTACATACGGAGCGGGTCCTCTTCACGGAGCTGGCCCTCATGTTTCTACAGTAGCTCAGAACAGACAAACCAAACACTGGCTCTAGATAGGCGTTTTTGCAATTTCCCGTTTTTTGCATCGGCTACCGTAGGTCTCATACACGCTTGGCACACAGGAAAAGATTCTATTGGCTGCAATCTGCAACCTCACGGCTGGATGCCACCAAATCCTACACACTGCACCTTTAAAAAACTATTTTGAATGCAGGACTTTTACTTGCAATATAGTATTTTTACATTGTGGTATTAAGTAAATGATCGGAGTATTTCTTCCTCCACTGGTCAACTGTCTTTCTGTGTTTTTCTCTTTTTATGAGCAAGTCTTGTAAAGCTATATCGCATTTAATAAAACCAAAGTGCTGTAATATATTAAAAGCAGAAGCTCTGTTTCTGCTCTTTTTAATTATATGCCAGTGTTATTAGTGCTATTTGCACTGTAGGAACCCAAGCGCAGTGTACAAACACTACCAACAGGTAGAAACATGAGACAAGCTGATAGAGTTCAATGACATCTGTAAACTTTTAGCTTAGCTCTGAGTTTTTTCCTCACTTCACAACATCTTTATGGTCTTATGTATCATCATGACCTGAAAGCCTTGTGACAGACGGACAGACAAGCAGAGAGACAACAGGCGAGCAGGAGGGCGGGGCAGAGAAACAGTCCGAGAGCAAATATTTGTATGAATGTATTGCGTATGCAATATGTAAAAAGAGTTTATAAGACCACGAGTTCACACTTTGGTTTGTCATCATGTGATGGCTAAGTGAATTCCCAGCTCTGGTTTCTGCTTCTTTCTTGTTAGTCAGTCTCAATTTCTTGTATTTGACTTGACTGCTAAGTAATACTTCCACTCATGTGCCTGACAATGACGGAGAGGTCGAATTTGCAGAGCAAATCAAACCTTAAACTGAAAACAGGATGTGGAGACAGAAAGGAAATATTGTCAATGGAAACACTGAATCATGAATCATGAAATCAAACAATATCAAATGTAGAGAAGAGTTTAATTTATAAGAATGTGTGTGTTTATATTTGTCTGTGTTGACAGTATTTCAAAACCTCCAAAATCTTGTCAGTTTGGGGCAAAAAGTTGTTAAAGCTCAGTGTATTTGTGTGAAATACACTTACAGAGGGAAAATATTTCATTCCACTGTGGAAGATTTATTTATTTTTTAAAAAAAAGGGAAATTATGGGGTGACAACTTCAAATAAAATCAGATCATTCATGTAAATCGCTCAAACAAACATAGTGGTTATTAGGTAACGCACCACCTACATATCCGAGAAATAAGAACACCTCCGTTAGCTACCGACACATTTTCCAGCGTGGAGTTTAAAGTAGTTGGAAAGGTTTCAGGTAAAACATGTGGGCGACGGCACACGGCACACGTTAGCACATGAATAATGTTATGGTACATATTTCACTTTTGTTTTTCAGAGGATTCCCCATCACTGTGTGACTGGAATCAGAACGCACTGGAGAGGAAACAAAATTCCAACAGTGGTTTTTCATGTGAAGGCATCACGCTAACACAGTATTTTTCCCTTATGTGACACAATCAACAAGCTGCTGAGTAAGTGATCACGTCCTTCTGTGTAATTGATGTGTTTCCCATCAGAATGGCATCATGAGAACTTATCATAATGCATAACTCAGTCATTCCCTATTTCAATGATTGACTCTTCCTTTTCTCTCTCACTTTATGAGCGGCTGACAGTCACCTGACTGGAGGTACTGCAAGTCATAACTGTAGGCAGCTATATAAGAACGTCTCTCTGACACAGCCCTGCATCACCTTCAGGTGGATATACCTCTGACTTCACATCACACTGACATAGACATAGGTAAGCAGCAGCAGACATAACAACACACACACACACACACACACACACACACACACAGACAAGCAAACACTTCCTGTGCTGCAGGTGCATTGATGCAAAGAACAAACAGAGACTCATAAACAGAGATAGAGTGAGAGATGAAACAGAGATTCAAAGAAACCGGGAAATAGATCTGATGCATGTGACGCCCCCAACGTCACAGCAGAAAAAAACCCGTTTGTGAGATAAAGTTGAAGTGAAAGAGGTTCAGTCTCAACCTGTGTGGTTTCCTGCAAGTCACAAGGGATCTCTTTTCTTTTTCTGCTCGTGTGTCAGTCAGGATGAAGCTGTTGCTCGTTGCTGCTGCTCTGGCCGTGGCCAGCTGTGCCAGCATCTCGCTGGAAGACCTGGAGTTCCACGCCTGGAAACTCAAGTTTGGTGAGACAATCTTGTCAGAATTTGTTCAGATTTCTGTGAAAATACTGCCTGTGAGGCTTAAATTTAGAGTGTGCTCAGTGTGTACTCATTTGCACACCTAAAGACTTAAAGGTCTGAAGTAGAAGTATTTGTAATCTGCCTACTTGTTTAGAAGTTTACAGTTTACATTTTGTTTGTCAGCTAATAAAGGGAAATCTCTTTAATAGAAAAGGATGATAATTTTATGACGGATTATTTCCATCTCTGATTGGCAGTAAGGTCCTACCACTCTCCGGCAGAGGAGGCTCACCGCAGGGAAATCTGGCTCAGCAACCGCAAACTGGTGCTGGTGCACAACATCATGGCCGATCAGGGCATCAAGTCCTACCGCCTCGGCATGACCTACTTTGCTGACATGGTATGTACAGAAAAACAGATATGTGGGGTGGCTGTAGCTCAGTAGGTTGAGCGGGTCGTCTTTTAACCACAAGGTTGGTGGTTCGATCACCAGCTCCTACTCTCTGCATGTCCGAGTGTCCTTGTGCGAGACACTGAACCCTAAGTTGCTCCCCGGGTTGTTTACAGCAGCCCACTGCTCCTAAATGCTTAGGATGGGTTAAATGCAGAGGTCAAATTTCATGTATGTAACTGTATGTATATGATGATTTAAGTTTCTGCCATCATTTGGCTTTAAACTTGGCATTTTGGATGAAAAAGACTCAATTAAATGACACAATTTTGTCCCTCTTCACCAGGAAAATGAGGAGTACAAACGTCTGATCTCCCAGGGCTGCCTGGGCTCCTTCAACGCTTCTCTGCCTCGCCGCGGCTCTACTTTCCTGCGGCTGCCTGAGGGAACTGATCTGCCCAACGCCGTTGACTGGAGGAACAAGGGATACGTCACTGATGTCAAGGATCAGAAGCAGTGTGGCTCCTGCTGGGCCTTCAGTACTGTATGTACTAAAAGAACTCCTCTCTTTTGGTAATGCTGGAAACTTTACACGACTGTCTTCAGGTTTCAATTTGACTCATGTCTCTTTCAGACTGGCTCGCTGGAAGGTCAGACCTTCAGGAAGACGAGCAAGCTGGTGTCTCTGAGCGAGCAGCAGCTGGTCGACTGCTCCGACGACTATGGCAACGAGGGTTGCATGGGAGGCCTGATGGACAACGCCTTCAGGTACATCGTGGCCAACGGAGGGATAGACACAGAGGACTCCTACCCTTATGAGGCTGAGGTAAACAGAAATAAATATACAGCATCCAGTTTCAGACTGCCATTTGTCATTATCATGCTAAAAGAAGAGTTGGAGATCCACTCATTCAGACAGAGTTAAATATGACAGTCCTCCATGTAAGAGATGTACAATACTGCCATCTTGTGGACAAAATGTATAGTGACCCAAAACAGACTTTCTGTGCAAAGCCATCTCTAAAATCTATATTTTTTTGCTAAAAATGTTGGTGAATTGTGAAATGTTTTCTCTCAATTAGGATGGTAAGTGCCGTTACAACCCTGACACTATCGGCGCCACGTGCACAGGCTTCGTTGATGTGAAACAAGGTGACGAGGACGCCCTGAAGGAGGCCGTGGCCACCATCGGACCCGTGTCTGTGGCCATCGATGCTTCTCACTCGTCCTTCCAGCTGTATGAATCAGGTGAACAGTTTTAAACACGGTGTTGATTCTGCCTGAAAAGATTCTCATCAAATGCAAGAAGAAATAGAATATAATCTTCTTTATTTAACCTATCCATATGTCTGCCCTTACAAAAAAGAATTATACTTCAAGTTTATTTTACGAAGTAAACTTAAGTTCAAATATATTCCCAAGTATACTTTATGTAATAAGTATACTAATATCAATGTACTACTAGTATACTTGTAAGTGTACTACTTCAATACTTCTTGGGACTAAATTGGCCCACTTTTTAATTTATAAAAGTATACTTTAAATATACTTTAAATGTAAGAGTAGTAAATGTTGAGTACACAACTAGTTTACATCCAAGTTGTATTTTGTATTGCAACTATAATATATATATATTATACTCGTACTTTTCTATATACTTTTCAGTATAAGCCAAGTATACTTGGACTTTTCTGTGTACTTGCCAAGTACACTTTTTCTCTATACTTGTCGATATAAGCTAAGGATACTTAAGTCCATGATGAGATGCAGAAGTCTAGTTTTCTCTCAGAACACTTGAATTACAATATGCTGAAAGGTGTTTATGGAATCTTTGCCCAATGATGCCAAAAATATACTGCCTACTGCCACTTTAAGTATATCTCTGATAAGTACATAAAAAGTCAACAGAAAGTATACTCTCTTATTTTAAATTTAAAAGAAGTATACTAATAGCACACTTGAATAAACTTATTTTTTAGTAAGGGTGTCTAATCTGTGTTTGTGTGTTTCTAGGAGTGTATGATGAGCCAGAGTGCAGCCCCTCAGAGTTGGACCACGGTGTACTGGCTGTGGGTTACGGCAGTGACGGCGGACATGACTACTGGCTGGTCAAGAACAGGTAAACACCCAAATCTGTTGTTTAAATTATAGGTTGCTCTCCTGCTGACACTCAGTCAGTATATTAGAGACGACAGAGAGTTTCTGTTGTCACAGACAGCTGCAGTAAGGCGTCTTATTTATAGCTGCCAAAATGAAGTGAAACTCACACAGGATGTTGTCAACCTCTTAAACTGCCCCATTATATGAATTGCTGCCATTATTTCACCTCCATCAGAATACAGATCAGTATGTCTCTACATGCTGTTGTTACTAATATGTGTGATTATGATTCTTTACATAGAGCAGCTGAATATTGTTGGTAATGTGTGTGTTTCTGTAGCTGGGGTCTGGGATGGGGAGACAAGGGATACATCATGATGACCAGGAACAAACACAACCAGTGTGGCATTGCTACGGCATCCAGCTACCCCCTGGTCTGAGCAGGTGAGAGGAAATCCCTTTTGACCAAACACTATTTAAAATACTATTTAATTAAACAAGATGTACCTGAAAGAATGTGTGTGTACCCTCTGCTCTGTAGTTTATTGTCCATTAACTGGTTGTTCTTCATGTTAATTGATTTTCAGGTCCAGGACTTTCCTCAGTGAGGAGGAGAAAAGTGATGCATAATTTACTTTAATTTAATAAAGAAACTGAGTTAAGGAACAAGATGTCCTTTTGTTGTTCCACGGACGTTAGTGGAGTCTGTCTGCACTTTTAATAGAATAACATTTTTATGAAGATTGTAAATAAATGTAAAGACATAAACTGTTTTACATGGAGAAATTAAAAAAATAAACATTTTTGTGTTTATAATTTTGTTGCTTTGTATTATTCACCATTATATTTGTGGGACTGTGTTGTTGTGTGTTTTGTGGCTCTAGAGCTGTGGTTCCCAACCTGGGGGTCCCGACCCCCACTAGGGGACGCCACAGCTAGACGGCGGGTCACGAGACCTTCTTGATTTTAAGGGTTGTAAGACAACATCTTTACAAAATACATAGCTGGCCTATATCTCAGCATTTCAGTCATTTCTGTGATGAAAATTAAATCAAATTGCTATTTTTAAAGTTTGGATTATTATTTAAGATGTAAACAGGATGAGGGCACGGTGAAGACCTGAACACATATAGTCACAGAGTTTTCCCTTTCTGCTAAACCGCCTCATCCTGCATTAGAAAAGGATGAAGTTTAAACAACCAAAGAGCTAATAGAACAAGAACAACAACGAGTCCTGTGTGTTAAGTTTCACTTTCACGTCAGCAGATCGTTCATGTCACGTTTTCACAGCTTTCAGTGTCATTTTCACTGTCCAACCGTAGTAGTTTTAAGCCAAACCATGTTGTTTTTTCCTAAACCTAATTACCTAAACCTAAACTATAGTGGTTTTATTGCCTGAACCCAGGCACATGTTTTTGTTTAATTCACAACATTAAGTATGTGTTTACTGCAACCGAAAACATGTGACGCCAAGGGCTTGTTAAGCATGTGCTTACTGCGACCAAAAGGTGACGCGGAAGGGACAAATAGCCAGTATATGACAATTTGGGATGAGAACATCTGCACATCAAACCACAATGGGTCCTGATGCCAAGTATGAGAAACTCTGCAGTAGCTGTGTCTTGCTGCTGCAGCAGCATGCAAATGCACAGGATGAGTCTTGCACCTGATGCTAGTAATTCATTGCTTTTCACAACAAAGTTATTCAAAGTCAAAAAGCAACATGAACTGTGACAGGAAATGATTTGAACCTCTTCACTTAATCACTTTCCAAACTGTGCATTTGCAGGATTTCTAAAAATGAAAAATTATAAAAAATGTGCTCACATCTATCTGTAAATGTATGAATTACAACTGATTCCCACTATGAAGTAGCTTCAATTCCCTCCAAACACTTTGCTCTCAGTCAAGGCTGATGTGTTTAACAATACTCTGTGCAAAATACATAAAAAAGGGGGCTTTTAACGAAATATACTTATTTTCAGATGTGTGCACATCAAGCTGGCTGAGAACTTTGCTTGCAGACAAGTTGAACGTTTATAGAAAGCAGATTTTATCCTCATATCTTGGGGCTTTATGTCATATCTATAATATTTATTGCGTATGACTGAAATAAATTATTCTCTAAAAAAATCTGTTGTTCAAAAAGTCGGATGTTTAGACTCAGATGCTTCCTCTGATACCGGCTGCTGCCTGTGGCCTTTGGCTTGCAAACCTCAGGCCGGAGATAAAAGCTGTGGGCAGGGAGTTTTAGAAGTGGGAAATTCATTTCGGTAAAGGAATCTCTCCTCTTTGGTCTTTGTACTTTTGGTTCAATTGGATAGCATTTCCTTGCTTTATCTTTCCCGGATACTGTTTTACTTTCTTTAGGATTCTGCGGTTTGTAAAAGGTTATCTCAGATTCATTCTTCATGTGTGGGTGGGGACGCAGCCACAGGAAAGGAAGAGGTAAAAGTGTAAGGAGATCTGGGTGGTAAATGTGAACATATAGTGAAACACAATGACGAGAAAGGGGGGTGACATGATACACTTTTGCGGTTGAATGTCTCGTCCGATGTGGCCAAAAAAGCCATTACGGATCTTAGAGAATTATCTCAGCCGTGTGCATTTTGGCCTCTATTACCTTCGATATATTTTACAGACAGTCTTTTGCTTTCAAGATCAGCCTCTCTTCCTGTCACATCTTCCCATCGTGACACTTAAGCCGCCCAATCCTTGATAATCGGTTTCCGTATAAACTGCGATTATGACACTGCAGAAAAGGAGAAATGAAAGAATTTTTTTTTATCCTCATCTTTCAAAACCACCGATGGAATACTAAAATGATTTATTATTTAAAATGTGAGTCTGGAGTGTAGGAATAAGTCACAAGCAATGACGAGTCAGATATCCATCAGACTTCAGAGGAGGTAATCAGAACCACTATTCCTTTTAGATTAGACATCTTCTAATCTCCAAAGATACAAGCCATAATCATAAGTGGCTAAAGCCCCAAGCTCCCATGGTTGAAGACTGGATATAGTTCATCAACATATGCATCAATATATAAGATGGAAAAATATTCCCTCAGAATACAACAAGACAAATTACCAATATATGGCCGAGGTGCATTGACTTTATCAGACCCAAAGACAAGACTTTACGTGAGACACATGTGTATAACTTGAATACTACCATTCTTCCCAGTTATCTTGTGTTGTACTATAGTTCTGTTTGGTACCAGCAATTGATGCCTGCAAAATATGGCATATGGGGAACCCAATATATTTTCATCTGGAAATTTTATAATCTCTTAAAAAATATTTGTTTTCTTTTTTAGAGTGTCTTCTTTGCAGACACTTTAAAGGTGAGAAATGTCAGGTAAAACAAGTAATAACAAGTAAAAGTGTCATTTTTCATACTTTCATTGTTATGTAATTTACTCATTTATTCTTTTTTTCTTTTATTATTTTGTATTTGTGATCCAATTGATCAAAGTATAAATGATTCCCTTGGATGATAGAGATGGCTGTCTTGATGATTAATTTAATGGAAACTGGAAACCTGGATGGTTTTTGTTTTTGCTTCCTTTTTTGTTTCTTTCCTATAAACACTTGCTTTTGTAGTGTTGTAAAATTGTCAAAGCAGGCGTGAGGTAAAGTATTTGTAATTGTCTTCTGTAAATCCTCTAGCTGGCAATAAAAAAAACTAAAGAAAAGAAATGAGTCAGATAACTGAATACAAGCACATTTCCATAACTTGTGCTGTGATGTGAAGGCTGCACCCACGATCACACCGGCAGACTAAACACATTGGTAATATACTGTAAAGTCCACTCACTCTCACGGTTAGTTAGTTAGTTGGGTTAGTTTACAGTTATTTTGTGGTTTTATTCATAGTTCATATTGAGTTGTTAGCAAACTATATGTCTAGTGTTTATTTGAAGTTACTTACTTATTGTGTTTTGGCCACGTCTTGTGTGTCATCATGGTTTGGCCAGCCAATATTTATGTTCCCCTCTGTGACAGTTTAGATTTGTTGCAGTTCATTGAGCTGTATTTTGCGTTCAGTTCTGTTTTGTTGACCTATTTTAGGGCCTTTATAAGCTAATTCTTACTTTGTCTTCGCTCATCTTTTGGGTAAATAACGTTTTTGAAATGTAAAACCTGCGTCCTCGCCTCCTGTCCCTTACTTGTGTATTCAATTAAAAGTTTTGTTAAAAGAAGTTGATTTCACTAATTTTGCCTCCCTGTTTTTATATTGTTTAGCTTAAATATTATATGCCAATATAACTTTGTTTTGCAGAAATGGTTTTCTTTATTGTCCCCACACTGCTCTGCCCTCAGTCACACCTTCCAGCTGCTCAGGTGGAGAACATCCTTGTGACCTTTCTGATGGCACCAATTAACTTCACCCATCAAGGTCAAGTTGGTGCCCTCACATTGTTTCCAGGGTAACACGCACCAACTCTGGTTAAAACAAATTTGCAAAACCCACGCTATATGTGTGTAAAGGAATACTGTACCATAATGAAATCCTTCTTTCAACAGTAATTTGTAATGCTTCAGGGTTTTGCGTGCAATCCAACTAAACAGCAGTACTTAAGCCATTATTCTTACATCTCTATTGAACCTTAGGTGGAAGGTTGCTTCACTCATCTGTAATCCAGAAGTCGTCTATTAATAAATGTACAATGCTTGAAATTATTTTGTTAATTTGTCATGGGCTATTCAGCCTAACTGCATTTCATTTTACTGCACGCAATGAATCTGAAAACTTAGTCGCAAAAGGCAGTAACAGATGATGCCGATTTCTCAGTCTGGATTTGAATATTTGATCATTTGCTGGAAAAAAACTAAAAACGTGACTTTGCTTATAAAAGCCATCGGTGATAAAAATGATTGTTCTCCTTTTAGATGACATCTCTTTTAATCATACACAATAGTTGCCCCAATGTAATTAATGAAATCGCATTAAGTGATTGTAATTCTCCCCATTCTAAATGTCACATTAGGTCTGGTTGTGATAATATTTGATGGGAGGTGGAGAAACACCGAGAGAGGGGGAGAACATATTAGGGAATTTAATCAGCTTGTGTGACAAAATGTGACCTTGACATCTTACTTTTTCCTCCCTCAGCTGAAGCAAGCGGCAGCAGCGAGAGCTGCCGCGTGGAAGCAAACAGGCACGGGCAAACGTAATTGAAAGAGAGATTTAAATTATCTTTTGTCAGGACAGTCTCGTAACAGTAGACCTGGAGGAAAAAAAAACATTTTATCAGCACCGGATTGTGACAGCATTCAGCCAATTAGGCCTGAGTGATTGTTATCCAGTGCCGTTATCGTCATCATCCCTCTTATTTTTGGGAGTATGAAGGACGGCATTAGAAAAGTGGGAAAAGCAAAGATAGAAAAGCTGCCAGACGGAGACAAAGGGAAACCGAAGGAGGGCACGTATGAGGTGAAGCAAATTAATTAGTTTTGCTAAATCCTCCTCAAACAGCAGAAGCCAGTGTGGCTCCACAAAAGGCCATTACTGGTAATCAATTTAAATCTGTTTTACCCTTCCCAAGGAAACCAATTAGGCAATTTAATTTGGCTTTTTTGATTCACAGCATATCCACTGCACAGGATGGGACGTCCAATTCGCGTCCTGCAGGGAGGGACAAGTGAAAACACTGGGAGGTGTTGTTGGAACAAACAAAGCTATTGATCTGAGGGAGGCTGAGGGAAGAGTGAGGGAGATGCGCAGGAAGAATGGCAGGATGATGAATTCATGAATTGGGGTTTTTGTTAAGAAGACAGTGATCCCGCTGTGTCCACTTGAAACTGCGTCAGTAATTAAAGTTTATTGCAAGTTCAGCTTTTGGCTCAGTTTTCCATGAAATGTGAGTCTTTATTTAAAGCAGTTTTGGCTGTATTCTTTTGTTAAAAGAAGCTCTTTTTAATGTCACTAGATGGCAGTACTTCACTGCTGATGATTATCTCAGCAGTTTGGGGTGCTGTGACCTGGCTTGAGTCCTGCAAAGCTGCTGGTTCAAAGTCAAATCTACTCCATTGATTCTTACAGTCACATGTCCTTGAGATGCAACACACATACGGTAACATCCATATATGCGCACATACACCTGCATTTTCTTGCACCAGTGAAACCCTCACACTTTTACAAACGCACACACACCGTACACTGAACGTCCGCTTAATCAACAATGTCACCGCACAATTTCAGCAGATTGGCTGTTGGGTTGGCACGCAGGAAAGTGTCAGTCAGCTGTGTCACCCATCATAGCGAACACACAGTCTCTCCTGTGGGGATACAGACGGGGCCACATTTCTGCGCCTGTGTGCTATCCATCTCCCATTATGCCTTCCTGAGTGTGTGTGTGTGTGTGTGTGTGTGTGTGTGTGTGTGTGTGTGTGTGTGTGTGCAGCTCCTTGTATGTGAGGTGTGTTTGTGTATGTGTGGGGAAATGGGATGTCAACTGGTTTGTCATGGTAATGGGGAACATGTGTGATTGTGACAGACAGAGTTCTGGATGACCGCACACGGTACTGATGCATGTGCACACATACACGAGCATATCGGCCTAATGCATACAAGCGTAGACACTTAAAATGTGAACAAGAGCAGAACTTTATGAAAAATGGCTTAAATTACTTTATAAATACTTTATATTTTTCTAAAATGAACCCAGAGAGGAGGGGCAATAATCCGTACTCGCCTCTCAATCTTGCTCTTTTCAATTTTTCCCTCCTTCATCTTTATCTCTTTTTTCTTTCCCCTCATTCCATCGCTCCATCCTCCTCAAGCCAGCTGCATTTCTTGGACAGGGCTCCTGGCTGCGGTCTGAGAGAGGCGAGTGAAGCTAACCGTTTGAGAAAAACAGCTCTGGCAAGGCCAATTACACCCAGACAAAGCACTTTGCATGTTATTGTGTTAGGGATTCATGCTTGATTGACTGAATGGGTTCTAATGAGGCTGGGGAACGGCATGCGAGAAAGGAAGAAACACTCTTCAGCTTCCCCCGATGGATTGTATCACCCACGCACTCACGTAGACAAACACACGCGGGTACACACACACACAGTTACAGTGCAAAAGTGTGCAATCACACGGGAGCACGTTTACAGTGAAGATGCATGCAGATCAACACTAACGCAAACAACTGTTCTCAGGTTAAAGCTATAAAGTTGTGTGCGTCTGTGAGTGTGTGCAGTGGGCGGCAGATGAAGAGGAAATAGTGGAAAGGTAACTGGCTGTATTGCCTCTGCAGATGCTCCTATGTGAATGCCTCACTCCCACTGGCATCCTTTTATAGTATCACTTCACTAGAGTTGGCTATAGCAACAGATGGATTGGTAAAGCCTACAGCAGTGATAAAAAATGTCAGCCGTTATTCTTGTTGGGCCTGTATAACAGATGTTGGTTTTATTCCTGTGTTGTGTTGTGCGCCGGGCTTCGACTCCACTAAGTTTCACACCTTTGATATTTTTTTTGTTCTCCGTCTCAGAGGAATGAAAGATGAAACGGATATTACTAGCCACAGGCTAATGAAAATAAACGCCGGCTACGATGTTCGCAAGATCACTGTCAGTGAAATTTAAATTGAAAATGAAATTAGCTACTGTACAGTAGCAAGGTCAAGTCAATGAAAAGGCAGGTATGAGCTGCATGTATGGAAGACGCAGAGTACACAAGCACGGCAGCAAAGTCAGAGACTGATTGCAAATCTTAAATATAATATGTAAATCTAAAATGTTTACACCATGAATCATTAACAAACAAGACATTTATCTAGAACTAATCATCTGTACCATATGCTAATTTCATTCAATTTCCATAGTTTTAATTTAGCATTTAAGGATACTTAAAGGGTAACCTTTTCAACCTGTTTTCCCATGTTTTTGTGTCTAACTTACTACTGTAATAGGACCAATTTCTGATATTGGTCCAGTATAGAGGGAGAGCACAGCAGCCGCTCACGGGCTGCAATGTTATCCTATCGGGGCAAGCTGGTACCGTCATTTAGGTCCACTAAAAGAGCTTTGTTTTGCCACTGTTGGGCTCTGATTGTTATTAGAAGTGCATGACATTATGGAAAGAAAAATCAATATCAGTTTAAGTGTATGCTATATTTAGAATATTTTTAGACAGGGAATTTACTCTTTTTGTGCTGCAGTGGAAACTGTAGTCCACAAACCAATTGGTGACGTCACGGTGACTACGTCCACTTCTTATATACAGTCTGTGGTTTGCTGGCTTTGAAGAGCACATTGATAAGTTTCACTTTCAGTTCAGTTCCCCCTCGGAAAGGACTGTCTGACGGCAAGATAAAACGATGAAAACATTCTGAATATAGCGTACACTTGAACTGATAATGATTTTTTTTTTAGGTGGGCCTTTCTTTTAGGTGGCTAAAATATGTTTTGCTGCTGGCCCCATCCACAGCAGTACATTGCTTTGCTCCTGTGCGGTAACTCCTGTCTGTTCATCCGACTGTTGTCTACTATAGGTAATACACTATGGATATGTACCTCATACAACCCCACTTCAAAACACCCAAACTATCCCTTAAAGAGACCCAGAGTGTGTGCCGAGAGTCCTCTGAGCAATATCAACCACGGCCTGCTCCTTCTTTACCTTCTTCTTTACCTTCTTCTTCCCCTCCAACTGCTCGCCCCCTTCTCTTCCACATCCCTCTCATTCATCATTTCTTGTTGCCCCTCCTCTCCTCTCCTCTCGGCTCTCTCCTCCACCTCGTCCATCTCCCCCGCCGTACTGAGGTCAGGGTGAGGGGTCAATTGCCTGGGCGCACCACGGAGCCCGTTCTTGAAGGAGTAGACATGTATCTGTGCTCTGTCTTATCTTTTTGTTTTATATCGTCTGACAACTCTTTCCCACAGGACACGACCTCACTTGCACCGGCTGCAACCCCATACATGTGTGCTCATGTATGAGCTTTCTGCATGTGTGTTAGCATGTGTGGGTGGATGCCGTGTCCTCCAGTCCTTTGCCTGCCCCCTTTTGCACATCCTTGATTATTTGCCCTGTTATCTTTACTCTCTCTTCCTGACCTTTTTCCTCTGTCTGCCTTTCCTTCTCCATCGATAGCCAGAGCTAATAAGGCAATTAAAGCCTAATTAAAGGAGTCTTCAGAGAGAGGGAAGGTCTCGGGCAACTTCATGAGGGTAAGGGAGCAGTGTGTTTACTCATGTCTCTGGCTCTCTCTCTCTCGCTCTCCTCCTGACCAACACAACAAAGTTAAAAAAGTACTGAGATAATGAAAAGCCTGAGGAGCAGCACACATCACAAGTCTTCAGATTTATGTCTGTATTTTTAGTGATATCACAAAACAGGTATCACGAGGTAACAAGCTAATTTGTTCGGCTTCACGTGTATTTACCCAACCAGCGTCAGCCCACTCATTGTTGTCAAATTTGCCAGCGCAGATCAAAGGTTCCCGTGCAGCGCAGCAGCCAGGTTACCTCTACTTGGCACTCTGAATCAAAGTCACGGATTAAGGGGAAAGTGGGTGAGGGGGTTCAAGGCCACGTGACAGACAATCATCCTCTCTTTGGGATGTGAGCTGCTTGTCACAAACAGTTTGCGATGGATCCCCGTTGTTTTTCCACAAACATCCCAAAGCTTCTCTTGCATCCCGTTGCGTACGATCACTGTGTGCACTTGTAGTTTGAAACAAAATCTTTACCCCTGATTTAGAAGGCACTTACAATGCATTAGCCTTGTGGTAATTACTAGAAACTCAATTAGAAGAAACCGCTGAAGACCAAGACCAAACTGGAGGGCTTAAGCTGCAACGCTGGTAAATGGATTTGGAGTTAATTTAGTGAGTCAGAGGGTGAAACAGCCATCAGTGATGTTTTAAGCTGCAGCAAGCAACCTGAGCGCTCAGAGCTCTGTACTGTAGGCTCATCTCCGCTGTCGTCTGCTCTCAATTGGCATTCAGCTTCACTTGTGGTTTGAGTGCTACAATCAAATTGCTCTGGGAATTTATTTTACGCATGCGTGTGCTGCCTGGAGGACCTTGCATTTTCGTGCAAGTGACAATCCTTTATTCAACATTTCTTTTTTTTATTATTTCTAAGTGATGTTTACACATTTGTGTACTGTAGATGTTACTGTCTACACCACACATCCTGTTCAGAGTGGAAAAAGTATATTTTATTCTTGGCTCTGTGTATGTTCTCTTGCATGCCTCGGGGCATTTATATGACCTTAAGCATTGCCTGCCTATTACTGGGGAATATCTGTATTTGCCGTCTTCCAGTGTACATGTTTTGGTGTCTGTTTCCGGTGATTTGTAGAGCCCAGCTGATACTAGATATTTGAGGCCGATATTCAGTGGCGGACTCAGGCTGTCTAAAAAATAAAAAGGGCACAAACTGCATGCGGTGGGGTACCAGTGCAGAAGTTTTCAAGCATGTAGGGTAGCCTATATGGCACTGCACGTTTTCTCCACTGGAAGGGTAGCCTAGAGGGCACTTCATCATGTTTTCCTATGAGAAGGGCATCCTAGAGGGCACTTCATCATGTTTTCCCCACCACAAGGGCACCCTAGAGGGCACTTCATCACGTTTTCCTACGAGAAGTGCACCCTAGAGGGCACTTCATCACGTGTTTTCTACTAGAAGTGCACCCTTGAGAGCACTTCAACACGTTTTCATCATGTTTTCTTCACTGGAAGGCCACCCTAGAGGGCACTTCATCATGTTTTCTCCACTAGAAGGGCACCATAGAGTACACTTCATCATGTTTTCTCCACTACAGGGCCACCCTAGAGGACACTTCATTACCTTTTCTCCACTATAAGGCCACCCTGGAGGGCACTTCATGATTTCTCCACTGGAAGGCCCCCCTAGAGGGCACTTCATCATGGGGGGCGTTCGTCAAATTGCTTGTCAAACTACAACAGTCCAAAACCCTAAGATATTCAGTGTAATATCACACTTAAGAAAAGCAGAAAATCCTCACAACTGAGAATCAGAAACCAATTTATATTTAGCATTTTTCTAGAAAAAATTACTTAAAAAACTATCAAAATAGTTGCAGATTAACTTTCTGTCGATTGCATGGTGGCTTTCTGTGACACAATCACAATTTCCTGTTAATAATTGGCTGACATATTTTTCAGATGCCATCATATGTGAGAGAAACTAAAATCAGCCAATGATTTGGGCCATGCCAGCGTATTGGTCAGGCTCTGGTGGTGTGCACCACCTGTACATACTGGGACTGTAATATTCTGCAAGCTGGTAAGTCCTACCACATATTGGACTCTACCATCTAAATCCATGGAGAGAGAAGTACAGCGAGCAGATGGACTGCACGTCGCAGAAAGTGTGGGTGGTAAATCTGCATGTCCCTGTATGTGTGCTTGTGAATGCTCCTATTTGTGCCAGCATGTGTGTGTGTGTGTGGTGTGTTGTGTGCGTGTGTGTGTGTGTGTGTGTGTGTACACAAAGGTGCTACTGTAGGATCTTGGTTTTTGCCTTGGAGTAAAGTTGTGTGTGTGTGTGCACGTGTGCGTGTGTGTCCTGTGGGCTGGTGAGTGGGTGTGCATCGTGAGAGCACTGCTGTGCCTCCCTCTTCTGGGGACCAGATGGTGATGGTGCCGGTCGCTCCACCCGACTGTTTCTGACATCATCACTGGAAGACAAAGGGAGAGGCAGAGAGAGAGAGAGAAAGAGCTTTTCTGATACATAAGCTTATGTAGTCAGATTTGTTTTCCTCTGATTCTCAGATTCATTGAAGTTGGAACCCCCCCCCCTCCTTTTTAAAAAAAAGAAAATCATCATTCATGTAATTCAATTTATGAAACCAAAATCAAAATTTTCAGTGATTGCAAAACGTATACCACAATGCAAAAGTACTCCATTACAGGTAAAAGAATTCCTGCAATTTTACTTCACTGAAGGTTTGCAAGTATCATCAGTAAAATAGACCTACAGTATCAAAAGTTTAAAAAGTAAATAGTCCTCATTACATAATGGATTATTATACACTTAAAAGCAGTGGTGAAAGAAATATTCATATTGTTTACTTATGTTAAAGTATCAATACCTGTGAAAATACTCCAGTACAAGTATAAGTCCTGCATGCAATCAGAACTTTACTTGAATAAAAGTATGTATCTATCAGGGACATTTACTTAAAGTATCAAAAGTAATAGTACTCATCCTGCAGAAAAATGGTCCCTGTCATTATTTTACTATTGAATATGATGTCTTTGGATTAATATTACTGCTGCATTAATATGTGTGTTGCATTTTACTGCTGTATTTGTTTAACATTGTGTTAATTTTAACAACTTTATTTACTGCCAAGTAGCTTAACTGACAGCAATGCATCATCTGCTCTAGATCATCATACGCTTCTAGCGTTGCTGTCCTGCGAGAATGATGCATCTCTAAAAAGTAAACTTTCCATGTGTTCAGAAAAACTGCCACTTTTCAGCTTTGTGACGAGGCATTTTCCAGCTGATCCAAGAGAGTTTCTAAATTGTTCATTTATTTTAAAGGTGCTAAATGCGAGATTGGGAGCATATCTGTTGCCCCCGCACGGCTTTCAACATGGCAACCACTGAGCATGCAGCTAGCAGCTATTGGCGCTAACAGTGCAACAGTGATAAACAACAGCAACAGTGCTGACAGAGTTTACTGTGTTTAACTGAGGGGGGAACCGGAGGGTGGGTGGGTGCTACCACTCTGACAGTGGGGCACGCTCACATGCAAGAACATGCACCAAAAGCATGCACGGCCGGCCTGGCGATGTCAACAAAGCACGTAGAAACTTGGATTACAACACACACAGAGGGAGAGCGACTTCATTTTCTGCTCAGGTAGCCACAAATAGTTGTTTGCTGCTATATAACACTCTGGATATCGTAGAGAGAGCCTTTAAGAAGTAGTTGAATTTTCTCAACCCATAAAGGAACACCTCATCCTTAAGTTTATCAGAAAAAAATTTGTATTCAAAATCAGATCGGAGACACATGATTTCCACTGGACATGAAAAATTGTAATCTGAAAAGAAAGTAGTAACTAAAGCAGTCAGACAAACATAGTGGATTAAAAAGTGCAATACTTGCCTGTGAGATTGTTATGTTCTGGTTTCAACAATAGCTTGAACTCAAATGCAGACACAGACTCAAGTCTTTTAAAGGTGAACAAAGAATTCATTTACACAATTATTAAATGTCCAATGAACAGGGCTGGGGATCCTGGAGGTCCGAAACGTGGCAGTAACAAAGTCAATACTTATTCACGGAACGGGGGGCACGGGGAGGGGGTGTCCAGGAATCCTTCCGGAGGGACAGATGAATCCACTAAAGCTCCGAGCGGTGGAATGGCGTCGGAGAGTGAATAGGCAGGATTAACTAAGGCAGGGTTCCAGGTCGAGGAGGAGCAGAGTGTAGTAGTGAGCGGGCAGGTTTTAAACCAGGAAGCAGCCACAGCTGGCAGGTGAACAGACCTGAGCACAGAGCAAAAACGAGGTGAGTCCAAACAATCCAAAAACAAGAGCAACAGCAAAGTCAAGAGCAAATACTAAGTGAGCCTGAATTAGTCTAGTACCACTGAGGGCGACGGAACGATCTGGCGATGACTGGCAGGAAAACCGGGGTAGATATACTGCAGGTGTGTGTGATGATTGGATAATTGCTGTCAGCTGCTCCAGCAGTGCCTGCCCAGGAGAAGGAGGAGGAGGAGGAAGGCCACACCTCCCAACACACTGACAGACTAGACAAACCAGGGAAAAACACACAGGAGACAAAAGGGCAGGGAAACAGAGGAAACAAAAGGAAACACTAGACTGCCAAAGTGATATCATGACAGAGATGTAGCGGAGTAGAAGTATAAAGTTGCATGAAATGGAAATACTCATGTACAATTTCTAGGTAGTTGTACTAGTGATGCAACGGCCCTGCAATAAATCCCCTTCATGAAGGTTATAATGTTTAGTTTTTTGTTGAAACATTCAACATGATGGCCATTTTGGAGGTTTTAGATTGTGGTTCTATTGAATTATATTGAGTTAAACCGAGAGGTTATTCTAATAATCAGTTTACCGTTATTGATAAAAATAGGGTGGAATTGAGTAAATGTAAAAAAAGAAATTAATTGAAACCCTTTCAACCAAATTTCTAGACAAAATAAAAACAATTACAGTAAATAATGTATGTGGGGTAACGCTGAGATCAAATGAATGTATATATTAATTTAAGGAGAGCACATCTGATAATTCTGTCGGACCTGATCCATCCCATAGTGCAGCGGGATCAGGCTTTAGCCAATTATCTTAAACTTGGGATTACAACTGTATATTGTGCGTTAGTGAATAAGATTAGAACAAATGCTTTTTTTGTATTCTAAATGCAATTATAACTGTTCAATATTTACACCATTCAACGCCTGAGACCGGGGAGAGGAGGAAAACATTTTAAGGAGATTCATGGCCACAGCATATGCTAGAATAAAGAACTACATTAGCCAGGACTGCTTGCTCAGCATTAGTGATGGCGACTCCCTTTCCCCATCATTTCACTGTGCAAGTGCATGCTGTGCAATATGATAGGGACAGGTGTGCAAATTACACAAGGGGAGCTAATCACCAGCCACACTCAGCCCGACAGGCTGACGCTGCCTTGCTGCTTTGCCTCCACTTCTCTCCAAAAGAGTGTCTAATTGTATGTGGAGGCGACACGCTCAACGACAACACGTCGCAGCAACATTATGGGCCATGAATCAGAGAGCGCATAAGCCTAATCGTGCTTATGTTTGATCTGACTCTGTGATGTGATACATGTGATTAATTTGGGATATGACAGCAGTAAAGGAAGCGATCATTATTTATAGAAGTTGTGTAATAGGTAACAACCATGGCAGTTTAATTTGGCTTTCTGATTGTAAATGTATCTGTAAAATGCAGCGTATTATATCTCTTGGTTTAGTCCTACTGCAGCTGAAATGATACAGTGGCTTCGTTTTCCTCTCATGCAGCCTGAACTCCTCCAATATTCCCACAATCCCTCAGGTCCAAAATTACAACCAGTCTTCAGCGGATTGAGGCTCGGCTCGTATGTAAAGGTCATACGTGACTATTAATGAGTATCTTTGTACCAGTCTCTGTCTCTGGAGCTTGCTAATTGAGCTAGAATCTCCTCCCCTACATCCCTTGGATGTACATATAGGGACATGTAGATGTACATGTAGAGAGAGAGCTGACAAAAGGGTGTCTTTTTTTCCTTCCCGCTGCTGCTGCTAACTGCGATGGTGTAGCTAAATGAGGCCTGTGATGGACGCCGTGCCAGGCAGAGGCGTCCAAGCCCACCGCTTCCCCTTCCCTCACCGCCTGGTGCGCAGTGCAATGGCCAATCAACTGCTCACACAAAGGAGGAATTAGCATATTCCCTGGCACAAAATCACTCCCTTAATTGCAGCTGCATTCAGCCCGTGTTCTCCACACCTCCTCTCCTCTCCACTCTCTCTCCATTTCTGTTATTTTTTTTCATCACCAGCCTTTTCCAAGTGTGTGTTTTTCTGTTATTCTTTCACTTCATTCCCCCTCCAATCATTCAGTCTTCATCAGACGGCTATTGTGTGAGCTCAGGGGGAGAACGCAGAGAGAAAGATGGGGGCTGGGAGTGTGTTTGGCATGCTGTACTATAGGAACAAGGTTGTCAGTCTCAAATGATGCTCTCATAATCAGCACATTGGAGCTCGGTTGCTGCACAGAATGACAATATCGGCGGTATATACGTTTCTGTGGTCTCCCTTTTGGCCTGTCAATCTTTCTTTATCTCTCTCGGTTTGTGCTGCCTCTCACTGCTTCCCCTTTCTATCCCGACGTTTTTGTTTGTTTCTTTTTAGTCCTTCTATCCGTGCTGCGTTTTCTGGTGCTTTACTGTTCTTGTGCAAATTTCCTTTGCTTTGCCTCCAGTGTTTCATCTCCATCTTTCGCTCCTGTTTCCTCACCGCCGCCCCTCTCCCCCGCCACCCCCATGTCTCAGTTTACCCATTTCCTGCTTTACCTTTCTTGTCTCGATCTCTCTTTCTTGTGTTAATTACAGGCAGCAAAGAGTAAGCTGGGACTTAAAGGGTTTCTTTAATGCTAGTTTTGTTTTCCTGAGTGGCTGTGTGTGCTAATAGCATACCTGCCCGTGCTCTAAAGATCTCTTTCACTATCCACATCTTCCCTGACTAATAATATGCTCAGAGCAGTAAAGCACAAACCCGAGTTATGATTAGACTCCAAGTCAACCCTTCAGTCCCACTGTCACTGCCTCTACCTACTATCGCCGTTCAAAGTTTCTCCTCCTGTACTGTCATATTCATGTGAATCTTCTCTCATGCTATCATGCTTGTATATCTGCCTCCTAACTCGGTTGTCATCACTGGGCTCACACACACCTATCTCTGCTAACACCGTCACAGCTTTATCTCTCATGCCGTATACTGTCACAGTTGTGGTGTGTCTGTCTACCTCTGTTGTTGCTTGTAGTTTGTCTCCCAGCATCGCTGTTGTGGTAGCAGTGTTTATTTTGCCAGTCAAAGACGAGGCAGAGACAGCATCACTCATCCCTGTGTTGTGGAGGGAGGCTGTGGGGAGGGAGAGAGAGAGAGAGAGAGAGAGAAAATGAGAGGCCACAGTCACATTTCAGACTGTTAAGAGTCCCTGGTGGTTTACACAGTTGTGTGTCTGAGATAAGCTGGGGTCTTGACTGCTGTTATGCAGAATTTCCATACAGTTGGAAGACTTGTGCTGTGATGCAGGCACCCCACTCGACTGGTCTCACATCCAATAGGATGGACCTATAAGGTTCACCTATACTGAAAGCTCTGCATTCAAATCAGTTCACTCTGAACAATAAAGCATATAAAGAAAAAGGTTTACAGAGGTAGAAGGTTGGGCGATATGACTAAAATCCTCCATCAAGTTAAATGTTATTATATATTGCAATATCAGTTTATGTTATGATATAGCACATTTCTGCAAAAATCAATTAAGAAACTTTATGGATAAAATAACCAGACATGTATATCTGATTTTGGCTAATCCTGCAAATTAAATACATGAGAAATCAAGGTATTTTATCACAATGATCTGAAAAAAATCCAATATTGCCATGAACCAGTCTTGCTCATTGATTTGCAACAATGCCCACAAGGGCCTAACACAACCAGAGACATTTAAGAGAGACAGTATCGACCACAATATAAATAGTATAACAAAATGTCTGATCTATCTATATAGTGCTCCAGGGATGACGTATTTTTGTAGACCAACCAGGAAGTTAGCTTCGCCCTGGTTCCCTCGACAAAAACCCAGTGGGATTTTTCCATTGGGTTTTGGATTATTGCAGAAAATAAACTCTGTGGTAAACACACGTAAATGTTTTGTTCAGCAAGATAATCAATAATCAAATCAAGCAGTCTGATTGGTTCATAGCCGTGATATAATAACCATATGATGTCTATTTCTTAGCACTTTCAGTATAAAAAAAACGTTAGACTAATGTTGTTGTTTAACGACAGGGTCACAGGGGGATCACTTCCGCCGACACACAGTATACAGATACAAAGTAACAGAGATAGCTGCTAAAACCCACGACAAAATGGACAAATTTAAGGTTAACTTCTATGGAGGAGTGGTTTGAGTAGAGCCCATCTCCAGAAAAAAATCCCCCTGCTAAAGGACATGCAGCGCTGCGTAAAGACGACGTTCTACAATGTGGCCCAGAATATGCAAGCAAGTGGGGACGCAGCAGAGATACACTTACCACGGCCTCCGCCGCACCACGATTCAGAAACTATCTGATGCAAGTCTCAACACGAGAGAGATTATAAGTGGATTGGCAACCGAAACTCATGGACAAGAGAAAGTGGAGCAACGTCCTCACCATGCTAAGCAACAGACCTCCACCTAACAAATAAAGGCAAGCTTAGCAGAAGCAGTGATCTGAGTCATTGTACTGATGCTGGACATTTTTTCAGTGGTTGCACAATAAATGGCAACATACAAATAATGTAAATAAATAGCCAAATAATGAAATCAATATAAGGCTAGTCTGTGATGAAAAAAGAAATATGCAAGCCGCTAGTGTACGTTCCATAGAAACCGCCGTTCCATAGCAGGGCGGGCCTTATTCTTATTTATCAATAAAAACTACAACTGGAATGTGTCTATAACTTTCGCATTGCCATACTTGATGACCATTTTATAAAAGCAATGGCAATCAGATACCGGTGTTGTGTGGGTGGAGAATTGATCTAATTAGCGCAGCTCTATAAATAGAGGTGGATGATTGTTAGACTGCTGTAGAAGAAAGTCTTTAATATTCTTCCAGCTCTGGCAGTTCACGCTGTATGTTATAATAAAACCTAAAACGGATAATAAAAAAAAGTAGGTGCAAGGTGATAACAAGCTGCAGATGTTAATCAGCACAATGCAACACAGTCCCACCCAGTGTAGACAGGAAGTTACGCAGTTGGAACAGTTCCTCATTGCTAGAATCCAAGATGATACAAAACTTATTTTTTTATTGGTGCAAAGGGACAATAAATTAAAAAAAATCTTCTTCACCCAACAGAAGCTGCTCTGTTGTATTCAGTGGGCAACCTTTGGGTCTGAAAAATGAAGCCAATGTGGAAGTGACTCAAACTTGCATTCTTTCTAATAGCCAGCAGGGGGCGACTCCTCTGGTTGCAAAAAGAAGTCTGGTTGTATAGAAGTCTATGATAAAATGACCCTACTTCTCACTTGATTTATTACCTCAGTAAACATTGTAAACATGAGTCTATGGTCTCAGTCGCTAGTTTCAAATCTTCTTCAATACAGCATGGTGTTCATTTAGTAAATTATGGTCCCATTTAGAATCAAATAGACCATAAAGCAGGGTATGTTTTATGGCGTGGCTAACTTGTGATTGACAGGTCGCTACCACGGCGTTGTCCGGTTTGGGAGTTGTCCGTGTTTTTGTCTTAGAACTTTGACCCTTTCACAGTGCGTTTTCAGTTCATGAAAATTAATTATAACCTTTTTGGTCACCTATAAATGTCTTATTTAGCATTCGTTGTACTTACTTACTCGTGTCACTTCTGATTACAAAAAAACAAGATGGCAATGGCCAAATATCAAGATGGCAACGGCCAAAATGCCAAACTCGAGGATCAAAACGGCAGTCCACGGACCAACGGGTGATGTCACGATGACTACGTCCACTTCTTATATACGGTCTGTGGTTGTGTTGCGCTCACTGATGCCACTGGTGGCAGGAAGCTATATTGCAAACACCAAGAATCCTACATCAGTGTGAAGGGTATACTTGCACTCATTTGTTAGTTCGTAAATCTGTCAATTAATCCATCATATCTGAATTTTTTCCAGCTGGTATAAATTCTCTCATAATTTTGTTTGAAACACAAGCAATAAGCAATTCAATGTTCTGCAAAATCTTCCACTTGAGCCACCTGCATTATTCCTAAGACATGAAATCACTTAACAATTAAGAGACATTATATTGAGTAACATTGTTATTATTGTCATTTCATTAGGGAGTTATTCTCTGTTCAGACTAGTGTGTTCATCCTGTTTGTAATCACTTGGATGAGCACACCAGTATGCAATACGTAGGATGAATATGATATTCAGAGATATGCGGATATTAGCTGGCTCACTGACACATGTAAACATCCAATCCTGTGCAATTTGCAGTTCGTGGTAGTGGTGGTAGGGCTCGGCATTGGTGTTTTAAATCATTTTCAAAGCTCCCCTTCAAGCGTGGTGACGGCAGTTTCTATGTCTTTATTCATCCACCGTCTCTTTGATCAATTCAAAGCTCAAGAAATCCTCCGCCAATTACTCTAAAACTAACCTGTCACAAATTGCTTTTGTTATTAGCATATCAAGTCCGCTATGATTACAGTGCAATACTCCACTATAGCACGGAGAATTGAATCCTAAATATATTCTCCTCTTTCCCCACATAAGGAATAAGTAATTCCACATTGTTCTCGCTGACAGTTTAATAGTGTAATACAAAGGTTTGAGAAAATGTGGGTATAATATGAAAGTAATTGTGAAAAAGCCTGAGGACATTTTTAGTAGATGTTGCGGAAAACATATCTCCGCTCGTTATATTGTGGAGAAACTGGAACTCACACTCAAGGATATAACAGCACACAAACATGTTGGATTTGAAATAATAATAAGGAGTTAACTCAATGCAATGTTTTTCTTATGATCTGGTTTTACAGTGCAACCTAGTTCATGAATCTTGCAGATAAATCTTAATAAGCGTGGCTCTCTGGTATTAACAGTGTTTAAACTGGAAGGCCTGCACAAATAGCCTCTTTATTAATAACGCTTGACAGGGCTTCTGGTTGGAAGCTAAAGGCTCATTAGAACACACTAACTAGTCCCTGGTAGCAGAGACGCATAGCTGCTACTGGTCTCAAATAAAGAACTGACTAATTGGCTAATTACATTCACAGACAAAGCTCATGAGTGCTTTGCTTATGGACCTCATTTTCAAAGGGCCAGTATTTAAAATGCGTGGCGTTAAACCGGGGTCGCTCTTAAGGAAGCTCGCTGAATAATGAACACACGCGACCACACATTGCCACAAATGCAGGTGCCTTCACGCCGCACACACTAACCAGCACAACTTATTGGCAGAAAAAAGGAGCAGCGACTTCGCATCATGCAGCTCATTAAGGAAAATGCATTCATTAACATGCTTTGTGTCTAAACTCTTAATAGAGTCGACCGATCTAAAGTGATTGAAAGAGAATATCGCTTTGAAAGATGCGAGAGAGCGTTTATGTGTCTCTTCAATCAGTCTCTTTGTTCCGTGGCTCTTCAAAAGTTATCAGGTTGACAACCTATTTCTGGGAATTTTTTATACTCTGCTCCAACTTTTTGAAATGAGTCCCAGTAGTGGGCTAAATAAAGCAGAGCTGGAAGATGAAGATGAAGAGCTGGATGAAAAGAGGAGTGGGGGAGGGAGAGACAGAGTATAGCTGACCCGACAGGAAGTCTTTGACAGGGACCCACACGGCAGGTAGCAGAGGTGCAGGACTCTGACACTGAAACTAAGCGCACAGTCATTCATCACCGTGGCAACTCCGCCTGTCAGTACGGCAAGCCGAGGGACAAAAGAGGCGGTGCCGGGGCAGATGGGAAGGGAGGATGCTCGACCAGAGGAACCGTGGTCAGAGAAAGAGACAGGACAGCAGCCAGGATGTGCAACGACACACACACACACACATACAAGTTAAAATAGGGGCTAAAGCGCGTGTTGACCGATGGCCTTCCTCGTCCCTCTGTCCACACTGCAGACCGGCTGTCTGGAGGAAGCAGATACAACACATCCATCATCACACTCCCCCTGTCTCTGAGACCTCTACTCAGGCTGCGGTAGCAGTGCAAGTGTGTGTGTGTGTGTGTGTAAGCAAGTGTGTGTGCATTTGGCAAAGGGGTATGCAGGTTTTTTCTACCTCTGTCCTCTGCATGTATGACTGGCTCCAGTTATGTGAAAAGAGGACCAGCATTTATTTGAGCTTGCCTCCTTGTTGTCTTATTTACAAGTGCCAACAAGTATTGGAGTGCATGAGAACATTTATATAAGCCCTGTTTACTCCTCAAGTCCTCGCGGGAGAGGGGAATGATTAACATTTCATCTGACAACATTGTCTTTGGTTGTGGTTGTGTTTATGCTTGTGTGTCGCCGCGTTACAGAAGAAGAATCTCACAACACAATCACGCAATGTTTCGAGCCAATCAATTACAATCAGACTCATTCAGATGTGGCCCGAGCTATGAGCTCTTCTGAGCTTACTTAATTTCAAAATCACATCAAATTCACAATTAAGGCTGATTACCATCATCACCAGCTTGTTGTCAAAGGATTAAGGGAACACAAACAAACCGTTAGCAGCCAGCTTAACAAGTATGAGCAAACAACCAGCCTGCCATTATGGTGTTATACTCAATTTAATAATTGTTTGTCTGTGATATAAAAAAAAAAAAAAAGCTGCTGTGGTTGTGTTCAGTCAAAGGACCATCAGGAGCATGCATGTATAAAGAAAATTGGATACAGCGTTGTAGCCGTTCATTCCTATGAGAGTTGCTCGGTGGCGCATGAAGCCCAAATGGCTCGAATGCCGAGTGATAAAGCACCCGGATCATCCGGCGACCTTCCGCATCCATTGGGCCCATAGAGCAGGTGCAGTAGCGTTTCCTTTAACTCCGGCTGCTAGCCCTCGCTCCAGCCTCGGTCTGGGTTTCATTCAAATGAACGGAGGAGGGGAAATAACTCTGGATTCGGCTATTCGTGCATTTTACAACTATTAGGACCTAATGATTTAAATAAGGGATATTCAAGTATTCGTACTGGGAAGTTGATTTACCTAAAAAATATAAATATATCCGCAGAGTTACAGACGTCTTTTTCCCAATGGAAGTCTATGGGAAAAAGTATTTTTGGGCCCAATGGCATCAAATGACGGACACAGAAGTTGTATTACCGCCGTTTGGCCACTATGAAAATTTGCTTCACAGCCCGGCGCTCTTCCTGGGGGCTTGATCAGGAGCAGCGATGGTGGAATTGTGGGTAATCGTCAACCATGGTTCGAATAAAAAAAAAACAGAATAGGAGTAGAGCGGTCATTAAACTGTTCGCCATGGTAATCTGCCGAGGGCAAAATAAAATGGCAATTGGTGACAACAGAACACGTCAGTGGGGCCGCAAAGTGTTGTCGCAGCTCGCCGGTAAGAGAGCGGACGCAGCTACCGGAGACAGTTGTCTGGCTAGTAAGCTAGGTAGCTTGTCCCTCTCTGGAGCGGCGGGGAGTGAGGCGGAGTGACCGTTAGACCCGTTGTTAGAGCCCGCTGTTCGGCTTCTGTAATTCTGTAATTATTGTAGCATTAAAGCACGGCGGAATTAGCCCAAGAGCTAACTGGCCAGCTGTCCGCTAGCCAGCTTGGCACATGGAAGAGTCTTCAGTTGGTTGCAAACTCCTCACCTCATCGCTAGATACCGTCAGATCCCACACACTGGACCTTTAAGTTGTTAAATTGTACTCATTTACTCTGGCTCTCTATGCTTTGCAATGTTACTACTCCACTGATCATTAGTCGGTGCGAAACCTCACCTCAGTGTGTCCACGACTTGCCATAAGTCAACGTAGTTTATATGGAAGTCCACCCGTTACAACGGTCGCTATGGCAACGGTACACATAAACATTGCCGCCAGTCTGACCATTCTGCTATGTTGATTTGATTGGTAATGTCCGTTCTAGTCCTATTCTATTTCTATGGTTTGAATCTTGTGCAACCATAATGTTGCTGCCCTAGAGGCCACAACCGGGTGGACGTCACTGTGTTTGTACGGTACAGTGTGAGTAATTACATTTCTTTTATACACAGTGAACAAGAGTAGTACAGTACGTAGAGCACAACTTTAATTTCCCACAATTACTCCTCTGCCAGATCTGTACCACCGCGTCAACTTTGAGGGAGCAGACCACTTCATTTAATTTAAACACTGTAAGTCATAGTGCTTAGATTCGACGGAAGATTAAAATGTAACTCAGTTTAGAGTCTCTGAGGGAAAAAGGCAATCATCAGAGTATCTGGTATCTAGTTAAATTCCATGCGAGGCAGATGTAGTGCAAACTGTGATATTGATATTGCTCCGTATTAGACCAACAGTCACATAATCCTCCGAGATGATGACTGATGCTCGAGGTGCTGCAGTCAAGGATCACTTCTGCGGCAAAATCTCCAGAGGCCACAAACTGAGATTAAAACCCAATTTATAACAGTAGAGGCTCGACGAAAAATGGTGTCAGTGGAGACGAGATATAAAGGGGACATACCACAGTGTCAGAGGAGTCAAAACAAAGGAAAAAGTTGCTGTGATTCTCTTCCCGCCTTTTTTCTCACCTTTGATATTATAATTAGAAAATCTTTCACCCACATATATAATTCTTTTATTCTTTATTGTATTGTCTTGACCACTGTCTGTGTCTGAAATTGGGGTGTTACAAATTAAAGGTCAGATCTGTAAATTAAAGGTCAAACCCTTCTCAAACTTTACCCAGAACTGCCTTATTAATCTGATTACTCTCTGTAGGATTATAATACTAATTTTCATATACGTGTACTTTCACTATAGCTCTACTGCTGAGCATGCGACAGCCTCTGAAAGACAGTAAAGTCGGTCATTATCGCTGGCGACCCTGCAGGTTTTGGAGTTAATCTAATGTGGGAATATTACCTTGCAACAACTGCATGTCCCAGGATGCAAGTAAATAGTAGTTTGAGCACTAAATGAAGTCTCGACAGTCAGAATTCTTTGCTCAGGAGATTGGGATCTGAAAGCGGAAGGAATCTTTAACTTCAGCCATTTATTGCTTGTATCAGAATATCGGATGAGGAATGGATTATTCAGGACCTACAGTAACAGAAAGGGGAGGGTGGTGCTCTTCTGATCGATCCACTTCATCAATATTGAATCCGCTACACGAGGCCGGGGCACAGAGGGGAATGGGGAAGTAGGAGGGAGGCAAGCACACGAGGGGAAAAGAAAAAGACCAGACTTTCAGAAGTCAAATGTACAGAAGAGGTGGATTGTGAAGTTAAAGGAGATACAAAGGAATCTCAGCTACTAATGCAGCCCTTGGGAGCGCTACACAGCATTATCTATAATAGAGATGGACCAAAGATAGACTAAATCACCAGCCGTGGCTCTTTTAGAACATTGCTTGTAAAAGCGCGCTTAAACTGTCTCTTACTCCAGCAATAATGTGATTGTAGGCTTCAGACAACATAATAATGGGGCCTTTAAAACACTCTTAAATGCAATGTTTGTGTGTAACTCAAGCAGTAATCAACACTCAAGACTGCATTAGCGGTCACTAGAGGCAGAGCTGCTCCTTACACATCTGTGACCAAAGCACTCTGAACGGACCAACATCGCCATCCGCAGAGAATCTGCACTCTCATTTTTCATGGCTAAAAATGAATGTAAACCCTTCCATTTCTTCAGGCTTCTACACTTAAGATATGTATCTAATTGGCTCACATCATATCACAGACTATATATATATATATATAAATATAAAAGTATGAATACATCGTCAAAATAGAGCAGCAGAGACCCAGCTCCCGTCTGTGGCTCGCCAGTCCATTAAAGCTCTTAAAACATCAACTCAACAGGCATCACCGTGGTCGGCTCCATTACTGGAGTACAAGGGGAGCACGGCGAGATCACAGTAATCACCTCCTGTTGCTCTTCAGTGGTTTGAGTGATGTTCCCCTGAGGTTACTGTACATGAAAGTGTGTGTGGAGGGTGGGGGGGGATGCAAGTTTGTAAAATGTGTGAGTGCATGCAAGTGTGTGAAGGTACTTTCTGTCTTTTTTGTTTTGTCATCCATGCATGTCTGGAAATGGTAGCAGTTCTACGGGGTGCTTGAGGATGCTAAGCACCCTCAGACTAATATAGAGGCACCCTGAGATGACTTTGTAGTAAAACTTTTCACCATATCTCTGCTAACTGGCCCACAGTGCTACTCTAACTCTAACTGTAAGTGTGATGAGGTATAACATGATCATACTTACAGTTAGAGTTCACAGGTGGTGAAGCAGAGCAACCGTCTGAAATAAGCACATAACCCCACCTCTCACATTTACATGGGAAACCAAAGAACCCATGTAAGCGAGACTTAAACCCCTTTTAGACATGCATCCCTTTATGTTAAGCATGAATTCAATGACTTAAAGGCAAGGTTAAACATGCACAAAGAGGGAGAGCGAGATTAAATGCAAGATCCAAGATCACTATAATGACTGTAGGACTATTATCTCAATCATCGTCTTTCTTATGCAACACTATGAAAGAGCCACTTTGAAAATGTTGAGATCGATCTTCTCCTCGCAATGCACTGGCCGGGGCAAAAGAGGTTAATTAAAAAACCTTCTTACAATAATAATTCAACCAACAGTTTGGTGTATTTCCAATGTTCATTCAGGCAGCAGCATTTACTATCAAATAACATTAAATGATGAAACTGATGTGAAAATGAATCAGTAGTTTCACTGTCTTAAAGGAGCAGTGTGCAGGATTAGTGGATTGCAACCAACTGAATTGCATAGACTGTATTAAATATGGACGTCACCCATGAGTGGCCCTGGCTGTCACCATCTTGTCAGTGATGACACAGCCTAACTCCTGTCTAATCCAAAAATGAGCTAAAAGGTGGATCGTTGGTGGAGTTGAGGCGGGCCTGGGTGACGCAGCAGAGCAGACAGCTGGCAGCTAGCGACCTGGTACGGCACTGTCACTCAAAGCGGCCACACCCTTAATTATGCCTAACTTTAAGCCTTAATATAATTTAAACGGCTGAGCTATATAAAAAAATTCACCCGCGTAAAGTTATCATGAACGGAGAAATTAGCTATAGAGACCAAAACCTTTCTTTTTGACAGGCTGTAAACATGTTTATTTGTGTTGTAAAGTTGGTCATTTTAACATGGGGGTCTATGGGGATTGACTCGCTTTTGGAGTCAGCCTCAAGTGGCCAATCGATGAACTGCAGTGGAAGAGGACCCGCTCCCTATGTAGATATGAAGGGCTCATTCTAAGCTAATGAAAACACAACAATTCTTAGTTTCAGGTGATTATACACTAACGAAAACATAGTTATGAATATTATATTCCATTTCTGCTAATAGATCCCCCAAAATCGTACAAACTGGCCCTTTAAGGCTTCAACGGCACAGCTTTTTCCGTAAACGTTCAGTCATGTCTGAATGAAGCCATAAGGAACATTAACATAAAACTGTACATCTGAATGACAAAATGCCATCGCTTTATATGAAGCCAGCAATGTTGTCTCTTCCATGTGTGAAAAGGGCTTTAACAACCCAGTCTGCTTACTCAGTGCTAGTGATAGGAACCGATCCTTTAGCAGCTGATGGTTACTGCACAAAGCAGCACTTCAACAGTCCCGTCCTAACAATGAGGCTGCAGGCTTCACATATGCTCCAAATCTCAATTCAAAACAACTTTATTAATCCCACCAAGGGGCAATTAGTTCCAAGCAGCTTGCACAAAGAAAAATGCAATGACATACAACATACAGACAAACAAATATATCAAGGAGCTAAAATGTGGAATAAAATCTATAAATAAATAAATAAATAAATAACGGTAAAAAAAAAAGAAACCTACGGAGCATTTAAAAGTCGGACTGTAGAGATGGGGTGAGTGATTTTGAACGGCAGTTAGTTTTACAAACAGGTAAAACATAAACTCAACAAAATCCAGCGGATTCCCAAACTTAGGCTCACATGTGTCTAACGCCCGGGCTACACTGCCTGCATGAGCAGTGTGTGACGGCTACTCACACTTAATTTAGGGAGCCGTGCAAGTCTCTGCATTTTCCACAACACTGTCCTGCAAATATTTCAGAATAAAAGCCTTATGATGAAGGGCTTCTGTCCACAGAAAAACCCTACAGGGCTTTTACTTTGAAACAACGCACAACAATAAAACAACTTTACATTCCTCCTCTTTTAGTAGATGCTAACTGACTTCCCTTGCACCAAGCTACAATGAACACAAACTGAAAACCAGCCACACCATTCATTAAAAAAAAATCTAATTTTGTATTTTGTTGTGCTGGATTAGCGCCACCTGCCAATACTTGCATCAATTGTCATTTAGCCGTCGGCAGTCTGCTGTTTTTCATTTCCTGCCCACGCAGTCTTTGCAGTAGGTATTGTGCACCAGAAGCTGCCTCAGTGATTTTCTTGACCTGCTTCAAAGATGGTTTTAGGGCGTGTGTGGCAAAGGACTGGAAGTACAGCAAACAGGTGCTTTGTGTGCACGTTTGTGTGTGTGTGTATGTGTGAGATTGATGGACGTAGTTACAGCTACAGAATTACTGTCAGCCACAGTACCTGCTGTTCTCTTAAACAAGGAAGTGTACTCTGTCATTATTACTGTGCATAGGAAATTACAGCCATTCTGGTGAAACAGTGTAGTCATCATCTCCCTGAATAATATTCTCATTTATATGTTCTATATGGAACGTAATAGGAAGCCATCTGTGAGCGGGCATTTTCATAGCTATGCAATGACTTAAATAAGCACTGACACTAAATGAGCATCATGGCAATAAATACAGCGTGCCATACAGGGACGGGAGTCGGACTACTTCACAAAGAAGCTAATGAGATTGATTGATTGGATGCTCTTGTTCCTAATTGCCTTAATGAAGAATTAATATCATCACTGAATATTTGTGAGAGTGATTATATTATGTTAACGTTTCGTGATTGTACCAAAGGAAGTATGAATGGTAGGGGAGTCTGTTGTCAGGTACCTGCTGTGGACTGAAAAGCTGCACACTAAAATATACTCCATTAGTATGGAGGTCACACTTTTGGCGATACACGGCTAATTAGCCTCAAGCTCAGAATGGGCACAGTTCCAATTATTAGTCGATGTGCCCTTTTCAGTGCACAACAGTCATTCTCTTGGCTGCTGGGTGAGCGTTGCTTTATCTGAGTGGCGGTGACAGGCCGGGCAGTGGTGGACAATCAGCTGAAAGGTGATGGATGGTTCTCAAGTGCTGGTTGAACAGGAGCAGCTCAAATCTGTCTCTGGCTATGGCTTAGCTTAAGACACATAGGTGCACACTAACAACAACATGCAGACACGCACGCAACAGTTACAAGCACACACATGCATGTATCTTACAAAGCAAAGCAATTGAATGACACATAGATTACTAACTCCTCAGCACGCACGACAACCGGCCTACAATGTATGTTTAATTATTACAAATTTGCTTGTCAACTAATATAAAAAAGGAGGAAAGAATCAATTTATTTCATGTGCAAATGGCGACAAAATGTGAAAGATTTGACAAAAAAATTAACGTTTCACTCATAGAACATTTGTCACATGAACGTATCCTCATACAACATTTTGTATGATATCTTACAAAAAGTTTTTCTTCATTTTTCATGCCTACAAATGTCCAGCAACACATGTCAATTTCTGCTAGTTTCATGCATACAGTCTTTTTAAAATAAACTTCACAGGAAACAACTTGAATAGGTTTAGGCGACAAAACTACCAGCACGTTCTCATCCCGACTCGTCACATACGGTCGCTTTGTCACGACCATTTGCGACCATTTACGTACTACTACGTTTGTAAAGTGAAAATGAAACTGAATGTTGTGAAAACGGGACACGAATGAACAGCTGATTGTAACGCGAAAGTGAAACTTAACGCACGCGACACAAACAGCAGTCTCTTGGATGAAAGCCTTATGTTTATTGGACCACCTCCCCTCCCACCAACTTAGTGTGTCTTTTTGCTCCTAAAACTACGTCACCACAGTCACTCCCGGCGCACTTTCTCTGAGTGTTTACTGTTGCCGTGGATGGGTTTGCATTGTAGTTAATTAAAAGCCCGGTGCGTCTCATACTGGTGCTAAAGGGTGCCTTGTGCGTTGGAACCAAACGCAGACGGCCGTGACAAAGCCTCGTTATTTGACGCCCTGTGAATTAGAACTTTGAATTATTGTCAATGCGTCAAATCTTGTGCTTCAAGTCACCTTTAACTTTTTCAATATTAAACCAAGATCACGTTTTCTCCCTAACCAACTTTCTTTGAGTTTCCTAAACATAAAAATTTAATTTTGTTGATGGAGTGGATATCGTAAGACAAAAAAAATGAACTACAATGACGGTAAATGTTTTTCAGATACATTCAGAACATATTATAAGTGAGAGGTGTTTGGACTGCGGATATAGGCGACTAATTATGACTTGGGATCGGGCACTAATTTCATCATCCTTTAATGACAGACATTATTTAATACAGTTCAAAATACTCTGTCTGGTTCATTGGGCCGGGGCCAAGATAAGCCATATTTCACCCAATTTTGACCCAACCTGTATTAGATGTAACATTGATCCTGCTAATTTATACCATCAATTTTGAGCCTGCCCTTAAGTGGCAAAACTCTGGGACAGGATATTTAAATGCCTCTCTGAAATACCCTCTGCTTGTGTCGCACTATTTGGAGTTTTACCAGTAAACTTGCCCCTGTCCAGACTTCAGCGTGGGGCGGTGGCCCTGGCTACGCTTCTCGCAAGAAGGGTCATTCTTTTAAATTGGAAATCGCCTGACACTCACTTAGAGATCTGCTGATGTCTTTGGGTTTAGAGAAGATCAGATATTCACTTAAGGGTAAAGCCAATATTTTCTCTGAGATTTGGGACCCCTATAAAGCTTATCTGGCGAAGACTGATTTTGAACCATTTTTTTCTCATGGTTTTCATGTAAAAATGTCTCCGTCTGGCTTTTTGTTCTCCTCCCCCTCTCTTTTTAATTTCCTAACATCATTGTTGGTACTATTGTCGTCAGTGTTATTTCTTTATGTGTATATTCTTTATATAATCTGGCTAGCCATGTATTATCCATTTCTGTTCCCGTTGCGTGTATACGTGTGCAAAACCATATTTCTGGCTTGTCTCTCTGCATCTCTCTGACTGTATGTGTTTGTGTGTCTGTATAGCTGACCGACTATGTAATGATCTATGAACCTGAATTGTTCTCGTTCGTGTTCTTAACTCCAAAACTTAAAAGATAATATAAACATTTTCTTCTTATGATAAAAAAAATCTAATCTGTGTGACATGTTTCTTTCACAACACACACACACAACACACACACACACACACACACACACACACACACACACACACACACACACACACACACACAGGAAGAAAGAAAGCTGGCCCAAGTGTTGATAGACACACTAACCCCTCCCATCCTGTAACTAACATAACACAAACCTCTGAGATTTAAAAGCCAAAGGTTTGTTTTGTCCTCTTTTCTCTTCCTTCTCTTTCCCTTCGTAGGTCAGCTCATTCATCTTGAGGCCTGCTGAGACGTCAGAGCAGGGCATGGCTCAATCGATCAGGAAGTCTAACTGCCCTTTGTGTGTGTGTGTGTGTTATTCTCATGCACGTGTGTACACACAAGAGGTCTGACTGGAGCATTTTATTAGCGGCCACAGGGAACGGCAGCGGTGGCCTTTGGCTCTCGCATCACTTTCTCACCTTTTCCCCTCACACGTCTCTTAGCGCATATCTATTCTCCTCCCATCTTCTCGTTTTCTCCCGCATTTATCTGGCTTTCAATCCTCCTCCCCAATCCCTTCATCCGTTCATCGTCCTTCCAGCGCTCTTCCCTCTTTTACTGACCTCCACGCCTAATCTACCTCATCTCCCTTTCTCACAATCCTCCTCCTCTCTTGCCAAAAGAGACAGTTGACAGCTGTATCTACCGTCCGTTTACCTTCCATTTTCCCTCGGTGACACCTAATTAGCCAGTTGTCATGAGAGGAGAGGCCGGTTCGTAGGAGGAGGCGCAGCATGGCGGGGTTATTTCACCGATAACGGGCACCTGTTGTTGGAGAAGCAACGAGAGGGCCCCGAGTAGAGGGAGGGATCGGAGGATTGAGGCAGGAGAGAAGTGAAGTAAGAATGACAGAGGGATTAAGGTGTGGAAAGGGTGGGCGGAGAGAGATGGAGGCAGGATGATTTCGAAGGAGCTGAAACAGGATCGGAAAGACTGATGAGAAGGAACAAAGGAGTTCAGGATTCACAATGTCACAGTCCAGTTCTCAGGTGAGATCTTCTCCAGTCCCTGAGCACGAGCTAATAAAATATGCCATCACCTCGGTGTCAGAGGAGACAGCCTTAAATAGATTCCTTCACACACATACCCCTACACACACACACACAGGCTAGTGCGCTATGTGATCTATGAGAAAGCTTACCAAATTGAGAAGTACGCTATTGGCAGAAGATCACTTAGAAAAGGTAATATATGCAGAAGATTTCTCCGTCATGTTTTTCTATCTGAGTGATATTTTCTGTGCAGTGTGTGTGTGTGTGTGTGTGTGTGTGTGTGTGTGTGCGTGTGCACATGTATATTTGCATGCATATGAGAACACAGGCGCCCGGTAGCAGCTGCTTCCCACCACTTCTCATTGATAAAGGATGAATGACAGTAATTAGGCAAGCGGAGGTAGCTAATAGCTAGCGTGGGCAGAGAACATACTGTACATGAAATGGATTCTCCATCCGAAAGTGATTGAAGACATTCGACTTGAAGTGTCAGCTACATAAATACACTAATTAGATGGTGTCAGCATTACTTTCTCCCTCACGTTGGTTTGATGGTTAGGTAGTAATGACGCATTCCTGGTCACTTAGTATGAAGCACCGCTGTACCCGAGGAAACACAAAAATAGTAACTAATATGCACATAAAAAGGGAGTCATTAGGGCTGCAGCTAACTTGTTTTCATTTTAATCTGTCAATCGTTTTTCTTTCCAATTAGTCATTTCAGCATTTAATCTCCAAAGGCCCATCACAATTTCCCTGAGCCAAAAGGTGGCATCTTCAAATCGCAGGTTTGTTCAAACCAACACTCAAAAGATACTCAATTTACAATCGTATAATGAAGAAAGATAAAAGCAGCAAATCACTCTTTAGTCAGTAGGCAGATTCATAGATATCTTGAATTACTTAGTATCTCACAGTCGGCTTTTAGGTATAATTTATAGTCATTGAGTCAGAATTATTCAGGAAGTAATCTGCAGTTAGTTTCTGATTTGCTCTTGACTCTTTCCTTGCTAACCTCTCAGGATATAATATAGCAATAATTCATAAAAAAAAACTTTTAAAGCATTTTCGGCGCATTTTTTGCATTTATTCAATAGCGAATAGTTAAGAGATGACAAGAAACAAGGGGAGAGAGAGTGGGAATGACATGCAATAATAGTCCATGGCAGGAATTCAACCAGGGCTGTTGGATCCTAGCGTACAATATGTGTCTTAACCACTAGGCTACCAGGACACCTCCCCAAATCCTTAAATATATATATATGGAGTTATAGTTGTTGATAAATCTTTAAATGCCATTAGGCCCTGCTTAAAAGTACATTGTAATGTCTTGTAGTGTCTTTTCATTAATTGTTTATGTACTGCTTATAAATATGAAATGTGGTGGTTAAGATAAAGTTGTAGCCATGTACCTTGTTGTAAATTGTTTGTATTTGCCCTTGATGCTTTTTAAAAAGGTAATTATTAGCAGCATTAAAATAGGCATTAAGATACCATCGCAACGGTCTTCCAAGAGGCAGTATAAATGCAGCCTAAAGTGTTTCCCCTGATCTAGATTATCTAGGCAAGGGAAGACAACATTATTTTCTCCAGAACTACCATTTAATTTTTTTTTTGCTAACTTCTGTGAAAGAAATGTGCGCGCTAACCTCTGTCCCAGCATGAGTCTGAGTTTCTGCTGTCCAGAGCTGGTTAGATGGAGGACGTCTGGGCTCCTCGAGCTCAGCAAAGCTCCAGAGTGTCAAGTGGATGATCAAACAGTCGGGTCTGCTTTAAAACCCTTAAGAAAGTCTACTGTAAAACGCTTTGAACATGAAAACACATTATACACCCCATCAAGTGGTCCACAGGGAGTCTCTGTGTGTCTGTGTGTGCTAATTGCCTGCTATACAGCTATGAATCATATAATTCCCATAACTGTTGAAGTCAAACATGAAAGAAACGTTAAAACTCAGCGTAGAATGACAAGGGACATTAACACATGTGATACTATTGGACCAATCAATGCCAAACTAACTTCAAGCCAGTCTCACTATAGAAGATCGTAACTCCGGGAAATGAAACTGAGGTAATAACAAACTTCCTTTTTACGGTGTAAATACAAAGTTGATTGAGGGTAAAGAGAGACAAGAGGGATTATTAGATGTGTAAGAGATGAAATAAAACGGAGACGGAAATGATGATGTGGCAGAGAGACTTTGACAGAATGACAAATGTGTGTCTGTGTGTGTGACAGATACGTGTGAAAAGTGCCTGAATAGAGAAGGAGGTGGGCGAGTAGATGAGAGATCCCATCGTTTCACAGCTTCACATGCCACACACTAATCCATACAATGTGTCGTCAGATCACATCGAGTGTCATTATGCTGTTCAGAGGGGAAGGATGTTCTGAAATATAAATACTCTTGCTGCTGCTGTTGGCCAATCAAATACATGCAAGCGCACATTCCTGGTAGGTAATATGAATGCTGTATTTCTACTGTTTAGCTTACAATCACTGCGACAAAAGATTGAATTATTGTTACAACTTCCCAGCATTGTAAAATCCCTCTTTGTAATATTATATACCGCTGTGCGGTGTTTTGGCATATGAACCTTCAGAGTGATGGATCTAGTGTATTACTCAAACTGGACTTCCCAGGTTGTATTTCAACATCTCCCCGGTACTTGAAACAACACGCCCCAATCAATGCAGCCCTTGAATGCTATTTTTTTTAATTTAATTCTTTGTAAAGCAGCGTTGTTTTCAGTCTGAACTCTCACTTGACCCTAAAACCAGGTGTTAACCCTTAAACAGCACATTGAAGAAGTGATTACCGGTCCTTATTCGCCAGAAATGTCCTCACTCTCAATATCAAAAACTGAATTTACTCACATTTAGTTTACTGCAGGAAAAAGTAGGGCTTATTTTCTCCTTTTGTAGGCACTCGTATTCTTCCATTCCTTTTAAAATGACAATCTTAAGGCCTTTACACACTGTGGGCCATATTGTTCGTGTTGTTTTTTACTCATGAACTTGAATATTACATGGCAAAAAAGTGCTTTGCATCACAAATAAAGGAATCAACCAATTATGTTTTGCGGAACTGACATATTCAATACGTACACTATTGTGTACAACAACAATGGAGGTATAATAAGAACTGGATACCGCACCCCAAGATGGCGCCTATTCATTCCAATGAGAATTGCTCACATGGAGCACATACCAAAAACGTTTTCTAGCTTCATAGACTTCACATTGTGATGACATCACAGGTTTTGAAAAAGCTTTTCTCGGCTCGAGGAATGTTTTACAAATATAAAACCTCCAAGGATCAAAAATGTCATAATGGAAACAGTCATAATCAACCTTGTTTGCAGTTCAAGGTGTCCTGTCAACAGTTTTACAGACGTCTCTTACAATGGTGGTCTACGGGGAAAATGCTTTTTGGGCTGCAGGGGGATTTTTTTGTTGCAATACCATGGGTGGCCACTGGAAAAACCTGGAAGTGAGGCTTAGCGGCGGCACCGTATCAAGGTCTTATTATACATCCATGACAACAACACAGAGGCTCTGTAGTCTGAACCAAGACGGCAAACTTTATTACTTCTTTCAACCTTGACAAAGGCAGCGCAGACCAGATCTACTCCTTCCCGTTCTTACCTTTCAATAACAACCCTAGACATGAATGTATTGTATACACTGTGTAACTGTTTACCAGAAGCAGTTTCACTCCTATTATTTCGCTAAACTAAAATAGCTTACAGTAATTCAGGCTACACAACAATTTACCTCAGACAGACAGCCAGACGCAGCTCTGGGTCATTAGGATCCTGGTTTTGGCCTCTGCCTGCACAAATATATCCGAACCACATATTGAAAAAGTGTCGCAACTGTCGCAAATTCGCATCGCTGCTGGTATTAATCATTTTGATTGGCAAGTATTTCGCATGTGAAAGTGAAAATCCGAGGCTCATCCGCTGATGATTAATTGGCCTTCATGCATTCCTTGCGTATTTGTATGAGCTTTTACATTCATTTGAATTTAATTGCAATGCTAATGGTTATGACCCGGAAAATGTTCCCTTATCCTTGTTAAATCACCCTGCACATCGTTGCTGAGTCCACAAAGTCAAACTCATGCGCACTGCAAATGGTGTGTTTGAAAGATTGATAATAATAAAAGAGTCATTAGTTGTCTTGTTTATGGCGTCTAGTTTACACTTCGATTCATGTTTGCAAACCTAAGACTGTCTGGGATCATAGGAAAATATATCCTAATAACAGATATGCACACACACACACACACACACACACACACACACACACACACACACACACGCAAACACACACACACACACACAATGTTGTGTTCCTTATTCCTTTTAAGTTGTACACACTGAAATCCTCATTCCTCCTACCGCTTTCTTCCCCTCCCTCCTCTCCTTCGCTATCGCTGTGGGAGGTAATGAATATGGATGGAGGCTGCTGCAGAGGGGAGAGGAATAGGCCATGGTCCACAACCTCACACACACACACACACACGCACACACTCACACTACACACTACACACTTTGTTTTTGTGAATATGCCTCTGCTTCTTAATGTCCATTTCCTTATGCTCGGCTTCATGTGTGTGCATGAATTTGCCCTGACATGACTATTCAATATTTTGGGCTGTATTTATGCCTGTGGCACATTGATTTTTAGTACCGTACACATTTTTGCTCTTAACCTATTTTCCCCTCCATTTTGGTATTCCTTTGTGTTCACCGCTGAGATTCCAAATCAGATTTCATAGGTCATTAATTCTGTGAAAAACAATCAATACATTTTGTGTAAAAGTGAAGCTATTTTGTGACAACAATAGATGGGAAGGGTATATCTGTGGTGAGATCAAAGGCTCTGGTGCCTGCTGTGTTTCTGCTTCCGTGTGTAGCTACTGCTCAAATCCAGGTGACTCTTACCAGAAAATTACCCTGAAATGTCAGACTGCCACAGTCTGCAGCAGTTTTTGGACTACAGTAGTGAAATATAACTCTATAGTCTTTTAGAATAATTATTTTTAAAGGCAGAATGGGTACAACAAGCACCTGCCTCCCTGTCTAACCACAACTCCTTAATATTTACAGTAGATATATTATGATAAAAGGAGATGATGAATGAAACTAAGAAGAAAATAAAGGTGAAAGGAAACTACAGTATGAAGAAGATGATAAAGCGAGTGAAAAAAGATGAAGGTTATGGTTCTGGAGGGAAGTCTTGTTTTTGGTCCAGTTTGTGTGTTATTTAGTAAGACATCTCAAAAACTAGTTTACAGATTTCAATGATTTGCGGCCTGGGAACGAATCAGCTGGATGAGATCCAAAAATGATTTCCAAAAATGATTTCTTATAAGGAACAGTGTGTAACATTTCAGGGGATCTATTAGCAGAAATAGAAAATAATATTCATAACTATGTTTTCATTAGTGTATAATCAACTGAACCTAAGAATCATTGTGTTTTCGTTAGCTTAGAATGAGCCCTTCATATCTACATAGGGAGCTTCATGGAGTCCGCCATGTTGCTCCGCCATGTTTCTACACTAGCCCAGAACGGACAAACCAAACACTGGCTCTAGAGAGAGCCTTTCACGTTTTTACGTCACCTGAAGGCCCTCGTAGTTTTCCGACACGCTTGTGAAACTGCGGTAACGTGAGCCGCCGAGTGCAAAACCGTGATACCGCCAGCCGCCATATGACTTCCATTCAGTGGTGGAAGAAGTACTCAGATCTCTTACTTAAGTAAAAGTAAAATACTCTGCTACAAGCAAAACTCCTGCATTAAAAATCGTACTAAAGTAAAAGTACAAAAGTATTAGCATCAAAATATACTCAACGTACAAAAGTAAAAGTACTCACACCATTTCAGAATAATATATATTATATTTTTTGGATTACAATTAGTGATGTATTAATGTGTTCATCTCTTTAATGTCGCAGCTGGTAAGGGTGGAGCTAATTTTAATGACTTTATATACTGCTGGGTAGCTCAGTCTGTTATAATATATCATAATTTATGGTTGATTTATATTTTGTAGTAATCTAAATCTGCCAAGTAACTGGTAACTAAACTTATCAAATAAATGCAGTGGAGTGAAAAGTACAATATTTGACTCCAAAATGTAGTGGAGCAGAAGTAGAAAGTAGCAGAAAGTGGAAAGATTCAAGTAAAGTAAAAGTACCTCAAAATGGTACTTTAGAACACTACTTGAGTAAATGTACTTAGTTACTTTCTACCACTGTTTCCGTTGCTCCTAAAGTAGTGTTATTATGGTAAGGATGAGCGAGGTGAACATGGTTTCGCGCTCGGTGTCTCACGTTACCACAGTCTTGGAAAAGGAGGAGTGAGCGGAGGGGTACTCAGTTGGTTGCAATCTGCACACTAGATGTCGCCAAATCCTACACACTGTACCTTTAACATCTTAAGATAGGGCCTAAAATACTATACTAAATCGAAGACAACAAAAAAAACGATCTGGCATCTGTGTGTCTATTTGATGCAGATCCAGAGGCATATTAAAACATTTCTTGAAATAACAAATTTAGAAGGTTGTGCATTCTTGCCAGAGGTATGTTCGTTCTGAGTGCTTTCTAGTTTAGAAATGGGCCAGGTGATGAGGCGATAGACAGCTCTGGCCCATCACATCAGTCTGAGAGTTAGTGAAATCAGTGTGCGTCTGTCCCACTGTGCAAATCACAACTGCAAATTATACCAGCCCAATAACCCGCCCTGTGAATATTTTGCAATAACTGGAACAGCAAGAGAGAGAGAGAGAGAGAGTACACACAGGGAGAGAGAAAAATAGAAATCTGTTTTTATCACAGAGCCTGTAAATTACTGATTCTGTAGACAGCTTGTTAGTTTCACCGCCTCTCCGTCTTTCTTTTTTGGAGCAATTAAACCAGACAATTGCTCCCCTGGAATTGCCTGTCTGAAAGAGGCTCGATGCCAGCTACTCAGGAGCCAATATCCCCCTCTTGCTTTTACTGCCGCAGGCTAGCCGGGCTTCTCAAATGTGATAACATGAGTGGCCAAACAATAGAGCCAAGTTTCTGTCAATCACAGTCACAGTCAATCAAATACAATTGGCTCTCTCTACTAAGATGGCTGCAATAAGCACAAAGCAGTTATAAACTTTTAGGAGAACATGATTTTGACATCTGTTATTGTTGGGGAGAGACAGCAGCTTTCAGTGTTGAGCACAAAGGCGGCAACACGAGCGAAACTGAGCCATTATCGAAAACTGCTCCTCCAACTCTCAGCGTGCTGTATAATTTTTCCTCGACGCTTCTGCATGTACATCAGATGAAGGAGAGAACAATTCAAAAGATCATGTCAGAAAGTTTAACCCGAATTCTGCTGACTCTCTTGGGCAGGAGCATTTCCAGAGCTTTTGCTTCTCCTCCTCTACCTTCTGTTTATTCACTCCTTGTTAGTGTGACTGAGACTGGGAAATGAAAAAAGGAAAAGAAACAACACTTTTTGACAGGAACCCACAACAGCTGTCAGATGGATTCAGCAGTATAAACAAAATGCAGCATTGTTTCGAATAGGAAGGGAGGGGGAAAAAAAATCTTTTTTTTTTTGGTACCTGACTTGGGTTATGGATGAGATAGGAAACAGAAGCTGTGACAGAACTGGGGTGATTGAAGGCTTGGGAAAATAACATTTCCTGGGAAGTCCTCAAAGATTCCAACTGGTTTGAATTGAACATGAAATACAATATGGAAAGGATTTTAACAAAGCCTGTTTTTTCTCTATAAATATACAAACACTAACTACTGCCTAGTCTTTTGGTTTGAAAATGAATTCATTGCAAACATGCACACATTACACAGCACTCAGGCATTCCACTTGAACCTTAAGCGAATGAAAACCCTAATGTTATTAATCAACCACTATAAGCAGTGGGATCGTACATGAACACTGTTATCTGCCAATTTGTAGCATAGACTGTAATAAGTGGACGATAAGTGACGTCACTCATTTTGTGGACTGCCATTTTCAAGCCTTGATTTTGGCATTTTGGCCGTCACAATCAAGGTTTTTTGCAACCACAAGTGACACGAGACGGTGGAGCTAAGTACAACCGAACACTGAATGAGACATTTTTAGGCAACCAAGTTCTCATAGACTTCTATACAATCACACTTCTTTTCGCAACCAGAGGAATCGCCCCCTGCTGGCTGTTAGACTTTTCAGACCTGGAGGTTGCCCACTTCTCTTCGAAAATGGTAATATATCAGGTATATCCAGGATCAAATCTGATGATAGTTGTCAGCAAAACAATCTCACCCCAAAAAGTCTATTCAGGAGCTGTATCCCATCGCCTTCCTTAGCAGATGGAGCAGAGTTACGACACAAGGTGAGGCGCAGAGCACCCTGCGGAGGCAAGTTTAGCGTATACTTTTATCTCACCAATGTGCACCAGGCAGCAGGAAATCTCCAGTGTTTAGTACCATCTGCCTATTGACAAACCATTTAACCCCATCTGACTAGTGACATTTTGCAAACATATTTCGATGGAACACTTTGTTGATGCAATCCCCGCCTGTGGTATAGTGCAGGGGAGCTCTTTGTTTGACAGAATTGGACAGAATTGTAAAAACCACCATTGAGGAAAGCCTAGAACAGTTATCGGGGTCGGGTTTCTGCCCAGCTGATTCAACGGCCACAAGGAGGCACAATTATGCTACTGTCCATCATTCACCCTCCATTGAAATTGAATGACTGACAGCATCCTTTAGTCCAACAATCCAGTTGTGCCAAGACTTTGGTATGATTTTAAAATGGTTTTGTACAGTTATAAGAACTCTGTCACACAAAGAATGAGCTTTTCATCCATCACCCTAACCCTATCAAGTAATGTCCAGTGGGCAACCTCCGGGTCTGAGAAGTGAAGCCAATACAGAAGTACCTTAAACTTGCATTCTTTCTAATAGCCAGCAGGGGGCGGTGTTGTCCATGTTTTTGTCTTACAACTTTAACCCGTTCACAGTGTGTCTTAGTTCATGAAAGTTAATTGTAAGATTTTGGTTGCCTAAAAATGTCTTATTCATCGTTCGGTTGTACTTAGCTCCATCCTCTCGTATCAATTCTGGTTGCAAATAACCAAGATGGCGACAGCCAAATACCAAGAGGCGACGGACAAAAATGCCTAACTCAACGCTTCAAAATGGCAAATGCCAACGGGTGATGTCACAGTGACTATGTCCACTACTTATATACAGTCCATGGTAATGTCAACTGAGGAAACAATTGCTCATCCCAAGTGATTTTTCTGGTTGGCCTTATAGAGAACGAACTAAGATTTCAAACCAAGTTTTCAGTAGCTTTAAAATCTATCGCAAAGCAAAGATCAAAAACAATATTTACAACTGATTATTCTCTACTTTCTATCCTCAAACTTTTCAGCACTCCACAGGCCACAACATATTCCACATACAAGTGCATAAGAGTATTAAAACCATTTCGCCCAAGTCTTAGAATAAAGAATAAAATATTTGTAAAGGTTGCAGATTCATTTTGATGTTAATTTCCGTGAGACCTTCATCATAGTTAAAGTCCGGTATGACCAAACTGAATGACATAATCTCTGGGAGCTACGGGAGGCGGAGAGATTTACCACGGCTCCCAGCGGGTCGAGCAGGTGACCGACAGATGGAGCTGGGCTGGCCGGCCTGCTGACCAGCTGGTTCTCCACTGCAGGGAGGCCGCTCTCTCCCTCCGCTGGGCCACTAATCCTCTTCTACCACTTCCAGTCACAGCCCTGACCTCGTGGTCCCACACTGGTGCCACAGTCACTTGCTCATGACGACACAGCGCTTCCTCGCAGAGAAATGTCTTAGCTGCATCGTGAGGAGGTAAAAAATAAGGGCGTGTGAAGGCTGGGTAGCAGAAGGTTGGCGGATCAATCTCAGCTGGGAGCTGGCGATGTGACTTGCGACAGCGTGATATTCCCTGACATGATTTTCCCGCCACCGGCCTCCTGCTGTGTCTACACTAAGCTCCTGCAGTTTCAATGCAACATGTTGATCTTTCGTGGCCCACCTTTGCTCCACGTCCTCTTTCCCGCTCATTTCTTCATGCATCACTTCTTTCACTCTGTTATTTCTGTATCTCAGCACATAGCAAATTCACTTTATTTCACTCCTTCGTTTGTACATCTGAAAATCACCCGACAGAGTTTGCCATCTGTGATATATGCTTGTCAGAACACTCTAGCCAAGTTGGATATGTTTTTTTTGCTCATAAGGTTGTGAATCAAGTCAATCTTGTTTTATCTGTGCAATATCAGCACTAGCTTGTTCTTTCCACTAAAATCACAGGTTCAAATTGCAATTTATTCCACAGGGATCGAGCCTCGACTAATAGAAGCAGCAGTAGAGGAAGAGAGAAAATTTATATAGTAAGAAGTGTGAGGAAAAAGAGAAATGAAACAGGAGAATGATGGAGCCAGTACATGATCTATATATTGGCAGAAGTACTCCGCTTAAGACTTTTGGCCCTTGACTCTGAAGCGAGGGAAGAAAATATAACGCACTTTGGAAAATGGCAGCTGCACTCGGAATGTTAATCTTTCCACAAAATATATACCTGGGTCATGACAGGCTAATATCTCTCGTGACAAATCGATGCAACTTAACAGGAGTGTTGCCAGAAAAACGTGAAATGCTTGCAAAACAAATGAAGCCGAAACAAAATCACATTTTGTGGCAGATACATGGGGGCTCTAAAATCATCTGGCCACCAAAGATGCTGACACTGGCAAACAACTCTTCCCAAGGATACAACTCACCGCAACCAACTTCAGATCTTCCATGAGTAAAAATTTAAATGCTGCTCTTTTCCTCTAAACTGCTTCACTGCAATTATACAGCAGATTGAGGGAGAATTATTACTTTAGTCTGTTTTTCCGTTTCAAATGCCCTCGCTGATTATTGCTGGAGAATCACAAAGTCATCATCTCTCCTTCTCTCTTAAAGCAACTGACACTATTTTACAGAAACTTCACTTATTCTGCAAGGCTGTTCTTTGTATAAAGTATTTGATTGACTTGATAGCCTTTTAAGTCATTTACAGTGATTAATCATAGCTTAACAACCGTAACCATGCACAGCTGGGCCTGTCAATCTTTGGATTTCTCCACATGCTAAAGGTGAGCATGGGGCTGTAGTTTGAGCAGTTCTTGGTATTGAGAGTGTCTTTTTCATCACCTCTCCAACCCCAAAATACAAGATGTACAAGACACCATCTTGTGATGGGATCATACCAGCCGTGACGCCAAATTGGACCAGCGGCGTAAAGTGGAGCCAATGGCCCCTTCTCCACTTCCTGCCCCCCTACTACCAGCTCCCTTCTCGGACCACAACCATTTCCAAACTCAGCCTTCATTTTGATCTCATGTACACACCTGTTAAGTTTTGTGACTGCATCTGGCGCGGATGGAACGCTATCACGTTGACAAAATCTGTTCTCAGACAGACAGACAGACAGACAGATAGACCTATGAACACCTGGCAAAGTACTCATAAAACGCTTCTGTGGTAATTCTCGCTACAGTTGGTGTCTCCAGGATCACATTTTGCCATGATGACTCACACACACAGACTCACAAGGTGAAAACAATACCTGCCACACGCTGTCACAGCTGGTAAAAATAAGCCACAGGCAAGGTTTTCAACCAACTCAAGGTGTTAATGTTAGTCAGCTAGCTAGATACTAATATAGCTAACAGCTATATTTAAAAAAATCTGTCAGTGAGAGCTGTCATTTCTGCCGGCAAAACTGACGGTTACCAAAAATGAGAAGTCTGCTTTTGTCTGTTTCTGTCAAAAGTCAAGAACCCATGGTTACCAGCTGTGACAGCATGTGACTGGTATTGTTTTCATCTTGTGAGTCTTTGTGTGTCATCATGGCAAAATGGGATCCTGGAGACACCTGCTGTAGTGGGAACTACCACTGAAGCAGTTTTGAGTACTTTGCCAGGTGTCTGTCTGTCTGTCGACAGATTTTGTCACAGTGATAATGCCAAAAACCGTGCAAGATACAGTCACAAACCTTTACAGGTGTGTAGCTGAAATCTAAATGAAGGCAGAGTTTAAAGATGGGTGTGGTCCGAGCAAGGGGGCCGGAAGTAAGTGGAGAAGAAGCCATTGGCCCACCCACTGTACGCCCCTGGCCAGATTTGGCATCGTGGCTGGTCTCTAGTTTAGAATAACCATTTCAAGCCTATACATCCATCCATCCATTAATTGTAACCGCTTATCCAATTCAGGGTTGCAGCGGGCTGGAGCTGACCCCAGGTACACCCTGGACAGGTCGCCAGACTATCCCAGGGCTGACACATAGAGACAGACAACCATTCACACCTACGGGCAATTTAGAGTCAACAATTAACCTGCATGTCTTTGGACCGTGAGAGGAAGCTGGAGAACCCAGAGAAAACCCACGCTAACACGGGGAGAACATGCAAACTCCACGCAGAAGGGCCCCAAGCCGTTTGAACCTGTGACCCTCGTGCTATGAGGCAACAGTGCTAACCACTGCACCAAAATCTGCCTATACATGTAGCACTCAATTGGAAAGTTTGACAGGTGCAGCAGCGATAACTAAGGTGTGCATGACTTAGCGAAGAATCAATTAGCATGTCAGCAATCCTCTAATATGACATCAAAGCCTGACTGAGTCATGTCAGTGCCACAGCATTGTTCATGAGCAGCAGAGGGTGGCAACTTGTTAGCCATAGGCCAATGAGGCTGAAAGTAAGGTTGAATGCAACTAGAAGGCCAACATTGACTGACCAGCCTTGTTAAACCAACTGTGAATGACAAGCCATCAGCACAGGCCTGAAGACTGACAGATGCATGTGCTAATTTGGGACAATAATGATGCACATGCGCATCTACGCATACAAAGACAGTCAGCCGAGAACACCCATGGGCTCTGCCAGTCCAATGCCAGGCACTCATTAGCTTTTACGTAACTGTCTGTGTCTCTCCTCATGCCAAATGTCCCAGGGACAGCTTCTATGTGGGGGGGGAACTAACAAGCTGTGTGTCAGCTGGGAATAATTTTAGGGGCAGCAAGAACAAAACGTCTTTTAGTTTTGATTTGAAAGATTGCCTTGTCTCCAAGGGAATGTTGGGTCGCTCCAAAAAAAAAAAAAAAAAAGCAGGCACAAAAAGCTTTATTCGGGGATGGGTTGTAGGCGGTTCTCTGCTTGTCTTTTCATGTTGTGGAGAAATGACAGGATGGGTTGCACGGTCCACAGATCTCTGGGCTGTCCTCATTATAGCCTCTAATATCTCAGAATCTGCAGCCCAGAACCACATAGCCTTGCTGAGAAAATCTAAAAGATTTCTGATCTGTCAGCTGCCATGAGTCATATTTAAGTCATGAAATGTATGAGGGATGATGTGTTATTTTGTTTATAGCATTGCCAGAGCAGTTGCATCAAATTGCCTGGGTTTCATTTGGATTTTTGTATAATGAATCATATAAATGGCCATGACATTGTCTCTCCTAATGGAGATAATACTCATCACAGAGAGTCTAATGTCTCCTGAGAAAATATAACCCTCTGAATGAACTGACTTATCCAGACTCACTGCATCTATAATTCACCTGGGGCAAACATCTTCTCAAGGGCAAGTCTGGAGTCTTACCTTCAACAACACCAAAGGGAGAACTCTTACAACTCAATTTATGGAGGTCACATAAGCACTGGACTATTCACCTTCAAGGTACAGAGAGTTTGAATGAAGGGGTGCTCAACCATGGCAGCATGCAGCTCTACCCATAAAGAACTCCATTTTAATTCATAACATAGGCGAACACAAATGCACTTCTATTAAATTGGAAATGACATTGGGGGGGGAAAACAAAATCACACTTTGCCACAAGCAAAGAGGTAGATTAAGGAAAGTAAGTGAAGAACTCAGTAGGACAATTTAATTGAAATCTCTTAAGGGATTGGCTGTAAAGGAGGGGGAAACATAATAAGTAAAAAAAAAACGGCATCAAATGTTTCAGCTGTAATGTCATTTTTCACTCAGTTCAAAGGAAAAGGTCATTTGGCATCCTGCAGTATTAATGCACCACCATTTATGATTGGTTTTCAATCATTCATTAAAACTTACCACGCTTCAAGGCACAAAGCTATGATTAAGAAACATTTCTTACCCCCTCAGTCTGGCCACCAGTCCTTTTTTCCTGCTTTAGGCTCACTCGTCCATTCTGTTTCATTATTTACTTTCTAATTAAAGCACCTGCAGTTATACCCAGACTCTGTCTAGGTGTACACTGTACTTTATATCTATGTGTGTTTCCAGACAACAGCTGAATTAAACAACCAGTCTGCTAACAGCTGATCTGTCTTTACGCTAAATGCTGTTTACATGTTGTCTACTAGATGTCTGGAAGTGTCTCTCCTCTCCTTCTTCCCACATGTGCTCTCGTCGATAACAGTCGCAGCTAGAGACGGTGCAATGCCCAGAATACAGCTAGCTGCCACAACTTTCAGAGCATTTGCCCTTTTCATTGGAATGAAAACAATGTTTTGTTGCCATAAATAAATCGAGTCATGTCGGCCACACAGCGCCGAGAATCAACCGGCTGACACACGTACTCTCACACAGAAACGGATACGATAGAAAAGCAAAATGAAACGGACAAAAGCCCACCTACATTCTCCAGATCTTTCTCCACAGACTGCGAGACATGTTGGAAACACTTTGTCAAACAGAACATGATGGATATGTATGGCTGGAGATACTTCTCTTGCTCATTGCATATTTCTCTTCACTTCTACAGATTGTCAATTAGAATCGATAAATCCTGAAGTCCTGTTTATAGCCACCAGTTTTGAATGTTATCAGCCAAATGAATGGACGTCATCATCCTCATAGATATGAGCTAGAAGGTGCCTGCTACACCTACTAGTAGGTTCAGAAGGCCGTTATCGTCGATTCACATGTTTGTACTCCGATATGAATACAAGAAGACGACGCTGACCTCTATTGGCCGTAGTAATTATGACAGGAGCAAAGGAGAAAGCCAGGTGACGTAGTATAAAGAGCGACAAAAAAACATTTTGGGGTGGCGGTCAGGAGCGATGGATGGGCCAAACAAACACAGGACTTGTGTCCGGGAGATCACTGTTTGTGTCACGTGTCAAACCAAAAAACAACCTCGACTTATGTTACCGTACTTTTGTTACGTAACTTTCGTACTTATTTTAACCCAAACCACAATCTGCTCACAAAGTAGTTTTGTTGCTTTAACCTAAAGTTGTTTTGTTTGAATTCACAATGAAAATTTCACTCTCACAACATGGGAGGAGCGGGTTGGCCCATCTGAATCATTAGATATTATGGATGGTAGTGATAACCACTGATAACGCCCATTTAATTGGCTGATAACATTCAAAATGGGTGGTATAGCTCAATGAATAGAGCATCATTGTACAGTTTTTTCCAAATTTAGGTGTTGTATTCTCCATGAAGCTACTCATGATGGCCCCTTAAATAAATCTAGCAACATAAATGTGTCAAATGATAACTATTTTTTTCTTTTTTCACATACCTACAGTGCAACTAAATTTAAATATGCACTTGTTTTCTACATTTTGTCAGTCGCTGCATCTGCAGATAAGTGAGTGCCAGACGAGTAGGTGGCAAACTTGTCATTATCCCAGGATCAGACTACACCGCCGTCTTAATATACGGGCTTACCGAGGCTCAAGCCCCGGGCCCAACCATGTAAAGGGGCCCACGAGGCTCCAGGGGAATACAATAAAAATACAATTCACAGGGAGAAGCGAAAGCGGGCGTGCAACGGGATTCTTCATGCCCAAAGATGCAATGGTGGTGGTGTTTTTTTCTCCGACAAAACCTAGATTGTATATGCGACTGTGAGGTCCAGCAGCAGTTGCGCTGGCATCATTCTGCATAATAAGTAGCTATGTGCTTCTTTTTACAGCTGTGTGTGTCTGTGCTCAGCTGGTCAAATTCACGGCCATGACTGACGATCGATTTTTGCACACGATACTCATTTATCGTTCCCAATCCCCTACGACGGCCGTGTCGGGCCATAATCGGGCTGATATGTTGTAGTCTGAACCGGGCATTAGACATGACGGTGTGAATCCTGTATTTTCTGTTTTAAATGTTTCCTTTTAATCAGTGCCTTTGCTAACTCTCTATTTATAGCTTATAATATTACGTTTTCTGTTCATAAATGAATCAACTGTACATCCACAGTGTGGGCTCCCATTACAGTTTTGTTTGTACACATTGCTTATTAGCACAGTAATATAAGGAGCCACAGACCAATGGATCAATTAAACATATTCAGGAGGGTGGCGCATGTTTGAATTGTGCCTGCGCAGTTCAAATCCCTGCAGCTGCATATGCTGACAATCAATTGATCCAGCTATTTCTGCAGGGCATGGAGTTTACCACCGGGCAGAGCGCCAGCGCTCTGGAGAGGAGAGCTGATCAGTCCAACCATAGGACCACAAGACTGTTGCTTTGTATGACAACCCAGGAGACATAGAGAGAGCCAGCAATGTGACATTTGCATAGAGTATTCTCAATGTTACAGAAATCCAATTAAAGCTAGAGTTGGTAATCTTGAGAAACTAGCAAGAGTACACTAAATTAAAAAAATTAGCCAACTGAAAAACCAAGCCCAGTGTTGCCAACTCTCTTCCAATGAAAGTAGCTAGCAGCACTAGCGCCAAAAGTCAATAAATCTAGTAGAAAAGTCACCAAGTCTGCAACACTGACAGTCCGTCCCTTCAGGCCTCCCTCCAAAACCAATCCCCCCAAAATTATCATTATGAACGTAAACATATCAATAACAACGTAAACAATGAACATGACTATTGTTAGTACTCACAGCTGGACCACTCCGTTGACACGTCATGAGTGCACAGGAAGATTGCACGCAGGTAGACAGGCAGGTAGGCCGAGCCGAATGAGATGAACGGACGGGCTTATTCCTGTCGGGATGTAATAAGAATTTCAACAAATGTAACAGAAAATGTTTTTGAAGAAAATTACCAACCCCATCTTTAAACAGGGATGAATCTTGTTTAAATGTACTGCAACGAGAGTCTACAGCCACACTAGCAGCTCCATGAGGTTGTACTAAGGCTCATACTCTAAGCTAAATGCTAGCGTCAGCATGCAAACATTTAATTAAATTTGATCAGACGATGGGGCTATAAGTGAACAGTCAAGGGATTGAGAGTGATTACAATTCATCCTGAAGGGGATATGAATGTGTGTACAAAATTTCACAGCAATCCATCCAATAGTTGTTGAGATATTTTAGTCAGTACCAAACTGGTGGATTGACTGAACCGACCGACCTTGTCAAATCTAGAGCCATGTCATTAACATTGTTAAAATTACTAATAAAACATTGAACGCAGGATACCTTAAACTTTATGCAAAGTTCATCACTGTCATTGCTTGTTTGGGGACTTTATTTGCTGATAACTTGTAATCAGCAAACACAAAAAGCTATCCAATAGGAAATTGGATTCTCAGACAGTTTTTTCTCTCAGCACTGCCGTCTTAGAAAAAGGCATTCGCTGTGCTGTCACTTCACCGTACTAATGAACTTATAGTATACCACAGGGACTTGACCAAATTTGGTAGTCTGCAGGAAATGATGCAGGGTGTGATTGCTGAGAGGTGGAAAGGTCAGACACTGTCCACGACTCTCGCTAATGATGGTGCTAACTGCCTAAATAAAGCCGGCTGGAGAAAGTGCTGACAGACCAAAAGAAAAAAACAACAAAACCTCACACCTTCTTCTACCCTTCACCTCAATCCAATTTCATATTCTCTGAGATTAACTTTGCCCCACTTACTCCCACCCCTAATTCTCAGTGATACACTTCCAATTAAAGCTTAATAAGGAACTTCATCTATCTGCGATATACACATGAAATCACACTTCGTATTTGCACGGGGTACAGTAGTTTGAGGGTAATGATGATGTACGATCTAATAACAGATTTCTGCTTCTGTCAAATCAGACACTTATTAGCATTCATGTGCTTGTCCAATTAACTCCTCTGATTAATGTGCCAATCAATTGAACTTAATGATTAGTGTTATGGGACAATGTTGCATAACACTGTTAAACCTCATTCAAACAGCAGGAGATTCTGATTAGTCAGACAAGTGCACAACAAACTGTCAGTGAAATGAGAGCATTTACATTTAATGAGGAGAAATGGACAAAGGAGGCTAGAAGTGAGGTGAGAGGTAGGGGGTGCACAAAATTACACACCCACCCAGTGAGAAAAGCATCAACAGAAAGAAGTGAAATGATTAAAAGAAAGAATATTTAAAGGTTTCTTCATGCATGAAATTGAAGTGATAATGAAGGATACCACATGTTATTACCTGGTGAAGTGTTTCTGTACATTTACTTCCACAAATATCATAAAGTACAAACATTTTAGAAAGGTTACACCAAGATCAAAACTAAAGGTTTAGTGAAATTTGATTTCTCTTCACTTTTTGTGTCAGAAATACAAAGTATATAATATTGAGAAAATGATTAAATTTTTCAAAACATATCGAAAAGAAAATATTTGTGGAAACAGCGTCTAATATTCGAGCGTCTGGGTGGATGTTTCCCATGGCAGCCGTTGACTGACATCTGAAAGACGCCGTTGTTCGAAGACACACCAACACCTATGGTGCACTGAGCACGTCGCAGCACCCTAAAGCCTGTGATACAAGGTGTTTTCCCCCTTTTATCCACATTGGTTATGTACCTTTAGCAATTTGAGTCATCTGTCCCTTGTCAACATTCAACGTTTTGGAGGACCAATCCATAACTTTGTATTTTTACTTGGAAAGTGGAAGCTAGCAAGCTAGGCTAACTAGCTTCTACTCTCTTATTTTTGGTAATAACAATGACCAGTGTACCAGTACACAAAAACCCAAGATATACCGTGTAGAATACTAATTTCTTATCAAACACAACTGTATATAAGAAGTGGACGTAGTCACCGTGACTTCCCCCATTGGTTTGTGGACTTTGAAACCTTGAGTTTGACATTTTGGCTCTGGCCATCTTGGTTTTTGGCCATCGCCATCTTGTTTTTTTGCAACCAGAAGTGAGCTAAGTATTACTGAACGCTGAATAAGACATTTTTAGGTAACCAAAAAGGTTATAATTAACTTTCATGAACTGAAAACACACTGTGGAAGGGTTAAAGTAAAAAAACACGGGCAACTCCCAGATCGGACAACGCTGTGGTAGCAACCAGTCAATCACAAGGTAGCCACACCCTAAAGCGTACCCTACTTTATGGTCTATTTGACTCTAAATGGGACCATAGTTTAAATTAACATCATGCTGTATTGAAGAAGACTTGAAACTAGTGATTGAGACCATAAACTCATGTTTACAATGTTTACTGAGTTAATAAATCAAGTGAGAAGTAGGATCATTTTCTCATAGACTTCTATACAATCAGACTTCTTTTTGCAACCAGAGGAGTCGCCCCCTGCTGGCTATTAGAAAGAATACAAGTTTAAGGCACTTCTGCATTGGCTTCACTTTTCAGACCTGGAGGTTGCCCTCTGATCAAATATGAATATTCATTTCAGTTCAACTACAATTTGTCAACACACTAGACCTATTTATTTGTAACATAAGAGTATCTGTTTATATTTCATTTCCTTATTAATTAATCTTAATGTAGATCATAATTACATTGAGAAACATCAATCTTCATAAATAATAGCCCATGTTCAGAGACCATGTCAGCTCCTTGGATCACACTGCGCTTTCATCATCCCACTGAGGAGCTCAAACACTCTGTGCCAAATCTTATAGGCGTATTGGTTAATTCAATCTGATGCTCCAAATTACTGCAAAAAAGTGTTTCAGAGCAATTTAAAACAGGTTGAGAGGGCTGGCATAATGAAGGGAACGTGGAAAAGTTTCAACTTATTTTCTGCCACACAGTGAAAACAATAACCCCTCTGGCTAGCTTCTTAATTAGAAACCTGACCTGAGAGAGCAGTTTTTTCTACGTGGTCTGGTAAACGAACTTGCTTACAAGCTTACAAATTAAGGTGCCATGTGGCTGCCATTGTTAATATTCAAATACTTTTCTGTATACTCTCACTGGCCAGACTACCCACAGTGCACTGTTAGGTGTTGTTTTGAATATCTGAATAATACCACTGACAGAGGTGCTTCATCTCAGGATACACTTTAACAACAGTTTCATGTTACAATTTCTGAAATTAAACTTTTTGCACATTAACACCAAGATGTGATGAGAACAGCTCTGAGCTGAACTGTGAAGTGGAAAAGATGAGTATACAGACAACTAAGAATTACTGAATTTCTGTGGTATTACAAGTCTTAACCTTTCTGGATCTTATTTGAACTGACTCATAGAATAATTGAAAACATCTATTGCAGGTTTTGATGTACTATGTGCAGTGACATGCTGTTTACTTTCCAATGAAACTCAGATTCAGAAAAGGTCCATTCCTCCAATTGAGTCAGCCCACGACTCATACTGTAGCAGTGGGGGGTAACAAGCTGGAAGGGATAATCAGTGCTGATTCACCACAGCTCACCTCCCAGTTTGCACAATATTTCCACATTCTTCTATTCTATTTCATCTTTGTCATGTCTTTTTATGTGCTTGTGGGGGAATTGGAGTTTTTTTGTGTCTCACAGGGAAAGATATTTATTTTATTCGAGTTTGAGTTCGACATTTTTCAGTTGAAGTTTGAAAGGGAAAGAAATACACGTGGTGGGTATTACTGGCATCCAAGCTGTTCGAGAATTCCAGGGCAAAATCACATGTACGGAGGCCTGGAAGGGACATGAAGGGAAATACTTTAAAATGAGATGACAAAAGACCTACTTTGCGTTCTCGTGTAAGCATGCAAAAACAGCATTGTCAAAATTAGCCAAGTTATATCACATGTATCCTCATACAACGGTTTGTATAATATGTGATGAAAAGTTATTCCTCATTTTTCGTGCGTCCAGCAACATGTGATGCATGTGTCAAAATAATCTTCTGTCTTGGAAACAGGAAACAACTTGGTTAGGATAAAGCAACAAAACTACTTAGTTAGGTTTAGGAAAAGATCATGGTTTAGGTTCAAATAACTCCGGAAGTGGCGTTACTCAAGTAGGGAAGTTACATGACAAATAAATCAACGTTGACTTCTGGTTTCACACGGGACACAAACACCGGTCTCCTGGGCAAAAGTCCAGTGTTTTGTGACCCACCAGTCCACTCCGGCCTCCTCCCTATACGCAGTGTTTGTTGCTCTTTATACTTCCTGGTTCACCAATACGTGGATTACAAATTGATTTTGTGGGATATAAACAAAGTGCATTACTTTTCGTAGGTATAGCTACGAACGGCGTATGAGAACAGCCAGGATATGATGGTGGTATGAAACTGTCCAATGCACAAATCATGTGTCAAAATACTCCTCCTGACCTACTATCTATCTGAACACTGTCATTCAATGTATAGCACATACGTTGCTTCTAAAATATTTGAATTATATACAGTATTTGTAACCCTTGTGCAACAATGTCGAAATTGTGATCTTACAAATGTAAACGTGTCTTGCTCCACAGTGAAAAGAGACAATGTAATTGTTGAAACAAAAGGGCAGTCAGTGTTGGATTGGCCAATTTGCTCTGGTATTCCTGCCTGAAAACACTGATGTTTTGTTCAGCCATGCATCCATTATCCTGATACCATTTCCTCCGTCTACACACCCCTCTGACCTCCTCCTATTCTTCCTCTTGGCTTGGACTCTGATCTGTGGTGTGAAAAGCCCCGACACCCTGGTGTTCGACAGGAAGAGAGTCCCAGTGTGATGGGACTGAATGTCTTGCCAACACACACACACTGTGAAGCGGGCGCCTGTGGAGGTTTGTATGGACCCTCAGATGTGGAGAACAGAGAGACAGACCCTCCATTAACAACGGCCCTCTATATTCAGACACATCCTCGGAGAGGGACTCTGCCAGTGATGGCCACCTGCCCGATTTACACACACACACACACACACACAGTCATGCAAGCTGCATACACACACAAACATCCATGCCGAACTCTTTTTCCATTTTTCAATTGATGCTCCTCATTTGCCCACACACACACGGCCCTGGTCCAGCCATGACACCAGTGTGAGTGATACATGGCACCATTGAGAAGCCTGCCACAGCTGAGGCCCTGCATTTATGTCATTGTGTGGTGCTAGGAGAACAGATGTGCACCCCCTACAATGCACCAGCAGTCTAAATCAAGATATCGTAATCACACGCACAGTTAAAAGCCCACACAGACATTTCATTGCCAATAAATCTAACAGTGGAAACTATGAAAACGCGCTTGATTGAAACTCATTTGATTGAAAGCCTGTTTCCTCAGCAACGCCGAAAGAGGAGAAACGTCTTCCATTTTAATCTGATAACAAAGGAAAACAGCCATCTTTGATGAGAGGATTCTTGTAATCAGCCTCGGCGAGACCAAAGATTCATAAACACAGTCTGGAAGTCCACAAATGCGACACCACCGCCGTCGACTAAAGAATAGAGGAAGAATTGCCTCTATTTTAGCGCCCTCATTACCTGCAGCACTTTCTTTCTATTCACCGGTGAACGCTAATCATGCTTTACTCCGTATGTGCCGAGTCCCAATTTTCATTCAGCGCAAAATGTCAAGTTGTTTGTATGTTTCAGAGCCCTGTAATCATCCGTTATGACGCCGTCTGCTCTTTCGGAGCGCGAGGGGTGTCGAAACACTATCGCTGATCACAGTTATTATGGGTTGCTGTATGGGCCGGAGGTAGGCAGGAATTATTAACCATATCTCGTTCCCTCTTTATATCCATCTCCGTCGCCCTCTTTCTGTATGTGTGTGTATGAGTTTTGTGTCATTGATTTTGTTTTTGTGTGTTCAGCGTGCGTCGGGTCCGTTGCGTTTACCAAAAGCAGGGCTGAGAAGATTGATAGGGGTTATCGTTTCAAAACATGTAATTCATCAGCACTTGACAAATCCATATCTGACACAAACGCCATCCCCAGCAGCTACACCTTCCTCGGATTCTTGTGTTTCACTCTTGATGAAATCTATGATGTGATATGTGTGTATCCATGTGTGGAGCAGCGAGGCGGGGTGCGGCGGGACCTCCATTTGAAAGCAGAGGGGGATTGACAGTGCAGGATTGGACAATATTTATCTACAACAGAGCTGAGGAAAATAGGTTTGTCCCTGATGACATTTTCATCGATTGAAACATGTACTGCCCCCCTTCCCACTGAAAATGACTAATCTCAGAACAGAGGTAGCGGTGTTGTTCTTGGGAGGTCAAGGTGCCATGTCCACACAACATGTTGGACTCCAGATGAATTCTGTTTTATCCCTACAAGGGTTTTTCAATCTTGCCCCCAACTGAACTGAGAAGGAAGGGAAAAAATGGGAAATAGGAAATAAATCTCCCCAAATATCACATGTTTGTGGTTCTTTTCACAACATGGCCAACAAGACGTGAATGAAAAGCAAAAAGGGAGAGTTTTTAATGCATCATCAAGTACTTTAAATGTCACAGATTAAAAAAAAAAACACTACCAGCTGAGTCTCTGTATCTCTCTCTATTCAAATGCCTAACATTTCATACATATTAAGAGTCACCTTAAGCACTCTTATTCTCTCCAGTGTTTCATGGAGCCCCTTGATGAAACACAAGGTCATTGCTAAAGAAGGAAAACCTTTATTTCTTGGAGGGTTTAAGAAGATTGACATCTACTTTTTCTGCACTGCCATAAGGGTTCACTAATGGATTGATATGGCAAATTTGGGCCCTTGTTGAGCAGTGTGTCTGGAGTCATTATCATCTTGGAATATGGGGAACATCATTGAGGAACAGTGTTGGCACCATAGGGTGCATCTGGTCCCATAAAATGGCCTCTGCTTTGCAGTTATGTGACCCTGCAGAGCTATCAATGGACCTAATGGCTGCAAGAACACAGCAGCCTGTGCCCATTCAGATCCTCCATGTTTAGCAGATGGCAAAAGGCATTGTGGGTCAGAGCATTAGTTGGCTTTCTACAAACAATTGGGCAGAAAAAATCCCTAATCTGGCAACACTGCTCCTAAAAGCTCGCCACAGATTTTCTGATATTGTTGAAATAAACATGTTTATGATCCATTTCTTTGGTCATTTGAGACAAGTATTCTGTTAAATGTGAGCTTCATCTTGTGACTGCTGTTCTGCACCGATTATACAAGACTGACCTCACCAGACAAACAACACCGCTGAACGCCATCTCTCACAGTCATGTAAATAATGACAATAGAAAAACAAAGGCATTGGTCAGCAACAGTGGGAAATAGGGTGACATTTTACAGCTGCAAAGAGGCGAAATGAGTAGGGCTCGGTAGACCTACTCTATACCAAGTAGCATCAAAACTTCTCCAGTCAAACGATACCTGCAATTGATCCTTTTTGTGCCCAGATCTAGAAAAAAAAAGGACTATTTGTATGTTTTTTCTTGCAGCCAATCACCGCAAGTATTCTTTGATTTAATGCACCTTGCGATTGGCCCACTACCACAGCAGCTACAACCCATACAGCCGGGATTGCTTGCCTGCTCATGACAGTGGCTAGAAGGGAACCAGCAAACTGGGGAAACTCTCGCGAGATTGTTAAGGTTAGGCATTGACCTCGAATAGTTAAGGTTAGAGACACGTTTTTGCAGATCTCAGATCAGATTTCGCAATTTGTGGGCTTCTTTCTAGACACGACGCCTGCACACAGCCATTGTTTACCTGAGGGGGGACTGGAAGGTGGGCGTTAAGCTTGACTTATGTTTACCGCAACAGCAAGGGCTGTGAGTATCCGCACGGCCAAAGTGACGTCACGCCATAAAGCTTCAGTTATATTTTCCGCAAGGACGGCCGCATGGACATCCGCTGACGTGGAATCGTGACAAGGAAATCTTTGGATCTTTTATACTCTGTGCGGGTTTCTCGCCGCAGCAAACAGACATTTTCAAAGCTCCTCACAGTTCTCCATTTTTATCCACCCATCCGCGTCCGTGTAGTTAGAAACATTTTCATGTGCGCAGACAGGTGAAAACCCGCCACACGGAACCCCCGCAAACTGATGTGTCTGATGGTGTGACGTTACATTGGCCGTGCGGACACTTGCGACCCTCGCAGATTCGGCAAACATAAATGACGCTTTACGTGGTCACCATGGGTCAGGGACGGTGTTATCAGCGCAAATCACTGTATGAGCTCTGTGCAGTAGCCAGCCAGTGGCATACACATGCAGCTTCATTCATACACAAGTACTCTATTGGTATCGGTTTCATTTTAAGGGTACAGGTATTGGTATTGGTACTTTCCTTGCAATTTTTTAAACGGTACCCAGCCCTAAAAATGAGGTCAGGGAGGAAGATAATTTCAGCGCTAGAAATTACGTTTTTGCGTCCTGTCTCTCTAACCAGGACGTCAAACTTACGAACATCTTAACCAAGAAGTTTTAGTCTCCTAAATATAAGATAAGTAGTCTTACAATAAAGCAACACTTTCTTTTCTCCTTTAAATATTTTTTGCAATGTTGTTCAGCATCAACGCTGTCTCACACACACTGAATACAAATCTCAGTCACACTAAGTCCATTGTTTCGATCTTGTTTTCTCATTAGGCCCTCCCTCGGACACATCTGCTTGTTCATAGGCCCCCAGAGGGTCACGTTCAACAGTTACACTCTCTCTGGTGAGTTCAAGGTAAATTCCAACCGGCTGTAGTCAGGGTCCGGGGAGCATGAAGCATTCGTGTTGATAAGTGGTACGTGAGCTATGGCTCTCTAAAGTTTTTTGGTGAAAAATCAGTTAACTTTTCCAAATCCTCCTACAGAGATATGAGTGCTGTTGAGAAAAAGCCCCGGCAGTAAGTGTGTCAAGGTAATTCTCACAGAGTCACATATTCTCCCTACAGATATGCAGATTTGATATGCTGTAATCATTCCAATATTCTGTTCCTCTGAAATTAATTTGAAACTCTCCTTTTTTCCACTGAATTCGAATCGCTCTCTGCCAAAAACCCAATGTTTCTCCCTCAGCAGTATCTGGGGGATAGTGACTCATTGAGTCATGTCATTAGATAATGGGTTTGGAGGAGTTATTCAAATAAACACAGTTCCTGGATGTGAAATGGAGGCAGAGAGTTCAGTGTTGTTTTTGTGGGGATACCAGGGGATTTCCAGCGCTGCTGTAGGGCCCATCTGTTGTAGATCGAAGCTGCATCACAGAACCACTGACCCATACTGCAGCTGCCCTGTCACAATATTGTTTTTAAAGGTATAGCACAGCAGCCATCTGCACCTTATTGCCAGCAGCACTTGAACAAGATATTCGGTGTAACGCCAACAGTAAATTTACAGTAATGCTCAAGCTAAAAGCAGCTGGAGTTCATCATTTACTTGTTATTGATCAGCTCGGGTCCCCAGTGATCACAGCAGTGTGTTGGCTCATGTTCATGAGTGGGATGTATGATAGCGCCCTCAGCACAGAGTCACCTTTGATTCAGCTGTATTCACTCAGTCAATATGATCATTAACAATAATATTAATAACACAACAAATTTAAATATTTGAAAAGTTCATCAAGATACCGAATAAATTATGTCCATGTGTACCTCAAGTGCTACTGCAAAACCTTGAATTGATTTTGCTCGGATATCAAATGAACAAGAGGAAAAAGAAAATGCTCCCGTTTTGACAATTTAACCAGAGCTTTTAGTGAGAGGGCCATAATTTAAGGCACCTGCAACCTGCCGTCAATCTTTTTAGATAATATGCTACAGTACATGTTAATTTCTGCTGAGATACCCTGACTTTTAGACCGTAGTGTGGGTCAAGCTCCAAAAATGTTGTATCCTACACTTCCCAAAATCAACTGTCTCTTTGTTCTGCCAGGTCCCACTAAATGGCATATGAATGACACGGTAATTCGCAAGTCATTTTGCGCGCAATAAGAACAATTTTTTGCTTTTGGCGTGTCATGTGTACACCACGTATCTTGTAAAAAAAACTCAGAACTAGTGACGGTGAATAAAATGCAAGAAAGACTGTTTATGGCGGGTTGTTGGGGACTTTCAACCAGGAGACCGTTGTTTGGTGTTTGTGTCTTTGAGTCATTTTTGAAGTTATATTATAGACATTTGTGACGTGTTTTCTATACTTCTGTTACGTTGTTTCCTTACATATTTGACTTAGTTTACATACTTATCTTAAGCCCAACCATGATGTTTTCCCTTAATTGAACTAAGTTGTTTTGTTGCGTGGCGTAAAAATGACACACGAAAAGCCTAAAATGCGTCCTCATGACACGTGGGATGTCTTAGTAATGTCATGTTATTTATATGCCTTCCCATGAGATTGGGCTGCTTTGTTACACCCTCCCTTTCTGAAAAATGCCCCACGTCTTTCAACCTCCATGTCCAAAGTTTGTGACACAGGCTTGCTGTTGTACGTTTTTTTACTCCATACCCAACATGAGATGTCATCATGATGACATCATCAGGGGTTATTTTCTCGTATTCCCAGCATAAAATCACCTTTTAATGTAATTGCTACATGGTGTTTTCTATGATTCTTTGTCAGTTCTGCTGATAATATGAATAGAAGTGCTTTGAATAGTGATATCTTCATATACCATTGGCTATTGACTTTTATTGTATTTAAAAGGTGTCTGACTCTACATGATAATGTGATTATTACAATACTGATGCTAGTTTGTGGTCATAATTCACTTGTCATTGGCATACTGGTAGGGACCACCGGCCCCTAATGCATCCTTTTCTCATTGTTGTTCTGATGCACCTCTAAACAAATAAAACCAAAGTGCAAAGAAAAGACATTTTTCATCAAGTCATAATTCTCCTACTGCTAACATTTTTCATGTAGCTGGACAGTGTTGGAAAGCCCTTTCCCCCTTACATTATTAATGACTTAAAACAAAAGAAATGCAACGCTGAGGCATAATGCAAAATATCTGCTATAGAGGCATTTTCATTTTATGTGAAATTTAAGCTCCGGACTGGCAGTTATTTTAATACCGCAAAGCTACAGAGAGGCAGATCCCAGTGTGTTACAAACAGCATGAAACTCACTGAACGTCCAAGAAATGTCCTCACTGATTAAATAATAAACATGACATCATCTCTTTGATGACAAGGCAATGAAGCATTACTTTCTACGGCTGTCCTCGACCAGAGAAATTCTTAGTCGACTATACGCTCATACGATTTTTTCGACTAATCGATTAGTTGATATAATCGACAGATCTGTGAGTTTCTCCACAAAGAATCACACGAAAACACCACTTTAAATCTTGTGTTTACCAGAGATTATAAATAATTAATTCAGCATGAAAAAAGCATAATAAACGACTAATTAACTTAAGAAATCTCAGTCGACTAAGACCAACATGAGCGATTAGGCGACTAATCGACTAATAGGAGGCAGCCTTACTATTTCCCATGCATACTTTCCACTACACCTTTTACTTTTCCACTTTCACTCAGCCTGCACTAATGCACTGTGTCCCTCTACATCCAATTTCATTGTCTCTCTCCCCTTCTGTCTGTGTGTAATTTCAGGAATAAACTGCCCTCTAAACGCTCCTGTATTTGTTCTATTTCAAACTTAAGTAATTGAGTAATCAATGATGGATACACACACACATGCTGTTAGAGACAAGAGAATACAGAAACTGTATGTCAGACTTATGTTTGGCCTCAGGGTGTGTGTGTGTGTGTGTGTGTGTGTGTGTGTGCTTGTGTGTGTTTTTCCCTTTTTGTTGTATTTTTTATTCTCTCTGAGCCTGTGGCCATGCTGTATTGACAGGCTAGCTGTGGTGAGGCCTGGCTGAAAGGCTATCAAGGCTTTTAGTCGCGCCCTCGTTTAGACGGCTTTGAAAAGAGGAGCTTGGCCTCTGTGGTTATCGCTGGCACGTTAGAGGGAGTGAATATAGATTTTATCCTACCTCCCACCTCTTTTTTTCGCTCTCTGGTCTATTTATCTTTTTCCGTCTCTCGCGTTCTCTCTTTCCCTCTCTCTCACCCTGTCCTTGCAATAATGACAGCAATTCATATTGAATTTCTCTATTCTCTGAAGGTGATGAGGATGAGGCATCGGAGGGCAGGATGCAAACGGTTTGTGAGGCGGCAGTTCATCAAGTACAAAACCCCACCGGGGGGAAAAGGAGAGGTGGCAGTGGCGGTGGGGTGTGCAGGAGAAAGGGGGAGAAAAGACATAAACTGATGAAGCATTTCTTGGGATTGATTCTGAAAGACAAGGTATAAGAGTGGGGTATTGGGTGAAAATGGAGAAATGGAGCATCCTGACTGGGAAGTGGAGAGAGGAGTTGAAGGAATGACGGGGTCAGGAAATCCCAAAGGAGACGAGGGATGAGAGCACGTAGAGGGAAAAGTGGGATGAGTTCCACTGCGCTGGGCTTCATACCCCAGAGACCTGCTCTCTATGTGTGGCTGGCTGGATTCGGTCAGACTCAAATTTATTTTTTTTACACTATCTGACTTGTGCTAACTGCGTCCATTAAGGAACTTTTTTCTTGAATCTTTAAAGTTTCCTGATGACAAGGTGAAATAAATAAACGCCTGTTCGACTACAGCAAAGACATCTGCGTCCTCTTGCAAAAATCAGGAGTGTATAAGACCTGGGAGACTACACTGCACAACATAAAGATAAAACTGTCACAGGCAAATGACAGAGGGGGAAAATTGAGAATGAATGGAGGGGGAAGTACAAAGAGAAAGCATCTGAATCCTAGCGTGCTTCACTTTGAGGCTCATCAATAACTTAGACATGATGGGAAATCTTTTCCTCTCCTCCTGCTCTAAAAGTACAATTTTTTTTGGCCAAAGCTTCATATATGTGGTCAAATCAGGAACTCCGCCTTAATTGACACATCATGAGGATTCACTCCTCACGCACACGTAAAGTATAACCTAGGATCTCTGCTGGTGAAACTCCCCTTCCTCACATGTCTCATTATTGATGGCCATGTTTAAAACATTGGGATGGAGGCACAGTGGCACAGAAATATGGCCCCATTAATTGTTTAAGCCGTGCAAAGTGAATTAAATGGATGTAATTATCATTATAAATAAGTTATTAAACTTGCAGAAGGCTCTTAGTTTTTCATCAGAAAATAATGCAATTTTTTTCGTCATGTAAAAACAATTATTGTTGATTTTTGTAATTCTAAAACCCACGTATAAAAGTCATGACTTTAATTTTGTTGGCTCAGGTAACCTAGTGCCATGTTTTACTCATAATTCAACAGAAAAGAGAACTGCTGAAATTTTGACTCACAAGTGATTAAAATAGTATCCACAAAATGTAAATGTCAAACCATGGCTGGGGATAGGGCTGCATGATTTAGAAAAAAATATGTAATTGTGATTATTTTCACTGATAATGAAATTGCAAAATGATTTGTGATATTTGAGGGAATGACCATTTCTACATGTTTATTCTTATTTGCACTGAAAAACATTAAAATGATTATGGTGTGATTTTTGCAGGGATCTGTACCAAACAAAGATGTTTTCTAAAGTCTGTAGAATATGATGCGTAGGCCAGGACATCTCTGCAGTACCACAATATTTAATTTAAACAAATACTGTAATTTCCTCCTCATCCTGCGATTTGAAAATTGCAGTGGGCCATATTGCAATTTCGATAAAATTTCGATTAACTGTGCAGCCCTAGCTGGGGATATGCCAAAAAACATTAGTATATTTTTGGCATCATTGGGCAAAAATTCCATAATAACCTTTCAGCATATTGTAATTCAAGTGCTCTGAGAGATAACTAGACTTCTGCACCTCATCATGGCTCTGTTTTCAGGCTTTAAAAAATCGGAAGACTTTGACCAATCACAGGTCATTTCAGTGATAAGGCGTTCCTATTGCGCTGCCTAGTTTGACCGTTTGATCGGAGTTTGCGAGTGATTCACAGCCAGCTCTCCTACACGGCAGATGGACAGCAGACCTTAGATCAGCTCTGACTGGTTCTTTTCCTCCGGTCTGTGAAATCTTGCAGATGCCGTTAGGAGCACTGGAGGACACAGAGGCACATGTTTTTTTTTTTAGGTTATCTGTTTCATGTACTACTGTCAGGATATAGCGAACGTTTTATAAAAATATATTTTTTTAATCATATTTGCTCCAATCTCGCCTACTTCAGCTTTAATATCAGGTGATTATACACTAAAGAAAAAATATTTATTATTATTATATTCCATTTCTGCCAATTGACCCCCCTAAATGTTACACACTGTTCCTTTAAGTTATCTTTTTTTTTTTTTTTTTTTACAATACTCAATATGTCTGCACAATGATATTGAATCTCTGATATGTCAGACATTTCAGTCTATAATATGAAGTCCTGCACTTGTTCTCTAAAATGTAAAATAGAGTCCTACTTTTGGTTCTGCTGGAGGATGGAGACTTTATGCAAATAACACATTAAAAACAACAAATTACATCAAATTTGATGTATTGTGTGGTCATCACATTCTTTTTGTCCTTTTGAAAGGGCTTTAACTCTGATTTGGGTTTGCAAACCAATTTCCCTAATTAGGCAATACAAATTTGAACTGAACTGAAAAGAATTTGATTGCAATTAAAGGTAACCTAGCAACAGCCTATCACAGGGCAGACAGGGTGGAAGTGAGCAGCACCAATAATGTTGGAGTGGATGTTGGTACTCAGCTGTGCCTCAATGTAACTTGTTAGTGGGTAATTAGGTCAGCTTGTTACATCAAAAGGCACAAACACTCTCTCATGGCCCCCACAGTCCGCTGCATGAAGCCAAATTAAGGCAACAGCCTTGAAAAGCAGAAATATCTTAGAAGCTGCCTGTCAAAAACTCAAGAGCATTTTTTCAAATGATCACAGAGACTGTTGTGAAGCTGACAAATCACTGGTTAGATCTCTGCAAATACAAGCTAAAGCGTCCTCGAGCAAACCGAATGTCACGTTAAATATTTATTATAAAACGGACAGTCCTTGATTATGATTGGCTGAGCTGCGTTCAAACCCCGTTGTAAAAACACACAGCTGTGACCACATTACAATAGTATCACTGCGCCAATTAGTTACCTATTGTTTCAAAATGTCAGATTTAATTTGGGATTTGGATTTACTTCTTTTAAACGGACAATAGACAATAAGTCTCTGATTCTCCGTCCTCTTCCTTGAGGCATTTGGGGAGACAGTGCAGGTCACAGCCAGGGCACAAATATGAGAAGCCGCTGAGGCCAAAGATGAATACTTCACTTGCACATACATATACCAGTACCAAGCACTGGCAAACAGTACATGCATACACACACACACACACACACACACACACACACACACACATACATACTAAGCACAAACATAAATACATTCTGGCAGACACACATACATTCTCATACTCATATAGACAAATCCGACGACCGCTTTGTGTGTTCCGTGATCTAGTGGTGCCGCCATTACTGCTTTGGCAAGTCGTAGCGACTCGCTGTCTGCTAACCGTGTTAACTGTTGACTCTCAGTTGAAAGCGTCCGTGGTTGCTCGTAATAACTTACGTAAATGATCGGCGGAGATAATAAACACAGACGTGTAAGTATTTCAAACGGATTAAAGTCAAATTGAAAGCTTTTACGAGGACACCTACATGGTCTGTTCGTGTTTTCAACAGCTGCTGTCATTACGAGCAACCACGACGCATTTGGGTTAGAGTCACTAGTTAACACGGTTAAATGATCTTTACTTTTGGTCTTTAGGTTGCCCTAGTTAGAGAAACTAACAATGTGCATGCATATTGTAGATTAGAAGCCACCGCAGTAATGGCGACTTGTTTACCTCCAGTATTAGATAGATACTTACTTGAACACACATACATTCTCACATGGGTTCATGCAGGGTCTGGCCTGATTTTTTGGGCCCGGTCATAGCTCTAGTATATATATGTATGTGCAAGTGAAGCATTCAATTTTGTTCTAGGTGGTTTCTCATGCACAAATTCTATTTTCAGAGCAGACCATAACTCAGTCAAGCTGTCTTGATGAGACTCATAAAATACTGTATGAATTTACAGTCACTCAAGTTTTTCTCCCTTGTTCTCACGGCTGCACGCTCACCTCCATTCACCCTCTCTCCTTCAGTGTAAGCCATTATAGTGACTTTCACTAAGCGCTTTAGGGTAATTAATTTATGGCACAGCACTGTGACATCCTAAAGTCCTCTTTGAGAAATTACAGTGTGTGGTCAACTTGTTATTCTTGTCAGAGGCGGTACTTAAATGCCCTTAATTCTTTCAGAATAGTGGGTTTACAGGGACATTCAGATGATGCCAGACAGGCTGTCAGCAAGACCTCAACGGGCCCCTCTGGGCGTTTAAGGTCAAAGGGCTAGACCACCGTATCACAACATGTGCGCTGACACTTCAACGTCACACAACAAACACATAAGATCAGGTTAAAATTAACATCATATGAAGCTTCATTAGACACCGCAAGACATTCATCATACACAAATAAAAAAGACAGCTTAATAACCCTGATTAGAGAAACACTGACAAAAGCACAAAGAAAACAACCTCACAACAATAGGCCAGATGTGTTAACAAAAACCCATCCATGCATTACAACTGCATATTTAATCTTAAAAAACATAAATAATTTGTGACATAAACCCACAAACAGTAAATAGACAGCTGGTTTTCACCTAAAGCAGCTCCTTCTCTTCTGTTTTGGCAAACTGATTTGTCGTATCCTCCAAATCCATGTTCCTGATCAGCTTTGCTTCTGATGCTATACCTCCATTTTCTAGCTAACTTTACTGCAGCTCATTTAGTTCACATTCACTGTGTTTGCAGCCTCACAACTCCTCTTCCTTTGCTTTATAAATAAAGCTTTTAGTTTCTGGTGTTGTACTTGCATAATTTTACTTTTTAGGTTTTCTTTTCACAGCCCTACTCAGGAGACATGTTCCACAATTCATTGTTGTGTTTCAGCACATTTCCTCTTCACCAAACTGAGTAGTAGCCTATAGAGCAAAACCGTGACCATGGATCTGTTTGAAATCATCAATTTATACACCTCAGACTCTTGGTAGTCCCGCCCTATAGTATTCAATTGGCCAATCACAGCTTCTTGAAGGCCCTTCATCTTCATGCCACACCCACTCAGGTATATTCACTTTGCCTGACTAGACCTCTTCTCAGGAGTGTGTGGGTGTGTACAGACATCACTTGCTCCTCTTTTCTCATTAAAAGCAACGCGTCAAAGTGAAACATATTGTTTAATACCAACTTAAATGATGAATCTAACCTTTGCTTGACCAAGTAATCTCACTTAGTGAAAGGTCTATTCCCAGCAGAGATCTGCTCCACCTTCTAGCTGAGCAGAGGCCTCATCAAGCAGAAAAATAAAATTAAAAAACACCTGTTTTATACTGTGGTAATGCTTGATTCCTGCTCAGCAACCTGTTGGTAGATCCAGTCTTGGCTGTCAGTTGGAGAAACTCGCCGTGAAATGTTGTCAAATTATCCTTACATTCTTTTTTTTTGTCCTAGTGGTCCGAATCCCAACTTCCAGTACGCCGAAACAAATCAAATTTGGCTGCAGAGAGTTACTCAGTTCTATTACAGCAGCTGCTCTAACATGCTGTGCACACAGTACGACTGAGAATCAGTATTTACACTGCAGATGCAACGAACAAATCCAGGTCACCCTTACCTTCAGGCGTCACCATTGTAACAATGACTGCGATAATGAATTGTGTCCTATCACCTATCATCATATTCAGTGATACAGTTGATGACTGTAATGATGGTAAATGTCTGCGAGTTGCATATGTTCTCCCATCATCATTGTCCCTACATCGCCATCATCTCTCTCTCTCCTCTTATTCCTCTGTTCAGAATCACAGGCGAGTGGCTTTTTGCCCTGTTTGTTCTGCAGAGTGGCGGGAGCAAAGAGTGCTGTCCACAGACTTTGTGAGTTTGTGGTAATTAAAGCTGGATAGAGCCCTATCAAGTAAAGCTGCTTATGTTTAATACAGTCAGCCATGCAGACAGGGGCCGGCGGCACACGGCCCCGGCGCGGCAGGGGGACGCCATGGCGCACAGCCTTTGCGCATAATCCCACCCAATGCATCAGCATGAGAGCATGAGAGAGGGTGAGGGGGAGAGTGGTCGTTACGCTTGGGCATTTAGCAAAGTTAAAGAGCATTTCATTGTGTGTGTGAGTGCAGATCTGTAGTGTGTGTGTGTGTGTGTGTGTGTGTGTGTGTGTGTGTGTGTGTGTGTGTGTGTGTGTGTGTGTATATGTGTGTGTGTGACAGAGAGAGAAGGGGGACAGGGCAGTTGAGAGGGGATGGAGGGAGTTGCAGAGAGTGAGAGGGATTTAGTTTATGGCAGATAGACTTCACTGACTAACTCCATTGTGCTGGTGCTCTCTCGTGTGTGGATCAGAGACGGAGAGAGTGTCCTCTCCGCTTAAATCTGCTGGCATGTCCAGCCAGGCACTCACTCTCGCAGTCACAGTGTAACAGTGAAATAATGCTTCGAAAGCTCAGACAAAGACACAAAACACAACTGGCAGACAGACAGCGGGACTACATATGCACTTACACACCTACACAGCTGTGCTATTTTAGGTTTTTCAATGAAACGTAATGTGATGAATCAAATGGCATGGTGAGGATGTTGTTTTTCTTGGGAGGGCAGTCTCTAATGCCTTTGTAATGTTTTTAAAAAAAAGAAGCTTTGTAATTCAATGCTCTGTAGATCAGTATTAAACATTTAAAGTTGCTAATACTTTGGGGTTTTGGGAAGTAATTGGTTAAACTATCCAAAGAGAGGTCTTTCTCATGAATTGAAGGGGACATATTGTGCTCATTTCCAGGTTCATACTTGTATTTTGGGTTTCTACCAGAACATGTTTACATGCTTTAAAGGGGACCTATTATGCTTTTGTGCTTTTCCCTTTCCTTTAGTGTGTTATATAGTATATTTTGTGCATGTAAAAGGTCTGCAAAGTTACGAAGTCCAAAGTCCATGCCAAAGGGAGTTACTCTCCCCCGCAGAAAAACTGCTCCTGAACTGCCTAAAACGCGTTGCTTGAATTCCCGCCTTTTCTTCCGTAACGTGGTGATGTCACCAAGTAATATATCTGCATAACAGCTAGCTTGGCATGCCCTCAAACAAAGCTAGTTAGAGCGGAGCTGGAGCAGAGTCCAAAGAGTTTGGTTCAATTGACCAATCTCAACAGTGAACAGAACGTTTCAGACAGAAGGTGAAACAAGGTGCTGCAGCTCAGTAGAAAAGCATTTTTTGAACATTAGTAAACATGTTATAGTAGAAACCCAAAATACAAGCACCTGAAAATAAGCATAATATGTCCTCTTTAATGTTAAAAAAAACACATTATTTTTCTCATACTGTCTGAAACACTCAGTTTTAGTGCCTGTCTCTCTAAGAGCCCCTCCTGAAAAAAAAACAGTCTGCTCTGATTGGCTTGCGCGAAATATATGGTGCACCTTTGCAAATGTATAAGCCGTGGTCGATATCAAAGACCGTATATTGCCAAGAAGTGAAAATCAGTTGTTCCATTGCTTCCACTGTTGTAAAAGAAACACCGGAGTTTCGTCTCTTGTTTTCTATACTCTTTGGTGATATATTCTAATGAGCCTGTATGTGACATAGGAAGAGGAACCCAAATCTGGATGTCTTGTTGAATCACGTTTTCTGATCTAGGCAGCCCACAAAAAATGGACTGGGTCATCTTAATTCAAAGTTTGTGGGTTGGGAGGTACTCCAGATACCCAAATGTATGTGCATAAGCACTGAAAAAGTGAGTTTTTCATTATACATCCCCTTTAAAGAGGACAAAAAAGACAAAACGAGTAATGCTCGAGGAGGACATACACTAGTCACAACCTGGCAAGCCCCAAAACCATTAGCTTATCACTCTATTCGATCTATTAGACAATTGAGCTATTCATTTCCGTTTATTAGCCTGTGGACCCTTTTAAAAAGTGGCAAACTGTCCAAGCACATGCACGCCCATAAAATCTTTACTGGTTAGCAATAATATGTAAAAAAGGAATTTCACAAAAGTACTGAACAAAGTATCAAAGCCACACACGCAACAATATGGCCGTGTCCTTGCTTCTCATCCATTTCATACATATGTACATTGAAGAAATAGAACTTCTTGAAGTTGAAGAAACATTTGTGTTAAACATTCTTCACTTTTTCAAGTATTTATGATGTAAATTCACTGCACAGTATGTATGAATCGAAGTTATGTGCGGTGTTCCAAGAAAAAGGTGTGAATTTATACTTTCTGCTCCTATTTGTGCGTGTTTGCCTGATGATAATAACAGACTGGAAGTTATACTCTTTTTTTTCTTGATCGTTGAACTGCCGTACACTACTTACCTCGAATCTGACACACAGTTGTTCATGTTTACGGAGAGCGTGTGTGAGTACAGCCAATCAGCCAAATGAATTCCTCATCAGCAAAGTGCAAAGTTTTGTAGGTGAAAACAAAGTGGCTGTTTGTTTGGTTTAAATGTCTCAGTGGGCAGGGGCTTGGTGAAGGAGCATTAATCAACAGGTGAAGAGGGCAACACCTGTGTGTTGGTGTAAAGTAGCAGCAGGTAGTTATAGCCTTACTGCACCTACTGCACTCACTGATTAACACATTGTTTGGCCCTCAGTGTATGGAGTTACAAAATATAGTGAATCTATTACCTGTATGACTTTTAATGTGACCTAATGGACTAGAAATAGGAATATGCAGCATGGATAAAGGTGTGGAACACGTTTCAGATTAACAATTGACAGCTAATAATTGAATTCTTCGGCTGCTCCTCCATTTTGGTGCTATAATTGCACATGGCCGAGCTTTCGCCCCTACACCGTGTGCATTTACATAACTGATTTCTGAGAAGTGGAGAGGGAGTTGTCCGGCTCATGTTCCTAAATGGGAGGCGTACAGTGCTGTAATTTCACAGCTGTAATGTGGCATCAAATTAGCCTTTCAGATCAATGCCTAATCTAACCTCGGCCCAGAAAAAAAGATCTGAGCGATCCAGTCTCCGAAGAAGGATGCCAAATCCCCCAGCATCCTTGGTGGTGGTGCCGTGACGACACTTTAATAAGCTGTAAGCTCCTCTTCTGATTTAAAACAACCTGAAATATAACACTAATTCCCTTGATGAAAGGAATGTTATTTCTATAAATGTGACACATGTAACACAAGCTGAGGCGAGGGTAGCAGAGAAGGGGAGCGTGTGGGGGATGAAGATGAGGATTTGCTTTCTGACTAATGCACATATTTGCTGAAGTGGCTTCAGCCAGTGTCTTTTCAGCTGACCTCCTCTCACTCTTCAAAAAAAAAAAAAAAAAGGTTTCAGTGTGATATTCCTCCCCACTTTTTCTCGTGATGTTTGATCTCTAAGCTCAGAGGAGGGTATTAGACTTCACAAAGGCGAGCCGTTGATACCCCAGGGATCAATACGCCCCGGCTGGTCAATTCATTAGAGGCGTACAGTGATTAATTAAGTTGTCTTAACCATCGGAAGCAGGGAACGACAGAGGACGTTAAAAGGGGGCGAGAAGAGAGTCGGTTTGGCTCGACGCGGGTGGTGAGGAGGTCCTGAAATGTGAAGCTTCTGAGTTTTTCATCTGTCTTCACCCCTGTCTGCTCCGTCCTTGGAGCCGGGGCTGTTCATTAGAGGATGAGGAGGAAGCTGGATACCACAGTGTGAAATAGGGAGAGATGCTAATCCTGACAGGTTAGTCATTAAGAAGCCCTTAGAGAGGAGGAAGAGACAGAGCAGGAGGGGAGGGGAGGGGAGGGGAGGGGGAGGAGGCGAGAGGAAGGACGAGGGAAAGAGTATGAGAGAAGGCAGAGTAGCCTTGTTATTAATCCTGGTCAGACACAACGTGAAGCTCAGCAACCTTTGACCCCGACAGCCTGTTTTTTTTCCCATTCACCGATTTGTTCTTTAATGTTTGAAACACGTTTTTAAATGCCACTGAATGATCTATGTTGACCTATGACCTCTCGAGACCTCAGCCAATAGTTTTATGGTGCTGTCATTTTCCTTTAACACACTCTAATTGACCATATGGACAGAAAGGTGTGTGCACAGGGCAGAGGAACACATAGGTTACATAGGATTTGGGTCATTTGTACGTGTATATACAACCAATCTCACAGGAAGGCATATAAATAACACAACATTACAAGGACATTCTGTCTGCGTGTCATGAGGATACATTTTAGGCTTTTTTGTGTGTCATTTGTACGCCACGCAACAAAACCACTCACTTAGGTTTAGGAAAAACATCATGGTGGGGCTTCAAATAGGTATGTAAACTAAGTAAAATACGTACGGAAACAACTTGACAGAAGTATGGAAAACATGTCGTAAACGTCACTAAAAATCACGTCACAATCGTTACTAACGTAGCTCACAAAACAAAACACCGGTCTCGATCACCTTTTTGAAAGTCCTGTGTTTGTTGGACCCATCCACCTCCCCTCCTGCCTGCAATGTCATTAGCTCTGAGCGTTGCATATTTACACAGATGTGTTTACATTGCAGTCAGTACAGACTACGTGGCGTTCAAATGACACGGCAAAAGCAAGAACGGCGATCTTATTGCACGCTAAATGCCTCGCGCATTATCCTGTCATTCATTCACCGTTTCGTGCAACCGGGCTGGTATATATGTGTGTCCACAACCTACCTACACGTCTCTCTGCTTTCACACCTAGCCTTTTTGGTTAGGGTAAAATAGACTAAACAACCGGACCACAACCGTCTGAAAAGGAGGGTCTCTGTCTACTTCCAAGTGGATTCTGTTGTAGTTTGTTTGTGGTGTGAAATCCAAACAGACCAACCACAGGACTGTGTTAGAGAATATATTACCTGATTTTACATAATTTGAGTGAGAGAAGTTACAATTATTGTAGCGACCACCCAGTAGGCCTAATAGCCTCTTTTTTTTGTCCCGTTTCTGTCACTATTCATGATATATGAGGTACGAGGATTGGTATGAGGATACATTTCCAGTCTGTGCTCATAATCATCTATGTCTTTGTGAGCTCGTCGTAAACACCAGAGAAGATAAATATACTGAGAAGGAGCAGTAAAATGCAGCATGACCTGCTGTCAATCACCAGCATTTGATTTCTCTATGTTGTGCTGATGATGCTGTCTAATCAATGAGTCAGGTTTACAGCTATTTGTTTGTTTGTAAAAAGCCAGCGTGAACATGAATCATACCAGAACTAAAAGGCAATGATGTTTTTCTTCTTCTTGGTCTGGACCAAATGAACTGAACTACAGGTGTGAACAGTTTCTCTGGCAGTGCAGCTACTTCCCTCCAGCACATCGTTCAACACATGTGCTCATTTTTATAGTGAGCACAAAGGTGCGACAGTCAATGCTAACACATTACCATAAATCTGAAGGGATTCAAATTATAGGCCCTTTGAAGCCTTGTAAAGTAAATTGGGAGAAATTACAGCTAGCGCGGGTGGCTGTCGCAGAGGCTGATGCCTACATAATTACAGTGTGCTGCCTTCCTTGGCAGGAGAAGAAGGCTCTGATGAATCTACCCTGATTACCAGTATTTAGCAGCATCGTCCTGATTGCACATACAGTACATGTGACAGGTAGCTGTTAATCCTTGCAGTCCTTTCTCTTACTATATGTACGCGTGAGCTCTAACTTCATCTCTTTCTGCAGAGGAACCCGTCCGTTTTCGCCTCTACAGTAGACGCGTCTCTCAACGAGTATTTAAAGTCCTTCCGCAGCACTCAACGAAGCTGCAAGCTCCAGGGTCGCCAAAGAGGAGAGTCAAAGCACCGCATTTCCATCAATACGTGTTCAATTAGTCTGGCTTTCATGTGATCTGTTTATAGCAACAATATGCCTTGGTGTCAAGGTACATGAGATGATGTTACCATTCAACAAACACAGGCAGGTAAGACAATACGCTGTAATCCAAATGAGCGGGACAAATACACACCCTAAACCACACACACACCCATGTGCATCATCTACATGAGTCCACCAACACAAAGCTAATTACTGACATCCTTTCTGCGATTTTCTTTTTTTTCTACTTTCGCTGTCAACACAGCACATTTTCCTGCAAGGTGACAAATAAGCAAATGTAGCAAATTTTTTTTTTCAATTACACTGATGCATTGCAAGATTATTGTTTCACACAAGAGATATTACCTCCATTTGGCCTTGAAAACTTGTTAGATGAGCCTAATTATATATTTTCACGCCGACAAGTGATGCATTACAGTCTGCATTTTCTGACAGTTGGTATCCAAGGCTTGTGTAATGATATCAAGCTGAGTTAGGATGAGGGAACGGGGAGCTAGAAAAAAAAAAAAAAGCTAATCCACCAGTGGGATGTGGAAGCGTGTGGAATCCGGTATTCCCTTCCATTGAGGCCCTGGGGTCCCATTTTAGATAATCAGTATTTCACAAATAGGACTATTTTTTGCTTCTGTGGAAATAACCCTTCAGATGATGGCTTCACAATGAGACAGGATGGAGCTCTCTGTGCTGGGAGAATGCTTTAAATAATAAAAGCACATGGGGCTTCATGAATAGAGTATTATGGGGCTGTGAATGGAAGTCTTTTTCTCCCCCTCTCTTTTGCCTTTGCTGCTTCCCATGCGGGCTCCAAAAAACACTCTGCCCACTGTCCGGCTTTTCCCTTAAGAAATGCAAAGAGACAGATGGACAGAGAGAGAGAGAGAGAGAAAGAGCAAGCACATAAAACACATTAAAGCTTATATTCTGTATTTGAGGGCCATTGCATGATTTGTAGAGTAATTTACTTACAGTAAAAAACAAGGGGATTTGTCATCCGAACCCATAGACAATCCTTTATATATTTTTCAAACTGAAACTCAAGAATAATCTACTGCTGTATAAGTAAAAGCATGAAAAATAAAAATAAAAGGAACAAGATACAGCACAATATAAACACCAACATAGATAGTAGGGCTGTCAATCAATTAAAGTAGTTCATCGCGATTAATCTCAAATTAATCACACATTTTGTATCTGTTCAAAATGTACCTTAAAGGGAGATTTGTCTAGTATTTAACACTCTTATCAACATGGGAATGTGTAAATATGCTTGCTTTATGCAAATGTATGTAAAGATTTATTTTTGGAAATCAACAATGACAATATTGCCCAGAAACCCTCACAGGTACTGCATTTAGCATAACAAAATATGCTCAAATCATAACATTGCAAACTCAAGCCCAACAGGCAACAACAGCTGTCAGTGTGTCAGTGTGCTGACTTGACTTTCACTTGCCCCAAACTGCATGTGATTATCATAAAGTGGGTATGTCTGTAAAGGGGAGACTCGTGGGTACCCAGAGAACCCATTTTCATTCACATATCTTGAGGTCAGAGGTCAAGGGACCCCTTTGAAAATGGCTATGCCAGTTTTTCCTCGCCAAAATTTACCGTAAGTTTGGAGCATTGATACCAATAGATTCCTTAGGGTTTATAGTTTCGTATGATAATTCACTCTAACTTCAAAACTGAGCCCGCTACAAGCTAAAAATTGCAAGTAGTGTTAATACGTTAAAGAAATTAGTGGCGTTAAAACAAATTTGCATTAACGTGTTATTATCGCGTTAACTTTGGAAGCCCTAATAAATAGTAACTATAAAGCGGATTGAGACAAAAATGTTGGGAAGAAAGTAAAGGAAATTGCAATAAAAAGTCAAATCTAAAACCCCAATGTGAGCCGGTGGCACCAGCTGTAACCGCCATATGAGAGCAGTGCAGAGCGGCAGCCATGAGCTAGCCAGTGGGGCACGCTCACATGCACTAAAAGTACTCACAGCCGGCCCGGGGATGTCAATAAAGCACAGAGAAGCTCACATTACAACACATTACAGAGTGACTTCATTCTCTGCTCAGGTAGACATTACTCCTCTATATCTTTACATAGAGTTATTAGCTGCTATATTAATACTCTGAATATTGTATAGAGAACCTTTAAAGTCATTCTGAAAGTGCTTTGTGTTTGCCAATTTATCTTCTCATTTAGTAAACATGCTGCATCCAAATACAGTTTATAGCTAATTAAAACTGCTATATTGAGAACTCATTAATACTGTATCTAGACACATTAATATTGGTAAAAAAAAAATACAAGGACACATATGCTTTCATCTAGCATGCATTTTAGATGAAAGATAATGAATCTATGCTTTTTTTATGATTGAATCAAAGAACCAGAGCTATGAAATCAATTGGGCTGTAGGCATCAGTAATTTTAAAATGCCAGCTTGGTGTTTCAGCGTGTATACTTTACAATTTTTATCTGTGGGCTGGATCTGGCTGCGTGATGATCAATGTCACTAAATGTTTGGCCTTTTAATTCCTGTGTCCTTTTATATAATCTGAATATGACCTTTCTTATTATCCACTCATAGGTCATGGTTTCTCTCCGCTTTCTAACCAAAGCCTGTTAAATGACTGTATCTTTTTGCATCCACACAAAGAGGCACTTGCATGTCTCCTATCATGCATGTGAGTGTGTGTGAAGCCAGAGCTCTGACAGGTGGACGGTGTGCTAAGGGGCCCCTCCCACAGCCTCCAGTCCTCTCCAGCGACCAGCAGAGGAATCCACCGCGTCACCTCTCCTTTCCCCCCAATTCACGCATCACCACCTGGCGCTCTGACAGCGGCTGCTGCCCGTCGTGGCCCCCTTGTCAAACCCTGTTGCCTTACCCCTTGACACCTTCCCCCACATCGCCGCTCAAAGTGCCAAAACCACCGCCGCTGAATGTTTGATTTCTATTTATTCATGTGGTGTTTCTGCTCCTCCACCTCCCACACTCACTCTTGAATAACTTTCAAGATATACTGTATATCTAAAACACATAGCAGGCTGCCTGTGTACGGGAGCTGTCAGGAGGCTGTCATGTTAGCCGGCTCTGCTCGGCATACACACTGTCTTATGAATTCATGAGCTTGAAGATGAAAAAATGTCTGTAAATGTGTGTGTGTGTCTCTGTCTGTGTGTACATGTGTTTGCCTTTGATTCTACATTTGCATGTAGGTGGCACAGCTTTGAAGACGTGTTGCATAAATGTAAAACTGCGAGTAAATTAATATGGGCAATGATGAGAAATAATCTGTACAAGTTTGTATAATTGAGTTGAGGGCGCTGGCGTATAAACAAGCGTATGTTATGACCTTCAGCATTTCAAAAGTTGCCAGTTTTGTGGAGTTGCATTCAGCGAACTGTCTGATAGAAGATATTTCAGCTCCTCCAGTCTTTTATGTAAAAGTTCTTGTCTAATCAGCCTTCAGTCTGGACTGATTTAACATTGGAGCCCATCTCTCCCTGTCCTTAATCAAGCTCTCATCATGTTTCTAGCGCTCCATGAATGATTCACTGTCAGTCAAAGCCAAGCACGTGGACAGCCTCTCAAGGACTTGTTTTCTGTCTGGAAGTTCTGTAACATCTCCCAGCCTTTTTAGATAAAAACAAAATTATTCCGGGGGCTCGGAGGACGGAGGGCGGATATTATAATGTCACAGAAGACGTTTCTGTGATAAACCTTCGCAACCGCGGTGCTCTGCAGGTCAATGAAGCTTGAATGTGAGGCCAGAGTTCTGCAGTTAAATCCTCTAATACTTTCAGGTCAGACTTTCTGTATATCAACCTCCAAAGACAGAAATCATTACTGTATTATTGTGTTACAGACCTGGTTGGCTAAAAAAACAAACAACCCCGCAAGTAATTGCATTACAAACATAAAAAAAAAACCATCTCAACTGCAATCTTATTTTTAGCAACATCTTTGATGCTGGATGCTCATTGCTTTGCTGTATTTCTCACTGCGCTTAGATCTGACAGTGAGTTGATGTAGGTATTACTTTGTATATTTCTTTGTCTTAGCCTTGGCTATAGCTGCTAACAACCCAGTTTCTTAAAACGTATTCTAAACAAAATCCTACTGCTGCTCCCAGTGATATATGGTAGATCTCTTCCCATGCATCTGTTTAACAAGAAATACCTACAGTACAGTACTAGATACCAGGGTGTTTTAATAGGAGAGCAAATGTAAAAAGCTTATATGAAATGCATGTTTACAGTACAATCTGCAAAAGAGGGGTGAAAGATATTTGAAAATGTCCTTGATATGCAGTCAGTAATCTTCACGTAGTTACCATTGGGCAACTTCAGGTTCTTAAAAGTGATGCCAATGCTGAAGTGCCTTAAACTTGCATTCTTTCTAATAGCCAGCAGGGGGCGACTCCTCTGGCTGCAAAAAGAAGTCAGATTGTATAGAAGTCTATGAGAAAATGAGCCTACTCCTCACCTGATTTATTACCTCAGTAAACATTGTAAACCTGGGTTTATGGTTTCAATCGCTAGTTTCAAGTCTTCTTCAATACAGCATGATGTTCATTTAGTAAATTATGGTCCCATTTAGAGTAAAATAGACCATAGAGCAGGGGATGCTTTAAGGCGTGGCTACCTTGTGATTGACAGGTCGCTACCACGGCGTTGTCCAGTCTGGGAGTTGTCCGTGTTATCATCTTACAAACTGTGTTTTCAGTTCATGAAAGTTAGTAGTATAACATTTTGATCACCTAAAAACGTCTTATTCAGTGTTTGGTCGTACTTAACTCCACCCTCTCGTGTCACTTCTGGTTGCAAAGAACCAAGATGGCGACGGCCAAAATGCTGAACTTGAAGCTTCAAAACAGCAGTCCACAAACCAATGGGAGACGTCACAGTGACTACATCCACTTCTTATATACAGTCAATGGTAGTTACATATAGACATTTTTAGTAGTGAAACACTGAAAACTATACATTTATTTCCTTACTTTGTGGTTACAAACATTACAAGATGTTTTGCACCTATGCCATCCAACTTTATAATTACAGTAAAACATATTCACATAGCTGGTATACTAACAAAGAACAAGGTGAAAAATCACATCCAAGTAGCTATGTAGCTTTAAACCAAGACAGATAGAGTGTAATCCTGATTTGTATTTCGTAGAAGAGACAGTGTGTGTACAATACACCTCCAAATAAAGCTGACGTAATTCCTCAGTGAGGACAGAAACACCTGCAGTGTGTCCCCTTGTTTTTCTTCCCACTTGCCCCCTGTGACGTCCCTCCACATTAATCCTCTGTCCTTCCTCTCACCTCCTCTCCTGACCCCCCCAGTTCAACATTTGCTCAGCTAATAAGCATAGCGTTTCAGCTGAAACCATTTTTTCTCTTGATTTACCGCGCACCATGGCGGCTCTCCAAATTAGAATGTTTATTTATGGCCATCAATATTTAATTGAGTTTACTCTAATCTTGCGTTAGTGGGTTCAGAAGTCTCTGCATGGCTGTTTAAATATTAAAATTAATTGGAGCGGAGATACTGTAAAGAGGCTTGGCTTAATTGTTCTGGGAGAACAGGTAGCTTCTGAAGTCTTGGCATGCAGAAGGCACCGCACGCACGCACACGCACATATACACACACACAAAAACAAACACACGCACACACCAGATGAGTTCTTTGAGATTTCCTGCTGAATGCACAAACAGGATACTCGGTCCACAGTTGAGCCGTTGTGAAAAGTGTGTGTTCATTCAGCTGTAGCACAAGCTAACAAGGTTAACAATAACAAAGTTGATACTTTAAGTTGTGATAAACAATGGGGACACAAGTCATGCATGTAGTGAGTTAGAGCTGGGCAATACGGCCAGAATCTTCTATCACGATATAGGTCATTTCATATCACAATATGCAGCATGTTTTCTGGTAATTCAATAAATAAATAGTCTATATGAAATAACCACATGGTAAAGCCTATTGTTTGATACTCCTTTGTGAATTAAATACTTACAAATGAAAAGTATTTTCTCATTTTAAGAACTTATGTGCAAAATGAACAATTTTAAGTGAAAGTATAGAGAAAAAAGAAAAATGTAGGCCTAACCATATCACGATAGAAATGATATAGGAAAATATATGCGATAAATTATTTTTATATCGTTTTGACGATATACAGTATATCGTCATATTGCCCAGCCCTACAGTGAGTTATCAAGTGCATTTATTAGGTGAAATGCAAGCTAATTTAAAATGCATTAAAGTAAGTAGTAGGGCTGTCAAAGTTAATGCCATAATAGTATATTAACCCCACTAATTTCTTTAACGCAACTTGCAATTTTTAGGTTAGCGGACTCAGTTTTAAAGCTAGAGTGAAGCATATGAAAACCTAAGGTATCAAAACTTACTCCAAACTTAAGCTTAATTTTGGCTAGTAAAAACTGGCATGGCCATATTCAAAGGGGTCCCTTGACCTCTGACCTCAAGATATGTGAATGAAAATGGGTTCTATGGGTACCCACGAGTCTCCCCTTTACAGACATGCCCACTTTATGATAATCACATACAGTTTTGGGCAAGTCAAGTCAGCACACTGACACACTGACACACTGACACACTGACAGCTGTTGTTGCCTGTTGGGCTTGAGTTTGCCATGTTATGATTTGAGCATATTTTTTATGCTAAATGCAGTACCGGTGAGGGTTTCTGGACAATATTTGTCATTGTTTTGTGTTGTTAATTGATTTCCAATAATAAATATATACATACATTTGCATAAAGCATTTTAAAACTGCAAAATATAGATTTGGAAATGATTCCTTCTTGAGGAATTTTGTAATTTCTTGAAAATGTCAAAATGTAAAATCTATTATTTGCTCTATTTTTTTTGTTTCATTTTGTAACTGAGTTGAAAGCAATTTCAGTTTAAAGGAAACCATTAAAGCTTTTACGAACGTGAGAGTTAAAACTTTATAGAAAGAGGGTGAGTAATGGGGAGTTTGTTGTGGTTTCTTTGCTATAAACAGTAAGGAACAGTTTAACATTCTGGGAAATACGCATTTTTGACATTGTCCTCCCAAGAAGAAAGGCAGCATGAGTTAATTTAACAAGCGCCCCAATGTGACATATGTTTACGTTCAAGTGACAAAGCCCTGCAGCGACCGTAGTAATTATAACAAGAGAAAGGAGGAAGTAAGATGAGCGCTGTGTAGGGAGGATGTCGGGTCAACAACACATCAGACTTTAACACGGGAGGCCACTGTTTGTTTCCCAGTCCTACTGACCGCCAATGTTGATTTTATTAAAACATGACCATGATTATCCCATAAACCATGTATTTATTATCGTCACCATGACGACAAAGCTCTCCTAAACTTCACAAAATGGTAATTTTAATCCAAACCACGATGTTTCCCTAATCTTGACAAAGTGCTTATTTTAACCCAATATATGATCTTTCCCTAAAACTAACCAAGTTGCTTTTGAGCCTATACCTAACCAAACCTTTACTATAGTGATACCGTTGTCACATCATAAAACTGTTGTCTTTTAATTTGGAGGACTTTGCATTTTGGGAAATCTGTACAAAAACCGCTGTGTAAAAAGAACACAGGGTTATGTGCCAAACTGTTTTTTGGTTGGAGTAGTAACTTCTTGTCGTCACAATGAGGTTGCTCGGCAACCAGCGGAGACTCCAGGAAATGACTGCGCCTGCCAAGAAATAGCCTGGCACAAAACCCAGCGTAAAACCACAAAGTCTTGTTTTACATTTTGGTTTTTGTACAAATTAAACAACCGCGATTTCATTTATGAGCTTTAAAGATGCTGGTAGGATTGTGTTACCTTTTGGACGGAGCCATGCTGGCTGCTTCCAACTGTTTCCAGTCTTTACCAGTCGTCGCTGCTGACTCTAAATGTCAAATTAATCCGTTAGATGTATGTGAGAAATTACCTATAGGCCTACTTATATATGATCAAAATAAATAAAATTGAAATAAATAAAAGTTTGTAACCCAAAAAAAAGCCAAACCAAATTTAGTGAGAAACTGTGAGCAAAAATACATAAAGTTAATTAAAAGTTTCTACCTGTTAAAAGACTGATGGAGTCAGAACAGCTGGCATTTGATTTGACATTAAAATAGGAATTTCTCATTTGAACACTAAAATGTAGCCTATATTAAATGATTAAAGGTGCTAAATGTGAGATTGGGATCAATTCTATTGCCGCCACACGGTTGACGTTAACTTCCCTGACTAGTGACTTGCATGATTCACGGTACTGACGATACTAAAGACTGACAAATAAATCAATGTTACTTTTAATGTCACACGAATACCGGTCTCCTGGTTGTGTTTGTTTGACCCATGCACCGCCCCTCCCGCCCGCCTTGAGCGGACTCTCACGCTGTTTATACTATGTCAATTGCTCCGACCGTCTATTAACGCCGTGGGTGGGTTTACATTGGAGTTTGTTGAAAGCCCGGTTTGTCACATACTGACGCTAAAGGGTGCCTCCATGCGTCGGTTTCCGATGCCGAGGGGCACTTACTTGGTATTTGACAAGTTGGGAGTGAGAACCGGTTGGCTATATTAATGCTCTGATATATCATATAGGGAACCATTAACTGCAGAACTCACTTTGCTGAAAATTGTTTATACAATTAAAGCTGCTTTTGAGAGATACCACTAAGGTTTCAGTTTCATAACAGGCTTGTGAAAATGTGTCTTGCTAGTCCATTGAGACAACCTCACACATCATGCACCAACACTCGTAGGTATCACTCGTAGGCTGTTTAATCGTGATGAAAGTGTGGAAACACTGGAGCAAAATGTAAAACAAAATGACACAAGTAGCACTCAGGTATGAATGCTGCATGGTTTCTACTTTCCAGCAATTTGCAACAAAAAATAAGAGCTCACTGTTCCCCAAGATAACTTCATCCAGGATCAACAAATTGATCCTCAAACTGCTTTCAAAGAACCAAATCATCCGGATAGACTGGGTTAGTTTAACCTGATAATCGGTTGTTAGCCTGAACTAGTTAAGCTACATTTGAAGAACAGGACCCTGGTCTTGAAAGCAGCAGAGAGCCCGTGTTAGGCCTCGGGTTATGCTGTTGAGGTGATTTAAATAACACTGTCTGTCTCTCATTTCATTAATACACTTTCCCTCTCTCACAGAGCCTCGGGGCATACAGCTAGAGCAGCGACTGAATGAAATTCTGTTTTTCAAAATGAGCAGCATACTCGAAAGCGATGGTAATCTCAGATGTAGAAATTGGAAAAGTCAGCACAGCAAATGCATCAGCAGCTTTCCTCCAGACAAACATGCAATATTGATTCTCTTTCGGAACAGGTCATATTTTATGTATTTGTTTTAAAGATTTTGAAATTGTGCTCCAGTGCTCTTCAGGTTTGGGAGAGAGGGGACTTTTGCTTGTAAATTAACATTAATGATGACTGAAGCAGACGTGCACTCGCTGCCTGGTCACCTCAGAAACCTGGTCACATAATGAATCTTAATTGGATCGGTGTGTGTGTACGTGTGTTGACTGTTGCCTGCAAATGACTGGTGATTCCCAGGTTCCCATTTGACCCTACATTATGTGTCGGTGTGTGTGTGCATTGCTTTACACCAGCCATTATAGTTAAGCAATTCTCATTCCCATACCAATGCTTTGTCACGGCCTTCAGCGTTCAATACCGTCGCACAAGGCACCCTTAAGCGCCGGTATGAGACGCACCGGGCTTTCCATTAACTGCAATGTAAACCCATCTGAGGCAACAGTAAACGCTCAGAGAAAGTGCTGTGGTGACGTAGTTTAAAGAGCGAAAGAGACACAAACGGTCGTGTCTAGAAGGTAACCCATGAGTTGAGAAACTCTCGCGAGATGGTTAACGTTAGGCATTGATCTCAGATAGTTAAGGTTAGGCTAGGTCGTTGGCAGCGAGTCAGTTTTTGCAGATTTCAGATCAGATTTCGCAATTTTGGGGTTAGCTTCTAGACACAACCTACACATAGGGCGGGCAGGATGTGACGTGGATGGGTCCAACAACACAGGAGACCTCTGTTCGTGCCCTCTGCGTTAAGTTTCATTTTCACGTTATAACCAGCTGTTTGTTCGTGTACCGTGTTCACAACGTCAAGTCACATTTTCACTGTACAAACTATAGAAAATGTGTTTTAAGCCCAACCATGTTGTTTTTTCCTGAACCTAACTAAATGGTTTTGTTGCCTTAACCTAAGCGAGTGTTTTTGTTTAATTTACAACATTAAGCACGCGTTTACTGTGACCAAAAAGTGACGCCGAAGTGTCAGTATGTGAAGAGCTGAGATGAGAACGTGTTGGTTAAGCACACTCTCCTCTGCCGTCTCTGCAAATATCAACCTTTGTTTACTCACATCTGCATTTTCCTCCTGTAGTTAAATTCAAATCCAAATAGATGCATCAACTGAATTGCACTCAGATACTGTGCAACAGATTATTTACCATAATGGCATACAAGTAAATAACAAATAAACAAAGGCAGGGCTGAGAGTGAGCCAGAAAAAAATATCCTCTGATAATATTTCTGTTTAAAGCACCGTGGCTAGCAATCATTCTCACAGCCAATTCAGCTGACAATGAATTGTCAAATGGCGCTGACATCAAGAAGACAGATACCTTCATAAAAGCGGCCTTCAGTGCTACATAAACAGCGGCAGGAAATGAAGTAGAGTTTGAATTGCAAAGGACTATGATGCGGTGAGGCCTATGATCATTAACCCACCGAGGAGAGGGAGGAGGGTGGATGGATGCACTGCGGTTGACTCCAGACCCACTCTGAGTCGTCCACATGCCTCCTGCAAGTATTTTACATCTCCCCAGACTCCTCTTTGCATGTCGATGACCATGAAAACATTTGCAGAGCTGCTAGTTTATTGGCTCTCATGACTTAATCTGCTACATCAAATGCAAACGCAGTGGTCCTCCTCGGCTTCCAACAAGTTCAAAATAATAATTAAAAAAATGCACCGTGTTGTTCTACACCTCCTGATGAGAAACAGTGACAGGTAAGCTTAAAGAATATGACTGATTGCACAAAATAAAATTGCGGCACTTTTTGAACTTGTGTGCCCTGCAGACAAAGTGAAAAAAAGTGCTCATAAACAGAATGCTCTACATTTTCAAGTGTTGAATACTCAAGTGTTGAATGATGAAGTTCATGTGCTGAAGGATATGATTCCTTTTGGAAACGCAACTCTTCATTTAAATTCCACACACTTCTACTCCGGTGCCTCTGTGAATAGAAACTAAAAAAAAAGGCACTTCAGCTGCACCTGAACTCCAGCAATGACACGAGAAGAAGGGAAAAAAAGAAAACTTAAATGTCTACTTCTGCTCTTCTACATACAACATCAACTGTGTGTTTAATATTGAAACAGAATTTAACATGTTTTTGTTTTTCAGATCACAGTTTTGCTGAAGATGCAAACATGAAATGATGTATGTTAGACTATGCTTTGGTTTTATGGGTAAAATAGGGATGTCACAGTTATACGGGAGCAGATGATCTTATGTCAAATCGGTGACACTGGATGGCGTATAAATAGCACAACATTTTGTGTGTCATGAGGAACATTTTAAGCTTTCTGCGTGTAATTTGTACGCCACAGAACAAAACTATGATAACGTCCACAGTTAGGCAACACAACCACTTAGTTAGGTTTAGGAAAAACATCATGGTTGGGCTTCAAATAAGAACGTAAACTAAGTAAATATGTACGGAAACAACATAACATAAGTACAGAAAATACATCGCAAATGTCAAAAAAACACGTCACAAACCTCACTATTGTAACTTACAAAACAAAACACTGGTCTCAAACACCGGTCTCCTGGTTAAAAGAGGTGTAATTGTCCATCAGCGCCCTTAATGCTTTTTAATCTATGTCACTCGCTCTGAGAATAACATATTTATGTGGACGCGTTTACATTGCAGCGAAGATACTCTTTAATAAAGATGACACATTACAAGCTCCGGCAATGGTTTGAAATGGTATACACATCTGTCTAAGTGGGCATGGTCTTGGCGTGTTCGTCTCTCCAGACAGACAGAGAAAGGTCTCGAACAAAGTTAATTTTTCTACTGATTTGTCCGTCTGAAAAATTTCATTTTAGTGTCAGAATGTTTGGAAGATATGTGGCTTTTGAAAAATGGTCCAATATTTACTTTGGTGACAAAAGAATCAGTCATAATCTTTGTTCACGTTCACTTCTCCCATTGGAGTTCATAGACTAATAGACTAATAGTCTCCTAAAAGGGCGAAGCAGTGGCGAAAACCCTCATGACACAGATACAAGAAACCGTCTCGCCGTCAGTGCGCCGTCTCCTTTCTGAACTGTCTCTGATTGCAGTCAGTACAGTCTACATGGCGTACAAATGACCGCCAAAAGCAAGAAAGGCGTTCTTATTGCACATTAAATGCCTTTCACATTGGGCTGCTTATGTAGAAAGTCAGTATGATAATAAATCTGGCCCCGACTAACATTTCCATGTAAGTTTTACAAAAGACAAGGAAAAAAGGGATGATCTGAGCGGAATGGAAATGGAGATGAGAAGAAGGGTATGTTAAGATTTAGGTAAGAAAGGGGAAGGGGAAGGTGTATGTGTGTGTGTGTGTGTGTGAGTGTGCGTGTGTGTGTGAGTGTTAGGGGGTCTGACTGCTTTAAATTAGATGGCACATTGCTGCAACGGCTGAAGAATTTTATTAAGAGTCTTTATATCTTCTGCCTTAAGCCGCCCCGATCAGCATAATCCCTGTCCAAACAAGAGATAATGAATCTTCTCTTTTAGTATTGGGTTAGATAGAGGAAAGCATGATGCCAGCGACGGGAGGGAGAAATGCACAAATTATTGGATTTAGATTAGGAGGGGCCTATTTTAATGGGTTTGAAGTAATACCACAACGTTAATGAAAAGTTGCCCCAAGCCTACATGATTGGGTGGGGAAGTGTGTGCGTGTGTCTGTGTGTGTGTGTTTGTGTGTGAGATAGAGAAAGCAGATTGGCCGATAAGCTGTGCTTAACATAGCTCATTGAAAACGCCCAGCTATTGTGAGAGCGGATGTTATTGTCTTCTGTTGTTTTTTTTTTGTTGATTTGCAATGCAGTCATGTCCACATGTCGCGGTTTATTTTTAGAATTTATTCATGATGATTACTTGTGTGTGTGTGTGTGTTTTTATGAGCCGCTCATACGTGTGCAGACTTGACTTGACTTGAGAGACGAACGCAGACTGTTGTTAAAGTCTGCTTATCTATGTATATATTCAGTCTTCAATTTACATTTTCTCCTCTAGTTTGTTCAAAGCCACTTAAAGCAGGAGTATAGCATAACACATTTAATTAAACTCTTTTATGTTTGGTGGTTTATCTACACTGGCAGGGCTGCATCTCATACAGTTTCTAATGACCTTGGAAACACGTTTGATCTTGTTCAGCTCAGTAAATGCAAATATTTCTCAAGCTTGCCGCTCTAAAACTTGTATTGTTGAGTTGTTTGTGCAGCAGCCCCTTATTCCACTTATAAAAGTCTCTTTTTTTATTATTATTATGCAGCCTTATTGCAATGTCAGATAAAGCTACAGAGGGAATCCCTGCTGGGTACAGCTGATTTAGGATGGGGTGGCTAACATCATGCAGAACAACTCAAATACACCTTAGTCGTGCTTTATTCTTCTATTCAAACCAAAGGGACGGTACACAATATAGGCTCTAGCCGGAGAACTTTTCTCTCTCTTATTGTCAGGGGATCGACTTATTGAGGACACTGCATTTGTTGAAAAGGATTAAAAAAGTGTGAACAAGGTTGACTCATCCTTTCAATTCCTCAAGCTCGCCCTCGTCTTCATAATAATAAAACCAACCAACCTTGATCTCTAAAGACCAGTTTACATGCACATGCACTCGTTGACACTCTGGAGCAGTGCCAATTAAATCAAAGCAGAAATACCTCAACCTTGGTATTAAAATGAATAACTTCTTGTGTCAGTCCTTACCCTCTCTTCTTTCCGTTAGACAAAGTGATGCAGTGAAGAAGTGGAAAAACATGAAAGAAACGGGAGAGAGAGAGAGAGAGCCGCTGTACAGGCTGTATTGTAGCCGATACAGAAAAAGCTGGATGGGCAGATATTGGCAGACAGACACAGAGAGAGAGAGAGAGGGAGATGCAGACTGTGATAAGAGCAGACATGTACAAGGTCCTCTGTGGCCTCAGACTCCCACATGCACATAAACCCAGACTTACCTCCAACAATCAGCACGTCGTCAGAGGAAACAGACACCTCTGCTGGATATCTGTTGGGTGCTCTACATAAAAAGAAAAAGTAGAAATGTATTGAATTCCCCCCTAAACAGATTCTCTAATATATAATTGTTAGTTGCAGCCTCATCCATCAGAGCACATATGACAGCAGTGAGATCTCTTTTGATGTGACACATCCTGCAACAGCACTTTTGACCTGTCAGGTGGGACAAATTTTGCAAAGGATGGCTCAGTACCATTAAGTGTCATGAGAATGATTGTTGAATCTATGCTACTTAGATACTTCCGGGGCATTTCACTTCGTTAGGAACCTTCCTAAGCAAAAAAAGACTTTTCAACCGCAGACCAGGACACTGGAAGTTGTTACACTTGTGCTTTTTTTGCTATAAACCGTTGCACTTGTTAAAAAAAAAAAAAATTGAAAAAAATAACAAATACAAGGAAATAAGAATGAAAAAAAAAGAAAAAAGGGACAAAATGAAAATAAAATTTGAATTAATTAAATCAATTACTACATTAATTCGGGGGGAAAAGACTTATTCCACAGTTTACACTGATAAACATCCACAGACAGTAAGTAGATGCCCAAAACACAACATTTTGAGAAAACAACATTACACAAATGGTTCCACCTTGTGGAGCCGTTGCATTGAGTCTATTTGTCCAAAACAATTTTCTTTGAGACAGAATGTTTGCAATCATGACACCGTGGCTATGTCCGAAATCATACACTATTTATTATAATGCACTATATTTACTGTACGTCATTTTATTTGAGTGTCAGAATGCTGAGTGTGAAGTTAATGTAAGGGATAATGTACAGCGAGCTAGCTGTACATTATCCCGCTTATTACACGGCTGCTTACTTAAGAAATCAATAATTCAACACAAAAACGGTCCTCCAGAGTCCGACATCAGAACTGCCCCCATAGCAACGGTCTGCTATAAAGAAATAACAGACAGTAGAACGCCGTGATTGACCAATCAGAATTGAGTATTCAACAAAGCTATGTAATAATTAAGTATAATTTATATATCATGCCACAAAAACTTCCAACAATGGAGCGGAAAAAGTAGTGTACATCATCTCCCACATCTTCTGCCACCAGCAGGTTTCCAAACACACACGACTGCATCCAGATCTACGGACGTCTCAATGCTCAGCTGAACGTCTCTCCCAGATGTCACAGATATGTAATGCTGTTGCTTACATGCAGGTATTAGTTACCAAAACATCAAACCGAAACCACACAGTGCCTTCTAATACTTAAACAGAGAGAGGTTAGACGCTCCAAATTTCCTCATTTCTCTAATTACTGCACAATTATTTCTCCCTCCTGTGCCAATTACAGCCGTATTGATGAAGGCTCCAGATGTGCCATCCTAATAATTATCAGGGTAATATTACAGCTCTCCTTGTGCTCACTAGGGTGCAGTTGAACCTGTGCAGAGCTGTGTGCAACAGTGACAGCCTGGTGCTACATTACGCCAGGCTGAGAAATTGATGTGGCTGTCAGCTTCAATTAGAGATGTAATGTCTTGGATCAGAGGAGTGGGACTGGCCCAGGGAGGGGTAAACGGCGAATAGGGGTCATAGGGAGGAAATACTGTACGTAACTCGGGCTGCGGGTCAGCAGCTGAGGGGGGAGGAAAGGCCAGAGGGTGAGAGCTGGGGTGAGGAGGTCAGGAGAGAAGCTGGGGCGAACGTTTAGGGAGACGTGCTTATAGTTACAGCAAAACTGAGGCTAATGGTGAGAGAAAGGGTTGAAACTGCAGCCTGTTTAGGATGCAGCTACACTGATCTGTTACAGATTGGACAGCAATTTAACAACGAGTGTCCATTCATCTTTTTGCTCCTCTGATGTACGAAAAGCCAAAACTAAAATCTTCCTAAAAGTTCTTTCTTTTGAAAGAGACATAAACTGATGCAACAGATGTGTGCGTCTGGTTCCATCCACTTCTTTTACACATAAAACGCCTCAACGTTTTGTTTTGGAAAAGCCAAAAATATTGCAAAAGAAAGTTGATGTTCAAAGTCTACTCTTGACCTTGGAAACAGGGTCAACTGGCAAACTCCATCTGTTGATGTGATATTATCAAAAAGCTTCAGAGCTTCAGAGCTAAATAGACTTTGAAGTGTTTTGTCAGTTGCAAAAGAAAGCTTGGCTTGTGTGGAAAAGTTGGCATATTGGAAAAGAAAAGATGCCATAAATATATGATGATGGAAACACATTTTTTAATAAACCCTGCCTCTGCTTCTTTTACAGTAGATAACTTTTATGTCATCCTGCAGCCCATTGTCATTCACAGGGCGTCAAATACTGACACTTTATCACAGCCTTCAGCGCTTGATACCACCGCACAAGGCACCCTTTAGCGCTGATATGAGACGCACCAGGCTTTCCATTAACTACAATGTAAATCCATCCGCGGCAACAGTAAACGCTGAGAGAAAGTGCGCCGTAAGTGTGGAGATGTAGTTTAAAAAGCGAAAAGGCACACTAAGGGCAGGCGGGAGGGGAGGTGGATGTGTCCAACAAACACAGGGCTTTCATCCAGTAGACCGCTGTTTGTGTCCCGTGCGTTAAGTTTCACTTTCCCTTTACAATCAGCCGTTTGTTCGTGTCCCGTGTTCACAACCTTGAGCTTCATTTTCACTTTAAATACATAGTTGGTTTTAAGCCTAACTAAACCTAACTAAGTGGTTTTGTTGTCTGCACCTAAAGTGACACCAAGGGGCATGACAAAGCGACGGTATGTGACCAGTTGGGATGAGAACGCGTTGCATCCTGCCTCCACTTCAATAGAAAAGCCCCCAAAAATTGATAATAGTCCAGATGGGGAGGCCTTGTTGCATTTCAAACACTCTATCACCATAGTAGCTAATAATACACCAGAGTACATGTAGATTATTAGAAAATACAAAATGCATCTTGGGGGGAAGCATGCAGAGATGCTGTGATGTATTAGTTCCTTAAAGGTGCAGTGCGTAGGATTTGGCGACATCTAGTGGTGTGGTTGCAGACTGCAACCAACTGAGTACCCCTCCGCTCACTCCTCCTTTTCCAAGACTGTTGTAATGTAAGCCGCCGAGTGCAAAACCGCCAAGTCCTTACCATAATAACACTACTTTAAGAGCAACGGAAGTCAGACGGCGGCTGGCAGTACCACGGTTTTGCACTCTGCAGCTCACATTATGCAGTTTCACAAGCGTGTTGGAGAGCTACAGTGGCCTTCAGTTAACATAAAAATGTGAAAGGGTCTCTCTAGAGCCAGTGTTTGGTTTGTCTGTTCTGTGCAACATGGTGGTGCAACATGGCGGACTTACGGATATTATATTCCATTTCTGCTAATAGATCCCCCGAAATGTTACACACTGTTCCTTTAATCAAGGCTGTAATCTTGTCACGTCCTCTTGAATGTATGTTGCATGAAGGTAGTTGATGGAAACGCATACCGACTCACATTTCAGTTTGTTAAAACTTCAGAAATTCATTGAAAATTTGTAGCATTTTAATAGAATCATGGCTACTGACAACCTGACAGAGAACATGACAAATACATGTACAAAAATGTGCAGAGCAACACAGTAAATCTCTGTTTTATTGTGTGTGAGTGTGTGCTGCATTCACAAGTCCCCTGCCAGGCCAGTGTGTTGAGATTTAGTGCGGACGCAGATCTGACAAGACAGATTAATCTGAGAGAAAAAAAAAGAAGGGAACAAAAAAAAAAACTGTCCTTCCTTATGTTTACACCCGCCGCATGCCCAGATTAATTACAGACACACACAGGAAGTACACATCTAGAGACAATGTAGTCATCTGTCTCCCTGAACACACACACACACACACCGACACACACACTAAAGAAAAGATAGCACCATGCTAATGTGACATCTCTCCGTGCCACGGGGATGTGGATGAGATTATGTCTGTGTGTGTGTGTGTGTGTGTGTATGTGTGGAAGTGGGATGGCAGGAAGTTCATTACCGCCTTACCGCTCAGTGTGAGGTCACCCGGCGCAGAGCTGCTCACCGGGTCCTGAACGGCATGCTGGGAGCTCGGCCTGAGGGGGAAACACACCCAGTATGGAGGCGCATCCCTAACAGCAGACATATAACACAAACATGAAAGCATAAATCTGAAAACAAATAATACCAGAATAATTTATATCTGCTCTTCCCACTCTATATCTGTATACATTATTAATACTCGCTGCGTTATTAAATATCTTTGTTGTACACCTGCAGATGAATAGTTTTGTTTGAACGACTTGAGATGATTAAATTCAAGCAGCTTTGTTTTATAATTATTAAAACAGTGACTCTAGAAAAGTGCAAACGAATAAAAATAACTCCATCTTCATGTCGGAGCGTTATTATTTTCTGACTTTGAAGTGGAAAAAAATGAAAAAAGTGAGGGGGAAAAAAAACACCTCATATATTTGAATTGGCTGTTCTCTGGGATTATGTGGTGTTGGAGAGCTGTACTCCACAGGAGTCGGGCTGAGGTGTGTGTTTGTGTGCGTGTGTGTATGATTGAGTGCTAGGCCAGAGTGCAGCGAGACACAGGTGTATTAAATTGGGTCAGCGTTTTCATTTCCCAGGGTGAACACACACACGCAGACACATGCAGACACACACTAACAGAATTGTGCTATTTCAGGTGAACCCTGATGCAAACACACCTGCACATGCTATGCATATGAATACACACACACACACACACACAGTCGTACAGTATGCGCGCACGCACACACTCATTCCCAGATAAGTAGGATTAGGAGTTATTCTTGCATCCAGACAAAGATTCTCAGCCTGTATCAGACACAATGAAACGGAGGGAAGTTGTTTGTTATGGCTCCCATTGTGACTGTGTTTGTGTTCATGTATGAGTGTGTGGAAATAATGCTTACATGGCCAGGGTTCAAACCACAGGGGGGCCGGGTCGGAGGAAGTTTAACTCACTTCAAAAGAGCCCTTGAGAAAAGAAACAAAGTTTGAACTTTGTGTGCTTGTCTGCTTCGGGGTGACCACCTTTCCTGATGTTCACCTTCACATCACAGAAGTCTATTTTCAAATCATGAAAGCCGCTCTGTTACAGCGGCAACAACAATAGCAGAAAGCAGCAAGAAGCAGCACAGTGAAGCTTAACAAAAGGCAAAGAAGTCACATTGAATAATACATTGAAAGGGATGAAAAGCAGCACAGAGAGAGGTGGCGTGTATGCTACTAAACAGGCAGGACGCCAACCTGTTTGCTATCATTTACACTTAGAGGGAATCACGGAGCATTCTGGGGCACGCTGGCATTTTTGGAGAGTATAGCGTACAGAGCTACGGTCATTATCTGTCACCTGTCAATCGTTCATCATCAGAAATGTCTGAAGTACGTGCGAAAGACAAATACCCATATAAAGAGAAGCTGACAGAGGCAAAGGAGCGATATATTACAAAACTGAAGTTAGTTTATGATATGGATCCTTACGAATTAGGAGGACCTTTACAGTTTGGCAAGCATTACAGTCACTGATGTGTTTTGTGTTAGTGAACACCTGTCCGCAGTTCAAAATATGAAAATCTTTGAAGGCCTATATGTCGAGTTCACAAACGGGTAGGTATACGACATTAAGATCTACAAGCCAAATGACAACTAAACAATCATCCAGACAAAAATAAGCTCGTTAATGTTACGTTAACTGAATACTAACAAAACGTCAGCTAACACTGCATATTTAATCTACCGGTATCTTGCCAATTGAAACCCATAACGTTAGCCTATATTTGTGTCTGACTGTATATTATATATACTACAATTCAGCTTTTGAATCTTATTCACTGTGCAGTGTTTTGTGTTATCTTCTGACACTTGGCAGTAAACAGCCAGCGGATGGCACTTTTACCCTTCATCCTCCAAAGATGGCTGACTTGCTGTCGGTGATGTCACACTCCCATTCCCTATATAGCAAGCTAGCAGTGCTACATTAGCCTAGAGTTTGATTTTGCACCACAAAATAGCTTTTAGAACATTTTAAATATGAGGAGCAGCACAGTAGACAGCTATTACCCAGCCAACATTTGTATGTGGGGCCCATGTGGGTAGTAAATGGGCTGAAAAAGTGGGTTTGTCCACAGTTTCTATGTTGGCCCCATGCACTAATTTCCCAGTAGTGACCCAACTAGGACCCACACAGGTAGCCCACATGGGGAGCCCATTTGGGACCAACTTAGTTGATCCAAGTGGGCCCCAGAGAATAGAGCTAATGTCACTACTAAAGTGACACTGAGAGGCAAATTTTCTCGGCGCCACCAGGAAAATTTAGGAAGTGCATCCTGAACGTCAACAGTCAGTCATGGTGGTTGCCACTTGTAAACAGCTCCAGATGGGTCATAATCTTGTGTGATGAAAGAGAAGAGTTTCAGACCAGAAGACATTTCACCTGCCGACATTTTAATTGACTCCAATCTTTATTATCTCAGACGATTCACTGTGTTGACACAGAAATGTTCCTGCCAAAGTCCCTTATACAGTATGTCTTTACCATAGTAGAGCTGACATAAACTGTTATTTCCTGGTTCACACCCCCAACTTCTATTTACATTGAATGCACATGCAGACAGTGGCCACAGAAAGAAACAGACCTGACATCACACACACACACTCACCTGTTAGACACTCTCTGTCAGCATTGGGTGACACAGCAGGCCTGCAGTATTCACACCTGTCTGGATAACTCAACACAAAACCAGCGCAAAAGCAGCTGGACCGCCTGCCAGACTGGCGAGGAAGATTCACCGCTCTGTCCGAGCTGGAGTGACGTGACTGACGGGTCGACGATTTGACTTCTTACAGTGACATTTGTGTGTCAGTGGCGGAGCAGGGAAATGTCAGCTGACCTGTCTGATTAGACATGGTTATGGACAAACCACAATAAAACATGTCAAAATAGAAGTTATTTCCCTAGTTCCCAGGGTACCTTTTTACCTTCTGAAATTCCTTTAAAAGGACCATTAAAACTCATAGTTTTCACCTGCCAAAAAGTGATTGCAGCTCCTACCGTGTGACTGAAATGTTTTTTCTGACTCAGAATGGTTTGATTTCGTTCATGACGATTATATCTGACAGACTATGAACCACTCAGTCCTTTTTACCAGCTGAAATTCCTTGAAAGGACCATTAAAACCCATAAAAAACAGTTTTCACCTGCCAAAAACTGATTGCCGCTCCTACCTTGTGACTGAAAGTTTTTTTCTGTCTCAGAGTGGTGTGATTTCATTCATTAGGATTATATCTGACAGATTATAGCCCATATACTCCGGAAACTGGGCAGGGCCTTTCTGTGTGGAGTTTACATGTTCATCTTGTGTTTGTGTCGGTTTCCTCCTACCACCAAAACATGTATCCCTCCCCCCACGGCACTGTGAATGGAGGTGTTGCATCAGGAATGGCATCCGGCTTAAAACCGATGCCAAATCAAATATACGGATCATAAAATCAGATCTCATAACAGGAGTTTTTACCCCCCGATATGAATACTTACCCTGCCAAATTCTTTGCAGCTATCAAAAGAGAGGCAGGAAATGTCCTCAAGAGCTTTTCTGTGAAAGACAGATACTCTTCAGAGGACATAACCACCTGCGCTTTACAATCCAGAGTGATGGATTTCAGAATAGGAGTCACAAAATGTCTCAGTTACTGATTCCTGAACACTCTAAAATAACTCTCTCTCTCTCTCTGTCTCGCTCTCTCTCTCTCTCTCTCTCTCACACACACACACACACACACACACACACACGCTCACAATCAGCTGCAAACACACAATATCCAGCTGTTAGACTGTGTCACTCTGCACAGGTGCCCAAAAAACTACTGAGTTTCATTCATCAATCTAAGCTTGAGACCTGCAACAACTGCACACTCTCTCTCTCTCTCTCTCTCTCTCTCTCTCTTTCACACACACACACAGGCAGCAAGACACAGAGAGAAACAGCTGCACTCTGATGAATGCCCTATATTCATTCCACAGGAAGCTGGTTCATCTGTCACTACTGATGCAACCCTTCCACTCTACCCCTTCAAAAAACACACACATGCGCACAAATGCACCCCACACACACCCGCACACACACACACACACACACACACACACACACACACACACACACATACAAACTCCAGTTCTCTTTCTCTGATTAGACTCCCAGCTGGTCTCTGCGACAAATGCTCCTTTGATGCATCTTCCCGGGGGCCAAAGCCACCATCAGCACCCTCCTCCTCCCACTTCTCTTTCTCGCTCCCCGCTTCCTGCATGACATTAAAGTCACTTCCAGCAGCCCCCTCGCGAACCGTTTACTCCCCACCGTCTTATTCAGCAGCAGCAGCAGTAGCTCTGTCCTCCAGCTAGAGGATGAGAGGAGCAGAGAGAGGAAGACGTGTCCCTGTCGTTTTGGATTCTTTCCTGCAGAGTTGCCAGCTTGAGCCGTAATGAGACGTCCACTTCAAAGTCCTTTGTTTTTATCACTGCATCAAATAAAGGGGGTGGGAATTCACTGTACATTCGCACCGCTTCACTTTCACGGTGTGACAACAGCTGGCTCACATCACCTCCTCACAGGTCATAAGTCATCAGGAAGCCCACGGGAGTTGAGCACTGGTGTAAATGGGAAGAGACCGCAGCACTGACTCATCAGTTTGACAGGGGAAAGTGATAATTACTCACCGGAGCGGCAGGTTGCCATTACTTTCATTGCAGGTTTAAGGATTCTTCTGCAGCTACATTTACGTGCACCTGCCTCCCCCTGGTAACCCGGAGATGACATGATGTGTTTGATAATTAGGGTAAATGTCTGGGAGGATGTGAGGTAGCCTGCAGCAAACATCTTATACTGACACTGCAAAATAAGAGAAGAAATATGGAGGGACTCCCGTGTTGTGCGTTTTTGATGAATTTTCCAGTTGTGCTTGCCATGAGCTGATCGAGTATAGGAACACCAGTGTGCATCCAGTTGGAGTGACATGTAGAAAATGCAGAAACGCCAGAAATACATACCTTTAGTCATTGTGTTGATGGGATTATGCTTTCATTTTCAGTCTTAATATAAATTACGATTCCCAGGTGTACACATTAGGTGTATTATTTGGGTATTAATCCACTACTTTGACCACAACTATGGATGTAAGATATGTATATTTTCCTTATTGTTTCATGGCTCCGTGTGAAAATGATAGTTGCAATATTGGTATCCTTTAAATATTTTTTAAAAATGTTCTTTTGCCCTTGTACATGTAAAAACGTATGCAGTGGTAACCTTTTCCTTTGCCACAAATTGAGCTTTGATGTGACAGTGGGCAACTCCGGGGTCTGAAAAGTGAAGCCAATGCTTTAAACTTGTATTCTTTCTAATAGCCAGCAGGGGGCGACTCCTCTGGTTGCAAAAAGAAGTCTGATTGTATAGAAGTCTATGAGAGAATGAGTCTACTTCTCACTTGATTTATTACCTCAGTAAACATTGTAAACATGAGTTTATGGTCTCAATCGCTAGTTTCAAGTCTCCTTCAATACAGCATGATGTTCATTTAGTAAATGATGGTCCCATTTAGAGTCAAATAGACCATAGATCAGGGGATGCTTTAGGGCGTGGTTACCTTGTAATTGACAGGTCACTACCACGGCGTTGTACAGTCTGAGAGTTGTCTGTGTTTTCGTCTTAGAACTTTAACCCTTTCACAGTGTGTTTTTAGTTCATCAAAGTTGATAATAACATTTTTGGTCGCCTGAAAACGTCTTCGGTTGTACTTAGCTCCACTCTCTCGTGTCAGTTCTGGTTGCAAATAACCAAGATGGCCACATCCAAAATGCTGAACTCAAGGCTTCAAAACAGCAATCCACAAACCAACAGGTGACGTCACGGTGAGTACGTCCTCTTCTTATATACAGTCTATGATCACAGACAAAGAACAGACCCCAGAGAGGTCAAACTCACTGTTAGACGTCTTACTGACAAACTGCTATTAAAACCCCAATGACAGAAATCCAAATAGATTTATTTGGGAGGAGTAGTGCTGCACAGGAGACAAACACCAATCGCAGATATAGAGCATATAAAATCCATTGTGTTTTACTCTTTTATAGCCAGGGTCTCTGAAACAGAAGTAATGCGTCATTATCATGTTCAAAATCTGAAGCAGTTCTCCTTAAAATTAGGAAAAGCCAGGAAGTATCACGGTGAGAGGTATTTTGTGAGCTGTTCAAGCGTTAAATGGAGAACATCAGAGTCTGAGATCGACCAATTTTATTTAACTGGTGGAGGCAATGAAACTGAATTTTAAATATGAGAATCTCAGTTACTGTTAGAAAAGCTTTGTCCGATATATATTTAATGATTGTAATATTGCTGTTTAGTGAACATTAAAACACTGCAGCCCATTCAGTGTGATGTGCAGCTTTTAGTGAGTGGTTGACCTCTGTGGTGAGTTGAATGTTTACAGCAGTGACATGCCGACAGTCGACACATAACTGTGTATCGTCAGCTTTTATAAAAATAGATCCGTCTCTAGTGTCAGTGTTCAGTTTGCAGTAGAAGTCTGAACTTTCAACCGGGTGCCAACACGACTTCATGTCATCTGTCATGCATGAACGCTGGAGGTGGAAAAAAGATTGACTGGACTAGACTGGAGTGAAACACTCAGACGCTGAAAGTCAGGTTAGACACCAGAATGACTTGTCAGAAATGGATTTGACCGCTAAATATCATCTCCAGACTGAAAGCTTTTGCTGCGACCCTCAGCGGAAGGTCAACACTTTACCACCGTCACACTAAAATCCAAGAGAGGGCTTGATCTCACTTTGAGGGCTTTAGGCGAGAGCTATTTTTCCCAGTGTCGAACTTTCACATTTTATTTTCCTGGAAATGCGGCACACCTACCTTTAAATGCCCCCAAATCACAGCAAATCCAAAGACATGATGTCACCGATAAAGAAGCATGAGCGCAGAGAAGCAAAGGACCAGTCCAGGTAGAGCACTCAGACGGAAGCTTGTAAATATGGTTCTTTATTGCACACATGACATTTGTTTTTCCTTTTTTCTTTTGTTTTTTTTTGGTGTGAGCAACAAAAACTGGCATTACATGTTTTACACCCCTATTCAAAATTCTCAGTCTAACCCTCTATAAAAAACAACGTAACACAAAAACAAAACAAAGGCTACTTCACATGAAAACTTACAACTCCACAAAAAAAATCTCACAGATTTTAGTGCACCACTATATGGATGAGGAACTTACAGTATATACCATACTAGTATAATTTTAGGAAAAAGATGTATTACTTTTAATCCATACTTATCACAGTCAAAAACACAAAAATCCAGTGGGGCTAAAAAAAAAAAATCATTCCGTATTTTGGTAGCATTTGCCCTTTAACCACCTGAGTGCTACATCGCTGAGACCAATACTGATTGGTTGACCTGCCGTTTAACTCATTGGAGGAATGTTTGTTAAACAGAACAGAAGAAAAATAAAAGATTGACAGGTGAAAAGGTAGTTAGTAGATAAATGCACTGAATGCCCTGCGACAGATTTTTGGAGAAGGCGCTGAGAACTTGGCCAGAGATGGCCAGCAGTATGCAAACAGGCGTTTGCGGCATACTGTGGTCCAATCAGAAAAACAGTTCTCAGATAAATTCAAAACAGGATCCATTAAGCCGAAGTTTAATGGTGGGAAACGATGACCAAATGCACGATGTTTGGTCAAACTTTCCCTGTATAGATTTTATTTTTTTGAGTATATGCTGAAAAAAATAAAAAAGCGTGGGCATTTAGTTTTTTGTGCTCAACAAAAAAGCTTTTTGGCGAGATAAAAGACAGAAAATTGGCACTTGCATGATAAAAAGTACAAAAATATATATTTTCCAATCGCAGGAAAAAAGGCACTTTTTTTTAACTCACAGATGCATTATTTTAGGCAGTGTTTGTAATACATTGTGCTCTGGAAAAGAATGTTTTTTCATCAGCTTGGCAGTTGAGGCAAACCTCTCGGACATATATATATTAGGAGAGGCTCGTGACGGCATAAATATATCCACTGCTGATGGACGGATTGGAGCTCAAGTTGCATACGGCACAGAGGAGCCAATCAAAAACATTAAAGGCCAATCCTACATTAATAAATACAAAAAGCTTATGGCTTACAGCATCAAATGTATTTAGGCTGGCTGCTGGTAATCCAGTATTGCTGGTGTTTTAGCAGGTGTTGTAGGCGAAAACACTCGTTTTTTTAAAAAATCAAAGACACAAAAATGTTAATTTCAGAGAGGAGAGAAATGTTAAATTTGATGTTAGACACCTTTAATCCTTCCTTGTTCTTTACTTGCTGAGACATGAAGAGAATTGCAACAGTTAAGGCCAAGTTGTTTTTTTGTTGTGCAGACTTTAAAAAGGAGAAAACGAAGAAGAAAATCTGGAGGCATCACTCAGTGGGTTAAAGTAATAATCGGGATTAATGAAGTTAATCTTTTTGCTTGTGTGTCAGTGTCAATACCTTGAATTAGTGAAGGAGGAGGAGAGGGGGAAAAAAAAAAAAGAAGCTGAATAGAGAGAAGAGAGCTGAATGAACCCAGGGACGAGTGAACTGACACAGCAGTAGAGTGAACAACACACACTGGCAGCGTTTCAGACGGAAAACAATAAATACTAGCTAGCTGAACGCCATATCAGCATTTTACACTGAAAGGAATAGTAAGGTTGTTTTGATCCCAAAGTACTTCATATTGGCATGGTGTACTGGTGTGTGTCTAAGCATTATGGATGCTCCCAAATGGCCCAGTATTAGCCATTATATCAATAAGCCGAATGGGGAGAAGTGTTCACCAAACAGACAACAGCTGGTGATAACTATAATGCTGCTATCCAGGCATAACAAGCCATGGAGGCAATGGAGGAAAACACAGGCTGGGGACAGCTTTAGACTATCACACATCTATGTGTCCGCTGTACATAACTCACTACATCTACAATGTGTGCTCATGAGATGTCCTGCTCGCTACGTAATTCACAGTAAAATTAATCCTTTTGAGATGACTAATCTGCAGTATTTTTGCACAGATTATGGCTGCACTAATAGTTAGAGAAAGAGGAGGAGTTTTTTTTTTTGGACAAATCACCCTTTTAGTCAGAGTGTGCTTTGTTCAGCTGACTCAGAAGTTAACCTCAAATAACATGCAGCCTACACCCCCCTCCCTCCAAAACACTGCGACACTTCCTGCCGTCTCACGTGGGGTGGGTGAGTGACACAGAAGGACAGGACAACTAACAAGAGAGTTTTGTCTCTAAAACAGAGACGACGAGACACAGCAGCGGCGTTGGAACTGAGCGGGGAGGGCAAGTATGAAGAGTGTCAGCAGATTTCTCCAGTGCAGAGGTGAGAGTGCGTGAGCGGGAGTGAGGGACGCTTATCAACTCGTGCAGTTTCCAGTTAGGTTGTGTGTGTTTGTGTGCATGTGTTGTATGTGCACAGTGTGTGTTTATTTAGTGTGAATCAGTCAGTGTGAGTGGTGGCCAGACACCAGTTTTAATCGGGTTAGTCCGTGAACCAGACCAAGGTAATACATTCATGAAACTGGTTAAAAACACAAGACAAAATATCAGCAAGTTAGTAAAATTCTTACTAAGAATGTTTTATTAAAATAAATGCCAAGAGGTTAATAAGAAAAATAACAGCATACACCATGAAAACTAAATGCAAGCATGTAAAAATACTTATGACAAGAAAACTAATAAAGTAGCTAATGAGTTAAACAAGCTGGGAATTGGCAAGAAAACAAAATATAACAGGGAAAAAGGCAACACTCCCCACAAGAGACAGTTTTCAAGATGTAAAAGAGAAGAGGGGGGAGGAGGGGGAGGGGAGGAAGAGAGGGGGTGTTTTTAAGGGGAGGGAAGTGGGTTTCATTAAAAAAAAAAAAAAAAAAAGCACTCAGAAACATGATTAATATACATATAAAATGAGATTAGAAAAATACATTATAAACCTGTAACAATGGCTGTTAATTACATTATCATACATGTAGTAGGCAGGCCAGAGAGAATACGGTAGGTATAGAGTTAACCTTTCACCTGATGGACTTATCCAGCCTTTCACAATGTAACATTGCAGAGGGAATTTTCTTAATACTGTCAAATGCTGAATAGCCATCACTTGCTCCACTTTAATATTGCATTTCAATTTAAAATAATAACACTGAGAAAGAAAAAAAAAGAAAAAATTCATTGACCTTTCGGTGTAACAGCATGATGAAAGAGCTATGAATAGAAAAACAAACTGCCAAAGGTAATATTGGGATCTAAGAAATTCCTCAGTTATATTACGAGTTTATTTCACCTTCCAGCAATAAACTGTCAGTTGTTTCAATAACTGAAAACTATTTGGCCGTGAAATGGAGCTTCATTATCCATCCGTTCTAAATCTCGTGATTGTATTGATAGTTTGTTGTCAAATTGACATCGAGAGACGCGGACTGGATGCGTTCAGTTTTCAGCCGTTGAAACAAACGGGCTTAATGCCAACGGGGACGACTCCCCCCTTCTTTCCCCGGTATCCATCCCCCTTTATGTATTTGTTCTCAGCTCATGATCATAACATGTTGAGGCAGACTACTGCATTGCTATTGGCAGTTCAATTTGTTCTAGGAAGTTAGTCACAGTCACCAAAAATCAAGACAATATTTCATATGATCATTTTAAAATTCTAAATAAAAAGAGAACAAAACCTGCACGTACAGCAGAGTAAAGGGCCATCAAGTAAAGGAAAAAGAAAATAATAATTTCAGGAAGACAAAACCATGGCACATATTTTAGCTGGTCAAAACGACTGCTATTCTTTTTGCATAGAATAACTCGGGGTAACGCCACGATACGGTGGGAGCTACCCTGCTCGACTATTCAGAGCGCGTAACACTAGCCGTTCCTCTCTGCGCCATCTCGGTGGGTGCTGGATATTATTGAACACAACTGGAATACTCAGAAAACAGAAACCACTGTTGATAAGGCACTTTGATTTGATCCTTTTAAAACTCCTCTTGAGGCGTCTGTCTCGCTCTGATCCTCGCTAACTTTTTCCACGGTTATGACTGTTTTGGTCTTCGTCTTCCTTTTCCAATCGTATCCAAAGTAACAGCACTTTTTTTTCTTCACCCACTCAATTTTTCTGTTTTCCCCCTATTTTTTTTTTTTTTATTTAATTTTTTTTTTCAGATTTTGTAACTGCAAGTAAAGTATCAAAAGCTAAAATTGCCAAAAATAGATTTTTCAATTTTTTTCTCTTCTCCAGCACCCTGTAAAATTATCTATTTTTTGTTCTCTTCTGTATTTGTATATGCAATGACAGATATCTACATTTTTATATATATTTATATTTATATATATATATATATATAAGACGTATGTATAAAGCAATTTGAACAGGCAGGCATGGCTTTCACATCCTATTTTTTCTTGAGAGAGTTGAACAAAAAAGATTGTGGGCTCAGGAGCTAGACTACGATCACAGGGAAATGTGACACATTGTGGATGCGCTTTTGGAGGGTTCGTCTTGTGTTGAAAAATAAATGTTTCATCGCTAAAATAATAAACAAAAATATGATTTTTTTTCTCTAATTGGCAGGAAGGCTCAGATTAAGCCCACCTGATGCCCCAACTGATGACTGGGGGTCAAAATAAAAAGACACTTAGAAAAAATGGCCAAATGTTGAGATGCAAAAATGCAAAAAATAAAGACTCTTTTGGCAATGTGGCTGATGAAACAACTCAATATAGAAGCCTCATGAAAAAGCATTTATGTACAGAACTTCAATCCCCCTAGCTATGTACTGTCATTGTGTTGATTTAGTGTTAATAGCCTGCGTTTTACCTCCTCAGAAAAATTAGAGCATTAATGGGTCAAAACTCATCTAACTGATCCAGCTGAAGGCAGGCACCACAAATTCACACCCTTCCAAACTCTAAAATCACAAAGAGAGCCCTCTGTGAGGCAGATGCATAATTGCAGATATATAATTCATTGGAAAACCCTTTGGCTAAATATGCACACTTAATACTTTTTTTTTGTCTTTTCGATCACAGCTCAGCTAACTCATTGAGAGAATTTTTCTAAATACATCAGGCACTGTATAATGGATGTAGTGTGGATGGGGGCGTAGCAATGGTCAGTAGCTAATAAGCTCTGCTCCAATGTCCCCAAAGCCTCAGCACACCCTACTTTCATTGTAGTATTAATTAAAAAAAAACACACACACGGACCCCTCAGCCCAAATAGTGACCTTCCCATCATGCCCTTCATCATTTCTCGGTTTCTGCAAAGCCTGCTTTCAAAAAACATCAGATTGCGTTTTTGTTTTCCAGAGATAACCACCTGCCTTATTGTGGCTCGTCAATTTCAAGCAAAAGCTAATTAGTCAAATGTGAACAACAGAGAAACCAAAATCAAGTGGAGAAAAATGACTCGAAAAGTAAAGCCAGAAGAAAAAACACATAAATCATAAAAAGCTTTTTTTTTTTTGCAATCATTTCAGCCATGCTTTAACAAAAAAAAACAGACAGAAAGCTGTTTGGAGGGGCACACCCAGAATGTGTCAGCTCATAATTACAATTTTTAGAGCTCAACAAACTGCACTACATGTGAAAAATGACAGAAATTAAACAAGTTAATGTGAGTGTATGTTCTCTTTCCTTCTATTTCTTTTTCTCTCCTAGTAGGTGGGTGTCGGAACAGGGTGGGACAGGTAGGGGGCTCTTTTTCTTCTTTTTTTTTTAGAGGGAGTGGGATCATTACTCTGAAACCAAATGGTTTTGCGTCAAATAGATATTGATTTGATTCAAGTGAGGTCACCAAATTAGAGCGATTAAAGGAGGGAGGGTGGGTGGGCAGGTTGGGGTCTTTATTGCTATATAATTCAGTGCAGATTCATGAGTAATACCACAAACACATCCACCCAATATATGATTCATGACGAAAAAGAAAGAGAAAGAATGGGAATTGAACTCAATGAACAGAGGGAAAAAAATGACACAACTGTTGTTGGGTTTTGTTGTGTTTCTGTGAAGATTCTGCGTTGGTTTCTAGTTTTTTGTCAGAACGTGTTAGGGTAACTGTACGGGCAGGCGCCTCTCTCTCTCTCTCTCTCACTTGCGTCCGAGAGGCTAGCAAAAGGCAATTACCAGTTAACTGATCAGCAGGCAGGCTTGGGGCGGCTCGTCATTGGGTGAAGAGTTCAGAGGTCAGAAGGTCATGTGTTAGTTGCCGGTGGCGGCTAGGTGGTTAGAAACAAAAACAAAACAAACAGAAAAAAAAGATAGAAAGGATATTAGTGTCAGCAAGAAGAGACTGGAATGACATCATTTTAACAATAAAATGAATGCAATCTCTTATGTCCTAATCCCCAAATCGCCAAATGTGAGATGAAACCCGGCTAATCTCGTTATAATCATGACGACGTCGCGTCATGATCCCCAACTATTAAGCCCCCACCCTGAATCAGGTAAGCTTGGCGGTTTTAATTTGAGCGCCCCAAAAATCAAAAACAGAAGCAAAGAGAGGTCGAACAGACAGACAAAAAAAATCTAGTGTTTTAGTGTCTTTAAGTTACAAACAGTGTGATTAGTGGCCGCTAATGTTATGTGAGCGATAACTGTGACTAGTGTTAAATGTGCAATGAATAGATGAATCGATGCTTTCCGATTCTTTCTCTTTATTTAGCAGTATATTTTTATATAATATAAATATACACAAGAACCATAAATACATTTGATATAAAATGCTCAAATATAAAATGACAGTACCTCATGTACAAACTGAAATATTTAATTTTTTTAGCTTTCAATCTATTTGCAAATACACTGGAGAGAAATGCGAGCTACCTCAGCTTATGTCTGTGCATGTCTTAATCTTCAATAGAAAAATAAAAATGCAAAATAAATTTTAAATTTTCAAGGTGAAATGGTGCGTGGTAGCAGCGTGGCTACTTGTCTTCTGCCCACCAGGTCTCTCAGATACAGTATAGAAATAGTATACTTCTTTTTTTTTTTCTTTTCTCTTTGCTCCTTACGAGCCAAGGAGATAAATCATGTATGGGAACAAGCCTGCCCCATTTTAGGCTCTAATCTCACATCAGAGGAATGTCATTATACACCTTCAACACTGCCTGCAAACTGTACTACCTGTCCTGGCTTCACAGCTGCACAAATCCAAAAGCTGTTCAGGTCACTTTTGCCTGAGCTTTGACATATACACCATCTACATAATACTGTATATGTTAAGTACTAAATGTAAACAAAATGTGCATACCACAATCAACCATTTAGCTGGCGTGTGGATGTATGGGGTAGGAAAGGTGGCGGGGGGGGAAAGGAGAACAAAAAAAATACAATACAGACGATATAGAAATTCCCAACTAAGGCATCGAGGCATAATAGGCATAATAATCATTGAAAGTCATCAATCATAGCAGAGTGTAGCTAGGAGACTAAACTGACCTCTGTCAGCGGTCACAATCCTTTGGTAAGGATGGACTCGCGTGTCATGCCGTCTCACTTTAGTAGCCATTGCACCTAGATTGTAACAGGTCCACAAGGTTAGAAACCGTTCACTTTGAGCAGGGGGAAAAACAGTCATCTTTTACAGTAATAACATTCACATTTTTAACCATTATCATTATAATGCTTGGATAATACAACAATACAATACAGATTATTATAGTACATATACACACACACCACACAGAGCTTTGTTTTTTTTACGTGTAGAAAAATGCAGTAGAAAAAAATAATACGCCTTTTTTGGAGTTTTAACTTGGTATTTAGAAATGCATAACTTAAGTAATAAAATTCCACAGTGCTCGGAGTTATATAGAGGACTCTTTGAAAAGGGGGGGGGGGCAGGCAAAGGGTTACGGGCTTCTGGGCTGTCTGGGAAAAAACTAATGTGATTCTTCCTCTGGGATCCAGAGGGGGGATTGAGAGAAATTTGTCTCTTTATTTTGAAAGGTGGGGAAATCCAATACGGCTCTGATGGTAATTGAATAGTGCCAGACACCACCTGCCTTCTCCCTCGCTCTTTCATTTTCTCTTCCCCTCTTTCACCGTTTTCTCTCCGGGTCAATCTGCTCACTGGCGGCGGAGGCTGTCATTTCCCTCTTATATTTGTCACAACTGATTTCTTCCTACTGCGGGTGCTTGACACGGCCGCGTGTACACGACACAAACAAGCTGTTGGCGTGTCACTGTATGTTCCAAGCACTACAAAATTAGCGCAGGAAATTAGGAAAAAATAAATCAACATGGGGAAGAAGTTATAAAATTCCACAAGGATTTTGTTCCGGCGTTGTCAAGTTAAGATTTTTTTTTTTGGCTGATGACTGCGCAGCCACCTACACTACTCTGAAGAAGCAGATGGCCTGACGTGTCTTTATTCTCAGAGAAGCCAATGGCGGCTAGATACAGTAGCGCAGGCAGCCGAAACCGAAGTGCATGAGTGTGTGTGAGAGCGAGTGTGTTCCACACAGGGCCCTGTGTTGCTGAAGGCACCAATCGATAGTGTGAGTAAATAAAATGCACTAAGCTGGTGTAACCCTGCAAGTTAAAGAGAGAAAAGCCAGTCAGCTGCTCCTGTCTGTTCTAGACATGACTCCCAGAGGCACGTCAAATACACAGGTCAGCTAAAAATCACGCTGCTGCCAGGTGATGCCACGGACAACATTAGAGGAGTCAAATTAAGGCTGGAAAGCAACAAGACAAAGGCCTCTTCTGTCTTAACAGTCTTTGCTTTCGTTAAGTATAGCCTCAATATTACATATGGGGTTCATATCAAACTCAATTTCATCAATTGATGTTCAGTGATCTCTTTGGTAGCAGATGTGTTGAGCTTAAAGCACCGTTGAGAATGAATATAACATATAGACCCTCATACTGAACTGTACTCCTGACACAGAAACTAAGGGGAGCGTCAGGTATTAGCACAGAGCTCAAGTTCAAGAGGGGTGAAGCTAAGACAATGGAGCGAGGGGAAGGAGAAGAAAAAAGGGGAAGACTGGAGGAATTTAATGAACATCCCCAGTGGGAGTGAGAGAGGGACTATCTACAGGCATCAAGGCCTGCCTGCAGAGAACAGCGCAGAGAAATGATTTCAAAAGCCGCAGAAATCCGAGGGGATCTGCCGCCAGACTGAATATGCCTCCAGGCCAGTGCATGAAAGGGTTAGAGAGCAGGCTGCGCGTATGTGAGTGTGTTTCTGTCGGCGTGCCTCAATTCACACTGAGGCAAGTGCTCCTATATGAACCTTGCAGTAAAGAGGCTATCTAAACCTGAGAGCATAATTGTTTGGCCAGAGCGTAGAGCTAAAACAGTGAAGTAACCGTAGTCTAAATTATAAAGAGAACTTTCCAAGAGACTAGCCCTCACAAGGTCATTTTTGTCCCCCTTTGCCTTTTTAATACAGTGTCCATATGAGCCACATAGCTGGTCATCCCATTACCAAGAACTTCACCAGCACATCCACTGTGTGAGTTTGTCAGATTTTTGATCCTCAGGTGGACACGACATATTTACCTTTCAAAAAGTCCTGACTGTGGCTCATGGCTGCCGCGTCCAGCACCCCTCCGGGGTAAAACAAGCCCTCATGTCCAGGCTGGCTAAAGGTGGTACCTGCTGGACCCATGCTTCCCCAGGCTCTCTTACCTAGAACCCCACTGTGCTCGATGGGGTACTCCAGAAGGGAGGTGGGTGCCAGGGCGTAAGGGTAGTCGTAAGGGGTGGTGTAGATAAGCCCGCCATCTTGGGGAGGCACCAGTGTGGGCGTGCCATTGGGGAGCATGGCAGCCATCTGACCGGGCCGGATGAGGTTCATGATGGGGCCCCCGCCCGGTGTTGGGGGCCGGAGTCCCTGGGAAGCCATAACTTGACCATTGGGGGCCGCTATGAGGCGTTGGCCCTGAGCGGCTGCTGCCGCCGCTGCAAGAGAGAATGCAAGGGTGGCTGCCATAAGCAAGAGAGCGAAGGACAGGAGTAGAAAGAAAGAAAGAAAGAAAGAGGAGATAAAAGTGTAGTGTGGTTGATCATAAATCACAGATGAACAGTGAAAGGTAAAATCACAAGGGAGGAAAGAGAAGAGGGAACGGGAAGTGGCAGGTAGAGAGGGGAGAGGAGGGAGGCAAAAGGGAAAATTAGTCCATGCAATGATCATGGTGGTGAACCACAAAAGCCACAATCTGTTGCAAAAGGAAAAGTCAACATAGCCAAACAAAATATAAAGAAAAAAAAATTGCACCAAACACCAAAACACAAGAAGCACAAAATGCTGCGGTCATCCCAATGCATTCAAAGCATACAAATCACCACGGCAGCTATACATTCATCTACTGGAAATGGCATAGGTGAGCTAAACAACAACAGCATGCCAACAGAAATAGAGCTGGTGACTATATGTAGAGGAGAAACACTCAGTGAGGAGCAGGTTTCACCGAAGACTGATCAGGAACTTTGGCCTAAATATGATCCCCCCACATAGTCAGCAGTTCATTTAGGTTGGACAACATACAAATGAACATACAAAAAATCATTTTTCAAAGTGGTTCTGCATCAGCACGTGCCGTGAGCTGTGCCCCGTAAGCTTCCCCATAGGCAGGTGAATTAAATCAAGCGCTGTGATAACTATGGCTAGATGGTGGGCCAGTTCATCATGGCTAACATTTTAGCAGATAAGGAAAATTAAACAGTGAAATTAAACACTGTATACAGCCCAAGTATGTAGAAGAACACAGTTTCTGATGTTTAAAATTACATTTTGAATGATACGAACATCACCAAATGACCACATCACAGAAATAACATAGGAGCAGAAGGCTCATTGAAGTATTTACTGCGGTAAATGGACTAGTAAACATGAAAATGGCTAGTGTTGTTAGTTGTTATGGTGACAACAGAACCCACGGTCAGTGGGGCCGTAAAGTGTGTGGTCACAGCTCTGCGGGAAGAGAATGGACGCAGCTCCCGGAGACAGGTGGCTGGCTAGTTAGCTGGGTAGCTTGTCCCCAGGAGGAGGGACCGTTAAGAACCACCAGCCCGCTGTTCGGCTCGTTTTCCCGTAATCAGTGCAGCACCAAAGTCTGGCAGAACCAGCCCAAGAGCGAACCAGCCAGCTGACCGCTAGCTGGCATTAAGTTGTTCAATTTGACTAATTTACATTTTCTATGTGCCTCGTAACGTTACTACTCCACTGCTCGTTTAGTCGTCGCTACCATAGACACATGTACATGCATATATGTCTATGGTAGCTACTGCAAAACCTCAGTGATTTGCCGCAAGTCGGTTTAGTTTTCTTGCTACGACGGTCGGTACACATAAAAATGTCTACTCCTATATTCTATTTCTATGGTCCAGACAGTAAATGCATAAGTCCTGGATTAATACGCTGCCTAACGAAAATGTTTGGGCTTTATATGCTTTATTAAATCATAGATGTGATAATGCATTTACAGTGGAAATGGCATTTGGTGATTGAGGAGCAAACGCTGTAGCTGTGTGAGCTAGTGACTAACATGCAGAGTTGAGCAGGTGGAGTAGAGCAATGTGCTGAAAGTTCAGAGTCCGCCAAGAGCAAGTGATACAGAGCGATGGCATCTGGATTGCAGGTGGAGGGGGGGGATGGATGGATGGATGGAGGAATGGATGGAGAGGAAAGAAATACGGAATAGAACAGAATGGAAGTTGTCCTACTCATAGTTGGGTAGGTAAACATGAATTGTTTGGAGAGCTTGAGAGAGAGAGAGAGAGTGGTCTGCTGGATAATATGATGTATGTACACAGGAGGTCTGACTACACATTCATTTAATGAAGGTAAACAGTATTAGTTAATGAGTAATACAGAAAATATAGTATATCATTAAGTATGGTCAATGCAGTTAAACGATTAGTTGTTTATGGTGTAAAGTAGATGGATTTAATAAATTGTGGCTATTCTGTATATGCCTGTGTCCACGGAGGCTCACTTACGTGTTTTGATGTTGTTGTCTCTGTATGTCCCATTGAGGATCGCCAGCTCCATCAGCTGCATCTTCTTCAAATTGTCTTCTCCCTCCGCCTGTAGAAAAACAGAACATTTTAATGTCCATTCACAACAACACACCACGCACTAATTCCAATTAATTCCACAAGCTCGGGCCCCTTTATAGGCCAATTGAAACAATCCACACGACGACCATTTCGCCAAACTACATGCACGGGTGTTGTTAAAAAGCTACAGCGGGGCAGCTCCATCATTTACACAATACACGTCATCTGTTCTCCACAAGCACCGGTTGGAACCGAGATGGAGATACGCTAAAGTGCTGTTGTCATGGCAGAGTGCCTTGTTCCTAAAATGCTGACAGACACATTAAGTGTGGGAATGCATATTCATAATCCATATCAGAATGATAATTACTGTAATTTTCTTTTGCTCCCTTGTGCGCAATCAAATGCGCAATAACCGCCCTGGCTAATGTCAGTCCTGTCAATTAATGTTTGGATAAATAAATACAAAAGCCGCAGCCACTGTCATTATCGCCAAATTAGGGGACTGAAATTATTCACGGAAAGCAATTAAGATAGCAGCACCCCCCCCCCCTCCCGCTCACACCCATCCATTCCTCCCCCCCCCCCCCCCCTTCTCCTTTCTGCACCACCTCCACCCCCAAACTCCATTTCCCTCGAAGCTACCGAACACTCAATAACCATGACAACACAAAAGCCCCTGTGATTTTCCAGGTTGTACATCATAATTTAAGCAGGGCCTCATGTGAATTACTCTCCAAACTGAAGGGTGCAGAGACAGGCATGTGAAGCCTTGCTGACCTCAGTTCCACCTTAAGTGAACTATTGATTTCATGCGTTTTGCTGCTAAAAAATGTGATTCTTCTTCATCATTTCCACAAATACAAAGAAAGGTGGCTCGTGCACCTGCATGTAGCTGCATCACAGATTGAGGCAGAGCAGCCTGTTAGTGGTGGCAGTAATAAAAGCAGGAAGGACGATACTGAACCTCCTCCGTCTCTCTCTATTCTATCTCTGCACAGAGTGCGACCAAGTTTAACAACAGTATGCTGCTCTATTCAGACGACGATAAGGAAAGAAAAGACGTGGAAGGGGGAGGCAGAAAGAAAGGGGAAAAAAAGAATGAGGGCTCAGAGTTAAGCCCTCCCATGAGACTCCTCTTCAACACGGCCACAGAGAGAGGAAGAGAAAGAGCGAGGTTAAGCAAGAGAAAAAGTGACAGAGGCTGGTCTCCCTTGACTAAATATAAGGCAGTGGCTTCAGAGCAGTCACAATATTCAGTGTGTGCAATGTTTAGTGTACCAAAGAGCTGCCAATTAATGAAGCAAGGAAATTCTCTCTACTGCCGTCTCTCCCTCGCTACCTCCACTGTGCTCTCTCTTCTTTTAATGGGGGGAAGTCTTAAAAGCACAAAAGCGACAAAAAAAAAGCTACAATACTTTTCCCTGCAAAGACAGACAAAAAGGCCAGTAATGCAAACACTAGTGGTGAAACTTACATGATTCAAATATCTCTGGTAAATCAATGATTGATGACATGCATCACAGAGCTGAAAAAATATGATACTCTACGAATGAATTACAATCTGAGGGTGCTTTCACATCAGGGACCTGGATCTGAGTGCACTTGACCCAAAAGTCCAGTTTGTTTGATTAGTTTTAACGCTCCGTACTATTCGGGCACGGTTTGTTGGCCCGTACTCGAGTCAACTTGAAAAGGTGGTCTGTAGTACGGGTCATGTGTATTTGGGTTACGGTTCACATCAGGTGTGAAAGTCAACTGTACCGAAACGCGGAAATGGACTGCTATTTAATGTGAGTAGTGTTAGCAGTCAGGGGGAAAGGCTTTTTTCAATGCCTTCGGTCTCCTCCGAAATCTGTATATACGCGCAGCATGCAGGAATCTCATCCTCTGAACTGCACGGCCATGGGTGATGAAGCAGGAAGGCAGGCGAAAGGGGCCTTAAAATATAGACAAACCAGAGTTGCTGGTCTTGGAAAGACTAACTTTTGTTTCTGTCAAGTTTGAATCCAGTGTTTTTACGATGCTCCGCCGATAGAAGAGCAATTAAACGTGGATGATGACGCAAGTTTACTCAGGGAAAGAACAACATTACTAATGTGAAAGCTGAGCGGCGGGGGAGTGGGGAGGGGGCAATCGTATTCGGGTGCGGTACGGATCAGTCGTACCTTATACGCCCTAATTATCAATTAATTCTGTTCAAAACAACATGGTAATGTACAATTGTGAACACAGTACTTTATATCAAATCAAAGACTAAACTTCAGTTGTTCCAATTAACACATTAAGTCAAAATTTGAACACTATTTTTTCTAAAACATACACACAACCACACCCAAGTAGCTGTTAAATAGTTGCCAAGCCTCGTTTTGTTCCCTCATTAACAGCCTTGGAGGTGAAGCGAGGGCCACTTGACATGCAGTGTCAACAATGATAACCAGGACCAGACTAATTGAGCATGGCCCAGGTCAATGGCTAGCATGGCTAATATTGGCAAGTAAAGCCCACTCAATGGAGAGCCAAAATCACAACTAATTAGATGCTGCAGTCTCTATGTAAACACTTCCACGCATGGATGAACGAGCCCTGAAATAGCTGCCTATCACACCTGAAAGAGAGCAAAGTAAACACTATTGAATATAATTTATTTTTCCAATCTCTGTTACTTCGTCTTCTCCGTTGTTCCTCTTACCATTTACATCACAAATTAAATCAGATCTTGACCTCTACAATTTTGTACAATAAAGAAAGCAACAAAAAAAGTCTGCTACACTTTGCTTCCACGAATCAAAACAGCTGTTTTTTCCTTCAGTCTTTGTGTGAGTGTGTGTCTGTGTGTGTCTTCCACAAACTCTTTGGAAGTGGGCCAAGCCGACTTGCTAGACAAAACTGAGAAATGAGGGAAGGAAGGACAAAAAGACTAGACAAAATAAGAACATAACTTCACCAGATGCAAATCATGGAGGGGGCTGAATGAATGTCTTATCATGCTTTTCAAAAGCTTAACATGTTTGTGGCAACAATAAATCAAACATTTGCCTTTTACTTTCACTGTATAGAGAGCTGTATAAACACTATCCACTCTGCTGAAACCAGTCTTTTGCTAGCTAGCTTTTCCTTAAGGCTCCGACACACCGAGCCGCATGGGGGCCGTCAGACAGTTTGGGGCTGACGGTGAGCGTCCGTAAGGCATAAATCAAGCGCAGGAAGCCCTCGTGAATAAGGTGCATTCCTGCAGCATAAGTGTTTTTGGCTACACTTAAAATACTTTGTGACAAGAGTAATCTTAAAATTCAGACAAAATAATGAGCACATTTGGGGGTTGTTAGAGGTGGGTTCGGTCTCTCTCACAAATCTGTATGAGTGAGAGGGAGCACAATGGGGGTCGCTCGGCAGCAGCCTGCAGCTCAGGGATATGGGATATCTGGAATATGAGTGTTAGAGCTGCTTGTGTGTGTGTGTGTGTGTGTGTGTTGTATGATGATGGATCTGCGGGGTTGCGGGGGTTAAATGGGCACGGGGCAAGAGGGTGCCACCATCCATCCAGCTCTGCGTAGGTGGCACGCTGCCTGTTGAGAGGAGAGAGACACAAAAATAGAGGGCAGCGAGAGGGGAAGAGCACAGATGCTGCTGCTAGGATGAGGTGTGCGCTGCTGTGTGTGAAATGTGTGTATCCCCAGTGGAGTGCGGATGATATAGCTCCATCTTCACGCTAACACAGTTTGTTAGCGAAAAGCCCCCCCAAAACCCCGACAGATCGTTCTCCTGTTTTACATGTGAAACAAGCTAATTTTCCCTCCGTCAAAAATACAAATTCCCTACTGCAACATTTCCCTTCTTTTCTGTGTGGATTGTTGGGCAGCGTTAGTGGTCCTTTTTTTGAGCAACAAAACAAGAAAGATGGAAGATTCAAAAACGGCTGCAGACAGGAGAAACCAAAAGATAATGCCGGTGACACAGCTGGAGTGGACTAAAGTGGTGTAGCCCTGGGTGGACTGGGCCGGCTTCCTACCCACAGAAGCACAGCTTAGATGAATGTTTGATGAACAGCGCCACAGAGAGCAGTTAACGCTTTAATGTCGCCTAGCTCAAGGTGTCGCCACAATTAACAGACTCCTCAGTCAGCATGCACCGCCCGTAACAGAGCAGCCATCACTAGGACCGTGTGTGTAGGCACGCCGCATGTGTAGTTGTGTGTGTGTCTGTAATGATCTGGCGGCCGGAAATCCCGAGAGAGAGAATAGCTGCTGAATTATACAATGAGAGGGGATGAGGAAAGGAAGTTTTTCCTCTATCATCCCTAACATGCATGTGCGTAACAAACCCACACACCCGCACGCTCCTGTCCATCAGCGAAAAAGCCACTCAATAAAGCTGCTCTATCCACAAGAATCAGATTCAATCAATGAGGCCTATTTGTGAAATCAGCGGAGCGGTAAAAGCTATCAGGGAGGAGCAAGACAGAGGGATGAGGGAAGGAGGGAAGAGGAGGAAAAGGGAGACGGGAGTGCGATGAGCTAAAGTAGGTGAGCCGTGTCCCACTGTCGCTACCCGGCAACCCTGCGATGAGGTCACTAGATGCATGCTAAATCACTGTCATGCTGCACTCTCTCTCTGATCAAAGCTTGTGTTCCCATGTTGAAGACAAACAAACTGTAGCTAATGCCAGTTGTTACAGACAATAGAGCTAATGTTCGATGCTATGTGTGCATGTCGACGACAATAAGCAACAGATGAGCGGCCGTCTGAGAGTGTTTACAGGGCTGCACCCCTCGCTCTCCCCAGCATCCCCGACTCCAGGCCCTTTCCCATCCATCTCACCCACAGATAAACACAACAGGCGCCTGGATTAGGTTGGATGAATTTGCTCATGTCTATGGCTGCAACTGAGGGGGAGTTTTTTGCTCAAATCTGGCAGGAGTCTGTGCAGCTCAGCTCAACTAACAGCTCAGCTCGGAGAGATGAAGTGATGAGCGGAGGGAGAGATAGAAAAGGAGAGCTGGAACAAAAGAGCACTGGGAGGAGAAAAAGGCGCTGCAGAACCAAGTACAAGAGAAAGCGTGAATGAATCTTTGAGGTGGTGGAGAGATGGAGAGATAAGCAGGGAAGAAGGAAGGGATAGCGGGAGAATATGAGACAAGAAAAAGACAGACAGCATAGTGAAAACCAATTTGTCTGTTCCCCAGTGGGCTGACACTGGCTAAGGCCTGCTTTCCTTCTTTGGCCTCACTGCCAATCATCACAAACAGGCGTATGCGCACATGTGTGTACATACACACACACACACACACACAAGCGCACACATATCTTAGGCCTTAGCAGGGCCGGGGTCACGCTCTCTCCAAACTACTCCAATTACCTCAGCAGTAAACACAGCCTGCCCTGGATGCCTCCTGGGATACAGAGGGAGGCAGAATGTGTAGAACTGAGAATGAGGGGAAGGGAGGAAAAAAAGAAATGTGCAGACTGGAGTGGAGGAGGTGGTATTGGGAGCCTCGGGGAGGGAGGAGTAGATGACTTCATGTGGAGGGGTGGAACTGGTAGTGGCGGCAGCTGGTTTTTCTCTCGGATCCCCTCCCTCTCTCGCCTCCCTTTTGGTTCCTTCCCAAACTCCAACATCTGGAGGAAAATGATTACTCTCGCCGCGCTGCCAAGACGACTTATCAACAATTCCACACTCTCCAGAAGCGTAGGGTTAGAGGAGGAGGAGGAGGAAGGAATGAGTACTTGTAGCGGGCTTCAAAAACATCTCCGCACTAAATAAATAAGTGACAAGAAAGTTTAATCAATTCAAGTCGACTAAAGCAAACTTGGAAGTCAGATTTTGGGTAAGAAATGAAAACACGTGTGCGGCAAACCTGATTCCCATGTTTTCAACGACACGACGATAAATCAAACTACTACTCCAGAAAGAATACATATATATATGCTACACACACACACCCCTTTTTCTTTCTCTATTCAATCTAATACTAAAAGGAAAGTAAAAGCTACATATATACAATATCTAAAAACCCTTTCACTTTTCAATAATAAGACCATGCATCAATCAACTACCGGAGAAAAACACAAAGCGCTACACAAACACATAACCTTTTCCCTTTTCTTTCATAAAAAGCCCTTTTAAAGAGTGTGCTGGAGTAAGTGCTGCATGTCCTTTCTCAAATTCACCGCTGCACTTTCAAAGGCAATTTTCTCTCCTCTGCCTTGCTCCTCTGCTTTTGTGAACGTATCTGCCAAGGGAATCAGGCCTCAACTGTATTTTCCTTTTCCCCAAAGACTAAGAACGCAATCTCCTGCAACTCTCCTCTCTGACTGTCTTATACCTTCACAACACTCCGGCAAAGCCTCTTTATTTCTCCTTTGCTCCCTTCCTCGCTCCCAGACAGCTCTGTTAGCGATGTGAGCCATTAGTCATGCTAAACCACCAACACACTAGCTCATTAGCATAGAAGTGAACCTGACTCCAGTCAGATTATTACAAACTCATCACGGCTGCTCCGCCCCATTACTGTCAATCACGCAGCTTACTGGGGTACAGTCGGAAGTGGCACATTACAAAGTCAGGAACTAACTCTTCTGTTAATACTTCATTTTCTGCATCATAACAAAACTCATAAGTGCCAAGGCCTCGGAGTAAAAGCGCTCCGTGTGATGTAGCGTCGGTGGGGGCTCAGAGAAGCATTCATTTAATTGGTAGAGCCTAGTTTACTCCCACAGCTTCTCTGAGGTTATCCATAGCATGCAAAGTAAGTATGGGTGGCGGACGCAGCCTGGGCCCTGGCACTGGCACTGGCTCCTGGATCTATGAGGCTTATAACAGGCTTTTATAGTGCTGAAAGGAGTGAAGTGGGCAGCCTTGGTTCTCTGTGCTAGTCCCATCAATATCAACTGACACGCACATACATAGACTCAGTGCCACCGACAGGAGAAAGGAGAGGAAAAAGAGAAGGACAGAAAATCTGTTTTTCTATCAGGCTCACTGCACTCTATACAAAAAATAAATCTGTTTCTCTCTCCCATCAAAAGCATTTCCAACAGTACAAGGGGAAAAGCTGTGATCTTGTTGTTTATCCTCAAAAACTGGGCTGGTATTCCATGTAACATAACAGCATTAAGAGCGGATTAAACTTCATATAAATAACCTAGAAAAATATATACAGATTTAACAACAAGATTTAGACGTATTATTAAAGCAAGCAAACAGATGATGTTACAGGCTAGGAGCAGGAGGGATCATTCAGTCCCAACATGTTGTACAGCCCAATAAACAGCTGTCTGTTTCTGCTGTCCCCTTCGTCTCATCATCTGTTCCCTACCTACCAATAAAATTCCCTCTCCGTCCTCTGTCCTCCCAGCCCACATTCCCAATTTGCTACCTTATTCATCCACCTCTATTCTATTTCTCCTTCCGCTTTCCCTCCCCTCTCCCCTCCGTTTATACCTCATTCCACCAGGCTGCCAGACGGTGTATTGTTCTGTCGCTGCGATCCTTTAATGCCATCCAATCGAGCAGGGAATATCTTGAAGGGATTTGGCCGGGGATGATTTGGGAGCTTTAAATACTGCTAGGGGATTTGCATTATTCAGAGATCCTGACTCCTAAAACAGGGATCTAAGTATCTACTGAAAGATGTGGATGCAAACCTGGAACCCTTTGGATGGATCTACCAGAACATACTAGCAGTCTAGGGCTGCAACTAACCTTATTTTTTTTTATTGTTGATTATTTTCTAAATTAATCGTTTTGTTGTTTGGTCTATAAAATGTCAGAAAATGGTGAAAAATGTCCACAACTCAAAGATATTCAGTTTAGTGTCATAGAGAAGTAAAGAAACCGGAAAATATTCACATTTAAGAAGCTGGAATTAGAGAATTTTGACTTTTTCTCTTAAAAAATGACTCAAACTGAATAACAAAAGTCAGCGATTAACTTAATAGATGACAACTAATCATTGCAGCTCCAATGCAGTCAGCCCATGAACACCAATTTTTAACAATCTATTTTTGAAACACTTTCCTTGGGTGCACTCGGCCTATCTGACTCCATGCAACCTGACAAAAACATCATCCATTCTTTCTGATTATGGGACAGATCCGAAAGTCCAGTTCATTCACATGAAACTGAATCTTCTCTACGCTGCAAAAATGTGTCACCACGTTACCAAAAAGACAACTTTCACTATGTTTCTTTGATGATTTGGATCACTTACTAAGCTTGAAGGCCAAGTCAGTTCCCTACAATGCCTTGCTGAAAAGGATATTCTTTGTATGATAGTGTCATAGATGTTGCGTGCCTTCGCTGCCAAGAAGAAAAAAAACAACTTTGGGATTTCAACAGAGCTTTTTGAACAGAAAAAAAAAAGAAATGGTTGGCTTTGCTGTGCCCCGCTGAACACAACCCAAGTTCCACCATGGGAAAAACCAGTCAGCGCAGTAGACAGGAAGTGAAGTATCGCAAAACATCACCACTAACAGACAAAAACAGTGTGAAAGAGTAAAGGGGACTGCGATAAACAAACCAAATGAACCCAAGTAAGATGTTGAAAAAAAAAAAAAGAAGCGTCTACACTCGAGACGCCATGGAGGAGACAAAGAAAGCCAATCCATCAGTCCAGAGTTGGCTGGTGGGACTGAGAGAATGAGAGTTTGAAATGACTTAAGCGACGGCTGGCAAAGCGGAGCCTCACAGACTGGAGGAGCCGAGTTTGACGGGCGGCCTTTAGGCTCTCTAAACGCTGAGCTCTACACAATCCTATTTTCCTGCCTAAACACTGGGACACAGTCGCAGGAGAGGCAGAGATGAAAGCGCTATGTGTGTGTGTGTGTGTGTTCCCACTTCGCAGATGTTGAAGCTTGGCCCTGGTAGTGCCCCCGGGGAAGTTCAGAAACTACTGTGGGTGGACAATGCATAAAGCGGAGTGTGTGAGAGAGACAAAGGCACAGAGTGGCGGAGAAACAATGTGCACAAGTCTCAATCAGCGCTGGACCTTTGGAGATGCACGGTCCTAACTGCAGCTCCCCCACAGGCATATGCACACATGAAAACATCCACACACATACGCACACATCTGCATTTCCTTGCCTCTCTGTGAGGGGATTAAGGAGACCTTCAAAGAGAGGCAGAGAGATTGGCCAGGGGCCTGCAGGGTCCCTCTCCTCGCCACTGGAGGACCAGGGCAGATTAAAACTGCCCGGGCTTCTCAGCCTGCCTCGTTACACGCCTCCTCTTCCTGCGCACTGTATTAGGACACTTGAAAACCCCCCTGGAGGAGCCGCAACCAGGTGGATTAGTAAGCAGGTTATTTTACAATGATGTGAGGGACCTGGGTGGTTAGGGACCGAAGTGCATGTGTATGTGCGTGAGCTGAAATTAAAAGGGCAGTACAAGTGAGCAAAGGCAATTTTGTAAGTGGCGCAGAGGGCCTGTGTACATAGAATGCACCTTCACAGGGGATCTCGGCTGACTTCAAAATCTAAATGAATGAGACAAGAGAAGAAACAGGACTAATTCCCCTTAGAGGGAAGAAATGAAAGAGATGGATTAGAAACAGGATGATGTTTCAAGGAGGAATAAGGGAACGAAGAGCTCAAGAGAGAGTGTAAGAGAGAAAGTGCTAATTGCGGCGTGATGAAGCTGAGGTTTGGTTCAGGACAATGGACGACAGAAGTTTTCAAACCTGAGGACACAAAGCTTCCACCAGCAATAGAATGACTTGGCACAAATGTTCTTTATTCGGGCTGAATTGTTGAATGATCAATCGTTGTTAATAATTTGATTGATTCAAAATGTATCTATTTATGGTACATTGGTTCCATATGTGTAGATATTCTCAGCGCTCAGTGCTGAATTTTCATATGAATGGGATAACTGCAGCATGTATGCCTCATGCAGGTAGATAAAAGTTGAAGCTTACAGTGACAAATGACATACTATTTAAAGCAGTGCATATGCATGTTGCTGTGCTTCTCTCTCTTTCTTCCCCGATTTTGCACACCAGTGAGTCGGTGAATGACGAGGGGTAAAAACAAGCGAGGGAAGGAGATGAAAGGTGCCATTCAGCACAAATGTTATTGCAATCTGAATCTTTTTCCCCTACTTCAGAGTTTTCACCGTTTCCTGTGGCTGGCTCCGTGAGCCGACTCCTGATGATGAGGGGAACAGCAAGCAGAGTGGAATTCAAAGTCACACTGGCTCTTACCTTGTTCTTATGTCACTATGTGCGTGCAAGCACACATTTCTAAAAACACAAACCCCCGAAACTAATGAGCATACTATACTGTAGGTCTGCCCCTGGAGAGACGCACATACACAAGAAATTCTATCGGAATTAAACACAATTACTCTCATGATCACAAAGTTACTGCAATCAACCGTTTCTTTGTTGGAATGCGTTTAATTACTGAAGTTATCTGATGATAATTAGTATTTCTTTAAATGGCATGCGGCTTAATTTGATCACGCCTGCTGTAGATTGTTTTTCTATGTGTGTTTCAGCAACTATAGGAGGCAGAGCGGCCCAGTCTCTCCAGACTGAGATTGGCTGAAGAAGTATGTCTCAGATGTAGGGGCCAGGAAATTAAAACAGGAGGAGGACAAGGCTAGGGAAGGTGGCCAGGCTTAGGCAGGTTGTTGCCTGTAGGGGTACCGTTTCTGTAGGGTTAGAACCACCTGTCTGCCCCCCAGGAGATCCATAGAGCTGGGGATGAGGAGAGATGGGCAGATGGAGATGTGGAGGGGAGGGATGGCAGGGGAGGAACCCTTGGGCCAAGACCGGACCAAGTCCCTCCTGTCGGGTTTGAGCGGACAGGAGGGACTTGGCACACATGGAAAGAAGCTCAATAGTCACCGTATGTAGTACAGCAATAAAAAGCTTAGACTGGTGGAATGTGTGCGACTTGGAGTCATTAAAATTAGGTCCAAACTAGTAACAACAGAGGCTTTTTGTGGCACATCCTTTCCACTCAATCTATGGAAAACATATTTTTTATAGTTTTATAAAGCATCAGTAACTCTCAGTCATGTTTTTGTGTGTGTGTGTGTGTCTGGCATAGTAGATACAGACAGCTGCAGCCTGTTCCGTGGTTTGTAACCTGTGTGTTGTTAACAGGATGCGCTGGCCTTCAGGCCACTGCAGATACAGTAATGGAAGAGAGTGGTGAATGGCTTGTCCCCTCAATCACCCAGAGAGAGAAAGAGAGCGGCAGACAGCAAGAGAGAGGGCAAATACACTACAACCAAAATGAAAAGGACAAAGGACACGTACTGGGGGGAAATAGAGGGTGGGGGAAAGATGGGTAAAAAAAGCAAGCAAGGGAAAACAGAGAAGAAAAGAAAGCAGTACAAGGAAATAAGTGTAAACCTTTAATGGCCAGATACTATAGGTGACGTATTTGGCGGTAGAAAAACCAAATAAGTGAAATATATGCCGACCACACTGATCTTCTAATGTGATTTACCAAAGAGTAGGATGGTGGTTTCCCTTTCTGCACATTTGTGAGCTGGTAAATACAAAAAAATATTCTCTTTTGTCCTCTCAGCCTCTCTCAGAGGTACAGAGATAAGGCCCAGGTAAAAATAGCTCACAGATTCGTCTGCCAACAACTGTGTCATGAGTGGGTCGTCTGTGTGATGTGACCAGTTGGATGTGTGATTATTTTCACCCCAGGCTGTACTGGGATACCAGTCAGGGCCTTGCTTGAGCCCGCTTTCAGGTGTTTGAAGTTAATGCCAACATTCAGGCCAGAGGAATGAAGCATTTTATTGTTGCTTTGGTGTCTGGAGTGCAGTTGACGAGTGGCTGCTGGACTTAAGCTCGCCAGTTATTTGTGTAACCAAGAAGGTCGTGGAAAAAAAGGCTTTTAGCAAGGCATGTTAGCATGAATGTCGACACGCGTGCTTGAGTAGTGTTTCACCTGACATGGCCGATCACGGTCACTCCTCACACACTAACCAATCAAATGACATGCAGTAGTAATCATTATTGACACAAGTGTCGGAAAAGCCACATCTGTTTCCTGTGGCAAAACGGTTTTAAGTGGTCAATTCCAATTACCCACTTATCACCTCGAGATCATTAATCACAAGCGATTTATACATCACACAGTTTTAGTGTTTGCTCTCCTCTGCTCTCCCGGTTGCAGGGTTTCAGTGGGGGTCTGTGAAGTGTCTGTCTCGAATGTGTTAGCAAGGGCATATGAGGACCAAAAGGCTGGATAAATGAGTACAAAGAGGGTGAGGATGTGAAGATGGATAATGATGTAAGAGTGGGACAAGAGGATGGCTGGGAGTCAAAGGTCACACTCTCTCCAGGCCAGCTCCAATCTCTACTGTTTGAGAGTGACTGGACGCTAAAAAGACTACACACACACACACAAAGTAGGAAAACAGCATTGAAGGAGGCGCACAGTGATGCAGGCTTGCCGTCTCAAGTAGAGGTCACCAAGTCAAAGAAGCCAATTAAAAAGATGATTAACATTCATGTGGGAGATGCGGCGTCTACGTGCAGGTGGGATGAGCTCACCATTCTCTCTCTCACACACACACACACATATATATAATGAGAACGACGAACAGTGCAGTCCAGTCTGTTGTAACTGTGGTGTCCTGGGAGGTGGAGATCAGGAGGTTAATATGATCCAATCCAACTGCTTCATTAGCCTGATGAAGGTAATCACCGCCTAAAGGGACGGAAAGGCGGCAAGGTTGACTAAAACTACCTACTGCCTACCTGCAAGGCCTCTTAACCTACTTGAGCTTGCTGGCGTAATGCTATAATAGCTACTGTTGTCATTAATCACATTTACATGCGCACTAATGTACAGTACAAGAACAGATATTATAGCTTTTATCACATTGTGTTGTGTGCGTCGCCGTCACCGACTTTACTCTGCAGCTGTATTGCAGGCCTTGCAACCAGGATACAGGCAATAAACAAGATGTTGTGGGGGTAATCAAAGACGTCCAGGGATGATAGAAACGCACAAGCTAGTTTCATCAGACCTTTTTTTCCCTTTCAGGAACCAAAGCAGTCGATTAGACTGTTGTCAGGCTATTAAATAGGTGTTATCAATCACTATAAATACCATAGATGTGGGTCAATAGGGGCCTACTACACTCAATAGTTTTATCATCTATTCACATGGTCGTTCACAGAAAGAAGATATAAAAGACCATGACAGCAACCGTTAGTGACCGTAGTAATTATGACAAAACACTGGGTTTTCACTTAGAACATGTATGTTGTGTTTGTGTTTACAAGCCTTAAGTTTAGTTTTCAATTTCAAAACAGTTATCTTAAACCAAAACATGTTTTTCCCTAAACTTAACTAAGCTGCCTAAACCTAAAGAAGTTGTCGTTGTGTTGCCTAAACCAAAATAAGCCTTTTTTTGTGTTCAAAACGCAATATTTCATGTAATTCTACAACATGTAAGAACATGAAGCTTTGAAGTTTCCTTTTGATAACGTAGTAGGTGTAGTAGGCCCCTAATGACCCACATCTATGGTGCTTATAGCAACTGATAACACCTATTTAATGGCCTGATAAGTCAAATCGGGTGACCAAAGACACATGATCTCCCACACATTATGACCCTAAAGTTGCAGTTTGAAGTAATTACACTATGGTAGACACAACACCTGTTGAAGACTATTGCCTTTAGAAGCACTAACGGCATGCACCACCCAATGAGGCTCAGTGAGAAATGGGAGCTTCTGTTCTTGTGGATATGGCTGGATATCATGCATGACAGAGGACGTTGGGGGGGGGGAAGATTAAGAGTAAATAAGAGGAGAATGGTAGTGATAGGTAGGCCTAACAGAGAATAAACATCATTAATTGGAAAGGCACACAAGGATGGATGCAGCCAGATGGTGTTTTGTACTCATTTGTCATACACTGCTGACAGACAGAGAGAGAGAGAGAGAGAAAGAGAGAAATAGAGAGAGAGAGAGAAAGCTAAAAAGAGAGAAAGAAAAACAAAAAGGAGGTGTGTATTGATGGCAACGTCGGTACACTGCTCCCTAGAACAGACTTTCCCTGTTTAAATCTAGCTCTGCTTGTTCTGCATCATCTTCTCTCTCTGTGCATGTGCCTTTCCTGTCTGAGTGGTTCTGATGGTGGTGCCATTGTAGCGCTCTGCCAAGCCGGATGCATACTGGCGAGTACAGACAAAACACCCCGCAGATCGCCAAACTTGGCGTCCATTAAGGTCCATCTGTCTTGCTTTTACGAAAACACCACCTACTGTATGTTCTCCCTCAAAGGTGGTCCATAGCAGAGTGAAAGAGGAGAGAGAAGAGAGAAAGGGAGATGAGGAGAGACAGAAGACTCGGAGGAGCAAGAGACAGGAATGAGAACAAAGAGGCCGGTGTACAGGTTTGCCCAAAACAGAGACTTGTGTTTGCCTAGAAGCACTACAATGAGACCGGTGAGGCAAACATGGCAACGGATGGAAAGCTCTCACTTTAGTATCAACTGCCAAAGGGATTAATAAAATGAAAAAAAGAATAGTTGAGCAATGAAACCATCTCCTAATTTCCATAACTAGAACTACATAAGTGAAAAGAAATACCAAAAATAGAACTTTAAAAAGGGGGCAGTAGAAGGATTTAGGGGAACGTGGGGGAGATGGAGCACAAGAGGGAGCAGTAAGCTGGAGGAGCAAAAGAGCAGGACTGGGTTCCCACTGCGTTGCAAATGGAGAAGTGCTCAAGGCCGCTGGGCTGCTACTGCTACCATGCTCACTTTGTTCTCGGCAATGACAGTTTCATTCAGGGAGACGTGGCTCTCCAGGGCCGAAGTGCCCCTGCGCTGACTAGCTCTTTCTTTCTCTGTGTGCTGTTCTCCTTTCAAACCTAACCTTTCCTGCTTCTCGGGCTCTCTATACGAGTGTGTGTGTGCCTCTCTCTCTCTCTCTCTCTCTTAATGTACTGTAGATACCTTGCGGCGAGCGCCTGCCGCCACCGCACTGAATGTAGAGCAATGTAGATAGCATTATGTGAAGCTTCCTTTATCAGGAAATCTCATTTAACTTAAATAGACGTGACTTCAGTTCTCGCTGTAACATGTGAAGGATTTTCCCTATAGGGACCTCCTCTTTAAGATCTCATGAAATAAAAATCAAAAAGTGGATTTGCTTTACAGCAGCCCCTTCAGATAAAATAATCGTATTCACAAAAGACCAGAATCACCAGAAAAGACTTCGCAGCAGAGTAAAAAAAATCCTGTACGTAGCTGACTACAGAGCATAAATATGTGATCTCTCAGAAAGCATGAGGTGCTGTACTGGGGGTTCGTTTCCAGGGTAATGTGTTTGCATTGACATTTTAGGATTTGGCCTGCTTGGGATTTTTTACAGTGCATCTTGCAGTGTGCAATGCGACAGAAATATATGCATCATTTTCTAGATCAGCAACATTATAACTGAAAAATAATGCAAAGGTCAAAGCTACTGCGAACTGAAAATACAATTACATACAAATCTAAGGACTCCCTAATTTAGCCCTCAAAGGGAACACTGCATTCAACTATACTTGGGTGAGAAGTACCTAAAAGCAAAATGCGAACACAAAGACATTTCTAGGACTCCTAATATCTAATAGGAAAAAGGTGCCTTTGGGCAAAAGCACTCAGGGTTACCTAAGGACAAGGCCTTTGTCTGGTCTCAGATGGCCTTGTCCAATTGTCTGCCTGTCTGTCACTTTCCCATACGCCCTTCATACAGCGCAGTGACCTGAGGGGACCAATGAGAATTTATTATATCCATAACAATGACCAGTGCGTACACCTGTCAATCACACACACACACACACACACACACACACACACACACAAATGAGCACAAGAGTGTATAAATACACAAACAGATGCACAAAAACAGAAACACAGCCAAACAGAGCCAAATGTGTGTGAAGACACAAGAGAAGGATCGTCATAGATCTAAATAAGCCGTCATACTGAGTGATCACATTGCTCTCATCCCCTACACAATGACACCAAAAGACTAAAAACACATTTGGTGTGGCCAAAGGTGCAACACGCTTACATGTTTAAACCCATATAGAGGAGCACAGTAGTGGTTGTCCAAGTGATTCTGGGTTGATTTCCCCAATGAAGGTGTCTACGGTCGGTGCCTCGTGTTACATGTTCGGCCTTTTAATGATTAATTACACTAAAGCTGCTCTAAAACTAAAGGCCAGCTTGATACAAAGCCGCATGTCCATACAGTTGCCAGGCAAAGACTTATTACACAACGGAAGAATTTCTGTGTTCAACATCCAAAATGTGTTTGACATGGGGAGTACAGCAGAAGATCATTAATAACATATGGAGGTGATTCAGATGGATTTAGACTTAAGCGGTCTGTTTAAACACAAGTAAGCTAAGAGCTGATTCGTATTTGTGATGGTTACATCGTTTTACATAATCGTGGCATGTACTCAAGTCAGGTTTTCTCTCTCTCTCTCTCCCCCTCTCCCTCTCTCCCTCTCTCTGAACTGGTCAGGTTCTGTTGTAGATCACAGGACAGTAGCTGCGTACAGGGTTAGGGTTAGGTTAGGGTCAATCATTCTGGCTCTGCAGCCCTTCTAGAGACAGAAAGGAGAAGTAGAGCAGGCCAGTCAGGGTTTATGCATACAGCTCTGCAAGTATCTGAGCAGAGGTTACCTAAAGTGCAGTGGGGCTCTGCTGCCGGCTCCGTTTGAGGGCCTTAACCAAGGACTCAGGGGATGAGCGGAGCATTTTAGTGAGTGTGTACGTGCACGCATGTGGAAGTATTTTTTCTGGGCATGCGTGTACCAGGGCAGGATCAGTGCGGTAAATCCACACTTGAAAGAGTAGCTCAATCAAGCTCTCCCACCCATCTCTCTTTCTCTCTCCCTCCCTCTGTCTCTCTCATCTCGCCCGATGCTCCCCTGCTCCCAGTTCATGGAGAGTTGAAGAGTTCGCAAGACTAGGGAGCAAAAGAGCGCTACCGAGGGCAAAGATACAAACCTAAAACACTTTCCATCAGTAGCCTGTTCCAACCGCCAATCAATCTCCGTGGCAGCCACTGACAGGGCGTTACACAATAGTCAATATTTGCTCGACCAAGTAGTCAACCAGTGAACTGTTGATGATTCAGATGGTGGGAATGTGTTTACCACATACATTCTACCATATGTCTTGACAGTGTGCATCTTAAGTCACACTTGGTTGGTCCCACATCTTTCTCAAACATTGATAAAGTGTAATAATTGTAATTGCAAAATGCAGCTAGTTAGTTTAGAGACTAGAAACAACTTTCAATGATCAAATTAAAAACATTACTACTGAACAATATTGTATATACACAACACAATTCTCTCACCAAATAAACAAACATAATAAGCCTGAGTGTTTCATCACTGTGAGTTTAGCTGATTAAGTATAGGTTTTTTTCATGTCAAACATCCTGGCTCTTAATCCCAAATGAGTCAATTATGAGATTATTCAAAAGCAAAAACTATCATTATGAAGCCTTTAACTTCAAAATCACAAGCAGCTTTGCAGACAAAACAACATTTTGGTTCATTCTGTTCTCCCTCTGTGTTGAATATCTGCAGCTGGGTCCTCCCTCAATGACAAGTAAAGCCTGTTCCTTAAAAAGGGAATCAAAAAGCATGACCTCACATTTTGTTTCCTGTGCGATTTAATAAAGGCGATTTTACGCTGCCAAATGTGGAGAAGATGCCCTTCATTAGAACAGTGCGTTCCCAGCGTGTCCATACTTTAATCCAATCTAGTTTAGCATGATAAAGGGCATTACTGCCAGCCAGCTCTACTGCCCACCCACTCATGTGTGCATGCACATGCACGCAGCGACATGAGGAAGATATAGTGCCCTAAGGGGCTCATGGGTAGACAGTGCACCAACCCAACATTCAGGGACAGCATTACTGGACACTTATTCTGCCATACTGATAGTATTTCACTTCTAGTGACAGGCCTTTGAGGTAATGCACATTAAGAGTGGGGCGACTAATGTACGCAGAATGAAAGGTCAGATCTACAATAGAAACCTAAACTTCTCTGATCAGTACTAATTAATCAGGTATTGATGCAAGAACCAAAATATGTTTGAAAGCAGTTATTAATTGAAAAACATATGTTTTAATATTTGGAATATATGTAAACAGAGGCACATGTGCCTTTTGTTGCCTCAAAAATCAAAGCATGTACCGGTGAATTTGATAGGCTCAGAAAAACACCCAACGTTTATCTAACGGAGGGATCATTTCATTACATTTAAATGAACAAAGATGCCTTGCTTGAGGGAAAATGGCCTCTGGTGGATTGCAATGGGTCATTAATTAGCTCTATAAAACTCTTATTTGAATTAAGGGCAGAGTGAAACTTTTTTATGAGGAAAAAATTTCATTAGTGTCTCAAAAGAGCTTGAAGCTGCTTTTTCTTTAGTGTGAGAAATAAAAGAGGAGAGCTTCTCCTTAATCCGATAAATGGTTCAGGTGCTGAATCACCAGACCATCTTTGATGCACTTGTCAGGCGGCAAAATGAACAGAGATCTCAAGAAAAAAGTAAGGACGCTATTTTCGTGGCACTCCATTCAGTTGAGTGTTAGCCAAGAGCTGTCATTGACTTAAAAGGACGCCGAAAGGGGTTTTGTTGTGTACGCGTCTACACACCGTGTGTTAACAGTGACTCATTCTGCATCACTTTTTTAGAACGTCGCTGCTTCCAGGAGATTTCATCCTCAAGTTGTGTGTTTGCACGCACATATTTGAGTGTGTGTGTCAACATCCTCTGTGTGTACATACAGGCTGTGTTGATCTGAAACACTCCTGCTCTCTGAAACAAAACAAGTGCCCAAAGAAGTGACAAGGCAAGCTGAATAGAGACAAGAAATCCTTGAAAAAAAAAAAAGAGGACGTGAATTGAAGTGCTTTCCACATTGTCAGGCTGGGCTACGGCCTCGCTGAGACAGACAGGGGAGCCATGATCATACTAGACAGGAGACCCCAACGTAATGGCACTTCTTGTGTCAGATCTTACATCCATAACCGGTACAGTTCAGATGAGCTAAACAAAAAGTTATAGTCATAATGAAGAAAGCCTGACACAGTTTTTCAGGCACATTTTTCAGATTAAAACTGCAAATAGATGTGCCAGCATTTCACAATTTCGCTGTTTGGTCTTCCTGGCCTCCTCTAGGCTTTGTGTATTTGTTTATAATTAAAAGGAGGTCGTCTTCCTTGAGGTGTGACTTGCCCACTGTTTGCAGAAAGCATCATTCTGCTCCTGAAAAGTTGAATAAATTGTAATGCAGCCATATCTAGGGCAAACATTGTCCTTGCTGCATTTTTTTCCCCTCCCAAAGTGAAAAAATGTAAATGAAGTACACGTGTAAACATAATTCTGCATTTTACGGGATAAAGGGGCATGAAGCAAAGCAGCTTAACAACATTACGGTTCAAGTGACAACTGCGTCTTCTTGTTTAACCTTGCATGCCTGGCCCCATTTCCGCAGACCACCAAGCCCCGCACGTTGCCACCTGATGGCATATATGGGCCCTTCAGCTGCCCTGTCCACCTGGTCGCCGCAGTTTAACAGGGAAAATACACATTGCGTGCCAAAACACCATCGGCAGCCATCACCAGTGGCTCAGTGTATGAGGAAGTTGAGGCAGCGGGGATAGCTGAGATGAAATGTGGCGGTCACAGGAGGCCGTGTACAGCTAGCTGTGTTTCCACTCCACTGGGGGTACGGCCAACCTGTTCCCCTGGTCTATATATGGAAGTAAACAGGATGCTAACAGTGGGGTAGCAGTGGTGTTCCATATGTAGTCCCATTATTTGCACGGAACATGGAGAAGGCCATGTCCTTTGTGCCCTTGGAAACTCAGATGACGTTACTTATGTAGAGCATTAAATAACTTATCAGGCCATAAGCAGCTACCACTGTGTGTGTGTGTGCGTGTGTGTGTGTGTGTGTGTGTGTGTGTGTGTGTGTGGCATGTACTCACAGCAGGTACGAGGAGCTTCTTGACCTCCTCCACCGCTCTCCTCATCTTGATCTCAGCTCTGCCCTGCGTGTCTTCCACTGTGATCAGGACATGAAGGTCTTCGTTTAAGTGTTCCCAGTTTGGCTTCCCTCTGTTCTGCTCCTCCTGGACAGAGAGGGAGAGAAAGAGAGAGATGGTGAGTGAATGTGACAGTGTGGGTGTGTTGGAGCACCAGTGCAGTAACGCAGCATATCAGAGGAAGCGGAGGCGAGCGGCAGGCATACACAGAGGACGACGGGGCCCTGTGAAGAGAAGCGGGATGACAGGAGCGGTCCTTTAGTCAGCTATTTAGCTTTAACTTTGAAAGGACACCCTTCTTTAATAGATCCCTCGCTTCGCGGAGACAAAGACGACAGCTAGCCCTGCAGCAATTAATATCAGTGAAAAGATGGATGGGTGCAGGGATCAGAGGGAGACGGATGGGGATTTTTTTTAAGCCACAAAAACTTAACTAGAAGGAATGCAATCATGATACCTAGATAGAGTTCAAAGTGCCGCAGGATTGTGTGTGAAGGTGCACAAGCCTGTGCCTCTGTGTCGGACTCGTGTTTGCACGGACAATACAGTGTGGGTAACAATAGCTCTCCGAGGGAGTCGTTTTCCCCCCTGAAAAGGCTGCGCCAAAGCACTCAGAGGGTGCCAAATTGTAGCGCTAGCAGTACCTGAAAGGCTGCATTCAAAACTGACATCATGGCTCGATAGCCTTTTCAACGCAGTCAAATAAGAAGCCGTTTCGAGATTTGAATTGGGAAGGCTGATGTTGGGAAATGGTGGATAATGTTTTTACGCTTTTCATGTAAAGCCCAGTCAAACCTGAGTCTTTTGTGAAAGTGTAAAATGGGATATGCAGAGACGAACATGGAGCAGCCTCACATTTGCAATTTTTTTTTTTAAACACGCTTCTCCATTTAGCATAGATACTTCTCCCGGTTGCCCCCGCTGACAGTAAATGCAGTGAGCAGACACTAAGAGCGCTCTAAAAAGCTTTTGAGGTTGTATCGCATGACACTGTACAACCATGAAAGTCAGCGGTTTGAAAGCTGACTACTTCCCCCTGAGGTGAGGAGTTGAGGTCTAGGTCGTCTGAAACAGACAACCTCGGGTTCTGTGATGTGTGACACCACATTAAAACATCCAGACAGGATTATAATGTTACAATGGTAATATTTGACTGATTTTATGAAGACGGGAAAAAAGGAATGTCAAAATGAATGCAACTCAAAAATATTTCCGAATAAAACTTTCCAAAAGGAGGTCACTAGTCTCAAGCAGTCAAGTGCATCCCAGTTTTCTCCCCTCCCGCTGCAGGTTTGTACAGACTGTTGATGAACTCCGTTGTCGTTTACCCCCACCCATACAAACCACCCCAACTTCAGATCACTGCTCATTTGTGAGTAGTGAACCACTGTGAGAGGGTCTAATTAACAATGCATTGCGGCGCTCTGCAGGGGGTCCACCCGACATGATTTCAATACACTCGATGAACGGCGCGGACTGAGCACGCACACGCACACACACACACACACACACACACACACATAGAGCTAAGAGCTTGAGCTGAGTGCCACCCACCTGCTTTCTACTCCAGAGACCTGTTGCCATGGCACTGCTCTTTACAACACACACACACACACACACACACACACACAAACACAGACAGAAGAAAGTTCAATATTCCGCTCTCGTTTTCCCCTTTTCCACACAGGGGGGAGGGCCTAGTTTCAGCAGTCAGGCCATTATTTCACCATGGCTGTTTGCTTATGGCCTATTAGGGGACATGGGGACTAAAAGGTGACTCAGCATTTTCTAGAGGGGACACAGACAGGCCGGCCACAAGGGCTGCCTCTGAATGCAGGGCACTGTGTGGAAGCACATGGTAGATACATAAATGCACTATATTGATTAGGGGTGGGGGGAAAAAAAATCTATAGTATCGTAATATTTAGCATGGCAATATTGTATCGATACAGACGTCAAATATCTATCTTTTATTATTTAAACTATGAGTGCTGCAGGATTGAGTCCTAAAACCCGTAAATGAGTTAGTATTTTAGCACTTCCGGTTCCCACGTCTGGAAGTCAGGACAGTTTATTTAAAAGGGTTTTTAGTTAGATACCTGAAATAAGGTCTGTGGTTAACACAAGCTTTGGAGATTTTAACCTTTTGTTCTACAATATAAAATACATCAAAACTTTAAGGTGAACAGAGTGAAAACTGTGTCTTATTACATAAAACAGATGTTGACAAACTGCATAATTTGCAGTTGAAAAAAGGTAATAAATCACAATATATCTTATTGAACTACTCGGCATATCGCAAAATGTTTAAAATCGCAATAGGATCGGATCGTGATGATATTGTATCATGGGGCCTCTGGTGATTCCCACACCTAATATTGACAGATTGTTGCCCAAGTTGGACCCAACAAGATTAGTCAATCACGTGTCTGTGCAGCTGTGACTCAGAGGTAGGGCAGATCGCCCACCAATTGGAAGGTTGGCGGTTCAACCCCCGGGTCTTCAATGTCGAAAATACCCCAAATTGCTCCCGAAAGATGTGCCATCGGTTTGTGAATTAGTATTTATATTAGATCCTGGTGGGCAGGTTGGCACCTTGCATGGCCGCCTCTGTCATCAGTGCATGTGTGTGTGAATGCTGACATGTAGTGTAACGCGCTTCGAGTGGTCGGAAGAGTCCGTTTACCATGTGCGTGTACAGTGTGTGCAAGCCAATGCTCGGGTAGATTCTGATTTAGGATTAGGATTGTGGACAAAGAGATCTGGGAAAAGACACACACTTGTATCCACCACGCACACACACACACACACACACACACACACACACACACACACCTCACACCAGCATGACTGCCTGTGAACAAGGTCACTGTGTGCCCTCAGAGAAAGTGACAGCATGACAAACAGGAGAAAGGGTGGAGGGAGGAGGGGGGAGGGTGAGAAAAGAGAGGAGAGGGGAGGGGAGGCGAGCGCTAAGGGGAGTAAAGGGAAGGCCTTTGAAGAGAATGTCCACGCTGGCCCACATCAAATGCCATGGCAAAATCCACATACCAGAGGGCAATCGGTTTTGGCAAAATATGTAGCATGAATAAATAGCACGGACACTGCATCTAGAGACAACATCTAAGAATAGGATCAGAGGGAAAGACTGCTCGTCAGTTATGTTGCCTGACTTCCATCGTCTGTACAGCACCTGTTTGCCTGCCGGCTTTCACACCCTTCAGCTTGAGCGCAATAAACTTTATGGCCTCAATTCTCAACATTCAAAAAGGAGACAAATATAGAAGTCTTTTTTACTTCTGACCCTTCTTTACCTTGTTTAGGTTGTACTAAAAAGAAATAGAGTGGCAGTTCAATCTGGTTGTTACTTTACTGATCCTGTTGGTACCATCCTTTCGCCCGCCCGCTTCCACAGGGAAGTCACATTACATGGTCAGCTACACCGCTGAAGCTGGAAGAGATTCATTGCATTGCTCAAGGACACATAACAGGATGCGCATTTTCAGACACAAAGCTTTCAATCCTTGGCATTGTGGCTGAAGGTCAGTCCTACTTAATATACCACCCCTGCTGCCTCAATAGGATTTTGGACTACGTGGCGCAACAGTTTTTGTCCTGGCAATGTTGCACTTTAACACTCATAAATGAAACTGTTTGCTCCGTTTCAACTCTCCCGTTCTGAACGGTCCCTTCTCCTTTGATCCTAGAGGACGTTCCCATCTGGGGTCAACGTAACTGAGGCTAAATGCCAGGACGCCAAACAGGTGCAGGAGGGAGGTGCAGGGGCATGGAAGGACAAGAGAGGGCAGCTGGGCTGTGCAGGAATGATAATGATAAAGAAATATGATATTAAATATTATGGCCGTCAATCGTTAAAATATTGAATCGCGATTAATTGCATGATTGTCCATAGTTAATCACGATTAATCGCACATTTTTTATCTGTTCAAAATGTACCTTAAAGGGAGATTTGTTAAGTATTTAACACTCTTAACATGGTAGTGGGAAAATATGCTTGCTTTATGCAAATGTATGTACATATTTATTATTGGAAATCAATTAACAACACAAAACAATGAAAAATATTGTCCAGAAACCGTCACAGGTACTGCATTTAGCATAAAAAATGTTAAAATCATAACATTGCAAATTCAAGCCCAACAGGCAACAACAGCTGTCAGTGTGCTGACTTGACTATGGCTTGTCCCAAACTGCATGTGATTATCATAAAGTGGGCATGTTTGTAAAGGGGAGACTCGTGGGTACCCAGAGAACTTGTTTTCATTCACATATCTTGAGGTCAGAGGTCAAGGACCCCTTTGAAAATGTCCATGCCAGTTTTTCCTCGCCAAGATTTTGCGTAGGTTTGGAGCGTTATTTAGCCTCCTTCGTTCACATTTAGGTGAACAGTTCACCTAAATGTCAGGATCCTTAGCTCTGTGAGAAAAAGAGAACCATACTACAGCACTCCTAAAAAGAGGACATTGTATTAATTATAGTAGCAGTAAACCAGGTCACAGGGGCCACTACACTTTGTGCTATTTGCCATCCATGTGTCCTTAACCATTGCCTATTCTCAAAGCCATTTCCAGCCACTAATCCCCATTAAAAGAAACACCTGGACATTTCTATGCTCTAGCTCCCTATAAACTCTTAAGAAAGACAAAACTAGCTTTCAGTTGCATGGGGTCAAGTAATCAGAAAAAAACCAAAAACAAGTCAGCTTAAACTTGAAACAAAACAAGTGGGCTTGCTGCAGTGCCAACAGGCCAATCAAGTTTAACATATCGATTGGCAATGTCAAACTTTAGTTAAGCAATAAAATGTGGGTGCTGCGGTGTGGCACTGTCTATTTGCTGGCAGGGGTTGAAGTTCCAAGCCTGAGGTCTACTCTGTTCTGCCAGTGCTGATACCACCATTTTAGCTATTATGTGCCAGGACAATCAGCAAAAAAACAAATCAAAGGAAATTCATTTGATATAGAGCTTTTCTCTGAAAGGACACTTGTAAAACAGCTGTCTATGGTGCCAACTGTAATCTGTGGTAAAATAAAATTAGGGAATTGTTTCTGCAAAAGGGAGGGAAATCCCTATTCTACTTGTGCAATGGTCGATATAACGTACCTGTAATTTAATTGCTGTTGTTCTTGCTGTTGTTTTGCATTAAGCATGATGGTAAGAGTGGAAACCAGGGGGACTCAAGCTGCCACATTAGATAAAAGTTTGATTGGAATAAGGCTCCGGAAGGAGTCCCTTTTCCTTCCAACTGTTTAGACAATAATCATCAAAAAGGACATAACATGCAAGCTTCATCCCTTTGGGCCGTAACTTAAGACTTTATTTAGATATAAAAACAAACTCAGAAAAAGCCCCCATATACAAGAGACTGGGAGACGGTTGAGCGTAGTGGTGTCATAAACGCATTAAAAGAAGTACTCTCTGAGGAAATGGTGTGTGATCCATCCTGTCTCAACAAATGTGTCAAAAGGATGTCCAAAACAGGAATGTACCTGCACTTAACTCAGTCACTCTCACAGACACTTTATACATAGTAAATCTAGTTTGATCAGAGTGTGAAGTGCAGCCTTGGGGACATGTTTTTATCCAGCGTTCGTCTCTCGACGTCTCCCATTATTCAAGCCACACACAAGCACTGGTGGGTTTAGTGATTTCAACATGTTCGTACTGTGATTATGACTGCCATATCAATTCATGCATGGTTTTGTTGGCATTTCAAAAGACGAAAATGGTTACATTAAATGTTGTTAAAATGGTAACCTGCTCAAATTACACAAGCAGCTACAGTAGTAGTAGAAACTAGGGCGGAGCGATAAGGGCAAAATCTTCTATCACGATATAGGTAATTTCATATCTCGATAACGATACATATCATGATATAGTGTGAACGTTTTCTGAAATAACCACATGGTAAAGCCTATTTTTGTATACTCTTGTGCTAATTAAATACTTGACAAATGAAAAGTACTGATTATTTTCTCACTTTAAGAACTTGGGTGCAAAATGAACAAAACAAAAAATAAATAAATAAATATAGGGCGAGACTACATCGCAATAGAAACGATATAGAAAATATATACAATACACTTCTATATTGTTTTGGTGATATATATCGTCATATTGCTGTTTTTTTCTTTTAAAATAAACAGAAAATCTAGAATAAAAGACACCCTCTTTGGGAAAACACAATCACACAACAAAGAAAAGGCCGATTTAAACATCAGGACAGTATTCAGTGACAGCAGCAGGCTTTAACAGCACTTGTGGGGAGAATGAAATGACACCAATCCAAATAATTTGCACACAAATTATTATAGGAAACAATCGAAGGAGATCCACAAATAAAATATAACTCTGTATCGGTAGAGACTCAGTATCAAAATAATTTGAAAGGGATTGGGAGTTAAATAAAGTGCTCAGGATATAATTATGAACATTATATTTGTTAAGTACCACATTTTTCTCTTCACCTGCTTCTTCCCTCCTTATTGTCTACTTGATCTGCTTTTCTTCTCTCGCCATTGTTCTGTATTTTACTCCCTCTCCCTCAGTCTCTGCTCGACTCTCTCCCACTGCGTAGCTCCAGTGAGCCGACTCCCCGCCAGGCAGCGCGGCCCAGGAGGGAGCAACCAGCTGAATTATTGAGAGCATAAAAACGCTGCCGCTAATGGATCCTGAATAAACACACTGGCTAAGCTGCTCCCGCGGCTTCCTCTGCTGCCACAGGGCATCAAGCTGGAAATACTGAGGTGGAGGATGCAGCGACTGGAGGGCTACGGCGGCGGCGGCTTTGTCTGGGGCTGAGCCACAGTTATGACACCCTGGCCATCTAAAAGCTTTTTTGGAGTACAGGGAGCTAACCTGATAGAGATTATTGTGATTTATTGACAGTAGAAACAGCTAAGGATGTAAAAACCGGCAGACCATAGGGTGTTTTTTTCATTCACCTTTTGCCAGCTTAACCCAACGTTACTGTAAATATGTAAACCAGACACCAGAGGAAGGGACAGAAGGGTAGCGAGGAGGGAAATGTAATTTTAATGGAGCACAATTAAGAATATAAAGCCCTGTGTAGAAAGCTGACACAATCATTTAATTATATAGATGTGCTAAAAACCCAGCCTGCTGCCAAACGAAAAAATCCCATTTACTTCATACTTTCTATAAACAACCAGGACTATCTATGAAACATTTTTAATATTAGGTTATTCCCCGTCTTCATCCCATATCAAAACACTGAGTAAAGACATTTTCCTGCTTAGCTGCATTTTTGTATAAATGTATAACTATATTGGGCCTTTGTTAGCGTAGTATTTGCGCAGGGCAGGTAACGTGAGCCAGAGAGTAAAAAACTGATACCCCTAGTCGCCATCTGACTTTCGTTGCTCCTAAAGTAGTGTTTTTATGGTAAGAATGGCCTCTGAGCGAGGCGAACGGCATTACCACAGTTTTGCACTCGGTGTCTCACGTTACCACAGTCTTGGAAAGGGAGCAGTGAGCGGAGGGGTTACTCAGTTGGTTGCAATCTGCAACCACACCACTAGATGCTGCCAAATCCTATACACTGTCCCTTTAAGTTTTAAGATGGCAAAAGATTGAGCAAAGACGAACATCTAAAGTGTGTGTGTGTGTGTGTTTGTACATGCTTGAGCGCGTTCATTCCCATTTAACTACTTCTGGGTCTAATTCCAAAGAAAGAACCACAGCAGAGCGTCTTTATGTTGTTCTGTGATAATGAAAAACACTCTGAGGGAAATGAGAAGTAAGAGATAGAAATTAAAATACGAATGGAGGAGCCATAAAAAAAAAAAAAGAACGAGGGAAGAAAATGTTGGCCCTGCAGCAAACTGGAGCTTCTAAGATTATGACTCAGCTGAAAAATCTGTGTACATTTGTGTGTATGAATCCTGTTTCTGTTACTACGCACTGTGGACTGTGTGAGTGTGTGTAGAGAAGGTGATTCCCACACCAAGAGGGATGAAATACACTTCTTCTGACTTATGTAAACGCATTGTAATATAGCACCACTGCCTGGGAAAATTAGAGCAACTGGGAGGTACAGAAAAAAAAGGGAAAAGGAGAGAGATTTAAAAACAAAGATGCAACTTCAAAAAGGTGTCACTTAATGTGGAACAAAAACAAAAACAGAACAGCCAAAAGCAGCCATTATAGCACGGCTGAAGCCCATGGGCAACGCATGCACAGACGCTTGAAATACCACAATTTTCAAAACTGTCAATTTGTCCTCAGTAACTTCAAAGTACATCATCAAATGTGATCTGACACACTTTGAAATCCATTGGGGATGCAACTAAGTTGCTGTTGCTGTAGCATTCATGGTATCAAAATTCAATATGTAGGCAGCTGAAATATGCCATGAGTCAACTATGTAGGCTTTAAAGACATACTCCTGCAAGGTTGACCTGATGGTAGGACAACCAAACATGGTCTGACAGACTTTCATCAGCACTGTTTTACAACATAGTCAGTCTCTGTTTTCAAATGCTGTGATGTGGCGGTTTAAGGGCCGATACGTGTTTTGCAAAAATTGTGCAAATGCAGGTAAAATAATGCAAAACGTTTTTTTGCCTAAGTTCACCCCTTGGGTTTCAGGATATGTAGACACACTACATTAACCTTTTAAGTCTCCAACGTCAGCTCAGTTGGTCCAGAAATAGAGGCTGCCCGTGGCCTTAGCCGTCTGCCTTACTACTGCCTTCTGTACTTTCCACTGCACAGCGTTTTTGCAAACAGCCCTATCAGATGTCAGAATGCAGCCACTAGGCATGAACTGAGCGTGTGTTTGCCTCATGTCTCTACAGGGCTTGTGGGATGTTTTTGTGCGACAGCAGTCCCAGCAAGTTTCACATTATTGTGTAATATGTCATGACAGAGGATGAATCCTTGTGGAGAAAGAAAGAGGCGAGCTTTAGTGTGTAAAATAAATGTAAGATGTTTTTTTACTTATGTGTGTGGTATCTAGTGGGGGGGGTGCGATTTTTTTTTACCATTTTGAAATTTATTTTTTAATGCTAGAATCCATGTATTCGCTTCATTTGAGTCTTTACGGAGGTAGAATGAAGTTACCGCTTTTATTGTTGTAGTCTGAGTAACGTGACATCATATCCGTTCCGTACCCGTCAACCAAAACAAGACGCAGCTGGCCGCAACAGCGAAGGGTCTGCATAGATACGACCTGCACCCTCACATATTAAATCCAACATCACGGCTAAAGCTGCATGCTAACTCTGTCATTGAGAAGAAACGCCATCGTATTGCGGTAACGTGTGGTCAAGCAAGCCGCCACTCGCATCTCTGTGGTCAAATCGACCGATTACAAATCGTAATATCGAATCGCAATACTTAAAAATCGCAATTCATATCGAATCGGCAAACGAGTATTGTGATAGTATTGAATCTGGAGATCGGGAAACTGAGTAACATTACTATCAGGAGATAAAACATATTATTCAAGACACTGGACACTGCCATGCTGATGAGCTTACCTTCTTCTTGTCTCTCATGGAGCTCTTGCCTCGCACCATGATTTTGCATCCCGTCTCTGCTTCCAACTGTTTGGCTGTGAGTCCCCGAGGGCCAAGGATTCTCCCCACAAAGTTATACTGCAGATACAAAGAGAGAAATACACGAGTGGGTGAATATAGAGCGAGATATTACTTTACATCAAGACGTCAAGTGTGTGAAATCAGACCACGATGGAGAAAGACTTATAAGCAATTAAAATCAATAACAAGGGCTGAGTACAAATGGTCATCTGGACTTTGCTCAACACAGGACAACAGACAGTGTTGTGTGTACATACGCATACAGACAGACACAAAGATTCCACTTTCCGTGAGCTTCCAGAGAGCATGACATCAGCTTTGCTGGATGTCGAGCCTCTGCTGCCACAACTACACACACCACGCCAAATCTACTACATACTCTCCTGCCTTTCCAGCACAAAGAGAAGGTGGCTCCTGTCAGCCATAGTTTCTCCAGCAACATTGCTAAATTAGCTACATTGGTTGTTGTTTTCTTTCTCCTCACCATGGTAGCAGCAATATTAGAGAGAAGAAGTGAGTTTAAAAAATATTGCCAAGAAAGAAGAGTGTGCAATTCTTATACGGGCTTCCTTATAGATTAAAATAAAGAATATTTTGTTTTGTTTTTCTGCTTGACTTGATTTCCAACCACAGGCTACCCTGGGGTTGGCTTGCGCTTTCTTTATCATCCCCACTAGATGTCAAAATAGTCCTTAACAGAAAATAGAAAATGAACTACAGGGAATTAGTCTGGGTGGGAATGGTGGGAGAAAACAAGTGGGAAATGGAGTAGGAATGGTGATGAGGGGGGAGCTGGGTTTTGAGGTGAGGTGGTGTGCTTGACACAATTTTCTTATCAAGGCCCCCTTTCACTGGTGAGTGGCTTTGGAGCTTTGTACCAAAAGGAAACGTATTTACCGTCGTAATCCTCTCCACTTGAAACTGGCTTCCAACGGGATAAAGGGAAAATGTGTTGAAATAATCCAACACAATTTTCAGCCAAAATAAAAACAGAAGGAAAGGAGGAGAGCTTGGGAGCACAGTGACGCATAAAGAGGTAAACAAACCCCCCCCTTTTTAAACAGTGCAAACAGCGGCTGGTGGAGAGCATGATGGGTAAAGAATCTCTGACACCGTTCAAATGGGATATTTTTTTACTCACAAACCTGAAATACTCAAATGCTCACTGGCGTGGCTTTTCCTTGACAATGAGAAGCACAACTGTTCGTCTCTTGAAGTGTAACAATGAGCCGTGACACCGCTGCTTTAAATTCTTAAACGCAGTCACATCTGCTTACTCACTCCACCGCACCGGTGCATCTGCAAAATCCAAAAGGCCATCAGAGAAGTCACATTTAATTACAGAGGGATTACAAATCTAACGCGATGTTGGTGCATTTCCCCTAAACTACGTAAACAAACACTTGTGAGGACAGTCGAAAACTCCAGGCTGTTTTTTTTCCCCTCATCCCCGTCACCGGGTTTGCCTGCAATCGTAGCCTGTCGCAGGCAGGAAAGACACACCCTGTGGCTGGAGAGATGCTGGAGTCTGCCTGTAGCATGCGACTACACAGGCTTTATGCGTGTGTGTCTCTGTCACAAGGCAACTGTCTGTTTGGTTAACTCGAATCAAGGGAACTGGTGCAGGGGCTATTTGTGAGAGTGTGTGTGCCTACTGAGGGATGTAGGGGCACCTGTCCTCGGAGGTCAGCCACCAATGATGCACAGTGGCCTGCTTCTGACTTGTATGCACACACACATGCACACACAGCCTCAAGGAGCATAGGAGAGAGCTGTCTGTCTGCATCACAGCACCCGTCGCAGACAAGGGTGAACCCCAAGCTGTGGGCATTATGGTGGTGCTGTGGTACTCTAACACAGCACACACAAAAAACACACACATGGCCTCTAACCTATTACACAAAAGCTACAGTGTCCTGCGTGTTGTTATGTGTCAGTGTGCTGACTTGTCCCAAACTACATGTGATTATCATAACGTGTCTGTAAAGGGGAGATTCGTGGGTACCCATAGAACCCATTTTCATTCACATATCTTGAGGTCAGAGGTCAAGGGACCCCTTTGAAAATGGCCATGTCAGTTTTTCCTCACCAAAATTTAGCGTAATTTTAGAGTGTTATTGTGACAATTAGTCAAATAAACAAGAGTAGGGGAAAAGTATTATATATTGAATCAAAATATGAAGTGGTCGCTCTTTAGAAAAATCCCAAAATGACACAGAAAGAGCATTTAACATTATATATTCTCTGCTCTTCTCTCACTTTGTAGCTAAAACCACGCTCTCTCAGACAGACAGTGGAATGTGTTTCTCCGTGGACATGAATATGTTGATGACAATTGCACTTGACAGTGAGCTGGGGCCTGATGAAGGAAAGCTGAGAGAAATAAAGAGAGAAAAGGTTAGAGAGAAGATGACACAAGAGCAGAGTGTCATGAATGTCTTGTTTTTTCCAGTGCTGGGGGAGCTATTATGAGCAAAGAGGGGCCAACGCTGCCACTATGATTTTTCTTCTCTTCTCTTTCCCACTCTAGATGTGGAACTTCATCGGAGAGGTCGCTCGGGGTTAAAAGGATTAGGGCAGGCGGTTACATGGCTGTGGCTCAGGTTTTATGGCCCACATGGATGCGTTCTAATGATGACTGAGGTATGTGCACAGATACATGTGGGCGGGGGCACAGAGCAGGCGTCGTGTCTGGCCAAGCGGTTACCACAAGTTACACTCACAAACATCACTCAAGGAAAATTTCAACACAAACACGCATCCCATCCAATGACTGTTTGTGCTTCAAGCATCTCACCACAATCTGGCAATGCAACAAGATGTTATCTCATCCTAATAAAACCTCGCAATTCAAAGTGTAAGTGTAATAAAAAAATCATCTCAGTGATGGAATGAAGCTGGATGTTTTAACTGTTAGTAGATGTCTCTCTCTCTCTGCTCCCTAGCTTCCTGCTCTGCACTGAGGTTTTGACATTAATCTCGAGGATGTTGATATGCTGTTAGAAAAGGTGACCTCTATTTTAAGCCACTGGAATGTAGACAATGGAAAGGCAAGCGGGTGAGTTATCAGAAGGGTGCAGGGCCATTGAGCCTGCCAGGAGCTCCACTCAGTACAGCTAGAGGAGTAGAATGGATACAGAGCCGTCGCTGCCAAATACACTACCCGCTCTTCACTTCCTCCTGCTAAACTATCCAGCCTCCTCCGCACCTACTAAAAAAAGATAGTTTTCATCTTCTCTTTTCCTGCGGTTACATCAACTCCACTGGCTCCCCATATTGAGGTCTTTAAAAAAAAAGAAAAAGAAAAAGAGTAATTTCTGGGAACCACCGAGGCTTTGTGGCTGGATTTCCAAAGCTCTGCGTCCTCTAGGAGCCCTTGAAGCAGTCGCTATAGTGACAGGGACATTTGTTGAAATTTAAAAAGCTTTAATAATAGATAATAGAAATACAAAAAGGAAAATTGTGATGATCCCCCCAAGGACTAGACATAGAGAGCAATAGGCCTTTCTGGGGTTGAACAAAACAATTGCAAAAACAACTACCAGCTCCGTTTAATCAGGCGCTACTGTCAACACCCATCTGGCGAACAGAATAAATGCATAAACTATGTGTTTTGCTGACTAGGAAACTCCCAGCAGCCTCTTTTTCTCTGTGTGTATCTTTGCTGCACTCTTATTTTCTTCTGCTCATTTACAGAATTAGAAGATCAGAGACACTGGGACCTTTGGTGGACCAACTCTTTTTCCTCACTCCTCTGTGTCGGTTTCATTTTATCTCAGTTTTTCCACACAAATACAGAGAATCGCAGTACATATACAAACATAGTGTGTGCAAACACAGAAAGACAGACAGATGCGCACACACTTGCACGTACACACAAAGCCCCCTTCAGGACAAGGGCTTACACTGACATTAAAGGGCCTTTGTTTAGCCCCAGTTATCGCTACTCCACAGGCGGGTTTTGTTGTGAGCATATCTACGTCTACGCCACTGTGTGTTTATGAGCGCGCGCGAGTTGTGTGTGAAACCGCAAACTCATGGAGTGAACTCTCGCAGACACCCAAGGCACCTAGAGCCTGATTGTCGCATGGGCTTGTGTGCATGTGTGCATTGTGGTTTGTTTTTTGTGTGAACAACTGAGAAACAACAGCAGTTTCACCGACAATGCTCAGGGAAGCAGAACAATTGTGCCTTTGACGGCGTTTTGTTTGTGGTGGTGGGGAGACAGGAAATGAGATCATGCTGAGGGCTCTGGCTGTGTGCGCGCAGAGCTTATCGAAGAGCTGGGCCGGGGCCGGGCGGAGAATACCAATCACTTATTAGCCGGCCTCGCCGGGCTTATGGAAATGAGGAATCGTTCATTCAGTGCAGTGTATCAAAGCAAGGTGGAATCTGTGGTTACACCAGGCACCGCCATCTCTCTCACTTGATTCTAACCCTCCCATAATGTTCCATGTATTATTGTGCAACAGCACATACCAAAGTAATGGCTAACCATTCACACAGAAAAACTCCTCTTTTCCTCATACCCAAGATGCCTTCTGTCTCATTTCACTTCAAGTTACAGTATTTGGAGGCTTCACAGAGTTGAACAATGCTCTTGGTTCCTTCTCCTTCCTCATACTCCTCTTTACTATATCCATTAATAGCTTCTGGAAACTGAGCAGGCTTCCTTTTCCTCTTTGTCCTAGTACACAGGACGTTGCCTTTCCTCTTCTGCATATCCGTCATCCTCCCGTGTACATGGGTCTCTCATAATACATATTAACGTTTCTCTCTGACTACACACAACCTCCTCAGCCACCAGTCGGCTGCCTGCCTTTCATCAATCGTTCATCTTTAAGTGGAAATGTTCCATCATTCAATTAATCCATCTAACTGCCCCTCACTTTGTGGCCTGATCCCTTCAACCAACATGCATATTGCATACATGCACAGACAGAGTAGCTCTACAAGTAGCCTCCACACAGTAAACGGACAGGAGGAAAGGGAGCAGGAAGGAGCAGACCGGTGCCCAACCTACCGCAGTGTGCATGCTTTATCTACAGGAGGGACAGAGGAGGTGAGGCTGGAGCGGTGAAGGAGTCAAAATTAGACTTAGATTCCAATGGTGACATTTTCGCCTCAAAGCCCTATAGACTTCAAAGCGCTCTTTTCAGCACATCCAGCATTTAGCGCCTAATCCATGGCTCCTTTGATAATTCTGTTTGGGTTTATTTTGGGGTTGCAGGCAGGGTGGAAATACAGAGGAGTGAAGACGGAGAGATGGAAAGCGTAAAGATTGATGTCGGCTGGAAGTTTGGAAGACGTGAGTGAAGGAAGGAAGCGCGGAGTAAAGTTTGTGAACTTTCAGATAAGCCAGCTGCAGAGAGAGAAAAACATAACGACTAGGGAGACAACATTCAGTCTCTCCCTCAGTGTTCGTTTGAGTTAATCACATGTCAATGGAAGACTGAGCTGAGCTGAGAAAGCTGTGGACTAATGCTAGCCATGCCGTGCTAACTTATCTGCAACAATCTCATCCAGAGGGAGGGAGGGAAACAGTAACGGCATCTACATTAGATTGGTCATGCCTTGCTAATAACCAGTTCTTTTAATAGCTCCTGTGAAGCACTGAAGTCGCATCAGCTGATCAGTCATGAGCCACTTCACTCATGCTTCATCATCATACATCAGCTGACTGGCAACCAACAGACTAGTAACAGCCAGACAGATTCCTACAGGATTAGACCCTATCAAACCTTAATGCAGGAGCTGACAAGAAGTAAACTTGGACCAAAGTTGTTGCCCTAGCAACAGAATTGGCAATGTAAAGGTCTATACAAGAAGGTCTTCCCAACCTGATGGTTGTCACTATTATTCAGCTGGTATAGTCATGCCACAACTATAAAATACCCTACTTCTATACATGTCTTTATCACAACTCTTTAATAACCTAATAGGAGAGTTCCTTGAATATTAGCGTTGATACAGTAATGTATATCATTATGTGATTCTTTTAAAACTCAAAAACATTGATATTAGTGCTGTGTACTGGCAAGAATCTTGCGATACGATGCGTATCATAATACAGGGGTTACGATTCAATATATTGCGATACTTTAAGCAAGGAAATATATTGAGATTTTTTTCAAATCTAATTTTATGAAAACTGTCATAGTATAAAAAACAAACCACCATAAAATCCTAGTAAAAAAAATGTCATTATGTGAAATGGCTACTATGGGAACTAACATCATTACACATGAGTACAATTGGGCTCATTGGATCCACAAGAGTCTCAGCTTTCCAGTTATAACCAATTTATGCAATTCCAAGACTGTTTAGGGACCCCAGTATGCAGAAATATTCAAATACAACATTGTAGAATAAGTGAAAATAACACATTTGTACTGCATGCAAAAAAACTGCATGGGAGTAGCGTAAAAAGTGTCTGTAAAGGGGAGACTTGTGGGAACCCATAGCATTTTCTTACACCCCTAATCAATACTAGTATTGGTCTCAAAAGTCCTGTATCAGTGGGATCTTGTACGGGCCGACACTACGTCCCCTACGTACATCCTTTGATTCCTGTGTGGTCAACCTGCTTCCTTTGTCCTTCATTCTCCGTTTTCACCTCTCTCTGCCTCTCAGCTTTAACGACTGCAGAGTTCAACAGGCCAAGGAAGCACTAAACAACGGTAATATGAGAGCAATCACTGGCATTAGTGCAGTTATACACAATCTAACAGCTTACACTATTGCCCTTCATCATGTTAACTGACTACAACAAATAGAGTCCTCTGTTTAAATTATCATTGTAATTGCCCTCCTCATCAAATAGCTAACTAGGAGACCATCCGTTCATCAAATTATCATCATCACGCATGGCTGGCTAGCTAGATATATCAAAATCCTCCACTGTGCCGCTCTATCAGTGAGGGTGAGGCGAGGTGTGGGGCGGTACATTTCCAGGACTCTGGTAATGACTTAAGGGGGTCAGAAGGATATCAGGAGCTGGCATGATAAGTGATGACACCCTCATGGGAACAAGCTTAATGACTTTTCCCCGTGCAGGGAACTGGCTGGTTTGGTCCGGGCAGTTTTACTGCAGTGAAACAGTAAAGGTCCAGGACATCCTGTCTGCTCAAATCACCAGAGCCTCTTTTTTTTGGTATTCTCAAATCTCTGTGCAATGCAGTCAAACTGAAGCATCACCGAGGAATGAAGCAAAGTCTTCCCCTCTCTCCAAAACCTGACAAAGCTGATGCACATGTACACACACACACACAGCATGTTGTGGTACAAAAACACTCGTTTGACAAAATGATTAAGACAATTTAAGAGTCGTGAGTCACACCGAAATATATTCATATCATCACAGTAGGATTCACTGAATGGCTAGTCTGACTCACCGGATGTAGTCTGTGGGTATAAGCCTGCAATTAGCCACCTATTTCAGCCAGCATCCTTGTCCTCTTTCGCTATCGGCACTATCCATTTTACAAGGGCACCGTCGCTGCATCCTGTGCTTAACGCTGCCCGAGACGGGTTTAAAGAAATACAAACAAGCCATAGTGTTTTTCCAGAATGATAATGTGTGGAGCCAAACCTTTCTTTAGCACTGACAGCACTGTGGAGAGGTAGGGTCTGGCTATGCGAGACTACTGAAAGGCAAACTGAATTTAATCCTTATTTGTAGGCACACACAAATATACTCTTGATTTATTTAGATTTTTTAAGTGCGTGAGTATTATTTTAATTTTTCTGTTTTAATTACCTGTTTTACATGTGTTTTATTCTGTAAAGCAGGGATTCTCAAAGTGGGGTCAATGGCACTCTGGCGAAATAATTTGCTATAAATTATAACCGTGCTGTATTATTAAAAAGTACATATCTACAGATGGGGACCATTTGCACCAATAAAACAAGCATATTGTGTCTATTTCTCCCACCCACGTTAGCTTTGAGCCAATGGAAACTCATGATTATGACACATCACGTCAATATGTCATGAATCAGTCCCTTCACTAAGGGCACAACGAACCGTTCCTGCTGCTGCTTAACTTAGCTTATTAGCCAGCTGGAGAAATATTTGAGTCAATCCATATCGTCAAGTGACGCTAAGCCCAAAATAACTAAATTGAGAAAATATGACAACAGTTACATCGAGCGACCAAAATGTGTCTTGTGTCTTCAGGTGCTAATGAACCAAGCCATGAAGCTGGCCAAGCTAAAGTGACATCTTATTACAAAGCACCCAGAATATCAGGGCAAAACAAAGTGGTGACATGATTTAAATTGAATGCATTTCTGTTTATAATTTTTGAGAACCCCCGGTGTAAAGCATGTTGTACTTAAAGGAAGGCACCATTTCAAGTTGTAAATGTATGAGACAAGCCAAAGTTGATGAGGGCCTTTCCTCCAGCTTTAATACACTGCTGAACAACAACAAAAGAAACCAATCTCCCGTCTCCGACAACAGAGAGCATAGAGCCATTATTGATCAACTGCTCCGTGGCTTTTTTTTTAAGCCGACAAGTCATTTGCAGTGTTCGATTGGATTCATTTGCCTTCAAAACACAGACTAATAACCAAAATATGTAGAGTTGCAGGGGGATCAAACACATGTTCTGCCGAGGATCTTTAGTTTAGAGGCGGAAGAGGGGAAATTGTGGGTTTTAAAAGGATTCCATTACTGAAGCAAACAACTTAAAGTACCATGACAACCCCCTAAACACCAGACAAACACGAATGCCACAGAAGCAGAGCTGTAATTGCGCAGCAGTTTTTACAGACCTATCTATATAAGTAATCATTCTCTTCTCTCGGACCTCTTCAAGCTGGCGAGGAGGTCAGACAGTCGTGTTTAGCAGTCGCTCAACAGCTTACGTCTAACTGAGGGTCCCATTTCATAGAGTCAGCACGGCAAAGGTGTCTGTGGGTTGGTGCATGTGTGTATTTTCACTCCTAAGCATTTCTTACTACCCAGTGACCTGCCCGCAACCCGCCCGGGCATTTAACAGTTGGCAAATAAAAATATACAGGGACTTAAAGTAGAGACAGAGACGCACTTAAAAGACATGTCACCCTGTCCTATCGGATGCCTGAAGGTCAACAGAAATGACACGCTGATCCGTCAGTCAGCCGCCTATCAATGTGCGCGCGTGAGCGTGTGCTCGGGAAAGAAGCGGAGCCACAGATAGCATTTAATTGAAGGTTGAAGTTATCAGATAGCCTGCGACTCAGCTGTCAGTCAAGATGCAGTCACCACGGTGACGCTTCACAGCGCTCTGCACCACTGACGACATCAGGAAATGGCTGACTTTGAAGAACGGTGAGGGAGCGGGCAGACAGACACACACACACACACACACACACAGACAGAATGATTGAGACACACAAACACATTTACAGCCAGATGTGGGGCACACAGGCAAGTACACACAGGCCAGACGAGGGACACACTTAAGGGAATTAGAGTAGAGGCGTGCTGGCAAGGCAAGTTATTTTGGTAGAATTGACATGCTGCACTGCATCCAGGCACCAGGAAAATCTAATTATCCAGTGGTGAAACCAGAGCAGGGGACACGTAGGTGAGACAGAGAAAGCCCCGTGCAGAGAGTGTGACCTCGGCATAAGGATGTGGCGGGTAAAGGTAAGTGGGAGTTATGTTTTTGAATCAACGTGGAAGCTGAGAGGCAGAAAGTGGATGGCGGGTGTCCCCAAAATGACAAGGGGAGTGTGGAAAGAAGAAAATAGTATGAACGATGACATCAAATCTTCCATGGCAGGGGAGTTGTTGCCAAGAACACAAAACAGAAGCTCGGACCATCACTACCTGCTTTCTTTGAAGAACTTAGAATTGCGTCAACGAGAGACACACAAGCGCGCACACAGACATATGCCTTTTCGACAGGGGTAATCTGGGAAATCAGACGGAGATGTGAGAGGAGGGGAAATATTCCCCAGTCTAATAATCATCATTACAGTTTCCTCCCCTTTTAGCAGTGGGCAGATGGGGATAGGAAGTTACACTTTTCATCCCTTCCTTCATCAGTTCTTTCCTCTTCCTTTTCACACCAATCCTACATCATCTCCCCTCCTCTTACCCCACAACTAAACGATTCCAGTTTTTATCCTCCTCGAAAAACACTAGAGATACTGTAGCTCGCTCTGTGTTTGCTTTCGAGTCAGTTGAACACACAGTAACACTTTATCTGCCAGTGTCTGCTGTTCAAATGATGAAATCCCAAATTTCATTCCCTCTCTGCTCACCCCAACAGCATAAAATTGCAAAAGAGCAACGACAGCAGCAGTGGAAACAAAAAAGGAGTAGGCAAAAAGGATTGCACTGCATAATTTATTACAAGTTACACCGGATTCAAATTGGACGCAGAAGTGCCGCAAAAATGCTGCGATTTTCAGAGAAGCGATGCCTTTCCTGTCCTTTCGGCGCCCATGTAAACCAATAGGGCTGTTCACAAAGGACGTGCCTCGGAGCTCCGCAGCCGGCTCATGATAGTTTCTGGTGTCTGGTCTATAAAACACACTGATAATCTACTATAAACTATATAAATGATATATTATACATGATGTAAATGATCTGATAAGATGATGAAATATGCATCCCACGCATACTTTTGATTCCCTCCCTTGACTTAAACATTGCTTTCCTAACTTTGTAAAACAAAATGTGACAAATAAATACATATACATATATATATATATATATATATATATATATATGCATTTACTGAATTGTAATTTATTCATACACTAGCAACTTGGTTAAAAATCTTCAAAATGAACAGGAATTACAATTCAAGTGGAAACCTTGTTAATGCAGCAACAAATTGGTCTATAAAGTATACGGTATATAAACATAGAATTGAACTGAATAGATTGGCTCCATTGTCACCAGCCATTGTCACCAGCTATACGAGTCAGTATCGGTGCATCCCTAGTTGCACTGGTAGAATTCAAATACTTTTGACTAGGAAAAAGGTCAGTATAATTCTAAAAGGTACATTATGTGCATGTAATTGTGGAAGCAATAACAGTTTTGGCACATAAACTCTGTTCCAAACAGGAGAGGTAGGAATTGAAAACATAATTCAATTTAGACCTGCTGCTGATTTCCCCTGGTTCCAATCATCATGTCCATATATAAAAAAGTTTGTCTGACATTTTCCTCTTTTCCCGCAGACTAAATCTCAATCTTCCATCACCATGAATGTGTTTTTGCACATCCTTTATGTGTGTGTGTTATTGTGTCTATAAATTAGTGCCTACTAAGGTCATCAGTGAGTCATCTCGGCCACCAGGGGGAAGCCTAATTAATTTAGTAGCTTTCCCTGTAGCTCGTAAACACAATTCTGAGTTACAGCAGAGCACAGTGCAGCGTAGCACGGTAAGCAAAGGGAACGCAGGGGTCATCCGAGGATGCCACACTTTTAATAGTTTGTGTGTGTCACTGAGCGCGTGAGAGTCATGCCACTAGTGTCTTTTACAGACACAGGTGGCACCGACTGCTCCACACATTTTCACAGACCTCCCTTACTCTCCTATAATGGTCATTTAAAGGGTTAGCACAAAACCCATACAATGTAATGTATGTATTTATAATATCACAAAAGGTATGGATGCACAGGTTAAACTATACTTTCCTATGAAATACCTTTTTTTGTAGAATGTAATGAGAATTAAACATAATAATGAAGCGATTAGCAAACAAAAGCAGCACCAAGTGCAAGTGTATGATCCTCCCAGCTAATTAGGAGACAGCCCAAGGACCTGAAGTCGTGGCACTAGAGATGAAAGGTGACAGACTGTGTTGTGGTTGGTTGCTTCAGCTTGAGTTCAGAGGCTGGGTCTGGTCTGAGGGACAGCTGGAGCTGAGCTGATCCCAGCCAGTCTCTGGTGCCCTTTATCAATCCTGTCAGGGGGAAAATGCAATCCACGCCTGGCTGAGCCTTGCCCTGCTCGACAGTGTCTCTTATCCGTCGTCACCTCCCTCCATTCATTTCCTCACTGCAAGCTGCCGGGATTACGAAGAGAAACGTTGCTCCTCAAGACGTGACACAACCATTCATGTGGGCGCCGAAGATTACCATGAGGACAGGAATGTGGCTGACTGGTCAAAACCTTAAACACACTTACATGGCTCTACATATAGTAAACGCATACACATCTGTCCTGCTGCCACCATCCTCCTCATCTCTCTACAACCAGCATGATAGCTCCATCGTGTACTATTCTTTCCCAGCTGTGTGCGCGCATGTAAATATGTATGTCCTTCCCATCCCAGAAAAGGCCATCCACGCCACAGCTCTAACCAATGCGAGTGGCAAGTCCAAACTATTTTCCATCTCCTTCCATCTGAATATTTATGGAATTGCACTTCACTTTTCATGACACTCCGCCTCTCAATCCCCTCCTTATCTCCCTCTCAGCACTAATCTACCGCTGAGTCGGCCCATAAACACCCCAACATGCCATGTTTTACTGACACCAGGACCAATTTAGACTGCCACCTGATATAGCTTTAACGGTAGTCCATTAACAACTTGGGATAACGTGCTTTGAGTCCAGCAACTGTTGTTTAACAAACTAACAAAACAATCAAGATAGTCAAGAGGTGTGTGTGTTTACAGACTGAGCAGAAATGAGAGGAAAGAAGACAGAACTAAGAGTGGATTGCTCTACGGAGTGAGCGAGAATGTACAACATGAAGAATGAGAGAAAGCGGGTTTGTCCTCAGCGCTGACAGATTGCTGAACTATCGGCAGCTGTCAGTCCAGGGACGACACGCCACAAAGACGCATGGCCAAAGGCGAGAGGACAAGCTACATCTTGTTTTTCTTACAACACTCAGATTGAAGAAGAAAACCAAACAATTTATGCCTATAGACGTAACATATCAATTTTATGCGCCTCTGAATTCTTTTCTTTTTTACATTTTTCTCAAGACTCTATTTGTATGGGTTCCAGTGTAAAGGACTTTGCACACGTCTGTATTTTTGTCCAAAATTGACACACTTTTAAAAGTAATTATTACACGGCTTTGTTGAATGCTCAAGTCTGATCAATCTACGGTCTGTTATTTCTTTATAGCAGACCGTTGTTATGTATAACAGACCATTGCAATGGGCGCAGTTCTGATGTCGGACTCTGGCGGACAGTTTTGTGTCAAATTATTGATTTCTTAAGTAAGTAGCAGCGTAACGCGCATCACCCTGAAGGGTTTTATTTCACAACAGTGACCCGCTAGCTGTACATTATTCCCTTACATACTACCTCACGTTGTGTCAATCACGTCTACACACCGACTCCAAAACGTTCAGCCGTCATTAAGGTTTTCCGAACAGGTTCGATTTTCTACTTTTTTTCACATGTCAAAAGCCAAAAAAGGGTTTGTTTGACCACTCAGAGCCACCGTCTGTGCAAACATCATCATCCACAATGGCATCTGATAAACCGATTCATCATCTCCCAGCACAAAGCACTTTACGATACAGAAATAAAAGAATACAGAGATGAGGAATTTAAAGATAGATTGAGTCAGGTGATTGCAGAACAGCTTGGAATCGGGGATTGGTCGCAAAACAAAGGATGTATGAAAGATTGGACATCTGTGTTTGTGCTCTAAGCAGCTAAACGATAGCTTCTTGCTAATGTCATTCATTCATTAGCCCTGTTTGGGACTAGTGCTATCCATTGCACCCACGTAATTAATTCAGTTTTCGGACTCAGTGTGCAAAATGTCTGTGCGCAACGTTTTCATCAGATGACAGATTAAAAAAACGCATATGGAAAATATTTTGTATTTGAACTTGGTGTGCAAAGTTCTAAAACAATTAAGGCAAATGCATCAACATTATTGGCACTGTGATGCAGCTGCAATAGTGTGAGGTGAGTAAAGCAGCTACTTACATCAGGGTACTCTTTGACAGGCACAAACAGTTTTTCTTGCAGGTGGACGATGGGTCCGATAGGCTCAGGCAGCTCCAGAGGGTGTCTGTCCACAAGGCCATTCACTGTGTCACTGTACATGTCTTTACGCACTCTGTTGATCTCTGAAACACACAAACAGGAACACTGTGGTAAGCAACTGAATAACAAGAGCACAATCAAACAGGTTTTTTTTTTATTCTGTATTTGATATATCACTGTCATATTGATTTTGACTTCTGGGCAAAGGCTTAATGTAGCACATAAATCTCTTTTGTAAAACAGAAAAACAACAGAAATGTGTCAATTGCCTTAAGTATTGTTTGTCTTTTATAGACAAACAAGTGTGTAAGTTTGTTTTGGAGAGTACTTCGCAAAAAAATTAGCATAGCCTGCAAGTGTAAAAATGTATGACAGCTGAGCATGGATGCTTCCGAATACCTGCAGGATAAAGCATTTTTTCTACTCCGACGAAAAACTGTGAATGTGTGTTTGTGTGCGAGTTCTTCTATATGCCCGAGACAAAAGTTAAGCGCTGCATTATTTAGAGGTTAAGGCCACCGTCTTTCCTTTCTGCCTGGTACTCCCCCGTGGCTGTTCTCTAATAGAGCAGCCTGTGCGAGCGGCTGGGCAGGTGCGGAGGAGAGACGCAGGGAATCGCTCAGGTATATGCCTTCAGATCTGATCCCTCTGTCAGATAAAACTAATGGACCTCTCTCTCGCTCTCTCTCTTTCTCTCTCTCTTTCTCTCCCTCTCTCTTTCTCACACACACACACACACACTGCCAACAGAGACGTCCGCTCCAGCTCTCACACACACGTGCTCAGCTCTAATTCACGCGCACCCCCTTTGACTGCCTCCGTAGCTCATACAAATTCACACAGCAGAAAACGCTGTGCAGGTTGAGAAAAGGCATTCATTCATCCTGCACATCCAGTGTGTGTGTGTGTGTGTGTGTGTGTGTGTGTGTGTGTGTGTGTGTGTGTGTGTGTGTGTGTCACACAGTTGGATGCGGATCGAGGTTTGCAGTTGTAACACCCGTTAATAGCGGCCATACACTGTTCGCACTTTGTAACTTCCCACGTTTGCCATCATTACACAAACAGTCATTGCTGAACCAAAAGGTTAATCAGTAGTAAAGGGGGAGGAGAAACAGAGGCATCTATAAAGTAGGGCTGGGAAATATATCAATATTATGATATGAGACTTGATATCGTCTTCGATTTTGGATATCGTAATATGGCATAAGTGTTGTCTTTTCCTTGTTTTAAAGGCTGCATTACAGTAAAGTGATGTATTTTTTGTATCATAGATGTATTACTTACCAGACTGTTCTAGCTGTTCTATTATTTGCCTTT